>NW_027507748.1:521228599-521868099 GCF_037356315.1 Lithobates pipiens | reverse complement strand
CAGTGATTTTATTTATGCTTACATTGCAACAATCAAAATTAAAAATATCTGTAAATATAGTGCCTGAGGGGTCCCCTTAATGTGCCTGTAAAGTGCCACATTTGTACTTTGTATTTAACATGCTGCAATAAAGATGACATTTCTAAAGAAAAAAAAAAAAACAAGTCAAATCACATTTAAAATCACTCACCTAGCTATTAATAGCATGCACAGATAAGGGCCTGGTATGGATTTGGAGAGGATCCCATGTGAAAATTTAAAAAAAAGTGGCGTGGGATCCCCTCCAAAATCCACACCAGACCCTTATCTGTGCATGCAGTCTGACAGGTCAATAAAGGGGGGGGACAAGTGAGAGCCCCCCTCTCCTGAACAATACCAGGCAACATGCCCTCTGCCCCCCCACCCCAAAGCACCTTGTTCCCATGTTGATGGTGACAAGGGCCTCATCCCCACAACCATGACTGGTGGTGGTGGGGGTCTGCAGGCAGGGGGCTTTTGGAATTTGAAAGCCCCTTTAAAAAGATCCTGCCCCCCTTATGTGAATGATTATCAGGTACATAGTACCCCTACCTATTTACCAAAAAAGTGTAAAAAAGTAATAAAAACGAGACACATTTTTGAAAAATCTTCCAGATTCTGATAAGCCCCCATTCACAGACCCCACAACCACCGGCCATGGTTGTGGGGATGAGGCCCTTGTCCCCATAATCATGGGGGCAAGGTGTTTTGTCGTGGGGGGGCAGAGCAAAGCGCCCTACCCCCATGTTAAGGGCATGTGGTCTGGTGTGGTTCAGGAGCGCTTGCTCGTCCACATCCTTTCCTGACTTGCCAGGCTGCATGCCCGGATAAGGGTCTGGTATGGTTTTTGGAGGGAGCCCAGCAATGTTTCTTTTTTTATCTGCACTTTTTTTATTATTATTCAGCTGTCAGTGGGAAAATCCATTAACATATAATGACTTAACGGTTGTTAAGGATGCTGCAGCCAGCTTCCTGGCTCTGCTTCTTAACAACCAGCTTAAACTGCACCCTGAATGGACAAAGATTTGCCTAATCAGGGTGCAGAATGCACTGTGCAGTGCTCAGTGCATTTCAGGGTGTTCGTCGGGGTGAGCACCCTGTGAACACCCTGCAAATTTTGGTGTTGGCGAATGGCCAAACAGGCAAAAGTTCAGCCCAAACTCATGATTGGGCTAAATCATTCGCTCATCCCTACTTCCCACATTCAAAAGAGGGCCCTACAGGGAGATGGGTGGCTCATTCAGACCAAGGCAAAGCCCATCTCCTCGAATCGAACATCGGCCGTTTGTCCGTTCATCAAAACCAGAACTTTGTGGGCTGTTCACATCAAATTTGTGTGATACGAACGGCCCACAATGCACTGCGCCAGTCGGAGTGCATTGCTGGCTGATGATTGGCCAAGCTTGCACTGTGACCCCACATGCTTGGCCAATCACAGAGCCAGCAGCGAGGAGAGCTATAATTGGCCACAAGTTGGATGACTGTGGCCAATTATAGCTCAGGGGGTTTAGTACACGCCCCACACTAGATAAGGCCGCCAGCTCGGCGGCCTTGTGTAGTGTGTTGTGGCGTTCATAGAGAGAAGTATAGGCAGGGACAGTGTCAACTGTGCTTTACTTCTTTAGATAGCGCTGTTACAGTGAGTGTAGTGTTCAGGGAGAGAACAGGATAGGCAGGGACAGTGTCGGCTTTGCTTTGCTTCCTAACCTAGTGCTGTTAAAGTGGGTGTAGTGTGCCTCCTGCACAGCATACACCTGAATCTACCCCCCTCATTGCTGGTATTGTGTAGTTGATTTGTGCAACACAGGCATCTGCCTAATATTTAGTTAGTGTAGTGTGCCTCCTGCACAGCATACACCTGAATCTACCCCCTCGTTGCTGGTGTTGTGTAGTTGATTTGTGAAACAGAGGCATCTGCCTAATATTCAGTCAGTGTAGTGTGCCTCCTTCACAGCATACACCTGAATCTACCCCCTCATTGATGGTGTTGTGTAGTTCATTTGTGCAACACAGGCATCTGCCTAACATTAACATAACATATTTTGAGTGTGTTGTTCCCCTTAATATCCATACAAGACCCAAAGGGGCTGATAATGGGCTGGGGTGGGGGGTGATGGGGTAGCCATGCCATTTTTCTCAAATATTTTCATCCATATTGCCAGGACAAGACATTACATTAATGCCGCAAGCAGTTTTAAATGGCTTTTTTTCCTTTACAAATGTCATTTTGTGCAGGGACTGTTCTAAACATGGTAAACACATGCCACTTCACAGGCATACTTTAGACACCCCTCAGGTACGATATTTAAAGGAATATTTCACTTTTTTTTCACGTTATGCATCATTAAAATGACTGCTCCAGAAAAAATGTCAGTTTTTAAAACTTCTTTTTGCATTGATACATGTCCCCTGGGGCAGGACCCGGGTCCCCAAACCCTTTTTATGACAATAACATGCATATTGGTCGTTATAATTAGCACTTTAGATTTCAAACATTCGCGTCCATTGTAATTAATAGGGTTCTAACATTCGTGCAAACTTTCAGGCCGTTTGCAGGTTCTGGTGTGAAGCGAACTGGGGGGTGTTCGGCTCATTCCTATCAGAGACAGTAACCGGATCGAGTAGTCAGCCAGGCCAGAGTTCAATAACCAGATCGGGTAATAAGCCAGGGCAGAAGTCAGGGATCCAAGTGGAGGAACAACAAGCAGGATAAGGAGCCAGAAGGAATGTCAGCAAGCCAGTCTTTTTTTTTCCAATTCTAATTTTATTTCAAGTTATTGTAAAGCATTACACATATTTAAACAATTTCAAACATATACATTACTTGCATACAAAGTGAATACATATCATAAGTACTTTAACACACATAAGAAAAAGAAAAAGAAGAAAGGAAGAGAAGAAGAAAAAAAAAAACACCCCCCTTCCCCTCCCCCCTCCCCTCTATCCCTTCCCCTTTTCTCTCCTCCAGCATAGTCTTTCCTACCATTACTTTCCTCCTTCTACCTTCAGATTTTAACCAATTTCCTATACTGCCTCCATGGGTTCCAAACCAGGAGGCACCTTTCGTACGAATCTAATTCTTGTGCTATAAATATCTCAATCCTCTCTATATTGTCCATTTCTAAGGCCCATTCGTTTATCGAAGGAGACTGAGTTGATTGCCAGTGACGCGGTATCACCGTTCTTGCTGCAGTCAACCAGTGCCCAAGAAGCTTCTTTTTGATATTTTTATATGTTCCTGGTAACATAGAGAGAAGGGTAATTTGTGGCGTATTTGGGATTATCTCCCCAGTAACTAATGTGTATAGTTGCATAACCTTTTCCCAGAAACAAAAAATTAGGGGGCATTTCCACCAAATATGGAGCAGTGAGCCCCTCTCTGTATGGCACCGCCAACATATATCCGTTTTTTCTGGATATATACGATGTAGTGTCACTGGGCTCCAATAACATATTGAGAGCAACTTGTAATTCATCTCTTGTGCTTTAATTGTCGGTGATAGACAATGTGATAGCTTAAATGCCTTCTCCCATTCCCCAACCTCAATTTGAACATTAATCTCGTTAGCCCATTTATTTATATCTTCCGGTGGCTCCGGATGATTTTTAATTTCATATTCTCTAATAACTCTCGATGTAGCTTGCTACCAGATAAATCTACCCATGGCAACACCTTTAAATCTAATTGGTTCAACCCTTGTTCTAATTTTACCCACTGTTTAGTTTCTGAACAATAAAACCAATCCACCAGTCTAGTCAAGACTGCCGAAACATAGTAATAATACAGGTCAGGTGCACCCGCACCTCCTTTCTTTTTTGGCAGTGGTAATAATTTCTTTTGTAATCTTGGTTTTTTATGGCCCCAGATAAATTTTGTAAAAGCCGATTGTAAGGTAGAAAAAAATGATCTAGGGACACAGACAGGGATAGTTTGAAAAATATATAAAAGTCGCGGTATTATATCCATTTTTAATATATTTATCCTCCCAAACCACGAATGTTGCTTGACATCATACTTTTTTAAATCTTGTAAAGTACGATGCAGGAGAGGAACATAATTCATTGTGTATAAGTGGTTCGGTTCTGGGGGGATTTTAACACCTAAATATTTTAAAGCTGTAGAGCAAATCTTAAACGAAAAATTAGCTCTCAGCATTGCAATTTGTTCAGGTATAAGCGACACATTAAGGATTTCTGATTTAGATACATTTATTTTGAAGTTGCTCAATATCCTGAACCGCTGAAATTCAGATAATATAGAAGGTAGTGCAATATGTGGATTAGTGATATAAAGTAATAGATCATCAGCAAACAATGCCAATTTTATTTCCTTTTGCTTTATCTGTATACCAGTCTTTAAACAGAAACGCAGGAGATGGTTTCTTGTGATGTGACCATGGTGAAGGCAGTGATGAAGTGAGCTGGACAGCCTAAAGTAGGCAGGTCAGACAAGCAGGATCAGGAACAGCTGGGTAACTGTGGAGAGAGATAAGAGCTGGCAATTAGCCGACAGCTGAGCAGCCAGCCCAGAGAAGGAAGGGCTAAGCCAGCCCTGACAGAAAGAGAGAAAGGAAGAAAAAGAAAGAAAAAGAAAAGGGTAGAGAGAAGGAAGGAAAATAAGTAAAGAAAGAGTAAAAGGAATCTGCGGAAGTGAGCCGAGAGCCACCACCATTTCTGAAATAAAGACATTCAGGAAGATATCCCTTTAATTAACTACCACGGCAATTGTACTTGTTTATCAAATGTTGTGGATACAAAAATGTCTATCCAAGGTTGCCATATGTTTTCAAATTTAGGAATCATGTTTGTTTCAAAAGCTATTATTTTAGCATGAGACATAGTCTTGTTCATTCTATTCACTGCTTCGTTAATCTCAAAAAAAGCCTTTGCCAGCAATTGTTTGGCTGCTGTAAAAAGCTGAACCAACAAATTAAATTGAGAGTGTATTAAGAATTCCAGCTTCAGATTGAGGAGAACCATTGCAGGATCAAGAGGAATTTCCTTTTTAAATAATTTAGACCACATATTAAATATTTCCTTCCAAAAGGTTTGAACTTCAGGGCATACCCACCAGGTGTGAAAGTATGTGCCCAAATCCAAACAACCACAAAAACATTGTGCGGGAAAATTCTGTGCATATTTAGCTATTCTGACTGGTACAAGGTACCATCTACTTAATACTTTATAGTTTTCCTCTACCGCCAAGACATTGGGGTAGGATGCTTTCGTTACAGATCATATTCAATTCCAATCAGTTTTTTCTAATGTTCGTTCCAGGTCCATCTCCCATTTCTGTACTTATGAAGGTTTTTCTGAGTTGGGTCTAATATCTTAAAATTTTGTGCTGGTAACCACCTACTTACAATACCTGTTATAGTAGGACTTGATCTTATTAAATGGGCAAGTGGTTTAATTAGAAGTGCAAATAATAGAGGGGAAAGTGGGCATTCCTGTCGTGTATCTCTTTGTTAAACGTTAAACAAGTCTGACTTATATCCTAATAACAAATATAGGCGCACTAATCCAAGAGTAAATTTTTTGCCCAATGCAATTAAATTATGTTCTATATTGTAAAAAAAAGTCCATATAACCACATAAGCCCCGGACCAATTTGCAGCCAAAGGACCAGGCCCCTTTTTGCGATTCAGCACTGCGTCGCTTTAACTGACAATTGCATGGTCGTGCAACGTAGCTCCCAAACAAAATTGGTGTCCTTTTTTTACTACAAATAGAGATTTATTTTGGTGGTGTTTGATCACCTCTGCGGTTTCTATTTTGTGTGCTATAAACAAAAATAGAGCAACAATTTTTAAAAAGATTTAATATTATTTACTTTTTGCTATAATAAATATCCCCCCAAAATATATATAAAAAAACATTTTTCCTCAGTTTAGGCCGATACGTATTCTTCTACATATTTTTGGTAAATAAAAAGCTCAATTAGCGGTTATTGATTGGTTTCCGCAAAATTTATAACGTTTACAAAATAGCGGATAGATTTATAGCATTTTCATTTTTTTATTCTTTTTTTACTAGTAATGGCGGTGATCAGCGATTTTTATTGTGACTGTGACATTATGGCGGACACCTCGGACATTTTTGACACATTTTTGGGCCCATTGTCATTTACACAGGAATCAGTGCTATTTAAATGCACTGATTCCTGTGTAAATGGCACTGGCAGTGAAGGAGTTAACCACTAGGGGGCAGTGTAGGTGTTATGTATGATGTTATGTTTTTTTTATTGTAGGGGGCGTGGCCTGGCATGTGATGTCACTGATCGTCCTTCCCTATAAAAGGGAACAGACGATCGGTGACAGCCACACTAGGAAGCACATGGAGAGGTTTGTTTACACAGACCTCTCCTCGTTCTTCAGCTCTGTGACCCAATCGCGGGACACCAGTGGTGATCGGGTCCACTGGTCCCGCAGCCACGGTCACGGAGCTCAGGACCCATGGCTGGGCACTTAAATAATCATGTACCGGTACGTGATTGTGCCCAGCTGTGCCATTCTGCCGACGTATATTGGCGTGAGGCGGTCCTTAAGCAGATAATAAAACTTTAAAAAGTCTATATAAGATGTCAAAAGAAAAAGGGACTCAATCCACGGGATGAATGCAGGTCTGCCATCAATGTAGAATAGAAACCATATTCTGAGGCTGTAGGAAAAAACAAGAGAAGAGGCACCTCTGGGTGCAGTAGTTTTAAAACACGGCTTAAATATATTAAATAGTAGCACTCACATTTCGAGAAAAAGCAGGCATAGTATATTGAATGTCATGACGAGTATCCCAAAGTTCATGCTGTAAACATCATTGCTGATAACAC
This sequence comes from Lithobates pipiens, assembly GCF_037356315.1. Lineage (NCBI taxonomy): Eukaryota > Metazoa > Chordata > Amphibia > Anura > Ranidae > Lithobates > Lithobates pipiens. The sequence goes on along the minus strand of NW_027507748.1, from coordinate 521,861,252 downwards.
TTCCGACAAGTGTTATGGCCGGCTCCAGAAGGCGGCCTCAAACCGAGGCTTGGAACGTAAGATGCAGCTGGCCCAACCGTTAGCCAAAGTGGTTGATGTGGAGTCCCCAGCAGAAGTGCTTGCAACTGGGCAGTGCACTGCTGGCCTTTAGCTAGCACCTACAGTGTCTCTACAGCTTCAGGAAGCTGGGGAGATCGCCTCCTCTGCCCAGCAGCAGACCAAGCCCTGGAATGTTAAAAACCACCCAGCTGAAGCACTGGCAGCTGGACAGAGAATTCATGAGCTCTGCCCCACACCCACTGAGGTCAACTATTCCTTGCAGCCAAGACTGAAGAGCATGCAGACTATGTGAGTTCAGACTGACACAGCACCGGTCCTGAGGAGCTGCGGGCAGGAGTTTTTTAGGTGAGGCCGTGGCTTCGGCCTTGTCCGCAAGGCCGGATCTGCGGACTAGGACGAAGCCGTGGCCTTGCCTAAAAACTCCTGCCCGCAGCTCCTCAGGACTGGCGCAGTGTCCATACAAAAAAAAAGCTTGATTCGAATTGTGAATTTCGTTTTTTTTTTTAAATGACATGTTTTTAAATTTTTTTCCCCAGCTGTAATATGAGGAGGGGGGGCAGGATTAAATGGGCATACATGAAATGTGCATACATACATCTAAACAGCGGCGGCTGGAGCTCAACATTTTTGGGGGGCGCAAGAAAAAAAATCATCAAACGCTGCCACTGTGCCGTCAAACGCTGTCACTGTGCCGTCAAACGCTGTCACTGTGCCGTCAAACGCAGCCACTGTGCCATCAATCGCAGCCACTGTGCCATTAAACGCTGCTACTGTGCCATTAAATGCTGCTACTGTGCCATTAAACGCTACCACTGTGCCATCAATCGCAGCCACTGTGCCATCAATCGCAGTCACTGTGCCCAAACGCTGCTACTGTGCCATTAAACGCTGTCATTGTGCCATCAATTGCAGCCACTGTGCCATCAAACGCTGCCACTGTGCCAAACTGCTGCAAAGGATTAAACGGGCATACATAAAATGTGCATACATACATCTAAACAGCGGCGGCTGGAGCTCAAAATTTTTGGAGGGCGCAAACAAATTTAGAAAAAAAAACATCAAATGCAGCCACTGCGCTGTCAAACGCTGCAACTGTACCCTCAAATTCAGTCACTGTGCCATCAATCGCAGCCACTGTGCCCAACAAACGCTGCCACTGTGCCCTCAAATGCTACAAGTTCTACAACTGTGCCATAAATTGCAGCCACTGTGACATCAAATGCAGCCACTGTGCCAAACACTGCCACTGTGCCATCAATTGCAGCCATTGTGCCATTAAACGCTGCCAGTGTGCCATCAAATGCTGCTAGTGTGCCCTTGAATGCCCCCAGTGTGCCCCCCCCCGCATGCTCGCCATCTACACACATGCACATACACATACATGCACACACATACACACACATACATGCGCATACATACATACACATACACACATGCACATACACATACCTACATACACACACGCACATGCACATACACATACATACATACACACACACACAACGTCTTTTCAAAAAAAGACAGTGCTGCTTTCTCTATCTTACCTCTTCCTGCCGGGTACTGCACTGTAGGGGGAGACAAAGAGTACACACTGCTTTCACTTTAGTTATAAGCAGTGTGATGATTCCGAGCTCCCCGCACGGTGCCGATTACACTTCGGCTGTAGATCGGGGAGCTCGGTCTCACCTGCCCTCCTTGAGATATACAGGGGGGCCCTCAAGGGCTCCCTGCAGCAAGGGGCCCGGTCGCCTTGGCGATCTCAGTGACACCTAGAATTCCGCCATTAATGTCTAAACTGCTGATAACAAAAGTGAGTACATCCCTAAGTGAAAATTTCCAAATTGGGCCCAATTAGCTGTTTTCCCTCCCCGGTTTCATGTGACTCATTATTGTTACAAGTTCTCAGATATGAATGGGGAGCAGGTGTGTTAAATTTGGTGTTATCGTTCCCACTCTCTCATACTGGTCAATGGAAGTTCAACATGGCACCTCATAGCAAAGAACTCCCTGAGGATCTGAAAAAAAGAATTGTTGCTCTACATAAAGATGGTCTAGGCTATAAGAAGATTGCCAAGACCCCGAAACTGAGCTGCAGCACGGCGTCAAAGACCATACAGTGGTTTAACAGGACAGGTTCCATTCAGAACAAGCCTCACCATGGTCGACCAAAGAAATTGAGTGCAAGTGCTTAGAGTCATATCCAGAGGTTGTCTTTGGGAAAAAGACGTATGAGGGCTACCAGCATTTCTGCAGAGTTTGAAGGGGTGGGGGTCAGCCTGTCAGTGCTCAGATCATACACAGCACACTAGACAAACTTAAACACAATTACAATTTATATACCTTAACTCCCACAGAGAGGATGTCACAGCTAAACCGTCCACACTCTTCAACTAATCCGAACTGGATACAACTACCACCATTGAAAATCCCTTCAAATAATGACCCACATTTGCAAAAAATAATTTCACCCTTAAATAGGGTGGAATTTGTGCCCAAACTGCCTCCCTAAGACGTCAGTGCTCAGCTGAATCAGCTGAAATCCTGACATTGCTGAATATGTTACCGCGCATGCGCTGTGGCTTTGCACATACATGGCAATGGCCTAACAGCGCCCAAATCAATACTTCACTCATCCATCTGGACGGAGAGCAAGGCAGTTTTTTTTGTATATGTATATATATATATTTTATATATGTATATATATATATATATATATATATATAGGAGCTCCCCCTACTTTTATAGCTATGCGTGAGATCTCACTTAAAGTACTCAGTCTTTAGTCTTCTGGTCTCCGCTAGCAATGATAAATCCTTATAATTTGTAATCCAAGGGTTAAAGTAATTAAAGTTGAGTTAAGGATGATCCTAGTGTTGTTTCCGTAAATATAATACAATACTTGAGATGTAATAGTAAGTAGGCCTTATGCCTGCCTAGTGTCAGTTGCTATACTCCTCCATCATGTGGATTATGGTATCAGCAAAGAGGTACTCACCAAGGCCAAGATGCAGAGAGCGGTGGCTGTTGCGACTCAGCGTATACCACCCCTGGAGGTGATACAGGGAGTGGGTTGCACCAAGAGGCACAAGCCTCCAGCGGGATACCTGACTTGTGTGAAGGTCTGGAAGAGGGCTCATGCAGAATGGACCGCACCAGAAAGTAAGTAGCAAGCAAGTCTGTAAAACAGGTAAGGAAAATCCAGAAACAGGCCGAGGGTCAAACACAAGTAATCAGTCCAGGAGCCAGCAAGGCTAAGTGCTAAAGATAATCCAGAGGCAGGCTGAGGGTCAAACACAGGTATCAGTCCAGGAGCCAGCGAGGCTAAGAGCAGGGAGTCCATTAAACAAGCCAGGGGTAAGGTCAGGAGCGAATCAGCCTAGTCTTCAGGCAATCCGGGTCACAAGAGGAAGTGGTAAACAGGAACAGGAAGCAGAGGAACACAGTTGAGCTGAGACAAACCAGCAACTTGTCTGTCTGCTAAGGCTCCTTTTATAGGCTGGTAAGGGAATTTGCGTTATGTTTGTGCTTGTGAGAAAGCACGCACGGCACTCAGTAGGGTCACGAATGTGCATGCGCCGGAGCGCCGATCCATGGCGAATTTGTGTGCGCAAAGGCATCATTCCGCTGCACCTGTGCGCAGGGAGATCCTGAGCTTGATCCAAATTACTTCCCTGATATATGGATCCCAGTGAGGCCTGTATATAAGTCTGACTAGGTGCAAAGTTTAGAAAACTGTGGGCCTCAACTCACTCACCAACTGGATCGGAAACTTGGTGTGGTAACTTTGGTCCGGTGTTTGCAGCTTGCTTCTATATCAGCCAACTCCGTCCCTCCGTTCCATTCTGACAGATGGACCTGGTGTTCCGATGCTCAGACGAGTGTCTCTGGATCCTCTGAATCTGATCACTGTGTCTCTGGCACTTCAGGTCACTCACACAACCGAGCAGGGTTGTGCTCTGCAAACGCAATAGGCCGCTTCCTCCGGGAGGCCTCCTCGCCAGTCCTCACAGGCAGACCATGCTTTCCCAAGAGACCTAAGATGGCCGCTTGGGGTCCTTTTATGTCCTACCCAGCATGCAGTGCAAGAGAGGGTGTCTATGGGTAGGTTCAACGAGCATCCTGGGTAAAAAGGTCAACTCTCCAATGTAAATAACAGGCACTTTCTGTAAATAGTTCAATGCTTGTGAAATCAAAAATCATTTAAGTCCACTTTCAGTGTTTGGCTGCTAGATGGCACCCAACACTAAGCCATAGAAAAATCCATAGACTTTCATTGTAAATGCTAATACAAATTAGTAGACAAGGATACCAGTGCTACACAATCATCATTATATCAATTGTTTATGAACTTAGGAACATTTGTGAATGTATATTATTTGTATCAATTTGTTTCTTTTACAGCAACTTTACTACAATCATTCCCCTCCAAAGAATCCCCTGAAGAAGCTGACAAGGCAAAATGCATCAGTTGTACATCTCCTCATATATGTGAATTTTTTTTTGCCATGGTTATCCATGACTGCATAATATATTTGTCTATAGAAGAATTACCATAATTTGGAGAGGGAGAAGTTTGTCTGATCTATCAGAGTTATGCTGTATGACTGTAATATGTCTATTAATTGATATAGGCACAATTGTAACAATTTATAATAAAATAAAAATTTTAAATCACGTTGTAAGATTTATCATTCTAGAAGGAGGTTTCAGCACCTACAAAACCTCCATATTTTTTTGTTTCTTGTTGTATAATGTTGCTAAAAATGTGTACATATCTATAAAATATTAATGAATTCAACCAGATAGTTTTCTACTGCACACAGTGCTTATATTATGTATGGAATAATTCATGTATGCAAAAGTTTGTTAAGTTAATATTAATTGAATTGTTATGACATCTACAGTATTCATTTAGCAACATTGAACTTTAATAGTAAAGCATGGTTGTCATAGAAACAACTTTTATTATTACTTATGGTTGATAAAGTGTGTAATATCCTTGACAATGTAATTGTTAGAGATTACTTCTCTACAGTTTGAACCATTTATTATATAAAGATTAACAGAGCATTAATGCATCACAGTAAAATACATAATTTGCAAAAGCTAGACTAATTTGTTAATTCTTCAAATAAACAGCCAATACATGAAAACAGATACATACAGAATGTCATATTTTTCAACTAAGACTTCAGGCAAATGTTATATTAATAAGTACATGCATCCAAGATGCCTTAGATGCATGTATAGCATTATTATAGCATTATAATATAGTATCGGCAAACATTTTTAACTGTGTTAACTGTCCTGTAGAGCAAAAGGTGACACCAGTGATTGTAATCCATGCTGTGTTATTATTATTATTATTATTATTATTATTATACATGATCTATAGAGCAGCAACAGTTTGCATAGAACTTTACAAAATAAAGGCAGACTGTACCATTATAATACAATTCAATACAAGAGGAATCACATGGCCCTGCTCTTTCAAGCTAACAATCTTAAAGGGAGGATTAAAGTAGATGTAAACCCACTCTCATCCTTTCTAAACTACTGCAATATTGCTTATCTAGAAATATATACATGCCTCCTGCACGTATACATATCTGTCAAATGTCTGCCCTCTGTCTGCTATGAGACCTGACAAAAACTGCAGATTTTGTGGGTGGGTCTGTTTTCCAGGGCTCAGTGGGTGGAGTCATGATGTCAGTAGAATCCCCGCCCACCTCTACACTCCCCTTATCAACATGCATTTTCTCCTGTGTATTTATTACACTGAACTTCTGCTTTGATCACTAATATCAAGTCAAAACCCATAAAAGTTCCCACATGCCAAATCATGCTGAGGGGTGGAACAGAGAATCCTTGCAGAGCTGCTGAAGAAAGGAGTGGGGGTGGGAATTTAAAAAAAAATCATGTTTTGGGCTAGTGCAGGAGATATGTAAATCACCTGTCATCACAGCAAGGGGGAAGAAGAGACAAAGATTTCACAGTTTTTCTGTTTTATTTCACTGAAAAAAGATATGAGGATTGCTGGATTAATGCTTTGTGGCAAAACTGGGCACAGCTAATCTGAAATCCCATACTCTATATTGTGCCAGACAACAAAAAAAATAGTTAGTTAGAAACAGGATAGACTTCTCTAAAGAGATTCGTTTTTGGGAATCCCCAAAAGGTGGATAGAACAGTAAGATGGATGGGTCTGGCAACAGCATTTATGATGGTCTGAGGGGGTTAGCCAAAGTGCACTTGAAATTGCATTGAAAGTGCACGTGGAAGTGCAGTCACTGTAAATCTGAGGGGTAGATCTGAAATGATGGAAGCTCTACTGACTTTATCATTCAATCATGTGCAAGCTAAAATGCTGTTTTTTTTATTTTGCTTGCATGTCCCCCTTGGATCTACAGCGACTGCACTTCGCACTTGTAGTTTGCACTTGTAGTGCAAAGTGGATTTGCCTTTCTTAAATAACCCCCAAAGTGTTACTAAACCCACAGCAGTAAAATTAGTCTGTATATGCAGTAAAGCCTGCTTGTTATATTCACTGTGGAATGGGTTAATCCTCTGTGTTGTGTATAAAGGCTGTGTGATGCTGTCTCTCTGGCCCTCCACTTCTTTAGCTGACTCCAATCTATCTCGTGATTGAACAGAGCCTTTGGAGTCAGGCTGCACATGCTCAGTTTGGTGTGTATTGCTAGAGAGCTTTTCTTTTTTTTATGGAGAGTGCATGCGTTTAACACAGAGCCAGTCAGCACTGTCCAGACATGTCCAGATAGAGGATCAGGGGAGAATTAAAACTTCTCCTACAAGCTTTATTAGGAACTGATACAGGTAACGAGGCTGCTATATACTACTGATGAGAAAAGGTATTTAGCAGTTTATATTTACTAAAATAATTGCATTTTCATGTCCTCTGTGACTCCCGACTGGTGGTGGTGGTTTTACTCAGTTGCAATGGAAGCCATGCGTGGAGGAGTGCTCATGCATCTTTATTGTTTGAAAGGTACTGTGTCACCACGGATTCCAGCCTGTTTGAGAGACTAATGTGTGAAGCGCTAGTGTCAAATTTCCCCAAAATCTGTCACTTTATCCATTGCTTGTGCATTCAAAGATAGAATGGCATGATCTTTTTGGGCGAGCTGAATTTTACATTCTTGTAACTCTCTCTTAAGTATTTCTATCGTAGTTTCATTCCCAACCACTCTGTCCTAAAGATGCAATACAGTGTTCCCTCAACATACATGTTTCCTCCAACTCATCCAATCTCACCTCTGCCTGGTTAGCCCCCCCATATCAATTTTTTTTTTTTTTAAATCTTATGCAGTTTGTTAGATCTTTGTTATATCAGGTTAGATCAACCGTTGTTTGAGTTAGATCTCACACAGAAGAACCAATATTAACAGTTAACCCATCATCAGCCCCCCTTATCAAATTTTCTGGCCAAAAATCATTTAGGCTGATAGATATTCGTTAGATCCTGTAAGATCAAGTGGTTTTAATGTTAGATCTTATATAACTAGAGACTTAAGAAGTGATTAATGAGGGGGGCTGCCCCCCCCTTATCAAATTTTCTGACCAAAAATCATTCAGGCTGATAGATATTCGTTAGATCCATTAATATCAAGTGGTTTTAATGTTAGATCTCACATAATTAGAGACGTATTAAGTGATTAATGAGGGGGGCTGCTCCCCCTTATCAAATTTTCTGGCCAAAAATCATCTAGACTAATATATATTCGTTAGATCCGATAAGATCAAGTGTTTTTAACGTTAGATCTCACATAATTTCAGAGATATTCCACATCAAAATAGAGATATTAGGTCTGGTAAGATCAAGTGGTTTTAACGTTAGATCTCACTCCATTTCAGAGATATTCCACATCAAAATAGATATATTAGGTGATGCATGTGAATGGGATAGCCCTCCCTTATCAAAAGTTCTGGCCAAAATTCATTCAGGCTAATAGATATTCCTTAGATCCGGTAAGATCAAGTGGTTTTAATGTTAGATCTCACATAATTTCAGAGATATTCCACATAAAAATAGAGATATTAGGTGGTATATAAGGACGGGTTGTCCCCCCCTATCTACAATAGCTGGCTCAAAACCAATGACACAAAGAGACAACAGCAAAGTCCAAACCCTTGCAAAGGGCCCCCCCGTTGTTGCCTCCAAGCAACCCAGTGTCCCGTTTCCTTTGACACATGCTGCCTGGTGTCAGAGAGTCAATGTACACCAGACTCCCAGAACTTAGAGCAGACTTAAGCCTGATCAGAATCTCCGCAGAGAGGAACACAGATACAAACCACTGAACAGGTCACCACTTTATCCATGCTCCCTGACAAGCTGGTGGGACCTTCTCCTGTTGTTCCCATCCAAGTAAAGGCAGTCTACACCAGGGGTAGGGAACCTTGGCTCTCCAGCTGTTTTGAAACTACAACTCCCATGAGACATTGCAAGACCCTAACAATCACAGACATGACTGCTAGAGGCAGAGGCATGATGGGCTTTGTAGTTTCAAAACAGCTGGAGAGCCAAGGTTCCCTACCCCTGGTCTACACCAAGGGCCTTCTGGATACCGGAGCTTAAGTGACCCTTCTCTACACAGATTTCTATGACAGGCACCTCAAGCACCTGCCTTTGCAGAAGTTGGAAGAGCTGAAGATATGGGGCATTGTGACTCAGAGCCTACCCTATGATGGCTATCTACTGGTCAAGCTGACCTTCGATCCCTCCATGGCTGGGAAAGCCGAGACTTTTGACACTCAGGCAGTGGTCTGTCCTTGCCCACCAGGGGCCAGTAAGAGTTCTCTCATTATAGGGACCAATATTGATCTTGTCATAAGGCTATTGACACCTCTAGTTCTGGGGTCGGGCACTTCAACTACAAGTGTGCATTCCATGCTTAGACAAGCCTATCAGCACCTGGTACAAAAACACAAGGCTCCAGCTGAAGGAGTGGGGAAGATCTGGCACTTGGACCACTGTGAGAGGTGTTACAGCCTGGTAAAGTGGCCTATTTACAAGCATCTGTCAAGCTAAATTGGAAGCAACCAGGCCCTTTAATTGTCCTTGAATTGGACACACAGAGAGAAGACATGGAAGTGGAGATAATTCCCAAGGTGGTTTGAACCAAAAGGTTGCAAAGAAGTCACGGGAAGTTCTTGGTTAGTGTCCGCAACATAACAGCCTCACCAATGAAGATGCCGGCTCAGATGTTGCTGGGACAAGTGAATCTGGCCACCCCAGTCTGATTTGGTGGGGGGAGCAAAGGTCATTTCTGGGATTCTGCTCCTATTATAGATGATTTGTCAAGGGATTCGCTTAGATTCTGACCCTGATATGGACAAGCCTTACAGAGCATCTGGAGGGCCCAGAAAATCCAGAGAGTCCATTCAGGAACAATGCACTTCGAAGTGTGAAGAGGTTTTAGGCAGCTGAAGTGAAGCCTAACAACCGCTCCAGTCGTGGCCTATGCAGATCCAAACAAGTCATACGAGCTACACTTTGAAGCCAGTCGAGGTGGGTTAGGTAGGGTGCTATATCAAGAGCATGATGGCCATCTACGGCCTGTTGCCTACGTGAGTTGGAAATTGGCCCCCACCGAGAACTACCCCATGCACAAACTTGTGTTCCTGGACTTGAAGTGGGTGGTGGTGGATAAGCTGAGGGATTGCCTGTATGGAGCAGAGTTCGTGATCAAGACCGACAACAATCTTCTCACCTACATCCTCACTACCACCAAGTGGGACGCCATGGGTCACAGATACTTGGCTGCTCTACCAGGGTTTATTTTCAGCCTAAAGTATCAACCGGGGTCGGGAAACAAGATGTGGATGCTTTGTCAAGAAGGCCCGATTGTTCCAGAGACCCTCCAGAAGAATAGGCCCAGCTGACACCTGACGGGGTATGAGCCTTATGTCAAGGAGCAGAACATCAACCTGGAGTAGGATCCAGGACCAAAGAGATTGGAGTGTCAGCCGCTGGTGTCCCCAGATGTCACCCAAGTCAGGGATGAATGTCTGCCCAAGCTGTCAAAGAAAGACCTGCAGGAACCAGTTGGAGGGCCCTCCCTATAGATTGGTATTGAAGGCCTTGGAGAGCCAATGCCCTGACTTGCTCCTCACTGACTCCCCAAAGGAAACCCATCTGCTGCACCAAGAGTGGGGTTGGTTTCAGGTGCACAGAGGGTTGGTCTACCAAAGTGGCCCTTCTGATGATTCTGAAGAAAATTGGCAGCTATTCCTACCTGAAAAACATAGGGAGACCGTATTAACTGCCCTATTAACTGCCCTACATGACAACCATGGATACCTAGGGCTCAAGAGGCATTTTCTTAATTGCTCCTTGGATCATCATATACCAAATTTCTGCCGCAGACTCTTCACCCCTTTCATTATGATTTTGGCCTTTCACAGAAAGTTACATTTAAAAACGGGAAGTTAGCAGAGCTTGTTTTGAGAGTTAAAGGGGACATTCTATTTGCGTTGAGGAAATGATTTTAAAGGACAGCCGGGATGGGAGGTTTTGGGCAGGTAAGGAAATTAACACAGAGAGAGTTTTGTTTAAAATAAGGATTTTTAAAGTGTCACAGCTAGTTTTATTTGGATTATCAGATAAAAGGTGTTGTTAAACTAGGGATGTTTTAGTGTAGACTTACCGTGTTTGTTTATTTGTGTGTCTGTTTCGTTGATTATTTGTTTATTGTTGTTTGCTAAAGTTATAATGAGTCGGTACAGGTGGGTTGGTGCAGATCCCTGCAGATCAGTGCAGATCCCTGTTTGGCAAAGGGCACGGGAAAAAGGTTCAACCAAGGGTAAAAAGAGAGAGAGCTGGTGGGGAGGCTAGAAACCTTGTTGAAAGCACCCCACCTCGTGAAATGAGCAGCCCTGGTGCTGGGGTCTCGTGAGACTTTTTTGCAGGATTACGGTACCAGAGATTCATAGAGACATCAAGATGTTGGTTTATTGGGCAGTGATTAAATTGCTGCTGGATGCACTGACAGGGGGACATGGTTACTGTTTTGGGGGGTCTGAGTTAGGTAGAGAGAGAATATGAATATTCCTGCTTCCCCCCTTGGATTCCCCCAGATTCCCTCATAGCTCCCCAATTCTCCACCTCTGAGCTGGTGGGTTTGGGGGTGTGAATTCTGACATGGATCTCTGGTGAGGCACTAGGGTCGCAGCTTCATGGACTGACTGTTTCTGTCGGAGGGAGAATATGTTTAAACACTTCTCCAACGACTGTCTCTGCTTCATGGACTGTTTGTGGACTGTGGTTAGTGGCAGTCTTTGGGTCGCCCTGTTCACAGTTTCATAAGACGGACACCTGGGTAGAGGGAACTGGTTAATGGAGAGAAATGCTTAATTTTATGTGTATGTGAATTTTTGTCTTGTCTTGGAATTCCAATTTAGAGTATAACATTGTTTTTGTTTTCTGAATTCAGATAGATGGTTGGGTAGTTGATATATGTCCTATGATCCTGCTAAGACAGAGAGCGTTGCTAAAGTGGGCAGGTGAAAGGGACAGGGTAGGGTACTCATCTGTATCTTGTTTCGGGTGGAAGAGGGGAACAAACTTCAACTATATTTTCACCACGGGTTTTGTGGGGAGTATATTTTTATATTTGTATTCCATAGTCAGCGAGTCAGGGACTTGCTGAAGTGGAAAATGAATGTTAATGAAGGAACTGATTCAGAAAAGTTATCTATAAAAGGTACATGTTTATTGTTAAAATGTTGCAACTAGTGTCAGTCTATTCATGAAATATGTTGGGCATATACTAAGCCCATATTTACTCCATAGTAAATTGGGAACATTAAAAGGTGAATGTGACATGTCACTGATCAAATTACCAAATATTTTTTAAAGGAATCTGATCAGATGCAAATTTTTTGAGTCTGACTTTAAGACTATTTTGGGTGTGGTTGCCTATCCTTACATTATTAGAGTTAAAGTGTGTTTTTTTTCTGATAACAGCAAATGTGCTGTATTTGTGCAAATTGTTTTAATAGTGTTTAAGCTGTATTAACAATGGTTTTGAAATATTGATTTTGACAAGGTTGAGAATTTTATAATTAAGAAATCCAGAATTCGAAAGTAAATAAAAGGGAAGTTGTATATTCCAGGCGCTACGCCAGAGGAATTGTGGTTAGTAAAGAAAAAGAGAAGTGACTGTGTTGTGTAATTCCGGACACTAGAGAGAAAAATATTAAGGTTTGAAGGTGTTATGAATGAAATTAAGAAAGAATGGAATGGCCAGATGAATGTGGGATGAGAGAGAGTTGTGTGTCTGGAATGTGCACAACAAGGTGTCTCATATTGTGTTTAGGCCCATGTTATACTTTCCCTAAAAGTTTGGCGTTAAATGAAATTAAAAGAATTGATAAAGGGATTTTGGTAAAGGAAGGGTGAAAATTTGAAAAAATGTTTGAAGAAGTTACTGAAATTAAATGACTGTAATCAAGATATATTGCTGTGTATATTGAGTCCATGGGGTACTAAGATGTGATGGGAAGGATTTATTTGAAATAAGCAATCAGAATGACTATTTTGGATATCTACCTTCTGAATTACCAGGGTGTCAGTCATAGAGTGTTGATGATGAAATGTTGTTTATCCATCAATATTTTGTTTGTTGCTGATGATCAGACATATTTGCAAAGTTGGGAGACTTCTGAGTCAGAATATATGTTTGGGTAAAATGTTCTGTCCTAAGTCCCTTGGGTCCACTTGGATCCCGGGAATAGAAGAAACTAAAGAGGTTTAAGTTTTGTTGAAGTTCTGCTATAAAACTGGATTTGGAAAAATGTTTAGTTAAATATATTGAAGCTATATAATGAAAACCCTTGCTGAGAAACATTTTCATTCCTGCATGTTTTACTTATGTTTGAGTCAATTAAGAATATTATTTTTAATATCTCCAATGGTTAAGGCCTAAATTGATCAGGTAGATTCTGTGTCTATTCATGTCAGATGAGGAGTATCTGCCCCAGCCAGCCTGCATTCACCCACAGCCCTATTCACATGAAGAAATGCCGACCCCAGTCATACCCTACACCCCATCCATACCCTGCCCTATATCCTATCCGAATGAAGTGATGACTACAGCTTTAACATGGAAATCTTTGTTGTTCATCTTTGTTGTTCAAATACCATAGGAGGTGCTCAGATGACTAAAGGCGGACTCCGGCTGGAAACTGTTCCTGCGAATGATACCTCAAGGGGGAGCCACATGATGCAAACCTGGGGTACAAAATTCCTGTGAGCACCACATGAAAAAGATTCAGATGTGCCAGCCGAAAGTCCCCGGTCTCGCCCAACGCATCAGTTCCAGTCTGTCTGTGGATATCAAGTTCTGTCCTTACAAAGAGGCAGTGTTTTGGGGTAGAGAATTCATGTCTGTACATATGAGTGATCACAGAATTGAACTAAAAGGTTTTGGAAAAAGTTGAGCAGAAAGAGAGTTATAATGTGGCTATTTCCTTTTCCTTCATTTTCTGCAAATCTAATGGACATTCAGAAGCCATCCAAGAGACTTTTCTTTTTGAGTATTTCTTTGGGACTATTTTCAGTTGGCCTAAAGGCTATCATGCCCCTCCCACTTGTTTCTATGGACTGTCACGCCACCTTCCTCCATTTTGCATACCATGAACAATTGCTATGCAGCTGAGATTACATGTTTGTTGTTTCCTATTTTTGCATGCTTAGAAGGTGATCCGGGTGAGGGTCAGGGGATAATATTGAGATTGTTGTTGTAGTGTGTCCAGTACATGCTCGACCATTTCAGTGTATACTGTTTGAAGGGATGCTGGCATAGGCACTGTATTATATATGTATTGGTTCACATGTCATCTACCAGCCTCTGTGTTCTAGGGGGAGCCTTAAGGTTATATGTGGCCTACCCTATAAAATCACTAGTAACACACTTATTGGACATAGAGGGGATGTGCATTCAGAATATACAGGAACTCCAAAGTGCTTGACACCTTAGATCGTGCCCTACATCACACTTCATGTATGCCTCTGGCCCCCATACTGAGATGGCCAAGCTACTTTCACAGCTTGCTTTTGCAGGATTCTCTGAGGGTGCCCAACAGGTCCTTAAGCAGACAGCCACTGGCCTTGGACAACAGCACGTACATTTGTTGTGGAAGACCATGCCATCCATGGATTCTGAATGATTCCAGGGGATGGTTTTACTCGGCCTCATTGGTTCTGATAGTGGTTATTCTCAGGGACAGTGAGGAATGTCACTTGCTCAAGGCTAGTGTTCGTCCTGGATGCCCCCTCAAACACCGTTATGCTAGGTCACTGTTTCTGGAAATGAACATGACCTGGGCATGGTTCCTCTCAGGAGCCTGAGGGGGTATTGACATGATGAAAAAGCAAAATAATTGCTTGGGAGCCCCCTGGGTAACATGGGGGGTTTGGTCTTAATGCTGAATCCTGGATTAATCCTGAATTGTGGATATTGCAATCTGTGTTGTACTGATTTTGCTTATGGTATTACTTTCATATGTCTGCTTCAGGTTTATTATGTGCATGGTTTCTGAGGTACTTGACCTTCCAACCCAGCTGTAGCTAATAGAGTATATCTTAACTTTTACTATGGCCACCAGGATGAGTATGTCACAGTGAGAAGAAGTAAGTCATGTTCGTGGTTTGTCATGACTTAGAGGGGATTGTAGTAATATGGCTGAACCAGAGTGACTCCATCTTTGTAAGTTCATATGGGATTGTGCTTAGATTCTGTATCTGCAGACTGTAGCAGTTTTTCTGTAAACATGCACATAGGGAAATATAGCTTGCATAGGCAGTCTCGTTCTATGCTGTCTAGATAAAGAGATTGTGTCACAATATGTCTGGACCACATATCCCGTGACTGTGATTCAGAAGCGGATGACATGAGTAATGATATGTAATGATATGTAATGATGATGTGTAATGTATGCCTATGTATTGACCACACCCATGTTCTATGCAATGATTGGCTGATAAGGGTGCATATAAAGTGCAGCCCCTCCCACAATAAATTAGACAACTACTAAGCTGTAAATGTACTGGCCTGTTTTTTCGTGTTGTCTCCTAATGCTGCAGCATTAGTTAAAGGGTTTCGTGAGTATTGTAATTGCATTAGTTATACCTCTAGCTGGTCTTTGTCAGGTATATAGAAATACAATTTTAATCACAACAATTATATTTAAAGGTCTTATTTTCTGTGGTAAAATAGACCTGGACCAGACTAGTCCTTGTAAGTGGTATGGGAGGACTGATTGTTCTTTGAACATTAGCCAGGGGATTTGGGAGGCTGGGGCATACCATTGTGCTAGTTGAGTGAATCTGGCTGATAGATAATATAGCCATAAATGTGAGCTATTTAGACCTCCTTTTAGTTGGGGCCTAAACATTACTAACACAGGACTAGCTAAACCTTGGTTTTCTGTTTTGTCAAATAAATGTATTGATTTTCCTTTGGAGAGAATCTAACATATTTTTGGGCAATGTAAGAGGAAGGGCTCTAAATAAGAATAAAAGTTTGGGTAGTATAACCATTATTGTGGCCACTATTCTTCCCGAGAATGATATTTGTATAATGACCATAGTTTCATAATATTTTTGAAGTTATTAAATATTGGTGGGTAATTTGCATGAAATTGTGTTTTGTATAACATGTAATATGGATTCCTAGGTATCTAAATGAATCCGTGCACCAATTGAATGGCAATTTGGCCTTTGTTTTGTTATTAAGGCTGGTGGGATATTAATGGGTAGGGCTGAGCATTTAGACAAGTTAACACTCAAGCCAGTCAGGTCATGAAAAATGTCTAGTGTTTAGGTTAGATTCGGTAAGGAGATGAGAGGATCTGTTAGAAAGAGAAGGACGTCATCCGCATAGAGGCTTAGTTTGAATTCCCTGGACCCTTTAGTGTATCCTTTGATATCTGTGTTGTTTCTAATCGTACATGCAAGGGGCTCTATTGCCAGGGCAAAGAGGAGCGAGGAAAGTGTGCATCCTTGCCTGGTGCCCTTGCCATCATAGTTGGCCCTCTTCAGAAGGAAAAAGTCAGAATTGTTCCCGGGGAGTTTGAAGCGTGTTTGGGGGTTATGGTAGAGGGCTTTGAAACCATGTAAGAATTTGCTGTTTATGCCATATCTAGGGAGTAGTGTGTCTAAGTATGACCAGCTGGCGCTGTCGAAGGCTTTGTGGATATCAAGACTGAGTAGAAGAGTAGATTTAGAGTGTATGTTAGAGTCTTGAATGATGTGTGTAGTCAGTCTTATGTTATCCGTTATTTGTCTGTTCGGGATGAATCCTGTTTGGTCTGGATTTATTAAAGGGGAAATAACTGCAGCTAATCTGTCCACTAGCATTCAGCCAAATATTTTAAGATCATTATCAATGACTGAAATTGGACGATAATTTTGTGGGATGGAATGATCTTTATTTGGTTTAGGAAGAAGGGACAGGTTTGCTAGGAGCATTTCTGATGGGAATTGGTTTCCTTGTAGGATATGGTTATATAATTTTGTAAGGTGTGGGTTTAATGTGGCACAACTTTTTTTATAATAGGATGTGGAGTATCCATCAGGGCCTTCAGCTGTAGAGGTTTTTAACAATCTAATAATTCTATTCATTTCTATGTCTGAGCAAGGAGCGTTGAGCATCTCTATTTGTTGGTTAGATGGGTAGTGTAATATCATTAAGCCAGTTCAGGGAAGATTGTTTAGGTGAGAAGTCTAAAAATATGTTCATAACTTCTTTTGGATGGGATACTAAGTTGCCTGATGAATTCCTTAATTTATAGGTGTGGGGAGGTTTTGTTGCTTGATTTAGTTTTCTGGCAAACATGGTAGAGTATGAATTGCTATTAAGCAAAAATCTTGCTTTAGACCGTCTAAGGGCTTTTTCTGTATCTGATGTAAGTAATGAGTCTAAGGCTGTGCGTTTTTATTGAATTTGTTTAAAAATATCACTGGAGGGCTTTTGGTTGTTCCCGTGATACAAGAGATCTTATATCAGCGAGTTTTGATTTGTTTTTGGTTGAGGCAATATTTATCAAATGGCCTTATGTGCCATCCGTAAAGGTGGAGATGGCATGTCTGGTGCTATGTTAAGTGCAAAGTATTGCTTGAGGTGAGATAGGATGTTTTGAGAGATTGTTGGGTCAGTTAGCAGGGAATCATTTATTCGCCATTTATGTGTTGTGGTTGCTAGGCCTATATGTGAGGTGTTGAAGGAGACTATGTGGTGGTCTGACCAAGGACATGGGTGGATCTCCACTTCTGAGGAATTGGCTAATAAAATTGGGGTACAAAAAATATAATCCAGCTGTGCATAGCTATCATGTGTGTGAGAGTAGAATGTATAGGCTTTAATACCTACATTGTGAGATCTCCATCTATCTACTGGTTGGTGGTTGTATTATGATGATCAATTTAGTGATTTAGGGAATGCTTTAGAGGATGGAACTACTCTGCTTCTATCTAGCTGAATGTGCAGCTAGGTTAAAATCACCCCCTACTATTAAGTGTGTGGAATGAAATCTAAGGTGTCAAAGAATTTTGAAAAAGAGCTTGTTTGTGCATCATTAGGAGCATATACTGAGGCAACGGTGACTGAGTGTTCCTTTTATTGAACCTTTTAAAATCAAATGTCGACTGTCTGGGTCTTTAAAAACACTTTGGGTTTCAAATAGCACTGAGTTCCTTACAAAGATTGCTGCGCCGCTGGATTTAGTGTTATATGTTGTGCAATAGAATTGACTGTAACCCTTGTCAAAAAATGTAGGATGTTTATCTGTTGCAAAATGAGTTTCCTGCAACAGAATAATGTCAGCCCCCAGTCTCTTGTAGTGATGGACAGCTTTTTTCCTCTCTTGAGGAGAGTTAATGCCCCAGGCATTGGGATGAGTAACTGTAGTAGTTATAGGGTGATAGAAAAAGCTCACGAGGCACAGCACACATGCAAAAAGATACAGAATTACCATTTTCTTCATCAATGTCAACATTAGGATTTTTGTGGGATTTGTGAAAGCGATCAAACTATTATTTTCTATGATATAATGTAATTTGTCACTTGTTTACAATATTATTAAATATATCAATCTTAATTTTAGGAGTATATCAACTGTTTACTTTGAGCTGCCATATTAACTTGCAACCTTTCAAAACTTTACACAAATTAAGAGTGTCACCTCTGATAAGTATTGTTTATAATCAGTACCATCATCCACAAGTCATTATGTCGAACAAAAAAGAAAAAGTCCCTTTGGGGTAAGGGTACCCAGAATGGCTGCTTGTACTGATCCTAAAGGTAACTCCCCCCCAAAAAGGATTTTTTTTTTTAAATTGGACTATACCGTTACTATCCGAAAAAGAACAAAATGAACATTTAAAATATCATCCTGTTTAATAAACATATAAAGAATACAAAAGACAGACAACACCTATATTAACCACTTGCCACCCGCCCTATAGGCAATTGATGGTGGCAAAGTGGTTGCATAATCCTGACCGGACATCATATGACGTGATCAGGATTATGAGCCGCCACGCGCCCCCGGGGGCGCGCATCGCGGCGATCGTTGTTGCGGGGTGTCAGTCTGACACCCGGCAACTACGATCTCGGTAAAGAGTCTCTGACGGAGACTCTTTACCACGTGATCGGCCGTGTCCAATCACGGCTGATCACAGTGTAAATAGGAAGAGCCGGTGATCGGCTTTTCCTCACTCGCGTCTGTCAGACGTGAGTAGAGGAGAGCCGATCGGCTGCTCCTCTGACAGGGGGGGTCTGTGCTGATCGATTATCAGAACAGCCCCCCCCCCCCCGAGGATGCCCACACTGGACCACCAGGGACGCCACCAGGGATGCCCAGCAAAAGGTAATCCTCCCTAGACCACCAGGGATGCCAGTCAGTGCCACAATGGATGCCAATCAGTGCCCATAATGGATGCCAATCAGTGCCCACAATGGGCACCACTGATTGGCATGCATTATTGTTTGGCACTGATTGGCATCCATTAGTACAGTATAACATAATACAATGCCGCCTATGAGTGCCCACCTGTGCCGCCTATCAGTGCCCACCTGTGCCGCCTATCAGTGCCCATCCGTGCCACCTGTCAGTGCCCACCCATGCCCATCTGTGCCGCCTATCCATGCCCATCTGTGCTGCCTATCCATGCCAATCCGTGCCAGCTATCAGTGCCAATTTGTGCCACTTATCAGTGCCCATCCGTGTCGCCCATCAGTGCCACCCATCAGTGCCGCCTATCAGTGCCCATCAGTGCCACCTATGAGTGCCAAATATCAGTGTCCATCAATGCCACCTCATCAGTGCCACTTCATTGGTGCCACATCATTGGTGCCCATCAGTGCCGCCTTATCAGTGCCCATCAGTGTAGCCCCATCAGTGCCCATCAGTGAAGGAGAAAACGTACTTATTTACAAAGTTTTGAAACTGAAACAAAAAAAAACATATTTTTTTTCAAAATTTTCAGTATTTTTTTTATTTGTAGCGCAAAAAATAAAAACCGTAGAGGTGATCAAATACCACCAAAAGAAAGCTCTATTTGTGGGAAAAAAATGATAAAAATGTCATTTGGGTACAGTGTAGCATGACCGCGCAATTGTCATTCAAAGTGCGACAGCGCTGAAAGCTCAAAATTGGTCTGGGCAGGAAGGTGTTTAAGTGACCAGTATTGAAGTGGTTAAAATACAGATTATGCATATCACAGTAATAGCGTCTTTAATAACTTCTCCGAAAAGTGGGAAATTCAAAAGCGCATGGGGGTCTCCTCTATTAGTTTCGGGGTATATAAGCCGCTTCCTCAGGAGGATATCTATACAGAATATAATGAATTAGTATAAAACAACAACAGCAAAATGTAAATAAACATAATAATCAATAGTAATTATTCCATAGAAAGGGAACAAAAGAATCAGCTCACACCTGACTTCAGGAGAATGGAGGACTGCCAACACAAAAATTTGTAAGAAAGTCTGTTGATCCGTCTGAAGCCTCCAACACAGCCGCACAGTCTGCCCACTCAGCGGTCAATACGATCGCTTAAATAGGCTCCCCAACACACACGTGTCGTGACGTCGCAGAACGCTCGGCGATGTCCGACGTCATGTGGACAGTTCCTCCACACTGCGTATGTGCGGTACTGTTAACGCAAATGTGGAAGTGCGCAGGGGGACGTTGACGGACCCGTAGGTCCCAGTGTTAACCTCTGCAAGCCAGCAAAGGAAAATATTACCTAGCCGGCCAGGAGGAACACATGTCCGCCAGGGGGAAACAAAAGGGAAAACAATTCGCCGTGGGGAAAACCACCAACGTTCGTCAAGGGTGAGCCAAACTTGAATAGTGTAAATACATATGAAAATAATACAAAAAAAATGATACAAAAAAGATTGTTTTAACAATACACAATAACATTTAAATAACAGGGTGATTATGGTACCCTGATGTACAAGTAACTTCATTATCAATTGGGCGAGCCTTACACAGAGAAGGGAGGGAGAGGAAAGAAGGGGGGGGGAAGAGGTTTGTAATTAAACTTACTTTATAAAAAAGGTTTATAGGAGATCGTTTCGTTCAGGCCCGGGGGATGGGTGGCATTGAGCCGTTCGATCCACAGAGTTTCCTTCTGTAGGATCTTGCGGTCCCAATCAACCCCCCTCGGGCCCGGAGGAACAACCTCCAAAATAAAGAACTGAATCACCGAAGTGTCAAAACGGTGACAGAGACCGACATGTCTCCCAATTGTTGTCAATTTACCACTTTCGGAATAATAAAGGTGGTCACCAATATGTTGTCTAAATTCCCAAAACGTCTTCCCTATATAAAATGCTTTACAATTACAATTCATCATGTAGATCACACCTCTAGTATTACAATCTAAATATGTGCGTGGAAAAAATATTTCCCCATTGGGTAAGGTAAATTGTTTACCTTCCATTACCCAAGGGCAACGGGGACAGTTGTTACATTTAAATGTACCTCTTGGGGCATTGTCTGAAGAATTAGAGGGTGTATAGTGACTACATGTTAGTCTGTCCCGAAGAGATACTGCTCTTCGGAAAACTAATTCTGGAGTGGAGCCTAGGTATTTAGACAGGATGTGGTGGTCGGTAAGGAGGTGCCAATTTTTACTAAGGATATTACGTAATATTTGATGGTGGGCAGAATAAGTGGTGATGAATCTAACAGATTCTCTATCAGTATTTTTGGGGCGGGAATATAGTAATGTGTTACGAGAACGTGATACTACTTTGTTATATGCCTTTCTCAGGCTCGTGGATGAATATCCTCTCTCTAATAATCGGTCCCGTAGGGCATCGGCCTGAATCTTAAAATCTGTATCTAAGCTACAGTTTCTGCATAACCGCAGGAACTGTGCGAAGGGGATACTACGTATCAGGGGTTCCAGGTGGGCACTGGTAGCAAATAAAAGGGTATTACCTGCTGTCGGTTTGCGATAGAGGTCTGTGCATAAAGTGCCATCAGATTGTTTAATGATGAATAGATCTAAAAAAGAAATTCGTTCAGAATCGAAGGTGAACGTAAATTTAAGGTTAAAGTCGTTTATGCTCAATTCTTGTATAAATTGCAAAAGTTTTTCTTGTGTGCCCGTCCGACCTATTTATGGTCTGGACTGGTCTGGAATTAGTTTTCCGAAGAGCAGTATCTCTTCGGGACAGACTAACATGTAGTCACTATACACCCTCTAATTCTTCAGACAATGCCCCAAGAGGTACATTTAAATGTAACAACTGTCCCCGTTGCCCATGGGTAATGGAAGGTAAACAATTTACCTTACCCAATGGGGAAATATTTTTTCCACGCACATATTCAGATTGTAATACTAGAGGTGTGATCCACATGATGAATTGTAATTGTAAAGCATTTTATATAGGGAAGAAGTTTTGGGAATTTAGACAATGTATTGGTGACCACCTTTATTATTCCGAAAGTGGTAAATTGACAACAATTGGGAGACATGTCGGTCTCTGTCACCGTTTTGACACTTCGGTGATTCAGTTCTTTATTTTGGAGGTTGTTCCTCCGGGCCCGAGGGGGGGTGATTGGGACCGCAAGATCCTACAGAAGGAAACTCTGTGGATCGAACGGTTTAATGCCACTCATCCCCCGGGCCTGAACAAGCGATCTCCTATAAACCTTTTTTATAAAGTAAGTTTAATTACAAACCTCTTTCCCCCCCCCCCTTCTTTTCTTTACCCCCCTTCTCTGTGTAAGGCTCGCCCAATTGATAATGAAGTTACTTGTACATCAGGGTACCATAATTACCCTGTTATTTAAATGTTATTGTGTATTGTTAAAACAATCTTTTTTGTATCATTTTTTTTGTATTATTTTCATATGTATTTACATTATTCAAGTTTGGCTCACCCTTGACGAACGTTGGTGGTTTTTCCCACAGCGAATTGTTTTCCCTTTTGTTTCCCCCTGGCGGACATGTGTTCCTCCTGGCCGGCTAGGTAATATTTTCCTTTGCTGGCTTGCAGAGGTTAACGCTGGGACCTACGGGTCCGTCAACGTCCCCCTGCGCACTTCCGCATTTGCGTTAACAGTACCGCACATGCGCAGTGTGGAGGAACTGTCCACATGACGTCGGACGCCGCCGAGCGTTCTGCGACTTCACAACACGTGTGTGTTGGGGAGCCTATTTAAGCGATCGTATTGACCGCTGAGTGGGCAGACCGTGCGGCTGTGTTGGAGGCTTCAGACGGATCAACAGACTTTCTTACAAATTTTTGTGTTGGCAGTCCTCACTACCAGGTACACTATTTTCTATACGCTTAACATTAGATCCTCTTGTTTCTACCTGGCTCATTTTGGCATGTGCCTTATTTTACCTGCAGACTTATACTGGTGGTAACCCATTCATACTACCTGACTGCACATGATACCCTTATGGAACCGCAATGCAGAGCCAGTTATTTAGCACAGTTCAGTGATCTTTAGCTGTTGGACCAATACATTTAATGCATCAAGAAATTGAATTTTCTCCTTTTCTGGTGAGTTAATTTAATTTATAATCTCCCGCCAAAAGGTGTTGTGTTTTTTTTTTTCTTAAGAAGTCTGTTTTCCTCTCCTCCACTAGGGTCGTTGGGCCAATCCCCCATATCCGCCGTGGGGGAGATATATATGGGAATCCCGCTGTGTGTAATCCATTCTCCTGAAGTCAGGTGTGAGCTGATTCTTTTGTTCCCTTTCTATGGAATAATTACTATTGATTATTATGTTTATTTACATTTTGCTGTTGTTGTTTTATACTAATTCATTATATTCTGTATAGATATCCTCCTGAGGAAGCGGCTTATATACCGCAGACCTAGTAGAGGAGACCCCCATGCGCTTTTGAATTTCCCACTTTTTGGAGAAGTTATTAAAGACGCTATTACTGTGATATGCATAATCTGTATTTTAATATAGGTGTTGTCTGTCTTTTGTATTCTTTATATGTTTATTAAACATGATAATATTTTAAATGTTCATTTGTTCTTTTTCGGATAGTACCGGTATAGTCCAATTTTCAAAAAAAAATCCTTTTTGGGGGGGAGTTACCTTTAGGATCAGTACAAGCAGCTATTATGGGTACCCTTACCCCAAAGGGACTTTTTCTTTTTTGTTCTTTCAAAACTTTAATAACATTTCTTTTAACTTGATAGAATAAGTGAAAATCTTTGAGCTTTGTCTCTTTTTAGTTCCTATCTTTTCTTTGATTTTGTATTTTAAAAGATAGG
The DNA here is from genome assembly GCF_037356315.1 of Lithobates pipiens. Taxonomy (NCBI): domain Eukaryota; kingdom Metazoa; phylum Chordata; class Amphibia; order Anura; family Ranidae; genus Lithobates; species Lithobates pipiens. Next base: position 521,837,412 of record NW_027507748.1, on the reverse strand, counting down.
ATGACATGTTAACTGAGGGAAGGAGACGACTTCTTCAGGCATCCATATTGCTGAAGGATTGTTGCCATCTTATTTGATCCTGATGTGTGGCTGGGGTAGCCCAAATAGGTGAAGTGTGGGGAGTAATAGGTCTTGCTTCTGCAACCGAAATCCAAAAGTCCCAAATTCACCAGGAGATCTTAACCTTCTGAGACATTAAAGATGGTGTAAGTAGTGCCATTGTGGGGTACTGTTAATTTAAAAGGAAAGATTGTAACACCAAGGTTATTTCCTGAATTTTGCATCTTCTTTCTAGGGTAGCCTGGGAAATGCAAGGATATATTTGGATTTTTGTGTCATCAAATTCGATGTTGTGCATGTTTCTGGGATCTCTTAATATGTTGTCTTTTGTGATAAAATCTTTCATGCACAGAATGATGTCCCATGGGGACTTGTCGGCAGTTTAGGACGCAGGGCACTATGGATTCTGTCACAAGCAAATGCAGATGGTGATGACTCTGGGAGGAGATTGTGGAACAATTTACATACAGATGGCATTAGGTCAGAGATTGATTCTGGGATACCTCAAATCCTTAGGTTGTTCCTACGGTTTCAATTATCCAAATCTTCCACTTGCGATTGCAAATATGAGTCGTTTTCAGATAGGAGTTTAAAGTCTTTTCTAAGATCATTATGAGCAAGTGATAGCTCGTCATGTTTAGTTTCTAGAACTTCTGTGCGACCTCCAAGGATTGCTATTTCTTGTGTGAGCGTGCTTGTTGATTTTTGGAGCTCATATTGTATTTCGTCCGCAAGTTTTTCATAAATCTTAGTTAAGCTGGCATCTAAGTCCCCTTTTGTAATTTGAGTGGAGTTTTCACTGTTATTTTTTGTTGGAACGATCTCCTGTAGAGGGTGACCTGCTGTTGTAGGAGACTGTACTGTCTGTGGAGAACCTGCAGCTTTTTGAGTCATTTTCTTCTGTTCCTTGTTGTGCAGAGGATATGTGGTCGTAGAACGTTGTTGTGAATGGCGGCGGAGTGCTTTCCTGCCTGACGGCATGCACTGGATTGACCTGCAGGGGTAGGCGTTGTAGTGGAAATGGAGATGATTTGCTGAGGTTTTCACCTTCTTTTTTTTCCCCTGCGGGGTGCTTTAAATCTTCGCTAATCCGATGGGGCTCTTACATAAAGCTGGTGATCTGTATCGTGCCCCGCATGCATCCCCTTTAATTAGAAGCGTGACTTTAGCTTATCTTATCCACTTCATCGCAGGATTAGAGGCAGCTATACCTCAACACCACATGATATCAAACTGTCTGGTACAATGGCTGCAGCACTCTGATGGAGCTAAGGTCTAACAACGGAGAGTCAGGGAGGTCAAAAAGAAACTGTTGTGGTGTAGCAATATGGCCACCCCCTTTCAGACTACTGCTAGGAACCACACCACCCACAGCCGAGGGAACAGCAGATTCTTTTTGATGATAACAACCCCTGGTGGTAGTCTTCCAGGCTTGTTAACTCAGGTTACGATGCAGGGAGAAGCGTGTCTGAAGAGGAGTAAGGGAGACTTCAGTAACACCATGGCTGGGTGTAGCAATATGGCCGCCACACATGGCTATGGTATCAAGGCCAATTCTGCTTCACAAATAGAGGTGGAACCCCTTTTTAGTCCCCCACAGGTGCCCTGCTCTGTCTGATCGGCATGCTCTGGTGGTGGAATGGGGCCTGGATTGATCTCTGAGGGGGTGGGAAGGCCTCGGACGTCTGACGAGGTGCACCAAAATGGCCGCCACACCCCTCTCTCAAGGGATTCCTGGACAGTGTGGTTGTGGCATTGCTGGATCCCCAGGCAGCAGATGTCCAGCTGGTGAGCCTTTTTGCCCTGTAAGGAGGTAGCTGAGCGGAGAAGAGCCAGAAGGGCCATGAGGGGGAGAAGGCATAGTCTGTGGGTGGAGCAAGATGGCCGCTGCTCCACCGACTATAGGCCAGAGCTGCGGGCCTCAAGTGGTTGGAGCGAGGAGGAACAACTTGCTGATGGCTTTGGGTGGTAAGTTGAGTGTGTGGGGACTCAGCGGGTGATGCTTATGCCCGTTTTAGATGACTGGTGAGTAAAAAAGTCCTATCTTGCCTGATAACGGCCGGAGCTCTTCACCCACATGTCCTTCCAGTGCGGCTTCTGGCCACCCCCTGATTGGCCTATTTCTGAAGGCTACTGTGGCCCTCAGAACCCCCCCAGTGTTCAAGAAAACTATGCCTACAAGACAGCCTGCAAAAAGCTGGAAATGGAGGAGGGCCAACGCCTCTTATGTGAGGAAGTCATCTTGCAAGCCCTAAATAAGGGGTCGAGGGGTGAACTCACAAGCCAAACCCACATTTGTGAGTTCAATCATGGTCCTCTTCCTCCAGATCCTCCTCCTCCACCTCCTGCCACACCTCCAACACCAGAGCCACAGCCTGGAAGGAAGCGTCTAAGGAAGAGTGATGGCCTGGGCTAAGTCTGGTCTGACAAAAGATGCAGGCTGTTGTATGACCACAGCCTGGGGACAGATATGTCATCTGCTGCTGTTCCTGATCTCTTGTAGTCCTGGACTGGATTGTGCTCACTATTATATGGACTCCTCAGGCCACCAGTTTTGACTGTAAAATAATTGTTGTGTGCCCTGGGGTACAAAGGCTTCGCAAATTTCAGCAGTTTCTCCAGCATTGCCTTGCTCTTTATTTTATTAGGACCCAGAATAAATAGTTATTTTGTTTTCAGAAATACTTGCCTATGTGTTTTAGTTCAAAAAGGGCAGTTTCTTTGTGAGTAGGCATGTACTTTTCAAAAATACAAGGTCAAATTAACAAAGGGCACCAACCAACCTCCTTGAGGTAAAAAAAATACAAGATAATAATGGTGTTGTGCTAATTTGACACACAAAAGGAGAAATAATATTATGGAGATCACTAGAAAAAAAAATGCAGATCTTGATAAAAAAAACAACAAAAAAAATACAAAAAAAAATATTATTATGGAGATGTGATGAAAAAACAAATTAATATTATTCATGAGTTTACGAGAAATAATAAAGAAAGAAGTTTGAGAGATGTCTATATGAGCAGCAAAACAATTTCATTCTTCTAGAATTCTAAAGAAGAAGAGATATGGGGTCCTTCCCTGGCTTGGGCAAAATTATAATCATAGCTTTAAGCATTTCAGGTGGTAAGGGTGAAGGGGCAGCTGCTGCATTATAGATTTTGATCATCTATGGTGATAAGATATGTTTAAACGTCTTGTAGTATTCCCCAGTAAATCCATCGGGACTCGGTGATTTGTTGCTTGGTAACGAGTTTCAGGGTATGTAAATGGGGAATTCAATGTCAAAAGTTTTTCTGAGGTGATTTGTGGGAGTTTGCCCTTGTGTAAGAACTCTTTAATTAAGTTCTTTTTTTGTTGTATCTTGTTGGGGTCTTTATTTAAGTTATACAATGGGCTGTAGTACTCGCTAAACATGTCCACTATTGCTTGTGGGTGGTATATTTTGTTTTTGGTAGACAAAAGGTACAGGAAAGGGATCTTATTTTTTTGCTTCTGGCCCTTTATTTTGTATGCTAACAGTTTCCCTGCCCTGTTGCCATAAGCTTAATGTGACATATTCAGTCTGTTGGATGCTTGTGGAAGAGAGCGTAGAACATGGCGTAAATTAAATAATTTTTGGGAGAGGTCTGATGACAGACTTTTTTTATTTTCGGTATCTATTGTGGCGATCGCCTTGATAAGGTCATCTATATGTTTCTGTCTCTGCCTCTTCGCCCTAGCGGCAAGTTTTATGAAAAAGCCCCTAATGAATGCCTTATGGGTGTTCCATAGTAGGGATCATCCACTGAGGTATAATTAGTTTCATAGAACTATATTAGATGTTTTTCCAGTTCATTGTTAGATTCAGTTTGTTGAAGTAGGCGAGAGTTGACTCTTCAGATGGCGATAGTTTTCAGGGGTGGATTGAATTGATGAGGCATTTTGGATTGTTAATATTATCAAAGTGTGGTCAAACCATGTGATGGTGTTTATAGACGTAGCAGTAGCCTTTGTCAAGAGACATTTGTCTAGTAGAAATAAGTCTATGCATGACTAAGAACAATGGGAGTTTGAAAAAAAGGTGAAGTCTCTCACAACAACAAGTATCAGAGGTTGTGATTGGATGTCACGTTGAAGAGATATTGCATTTTTTACAAGAGAGGCTGTGAAGTCCATGGTTGGGTCTGGAGTGATATTGAAATCTTCACACATATGCAGACCTCCTTGTTGATGTTTATGTATGGATTTTAACAGCTTGTTGAAAAAAAGGTATTTGTGTTCGTTGGGTGCCTCATACACAATGACTATTGTGACATCAGTTGATGTCATAGATCAATATCAAATACATGCCCTGGGGATCTCTAATTTGATTGTGTAAGGTAAAGTTTGTACACATAGGACATCACATTTGTAACGTAGGGCTTCTTGCCAGAGGCATTTGCATTTTACGGGGTGATTGAGGCCATTAGAATTTATAGTCAGAAAAAATTAAGTCCCATGTCATTTGTATAAGAGGTGTGCTTTGAGAAAGAGTTAGGTTTATTCACTGTGTTAGTTGGGTGTCCTCTAGTAGTTGAATGTGGAATAATCCATGTTGTAGAGATTTTGGATGAGATATGCTGCTTCCATGGAAGTTGACTGTGTTTGTAGAAAATAAGACAAAAACTTGTTAAACATTTAAAACATTTGATTAATATTAAAAAAGGGAAAAGGTTTTTGGGACTTTAAATGAGGCTGGCACTAAAGGAATGCCTGTCTCCATCCCTGTCAAAAATATATTAGGAGAGAGAACAAGATTGGGACTTTAAATGAAGCACACATCAGTAAAAAAGTAAGTCAAGTGACTATAATATTTATTATATAAAGTCCATGATATGTTATACAAACATTTCGGGTATCAACCTCAAAAATGCTAAGGGCATACAGCCTCCACACGATAACTCATGGACTGATATTACATGCTCTGGGGTCAAATCGTTACCCAAAGCTCTCCCCACTTATACATGTAAAAATATTTCCCCTGGGTTTGAAAGCATATTGCATTCAATATCTTATAAATGTTTGAAATTAAACCCTTCTGAGAGGGGCCAGAAAGGGCCAATCTCTGAAACCGTGTAAGCTTGGAGTTAATTAGATTGGGCGTATTGCAGGTAGCCAATGTATGCTCAAAGCATTAACTGGAATCTATCTCATAGTGCGTTAAAGGGCAGTAACTAAAAAAAAAGTGGCTGAAATGGAACAGTTGCATTGACCACCATGGCTTGGCCATCTGGAGGGTTAAGCTATCCAGCACTTCTGAATTAAATAGGAACACTATAAGACTTTATTTGAGGCTTTCAGTGAGGCTTCTGCCATAAAATCATAATTATGTTTTAATGTTTTTCATAAACTGCAGAGGTGTAGCATACTGTGAAGAGGGGCCGAGGAGGCTATAGTCAAGTCCGCATTCCATAGTAGGTTATTGGGGTGAACTGGTGCTAATGAAAGTTTCTCTCTCCCTGTCAAATGATTATAAGCAAAGAGAGTTGACCAAGAATGACCAAGAGGCCCATGCATGATAATAATTCATCCCTCCGAGATGCAAACAACACAGAGTTAGATATTTTATGTATTATATTCTCCCAGGTATCAGAGATAGATGGTAAGTTGATCCCCTGCCACCCCTCGCACCCCTTCTGGGATAAAACTGTGCCAGGGAGAGGCAGGACAGCACAATTCGCTGATATTATTTTTCCAAGCTTTTGAGAGATGAGTCATTCTCATGTATGTTACCATAACAGAACTAACTATAGCTAAACATAGGTGAAAACATAGGTGATAGCTTTCATTCCAGGAGTCATGCAGATTGTAGAAGCAATGGATATAAAACTACCAAATCATGGGCATTGATGCTGGTTATACTAAATGTTCCATATCTCCCAGATTGGACTAATTAATTGATATTTGCCCACCGATAGAGCGAATCATACTTCATAGGTGGCATGAGTATGCGTTGTTTATCTTTCTTAATTAATTAATGCCTGACTAGTGCTAAACTTGTTACCAGCAATATATGTATAATTGGGCCTTTTAATTTATGTGGTACATTAGCTGAGATGGTAAGTAAAATCCTGTATACTTCATTAATTAAACAGAATACCGATATCCATACGGCTGATATTTTGGGACAAGAAGTAGTGGAGGGTGCCTACTGTTCCGCACTGTCTCCAGCATAGTGGTGATAATTGTGGGGAAAATTTAGACATCCTATAGGGAGTCAGATACCATTTTAATAGTATCTTCTGGGTAATTTCCCCGAAGTTTATGCTTTTTGTGTCTGAGTAGATGGATCTAAGTGCACCCTGCCACTGTTTGTGTGAATACTTTGAACCCAGTTTGCGTTCCTAGGCTCTGATGGGTTTAGACTTGGTAAATGTCATTTTATTGTTAAACATATTATACAGCAGTGATATACCTTTGGTTTTTGAGTTCAATACAGTGAAAAAATTTGATATTTTCCAGGGTAGTGAGATATTAGGTGATTGGATAGATCATACGAAATGCGTTATCTGTAAATACATGACAGAGTCGTTAGGAGATATGTTATATTCTATTTGTAGAGATCTGAATAATTTAATGGCTGGGCCCACTAGAATATTGTCTAAATATTTAATCCCTTTGGTGACATGTTGGAAATGATACACGAGAGGCTAGCAATGGGAAGTTGGATTGTAGTTTTAGGTCCGCCATCAGGGGGCGTTTGTAGTAATGTTTTTCATGCCTGTATCATAGCCTTGATAGTGGGAGAAAGCTTATTATCTATATGTGGAAGAAACTGGCTGGCCAGCAAGTAATGGTAAATATTGTTGCTAGTTATTTGTTGATTTTCTTTTCATACCCATAGGTTTTGACTTGGTTGAGAAAACCAAGCTTTCATTTGTGTTAGCAAAGATGCTAAATAATAATCCTTGGCCGCCACAAGCCCCACTCCTCCTGCCTGTTTTGCAGTTGCAAGTTTTCTGAACGCACATCTAGCCCCTTTGCCTCTCTAAAAGAAACTACTGATTAGAGACTGAGCTGTCTTAAGGAAAGACACTGATACAGGGATAGGGAGAGTTCTGTATAGATAAAGTAGCTGAGGTAGTAAAACCATTTTAAAGGCTGCCAGCTTACCTGACCAAGACAGCTCAGTCTTTGCTAGATCTTGCAGTTTAGAGTGGAGAGTATTCAAGAAGGATAAGTAGTTTGCTGCAACTAGTAGGTCAACATCGGGGGTTAGTGTGAGCCCTAGGTATTTGATATTGTCACCTTGCCATACGTAGGGATTGTTTACGCTTTTGTTTTATAGGGTTGGGAACACTTAGACTTAATATATTTGACTTGGATTCAGTTACTTTGTAGTAGGATATACTATTAAACAATTTCAGTGTCAAATGTACCCAAGCCAGGGAAGTTTCAACATTGGTGAGCATACAAATTATATCATCTGCGAAAAGGCTAAATGACATGGTTCGAGTTATAATTTTGGAATCCTGAAATCTGTGGATGAGAACATATGTAAATTACTAATGGTTACATCAATAAATTAAATATTAAGGGTTAGGGGGGCCTGAGGAGTACCATTAGTAATTAAGAATGGCATTGAAAGCATTCCAGCTGAGTAAACCTGGGCTGAGGGGTTTAAATATAGTGCAATTATAGCTGTGAAAATTTGGCCAGAGAATCCAAAGGCTGACAGAGACGTGAGCTAGATAATCCCAATGGATTCTGTCGAAAGCCTTTTCTTCGTCCAATGCAAAGAGCAGAGAAGGCGTTCTTTGCCTTTTTGCTATGTGGATTATATTGATCAGGCTGCAGGCAGAATCTTTTGTCTTATGTCCTTTAGTGAAGCCAGACTGGTCTGGGTGTATGAGAAGGGGTAGTATGTCTATCAACCAGTGGGTAATTCATTTTGTTGGGTCTAAAATTCTGAGGTGATATGGGGTCCTTCCCTGGCTTGGGCAAAATTATAATCATAGCTTTAAGCATTTCAGGTGGTAAGGGTGAAGGGGCAGCTGCTGCATTATAGATTTTGATCATCTATGGTGATAAGATATGTTTAAACGTCTTGTAGTATTCCCCAGTAAATCCATCGGGACTCGGTGATTTGTTGCTTGGTAACGAGTTTCAGGGTATGTAAATGGGGAATTCAATGTCAAAAGTTTTTCTGAGGTGATTTGTGGGAGTTTGCCCTTGTGTAAGAACTCTTTAATTAAGTTCTTTTTTTGTTGTATCTTGTTGGGGTCTTTATTTAAGTTATACAATGGGCTGTAGTACTCGCTAAACATGTCCACTATTGCTTGTGGGTGGTATATTTTGTTTTTGGTAGACAAAAGGTACAGGAAAGGGATCTTAGTTTTTTGCTTCTGGCCCTTTATTTTGTATGCTAACAGTTTCCCTGCCCTGTTGCCATAAGCTTAATGTGACATATTCAGTCTGTTGGATGCTTGTGGAAGAGAGCGTAGAACATGGCGTAAATTAAATAATTTTTGGGAGAGGTCTGATGACAGACTTTTTTTATTTTCGGTATCTATTGTGGCGATCGCCTTGATAAGGTCATCTATATGTTTCTGTCTCTGCCTCTTCGCCCTAGCGGCAAGTTTTATGAAAAAGCCCCTAATGAATGCCTTATGGGTGTTCCATAGTAGGGATCATCCACTGAGGTATAATTAGTTTCATAGAACTATATTAGATGTTTTTCCAGTTCATTGTTAGATTCAGTTTGTTGAAGTAGGCGAGAGTTGACTCTTCAGATGGCGATAGTTTTCAGGGGTGGATTGAATTGATGAGGCATTTTGGATTGTTAATATTATCAAAGTGTGGTCAAACCATGTGATGGTGTTTATAGACGTAGCAGTAGCCTTTGTCAAGAGACATTTGTCTAGTAGAAATAAGTCTATGCATGACTAAGAACAATGGGAGTTTGAAAAAAAGGTGAAGTCTCTCACAACAACAAGTATCAGAGGTTGTGATTGGATGTCACGTTGAAGAGATATTGCATTTTTTACAAGAGAGGCTGTGAAGTCCATGGTTGGGTCTGGAGTGATATTGAAATCTTCACACATATGCAGACCTCCTTGTTGATGTTTATGTATGGATTTTAACAGCTTGTTGAAAAAAAGGTATTTGTGTTCGTTGGGTGCCTCATACACAATGACTATTGTGACATCAGTTGATGTCATAGATCAATATCAAATACATGCCCTGGGGATCTCTAATTTGATTGTGTAAGGTAAAGTTTGTACACATAGGACATCACATTTGTAACGTAGGGCTTCTTGCCAGAGGCATTTGCATTTTACGGGGTGATTGAGGCCATTAGAATTTATAGTCAGAAAAAATTAAGTCCCATGTCATTTGTATAAGAGGTGTGCTTTGAGAAAGAGTTAGGTTTATTCACTGTGTTAGTTGGGTGTCCTCTAGTAGTTGAATGTGGAATAATCCATGTTGTAGAGATTTTGGATGAGATAAGCTGCTTCCATGGAAGTTGACTGTGTTTGTAGAAAATAAGACAAAAACTTGTTAAACATTTAAAACATTTGATTAATATTAAAAAAGGGAAAAGGTTTTTGGGACTTTAAATGAGGCTGGCACTAAAGGAATGCCTGTCTCCATCCCTGTCAAAAATATATTAGGAGAGAGAACAAGATTGGGACTTTAAATGAAGCACACATCAGTAAAAAAGTAAGTCAAGTGACTATAATATTTATTATATAAAGTCCATGATATGTTATACAAACATTTCGGGTATCAACCTCAAAAATGCTAAGGGCATACAGCCTCCACACGATAACTCATGGACTGATATTACACAATAATTTACAATCGAATACAAATTCATATAAAACATAAAAAGCAATAAATACATGTATAAACATATCCTACTGTAGTTGAACCCAAAATGGCCAGGATAACCATGGTAAGTGAATAATAGATTAAAAAAAGTTTTTTGAATAACCATGCCTAAGTAATGAATTATAAGACAGAGAAGATCAAATAAGTCTTGATATTCCATGGTTGAGACAGAGGATAATAGCCAACGGCTCTACGTGTTTCGCGGTATTCCAACCGCTCATCAGGAGCATGCAACATGGAATAATTCTGAAAATTATATATAAAATAAAATGAAAATTTGAATTAATTGATAAAAAATTAGCGGAGTAATTTAATTATTATAATTAATTTCAAGGCTGGGCGTCAAACTCACATCTGCATCAGCGGGCCAGTAAAACAGCATCTGGGTCCGCAAAAAGAGCCGCAGTGCATAGCCACCAGGCACCGAGGCAGCCCGCGGGAAAGGTAACCACCAACGCAGACACTTCCAGGGTGGGAGGATACAATACCTGTGAAGTGAAAGCAAATATCTATCTGAAAAATCTATGTGTGACAGACCAGATAAGGATCTGTCTTTGTGTGAAAATATAATTGTATAAGAAGATAGGGTGAAGAAATGAGGGAGCAAGAAAAAAAGGGGGAGCACCAAAACATGAAGATAAAGAGAGTGTGAGCAAGAAAATACCAGACTAAAATAATTTGGTAAGTGAGCTAAATATCGTGAGAGTAAGTGAAAGTTCAGGGAGGAAAAGAGAGATGAATGTATGTAGCCCAACCTGTGAAGCGCCCACAATGGAGAACCATCCTGGTCCCAAACACCGGCGCCATGCTGGCGAACACACTACCGGAGAGTAGGACTGCCTTCACCTGGGCGGCTCAGCCGTCAGGCGATTAGCGCCAATCCATCTCCCCAGTGTGATTGCGGAAGAATGACTATCTGACGGCACCAGAGCGCCATGAAGACGCCTAGTGCCCGGCACATATAACATGACGTCAGTGAAAAGGGACCAAGTATCCACCCCCTCAACATGGCCAGAAGGCGGGGAGAGGGGAGGAGCACCGCATAGCACACCGCGTGCGTGGAGGTCAGCAGTAACGGTCAAATCAGCGAAACCCAAGCCGCTGTCAAGGGCCCACGGATGCAGTACAAGTGAGACGCATTAGCCAATATATCAATAAATAAATAATAACTATTGGGCCATTTTTGACAACAGCCTATACATGCTAGCAAGAGTATTCTACAGACTACTGATGTGTGCTTCCATCCCGGGTGTTTGATAATAAAAAAGGGAAAAGGTTTTTGGGACTTTAAATGAGGCTGGCACTAAAGGAATGCCTGTCTCCATCCCTGTCAAAAATATATTAGGAGAGAGAACAAGATTGGGACTTTAAATGAAGCACACATCAGTAAAAAAGTAAGTCAAGTGACTATAATATTTATTATATAAAGTCCATGATATGTTATACAAACATTTCGGGTATCAACCTCAAAAATGCTAAGGGCATACAGCCTCCACACGATAACTCATGGACTGATATTACACAATAATTTACAATCGAATACAAATTCATATAAAACATAAAAAGCAATAAATACATGTATAAACATATCCTACTGTAGTTGAACCCAAAATGGCCAGGATAACCATGGTAAGTGAATAATAGATTAAAAAAAGTTTTTTGAATAACCATGCCTAAGTAATGAATTATAAGACAGAGAAGATCAAATAAGTCTTGATATTCCATGGTTGAGACAGAGGATAATAGCCAACGGCTCTACGCGTTTCGCGGTATTCCAACCGCTCATCAGGAGCATGCAACATGGAATAATTCTGAAAATTATATATAAAATAAAATGAAAATTTGAATTAATTGATAAAAAATTAGCGGAGTAATTTAATTATTATAATTAATTTCAAGGCTGGGCGTCAAACTCACATCTGCATCAGCGGGCCAGTAAAACAGCATCTCACTTACTCTCACGATATTTAGCTCACTTACCAAATTATTTTAGTCTGGTATTTTCTTGCTCACACTCTCTTTATCTTCATGTTTTGGTGCTCCCCCTTTTTTTCTTGCTCCCTCATTTCTTCACCCTATCTTCTTATACAATTATATTTTCACACAAAGACAGATCCTTATCTGGTCTGTCACACATAGATTTTTCAGATAGATATTTGCATTCACTTCACAGGTATTGTATCCTCCCACCCTGGAAGTGTCTGCGTTGGTGGTTACCTTTCCCGCGGGCTGCCTCGGTGCCTGGTGGCTATGCACTGCGGCTCTTTTTGCGGACCCAGATGCTGTTTTACTGGCCCGCTGATGCAGATGTGAGTTTGACGCCCAGCCTTGAAATTAATTATAATAATTAAATTACTCCGCTAATTTTTTATCAATTAATTCAAATTTTCATTTTATTTTATATATAATTTTAAGAATTATTCCATGTTGCATGCTCCTGATGAGCGGTTGGAATACCGCGAAACGCGTAGAGCCGTTGGCTATTATCCTCTGTCTCAACCATGGAATATCAAGACTTATTTGATCTTCTCTGTCTTATAATTCATTACTTAGGCATGGTTATTCAAAAAACTTTTTTTAATCTATTATTCACTTACCATGGTTATCCTGGCCATTTTGGGTTCAACTACAGTAGGATATGTTTATACATGTATTTATTGCTTTTTATGTTTTATATGAATTTGTATTCGATTGTAAATTATTGTGTAATATCAGTCCATGAGTTATCGTGTGGAGGCTGTATGCCCTTAGCATTTTTGAGGTTGATACCCGAAATGTTTGTATAACATATCATGGACTTTATATAATAAATATTATAGTCACTTGACTTACTTTTTTACTGATGTGTGCTTCATTTAAAGTCCCAATCTTGTTCTCTCATTTGATTAATATGTTCATTAATTGTAACTGGCAGTCAATAACATAAAAGGGGTTACACCCAGTATGCAGCAGCAGCTGCTCAAGCTTCATGGAGGCTGTATTGAGCTTTAGTTGTTCTCCTCTGAGAAATAAGTATGAGAAGACCTTACACCATTTAAAAATCATCTTTGTTGTATTTGAATTTTTAGTGGTTACTGTTTTCCACTCCAGATCCACTTGTTTAGATTTTTTTAAGGCTAATGATGCATCAGCAGTGTCTGGGTGAATCTGCCATGTTTTTAGTTGGAATAATCCCCTTTTCGGAGAATCTATAACAAAGGTAGAGCCATCCCTTGTGACAGTAAGTTTCACCCGTCATCCGGTTACGTCAGCGAGTGGCCCCGCCTTTGCCCATATAAGAGCTTTCAAAGGGAAAAGACAGCAGTCGCCGGGAGGCCTCTAATTGAGGCAGTTTTTTTCTGTTTTTTTTTCTTTCTATTTTTCGGGTCCTTTGGGCAGCATGATTGAAGATAAATGGACATAATGGGACACTTATTATTTTTTTTATTTTTTTTATTAAAGGAATTTTCAAAAATGGTTTATTGTGGTTTTTACTTTTTGACACTTTTTGGTGAATGGGTAGGGGTACACATATTTTTCCTTGATTTTTAATCTATATTGCCAGAAGTTGGCAATACATTACAGCCGAGAGCAAGTTTAAATTACATTTCTTCCTTTAGAAATGTCATTTTGCTGCGGCACTGTTCTACACATTGCACAGATGCGCCACTTTACAGTGGCAATGTTTAAAGGAATATTTCATGTTTTATTGTTTCACCTTAAGCATTATTAAAATCACTGCTCCTGAAAAAAGTTGTTTTAAATTTTTTTTTTTTGCATTGATACATGTCCCCTAGGGCAGTACCCAGGTCGCCATACACTTTTTATGGCAATAATTGTCATATAAGCCTTTAAAATTAGCACTTTTGATTTTTCATGTTCGTGTCCCATAGACTTTAACAGGGTTTGAATGTTCACTCAAACTTTTTGCCTATTTGCATGTTCTGGTACAAACCAAACCAGGGAGTGTTCTGCTCATCCCTATTGCTTAGCATTGTTTAAGATGCTTTTGACTATATTTAGCAAGAATATCCCCAGTATACAGTATGTGGGATTTCAGAGCTTACCAAACCATCAGTTAACTCCATAGCTGATCATATTTACTGTATACCCTTTTCATTAAAATGTTTGTGGTGTACTGTTAATTGTTTAACTGTCTGTATGTTGCTGTCCTGAAGACATCTTATGATTTACATGTTTATGGCATATTGTAGTACTAGGAAGATCCATTAACAATATCCTGGTTCAGCCACACTGATTCCTAGCTTAACTTTACTGCTTCCTGGATCACATACAGTGACTTGAAAAAGTATTCACACCCCTTGAAATTTTCCACATTTTGTCATGTTACAACCAAAAACATAAATGTATTTTATTTGGATTTTATGTGATAGACCAAAACAAAGTGGCACATAATTGTGAAGTGGAAGGAAAATGATTTGTGGTGTACATTTCTATTCAGTCCCCTTTACTCCGATACCCCTAACTAAAATCTAGCGGCACCAATTGCCTTCATAAGTCACCTAATTAGTAAATAGTCCACCTGTGTGTAATTTAATCTCAGTATAAATACAGCTGTTCTGCAAAGCCTTCAGAAGTTTATTAGAGAACTTTAGTGAACAAACAGCATCTTGAAGACCAAGGAACATGCCAGACTGGTCAGGTATAAAGATGTGAAGAAGTTAGGTTAAGGTTATAAAAAAATATCCCAAGCTTTGAACATCTCACAGAGCACTGCATCATCAGAAAATGCAAACCTACCAAGACATGGCCGTCCATCTAAATTGACAGGCATTAATCAGAGAAGCAGCTAAGAGGCCAATGGTAACTCTGGAGGAGCTGCAGAGATCCACAGCTCAGATGGGAGAATCTCCCAACAGGACAACGATTAGTTGTGCTCGCTGCAAATCTGGCCTTTATGGAAGAATTGCAAGAAGAAAGCCATTGTTGAAAGAAAGCCATAAGTCCCATTTGCAGTTTGCAAGAAGCCGTGTGGGGGACACAGCAAACATGTGGAAGCAGGTGCTCTGGTCAGATGAGACCAAAATTGAACTTTTTGGCCTAAAGGCATAATGCTATGTGTGGTGGAAAACTAACACTGCACATCACAATGAACACACCATCCTGGTGGTGGCAGCATCATGTTGTGGGGATGCTTTTCTTCAGCAGGGAAAGGGTAGCTGGTCAGAGTTGATGGGAAGATGGATAGAGCTAAATACAAGGCAATCTTAGAAGAAAACCTGTCAAGCCGCGTACACACGACCGGATTTTCCAGCAGAAAAGGTCAGACAGGATCATTTCATCAGATATTCCGATCGTGTGTGGGCTCCATCTGACTTTTTTTTTTTCAAAAATTCTGATGGACCTGATGGAATCAATTCCTATCAGGAAAAGCGTTCGTCTCTATGCTATTCCGATGGACCAAAAACGACGCAAGAGCAGCTATTGGCAACTGGCTATTGAACTTCCTTTTCTAGTCCCATCGTACGTCATTGCATTCTAAATGAACGGACTTTGGTGTGATCGTGTGTAGGCAAGTCCGTTTCAGCGGAACTCTGTCGAAACTCCGTCGGAAAGACCGTCAGAGTTTATTCTGATGGAAAGTCCGGTCGTGTGTACACGGCATTAGAGTCTGCAAAGACTTGAGAGCGGGGCGGAGATTCACCTTCCAGCAGGACAACAACCCTAAACATACAGGCAGAGCTACAATGGAATGGTTTAGATCAAAGCATATTCATGTATTAGAATGACCAGTCAAATTCCAGACCTAAATCATATTGAAAATCTGGGGCAAGACTTGAAAATTGGCATTCACAGATGCTCTCCATCCAATCTGATAGAGTTTGAGCTATTTTGCACAGAATAATGGGCAAAAATGTCACTCTAGATGTGTAAAGCTGGTAGAGACTTACCCAAAAATACTTGCAGCTGTAATTGCAGCAAAAGGTGGTTCTACAAAGTATTGACTCAGGCGGGCTGAATACAGATGCTTGCCACACTTTTCACTTATTTATTTGTAAAAAATTTTGAAAACCATTTATTTTCCTTTCACTTTACACTTATGTGCCACTTTGTGTTGGTCTATCACATACAATCCCAATAAAATACATTTATGTTTTTGGTTGTAACATGATAAAATGTGGAAAATTTCAAGGGGTATGAATACTTATTCAAAGCACTGTACAACATAGTAGTTGATGATACTGACTCGTCTAGTGAGCAGACTGGAAAATACATAACTTAAGGAGGAAAATAACTAAACATTGTCAGCTCTTCTAAGCTTACCATGCATATTACAATTCGATCCTTGTGACAATCTGACTGTACAATTTCCTTTAGACTTCCCAACAGTAGCCCAATGAAGTACCCGGGACCACCTGACTAGATACAAATTGAATATATAGTCTAGGAATAGGTAGATCCTCATATAATATGGTCTTGGTAAGTGTTTAAGAAACATGGTTTTGATAAAGAACTATGAATTAATTTCTAACACTGACTCACTATGATTATGGCTTACCAATACCTTAGAGTAAGGAAAGCTTAGTATAAAAAAATTCTAAGGAAACAAAGACCAAAGCAGGAGTGCTAAACACCAATGGTGACTACATTTATGATATGGTTTATTATTGAAAAAAAATTGTATCACATCTATAAAAATAGCATATTTATAACAAAACATCACTTTTTTAATGGTTATTTTAAAGTTGTTCTCTGGCAGGTGTCACTAGTATCAGTGAACGCATAATATATTTACCTATAACCATGAACTCACTTAAATGAAAAGGGCATAGTAGTCAGCTTAGAGTATCATGACTCATGAGCTATAACAATCAATCATATATTTCGTCTTACAAATGACATTGTTATCAGTTTATGTAAATTAAAGATTTATGTTTGTTCAAACAAGGAAAAATTTATTTTTGTACTACTACCTAAAAATATACTACTCTTCTTACAGTAACATTTCACAACAACTGTAAATAAAAACTGCTACTTAGTAAATAATAACAACCATTTAGCTTGTGAGTAACTCAAATATGAAACAGGTTAAAATTACTTTTCATTATTCTGTATTCCTTGTCAGTGAAACAGCATTTCAAAACTACGGAGGGCAAAGCAATTACAGTTATAAGGAAAATAAATAAATTAGTAAAATAGTTGGTCATCTAATAATTCAAAAGCTTGATTTTATATGAATTATATTTCTTTAAGCATGCAGCACCTGATAGTCTAAAGGAAAGCCACTAGGGGTCCTGCAAGGGAAAGAAAATGATAGGCGTGTGTGTTAAACTGTACATTATCCTTCATATAGTGCATTTATTGAAAATATATGAGGAATTGTCCAATTTAAATTTAGTCTTTCACAATAGCTACATTAAACTAAAATAAACTACAAATAGTGGAGACTGTTGATGGAGTTAAACATAACATTGCACATTTAATAAAAGGTAATCAAAGTCAGTCACGAGTTTAGTTCTCATACGTATATGCTTCTTATGGGCCAAAGCAGTTTTTACATTTCAGCAATCAGTCGATTGATTCGGCAATAACTTTCTCAATATTTAAGAAAAAATGCAATCTGTTAAATTTTTTGGTATGAAAAAGGATTTCTCTTGGCAAAAATTATTTTATTTTTTATTAATCTATAGACAAATTATATAACTAAACAAAATAATGTGTTTTTTTCTAATATGACCAGGGTTAGTTTTAAAACAACAAGTGTTCGGTTAATAATGACACCACAATTATATTCCTATTGCAATGCATGGCAAAGTTGTTTGCAAATGAAATAAAGACTTTTCTTGATCATACATCACGGGACACAGAGCCTTCATTACATAGTGGGTTAAATAGGCACCTTTGGTGATTGGACACTGGCTAACCCCAATTAAGGAGAATTCCTCCCCTATAGAACCCCTCCCATATGGGAGGTACCTCAGTTTTTTTCGCCAGTGTCTAAGGTTCTGGTCCATCTAGTGTTAAGCAGAAGGAGTTCCTCCATTCGGCTATGTATGAGGCTGTTAGGAAAAATGGTCACCTCCTTCGAGGCGGCTCCATTTGCCCAGTTTTACTCAAGGCCTTTTACAGAGATGCATCCTTGTGGCTTGAAACAAGAATCCCCAAACCTTGGATCTTCCTATGTGCTTATCCCCAGCAAGGGTCTCAATTGGTGGTTACAGACCAAGAATTTTCTGAAAGGCAAGACCTTTCTTCCATTTCCATGGAAAATCATAACCACGGATGCCAGCCTGACAGGCTGGGGAACAGTGCTGGAAGAGTTATGCGCGCAGGGAAGATGGTCCACGACCGAAAGACTCCTGCCCATAAATATTCTGGAAATTCAGGAAATTTACATGGCCCTCATGGACTGGTCTTACAGACTACAGGGTCACCCTATTCGAATACAGTCCGACAATGCTACGGCTGTGGCTTATATCAATAAGCAGGGTGGTACCAAAAGTCTGAATGCATAAAAAGAGGTGAATTGCGTACTTGCCTGGGCAGAAAGGCATGTTCCTTACCTTTCTGTAATCTTCATCCCAGGAGTGGAAAATTGGCAAGAGGATTTTCTAAGCCGCCAAAAATGGGCTCTACACCCCAACATATTTCAGACCATATGTCACAAATGGGGTACTCCGGATGTAGATCTGTTTGCATCCAGATTCAACAAACAAGACAAGTGTCGAGAAAAAAGGACGTACTTGCTCAGGGGTCAGAAGCTCTGACAATTTCCTGGGATCGGTACGATCTAATCTATGCCTTCCCGCTGAATCCACTTCTGCCTCGGTTCCTGGGAAGAGTCAAAAGGGAAACAAAGTCAGTTCTATTAATAGCTGCGGCTTGGCCCAGACGACCTTGGTATGCAGAGATCGTGAAGATGTCAGTAGGCAGGCCTTGGAGCCTTCCTCTCTGGCCAGATCTACTTTTGCAGGGTCCAATCTACCATCCTGCTTTACACAGTCTAAATTTGACGGTTTGACTGCTGAGACACACATTCTGAAAGACCGTGGACTCTCTGAGTCAGTCCTCTCTACTCTGATCAATGCCAGAAAGCCGGCCTCCAGGCTTATTTACTACAAAATATGGAAGGCATATGTTTCCTGGTGTGAACCCAGAGGATAGCATCCTAGAAAGTATGTTGTTAGCAGGATCTTGGCTTTCCTCCAGTTAGGCCTATAACTGAATTTGGCCGTAAGCACTATCAAGGTCCAGATTTCAGCTTTGTCAGTGTTTTTTCAGAAGGCACTTATGTCACATTTACTTGTTCGGGCTTTTATTCAGGGGGCCTTGCTGTTGAAACTGCCAGTCAAACCTCCAGTGTTCCCATGGGATTTGAATTTGGTTCTGTCTGCATTACAGAACCATTGCACCAGGCATCTTAGGCACTTTTGACTATGAAATTAGCCTTCTTGATAGCTATATCCTTGGCTAGGAGAGTTTCAGAGCTTATTTGATTATTCACAAGGACTGAGTAGTGATGCGTCCTAACATGTCTTTCCTACCTAAGGTGGTTTCAGGATTCCATTTGAATTAAGATGTGATCCTACCATCCTTTTTTCCAAATCTGCAGTCCACGGAAGAAGAAACGTTGCACACTCTTGATGTGGTAAGAGTAAGCAGTATCTATCTGCAGGCAACCGCTCAGATAAGAAAGGCTGATTGTTTATTCATCTTGCCAGAAGGTGCTAAAAGAGGCCAGGCAGCATCAAAGTCCACTCTAATTTTCTCACAACAAATCTTTGATACCGTTTCCCAGAAAATAAGACCTAGCGTGATTGCTGGTGTTGTCTGCAATGTAAGCCCTACCACCAAATAAGCCCTAGTTAAAGTCCTTGTAGGTCTTATTTTCAGGGTAGGGTTTATTTTTGGGGAAACAGGGTAGGGCTTATTTGGGGAGTAGGGCTTATATTGCAGCCATCACCGACAATCACGCTTGGTCTTATTTTCGGGAAAACAGGGTAGGAGCTTGTTGTCGGAAATTCCAACCGTGTGTAGGCTCCATCGGACATTTTTTGACGGAATTTCCGTCAAAAAAAATTTGAGAGCTGGGTCTCAAATTTTCCGACAACAAAATCCGTTGTTGCACATTCCGAGCGTGTGTACACAATTCCAATGCACACAATTCCACGCATGTTCTGAATCAAGTACGAGACGGAAGCGCTCGGTCTAGTAAAACTAGCGCTTGTAATGGAGATAGCACATTCGTCACGCTGCAAGTTTTGAAATCTTTCAATGCAGTGCATTCTCTTCTTCTTTATAATGCTAGAATAATGAAGTTGTTTTGCAGCTGATATTCACACACAGTTTTGACAAACGGATTTCTATTCTTCTTATTATATTCATGCTGCTCCATGTGCCTTTCTTTAAGTTGTACAGGTTAAAATGGAAAGTTTCAGGTTCGTGGACACAGTAATTGTTCATAGTAAACATCGTTCTTTCGCCCACTAATACAATGTTTTTGGCAGGTGCAGGTTAACTACATTTGTTGAAGCCTATGTGTTTAAAAGATGTTTATTACATTGTTGTGTAGATGGGTTTGTAACTAGAAAGAAATGCAAACTTGATTCAGTGTAAGGAGAGGACACTCAGCAGCTATTTACACATCTGGACGCAGGAGCACTAGTGTGGGACACCAGAACAAACTTTTTAGGGTGTCCCACACAGGCGCTCCAGTGGATACTAGGGCTCCAGTGGATACTAGGGGTGTCTCCATGTGTGAAACTTTACCCAAAAAGGTAAGTATTCAGCTTGAAAAAAGGGAAAAAATCATGTCTTCAGCTTGGAACTCTGCCAAAACAGACAATTGTACGACACTTCCAAGCAATGTTTCATATTCCTATTTCTTGCCTCAAATATCTGCGTGCTAAGTATAACTTTATTTTATTCACATAAGGTAGAAAAGAATCGGGACATCACAGGACACCAGGGACCTCCAACCTCCTGAAGAAGGGGAAGTCACCGCACCACAACCTCAGGATGGGGAGGAAGGAGATGTTTATGAAGTGAGCGGAATAGTGACCACAACAGGTGAATGTCTGAGACCACAGCTTAAGGTAATAGATGTATGTATACATGGTGTGCTGTTTTCTTTTAGGTGATGTAAATGTTGTGGAAGAAGAATCTAATTTCTCAAGTGCAAGTACACACGTCCTCATCGGGGAGATCATGGTGTGCAATCGGGATTTACAGATTAAGGAAGACATCAATGATGTTGAAAAAAAGACTCAAAAACATCATTGATGTTTTAGGCATAATATAAAACACCACCATTTTAGATTTATTTTTTATTTTTATTAGAACTTTTCTAAAAAAATGTTGAAAGTCAAATTTTGAAGATGTACACAATGGGGGTTATTTACTAAAGGAAAATCCACTTTGCATTGCAAGTGCACTTGAAAGCGCAGTAAAGTCGCTGTAGATCCAAAGGGGACATGCAAGGAAAATAAAAAACAACATTTTAGCTTGCACATGATTGGATGATAAAATCAGCAGAGCTTCCCTTGATTTCATACCTACCGCTTAGATTTAGAGCGTCTGCACTTCCAAGTGCACTTTCAAGTGCACTTGCAGTGCAAAGTGGATTTGCCTTTCGTAAATAACCCCCAATGTGTCAGCATGTGCTATCTGCCATCACAGGATATCAATGTACGCGTTTTGTGGGTGCAACACCTTCCTCACAACTCAAGTAGCCGAGAGGAAGGGGTTGTACCCCCGAAACACATCCATTGATGCCCCATGATGGAAGCTAGCACATGTTGACCTTAGGCATGGGATCAGGAGTGTAACCCCCATTTTGACTCTCAATTTGTGTGCATTATTAAATTTTGGCTTTCACAGGAATGACATCACCTCATCCGATGAAGGCAAGATCAATAACAGTTTGGAAATACATCAAAAATAAAATACTACACCGGGCTCTGTACATCATATACCAGGCTGTACATTACACACAGGGCTCTGTACATCATATACCAGACTGTACATTATACATAGGGCTCTGCACATCATATACCAGGCTCTACATTATACACAGGGCTCTGTACATCATATACCAGGCTTTGTAGTGGGTTAAATGCCCGCAAATGAAGTGCCATGTCTGCAATCTCATGAGTGCACATTTTTCTTAAAGGGGCTGTTTTAATATTTATTTATTTTTTACTAAAGGAGGGGGGGCGACACCCGGGCGCCCCCTATGGATGGGCTGCTACTGGTGGAAGCTGATTTTATCAGCAAATTGGATTTGCCTTTTGTAAATAACCCCCATAGTCTTGCTGTATTTGTATGTCCCAAAAAATCTGAGGTGACAACTGCATCTGAGCCTCTACATCTGTCTGGTATTATGGTCACTGCAGGTTGCTGCTGCTTTGGCAGACCTGGAAGGTAAAATTGCTGTTATAATTACCTCCATGGCATAGTGGGGTAAAAAGCAGGAGAGGTCCTCTTTTCCAGAGATCAGTTTATTCAAAAGATCTCTGGCGAAAATAGCTCAAGAAGAAGGCCAAGCTTCTGACCTATAGAGGTTCTGCCACTCCAGCTTTTGGCTTCTGTTATTTTAGGCAGACCTTTTGGTGCTTCCAGGCAATTGGGTCCAGAGGGAAAGCACTGAGTCAAGGGTAAAGGAAGGCCTGGTCAGTTAAGTCACCTAAACCAGACTCCAAGTTCTCTTCTTAATGAAGAGGTGCCCCCACTTATGTGGATAGGGGAAGGGCTGCTGTCTTTTTCAGGAGCTTTTCAGGAAGCAGTTTCAAACAATTGAGTTCTTTCCTCAGTCTCCCATGCTTCTTTTTCCAGTCTCCCATGTGTTACGGGTAGAAATTTCCAGTTTTTCCTCCTGCTCTGAGCTCAAATGTATCTGAAGATCCGCAAAAAGGAGCATCACTGTTTCAGGCACTTGGTCGACTGTTGGCACAGGGGGTAATCAAGTTGATTCCTCTGCTTCTACTCAAACCTCTTCATGCTAAACAGGGTTGTGCAGACGATTTTGGACCTCAAAAGTCTAAATGAGTTTCTCAAAGTCCCGTCTCCGCCCCACTCCAGCAGGGGGACTTTTAGGTGTCACGATTCTACTTTATCATTGCTAACTTCCTGCCTTTTGTTAAGTCAGTTAAGGGTGCAGCAATGGTGGCAAAGTTGGGGATGAACCTCCAGTAGTAGCCAATTATGCCCAAAAAAGCTCTGACCTGTTTTTTGGTTAGGTTAGGGGACCGATTCTATATGGATTCTACCTTTATCATTTGGGGTTTCACTAGCCCCCTACCACAATGTACGTTAGGTGCTTGGCTTTCTCTATCCCAACTGTACTATTCTTGGGATTCAGTGTGAACTCTGCTTTTTTCAAAGAGTCTATGACTGCCCACTACCTCAAATGGTCCCTGACACTTGGCTACGAACTTGCTCTCCACCATGGGTGCTAGTACAGCCAGCCAGTCTCCTACCTGAAACTGTCTGATTTTAGCTGACCAGATGTATACCCTCCTTTGGACATCCTGAACCATCTGGAGATGCTCCCCCACTAATGGCATGACTGTACCACCCCTTTCTCATATTTACCATGTCTCTATTACAAGATCCAGCAACCCACTGGGTCTTTGTCCATACACCAGTTCAAACGGCAAAAGGCCATGGATACCTAAGAGACCTCCTGAATGGCGAACACAAGAGCAGGGAGAAAAATGTCCAAATCCTTCACAGCCTTCTGGACTATTATTTTTTGAACATCAATTTCAGGGTTTTATTTAACCTCTCAACTAGGCCATCTGTCTGCAGATGAGAGATGCATGTCTGCAACTGCTTAATCTGAAACAGTTTGCACAAGTCCACCATCACCTTCAACATAAAAGTGGTGCTCTAATCCATCATTATCTCATTGGGGAACCCAGTTTTTGAAAACATTTGAAATAACTCATGGGCAATGGCCTTAGAGGAAGTTTTCCTTAAAGGGACCAGTTCTGGATACCTAGTTGCATGATCCAGGACTACTAATATATATTGGTGTCCCCTTGCTGACTTTACTAAGGGCCCCATGAGATCCATTGTGATCCGTTCAAATGGTACCTCAATTATGGGCAAGGGTTCCAGGGAGTTTCTGTAGTGTGACACCAGGGCAGTTAACTGGCAAGTGGTGCAGGACACACAGTACCCTTTAACCTCAGTCTTCAGAAAAACTGTCTCTTATTTCATGGAAGATGAGGCAGGGTTTCAGGTTCCAGCGTCTGGCAGAGCCAAGCAGGTCCTCCACCACTGTATATCTTTCAACTAACTCCACTAGCTGGTCCGAGGTTTCAGAGTCTCTATGTAACACAGGTTACCTGGCAGAGACCATAGGTTCCAGTCCATCACCATCCATTTCACCATTTGAGGGGTGTCAACATTTCTGTTTGCAGCCAATTCTTAACCAGCTGCACCAATTCATGCATCTGGGACATTGGTCAGTTTGTTACCTCCAGCCTTTGAGCTCAGACTGCTGTAGTCACCCCCAGGCAGGACAAGATCTCTGCCTTCAGTCTCTCATAGTCCTTGATGTGTTCTATTGGCAGGTCAAAGTAGGCCTTTTGCGTGTCACCAGCAAGGAAGGGGGCGAAAATGCCAGCCCGTTGGTTCATGGGGCCACTTTTCTCTCTCTCTGCTATCCACTCAAAAGTAGTCAAAAAGGCCTCCACATCATCGCTGGTTGTCAGTTTCTGTAGATAATGGCTGGCTTTCAAAGTTTCCTGGTTGCTAGGGGCAATGGCTGATTGCTCTTGTCCCTGAACAAGACACTAGACTGCCTCTTGCAAGGCAGCCACTTAAGCTTGTGTGCTTTCCTTCTGGGCTGTAAACTAGGCAGCCAGCAAGCAATTGTTTTCCTATTGGACAGCTACAGCCTGTGTTAGGGCATGCTGCTGCTAAGCCATTGCTTCCTCATAGCGATAGTTTGCCTCCATGGACTTCAACCGTGACATGCCATAGGTACATTGTCTCTTTAAATGTCAGTTTTACTTTTAAATGGCTTTTGTGGCTGCAATGCATTCTGCCTACATCTGAAACACCAGTTGTAAAGTTCAGAGACCACTTACAACAGCCGGTTATCTTAAACATAAAAGTCTTCTGGCAGCAAAACAAAACTTTAGAAAATGCAACACAAAAAGTCTGCTTATCTTCAGCACAAATCAAACTGTTAAATATGCAAAAATCATGTAACAGCTTTACCCCAGAGTTAACAGCGTCCAGCTTCAGATGTTTTTTAGTTTGTAACACAAGTGCAGCACACAACCATGTTTCCTCGTGCCTGTAATGAATTGTTGGGTCCCGGCAATACAGATAAAATTAATTGAAAAAAATGGCATGGGATCCCCCAGCCCATTACCAGGCCCTTTGGGTCTGGTATGAATATTAAGGGGAACCCAGAACCAAAATGTAAAAATAAATTGCGTGGGGGTCCCCTCAAATCCCATACCAGGCCCTTCAGGTCTGGTATGATATTAAGGGGAACCCTGCGCCAATTTTATTTTTAAAGATGGCGTAGGGGCCCCCTCAAAATCCAGGTCTGGTATAGATTTTAAGTGGAACCATGCACCAAAATAAAAAACAATGGCGTGGGGGTCCCCCCAAAAATCCATACCAGACCCTTATCCAGACCCTTATCCAAGCATGCAATCTGGCAGGCCACAGGAAAAGAGGGGGGACAAAAGAGCACCCCCCCTCCTGAAATATACCAGGCCACATGCCCTCAACATGGGGAGGGTGCTTTGGGGTAGCTCCCCAAAGCACCTTGCCCCCATGTTGATGGGGACAAGAGCCTCATCCCCAGATCCTGCCCCTTTTTTTTTTGGTCCGTCGGTGTAGCGAGAGAAGAAGGTGAATGGACTTTGTGGGACATTTTTATTTTTTAATAAAGGGCTTGTCCCCAAGTTGTGTCTTGTGTTTTTTTTTAACATTTTGACACTTTTTTGTGAAATGGTACGGGTACAATGTACCTGTTACCATTTAAAACAGGGGGTGGGATATGGGGGTCCCCTTGTTAAAGGGGGCTTCCAGATTCTGATAAGCCCCCCACCTACAGACCCCCACAACCAGGCAAGGGTTGTGGGAATGAGGCCCTTGTCCCCATCAACATAAGGACAAGGTGCTTTGGGGGCTACCCCAAAGCACCCTCCCTATGTTGAGGCATATGGCCTGGTACATTTCAGGAGGTGGGGTGCTCTTTCATCCCCCCTCTTTTCCTGTGGCCTGCCAGGTTGCATGCTTGGATAAGGGTCTGGTATGGATTTTTGGGGGGACCCCCACGCCATTTTTTTATTTTGGCACGGGGTTCCCCTTAAAATCCAGACTGTTCTAAACATGGGGAAAATGCGCCACTTTAGAGGCATGCTATAGAAACCCCCCAGGTATGAAATTTAAAGGAATATTTCACTTTTATTGTTTTACTTTAAGCTTTATTAAAATCATTGCTCCTGAAAAAACTTTTTATGACAATAACTTGCATATTGACCTTTAAAATTAGAACTTTTGATTTTTCACGTTCTTGTCCCATAGACTTTAATGGTGTTTGTGTGTTCGAACACATTTTTTGCCTGTTTGCATGTTCTGCTTCGAACAGAACCAAACCGGGGGGGGGGTCAGCTCATCCCAGCTCCTGAGTACACACATATTTCCCTTAAAGGAACCATAACCCAAATATTGGTGCCACAGAGCACGCATTTAGGACCCATCTTTGACGTCCTGTGCAGGTTAAAGAGCATTGTTTGACCCTCTTTTGATGCCAAATACTGGGCTTGAAGAAGCAAAATCAATCTATTCTATCTAAAATAATTGTTGGTGAATTTTCATATCCACGGTTCATAAACCTTGAGAGTGCAGTAACAACATTTGTGGCATATTTGTGTTGTGCATTGCCTATTTGGATGAAAAGGAATTAGGACTAGTAGCACACTAGCATACCTTCTGTTCCATGCTCATGATATGTAATAAGTGTGCTGGGCTTAAAGCTTGTCTTTGGTAATTGGGGTGGTTCTAGTGTTTCAGATACATGGTTCCTGCTTGTTAACAAGTTAGCTCAAAGGCTGCATTTTTTCTGTCCTAAGCAAACATATCCATTTGCAAACATATGCATGAATCAAATAACAATTAATATAGTAACTCTATTAAGAATATTTTAGCCAGGTGACATTCAGGTGACTGACAATAAGAATATTTGGTATATACTGTAGCACCCCTGACCCAAGCTGGATATATTTAGATTTGTTTTGGCTCTGCTGTACTTAGTAGAGCAGCAATTTACTTTTCAGGTCATACCAGAAAGGCAGAGGGAGATTAGGGAAGTAAACAAGTGGTGGAAGCGCTGGTGTAGTAAGGAGGGGTTTGGGTTCCTGGAGGACTGGGCTGACTTCTCAGAAGCTCATCCCTACTAAGGGAGCTAGGAAGGAGGTGGAATCCTTATAGGTAGAGCTCCAAATGGATGAAGCTAAGGGGAAAATAATACTGGGAGTATGCTATAGGCCTGAGGGAGGAAGGGGAGACAGATCTCCTATCACAATTTGGATCAGCAGAAAGGACGGGAAGTGTTATCAAAATGGGGGATTTTAATTATCCATACATAGACTGGGCGGAGGAAACCGCACATTCATCTAAGGCTCGCTATTTCCTAAATGTCTTGCAGGACAATTTTAGGGGTCATATAGTAGACGCACCAACTAGAAATAAAGCGTTACTGGATCTACTGATTACCAACAATACAAACCTTATCACAGATGTGGAAATATGGGGCAATTTAGGGAACAGCGATCACAGGTCAATTGGCTTCTGTATAAATAACACAAATAGGAAACATAAGGGGAATACAGAGACACTAAATTTCAAAAGAGCCAACTTCCGTAAGCTGCAAACCTTACTAGAAGGCATAAGTTGGGATAAAATCTTAGGAACAAAGAACGCGGAGGAGAGATGGGTTTGCTTTAAGAGCATATTAAATAAGGGCATTAGCAGATGCATCCTCTTTTGGTAATACATTTAAAAGAGCAAACAAAAGTCCTGGATGGCTTAACTCCAATGTAAAAATGCATATAAAAGCAAAGGAGAAGGCCTTTAAAAAAATACAAGGTTGAGGGATCATCATCAGCATTCAGACTTTATAAAGAATGCAACAAGACATGTAAGGGTGCAATAAGGATGGCTAAGATAGAACAAGATAGAGGAGAGCAAATAAAAATCTGGATGAATTTATTCTTCTCCTCAGTCTTCACGAGGGAATCGGGGGGCTTTAGTAATCAAAACTGCAGTGTTTATCCTCATGACACATCACAGGAAGCACCTCCGTAGTTAACAGAGGACAGCATTAAAATTACACTTGGAAAACCTAACATTAATAAATCAGTGGGACCAGATGGCTTGCACCTGAGGGTACTTATGGAACTCAGTCAAATAATTACCATACCTTTGTTCCTAATTTTTACTGACAGTCTACAGACTGGAATGATACCAACTGATTGGAGAAAAGCCAATGTAGCACCAATATTTAAAAAGGGCCCAAAATACATCCCTGGAAATGACAGACCAGCTAGTCTAACATCAATAGTATGTAAACTTTTGGAGGTGTGCACGTGCTTTTAAGGTTAGATTCCAGAGTTTGCTACATGGACTATTACTACTCTTAGCCCTTGTACACACGGTCAAAGAATCCATCGGAATGTGTCCTATCGGACCGTTTTGTCGGATAATCCGACTGTGTGTGGTATGCATCGGACTGATTCCGTCGGAATATCCGTCGGACCAAATTTTCCAACATGTTGGAAATATTTTCCGACCAACCGGTCCAATCCAATACTCCAATCATGTGTAGCCTACTCCGACGGACAATGTGCCACGCATGCTCACATTCAAATTCCGACACGGAAGCGCTTGTTCAGGTAAAACTACTGCTCATAAGCGATATAGCACATTTGTCACGCTGCAATGTTAAAAATTTCTTCTGAAGCGCATTCTCTTGTTCTTTACAATGCTGCAAGAACGAACTTCTTTTGATGCTCATAGTCACACACACTTCTCCCGAACGTATTTCATTACTCTTTTTTAACCATTTCAGCAATACAATTTTAGTTTGCGTCATATCTACACAATTTTAGATTTGGTTTATTCTTTTTTGGATGCTTTTTTTTTGGGATTCCCTAAAAATCTCCTTTAAAGACAGTTTGCTCATTTATCCTTTATTTATTTATTTTTTTTGGTGTGTAAACTTACCACAACAACATTATTTTATTTTTGATATTTTGTTTTTCTTTTTTAATCTACAGAAGGTTGTTTAGTGTTGTTAACCCTTGTTCTTTATTTCACTTTGTTTTTTTTTAATGTACCTGCCTGCTCACAAATAAACTGACCTTTTGGAAGGAAAACACATACACAAGTATTTCTTCAAACAAAAAAATACCTTTATTTCGGTGTCAGTAACAGATAAAGAGGGAGGCAGCAATGTTGAAACTGGGGAGATTCGTGAAGCCTTTGGCCCCCAGGGCACACATCAGCTATTTAAATGCAAAAATTGGTGGCCTGAGGAATACATGTCTGAGGGAGAGAAGTCTGGTCCTGAAGTCCATGAAACCCAGAACAGCAGCAGATGACATCTATGTTCCCAGGTTGTGGTACTACAACAGGCTGCATCTTCTGTCAAACCAGACTGAACCCAGGTCATCACTCTCTGGTCTTCCTTTCACGCTTCCTTTCAGGCTGTGGCTGTGGTGCTGGAGGTGTTGCAGAAGCCGTCCATAATGTCTGCAAGACACAACACAAGACAAACCCTAATGTCAGTCTAAACTTCACTAATGCAGGCCCCAATCTAGAAGCAGTGTAGCCTAGTGATGTACCAAGTTCAAAATTTTACCTTTGTTTGCACGTTTCTCCCTCTGTTCGCCGATCGTACGGACAACACACGCGTGTTGCGTTTTATATACAGTGCACATGCGTGAAACTCCGCCCGCCCCTGACGTTCTTCCAAGATTATTCCCCGCCCCTTCGCTTCCGGCGCAGTGGGGAGAGCACATGGCGGAGAGAACACAGTTGCGCACTAATAATAGTTCCACTAATGAGGAGGAGGGTGAGGAAAGCCCGGAGCCTGAAACGTCCCGATCCAGGAAGACAAGATTTAAGGCCTCAAATATGTGTTTTAGAGAGATGTTGGAGATGGTCGACATATTGAACAGGACCGACTATGATGGGAAGTATGGACCTTACCCAAACTCAAATATCAGAAAGGCCAAGATCATGAATAAAGTTGTGAAGAGTCTTCATAAGAATTTTGGGGTACACCGATCCATGGATCAACTGAGAAAACGCTGGTCAGACCTGAAACTGAGGGAGCACGAGCAGTACATAAGGATCAAGCGTGTTCTTGACAAAAGTAAGTAGTTGTCGTGTGTTCATGTGATTATTATTGCTTGCATCCTGCTCCATGTGCTTTGATTTCATGTTGTGCATTTTAAAATGGCCACTTTCAAGTTCATGGTTTCATTCGTTCGTAGGAAACATCGTTCTTCCGGTAAGTATTTCAGCTGAACACAGTGTCCTCAATAATGTTATGACCTTGAAGCTCGGCCAAAATAAATAATTGGACAACACTTCCAAACAATGTTTCATATTGTTAATTTTGCCCTCTGTGTGCTAATTCTTTATTTGTTTCCATTCTCATAGGGGAGAGAAGACTCGGCAAGTATGAGGACCCCAGGGACCACACCCCTCCCAAAGAAGGCCAACTTCCAAAAGCAGAAACAGAAGAGCAGGAGGAGGAGGAGGAAGGAGAGATCGTGGAGGTTATGCAAATTGTCACCACAACAGGTGAGTGTCGGAGAACACAGCTTCCGGTAAGCTCATCAATGTATGTCACCATATTTTTATTACATGGTGTGTTTTTTTTGCTTTGTTTTGTAGTTGATGTGGAAGAAGATTCCCGTTTTACCAGTGAAAGTGCCCAGATCCAGATTGGCTAGATAATGGGGTGCAATTGGGATTTGGAAAATATCCTGCAAAACATCAATGATGTTAAAAATAAAATGAAGAACATCATTGATGTTTTGGGGAGAGTGTGAAACACCAAAAACTAGATAGGGTTTTATTTTTGCTATTTTAAAAACAAAATGTATTTCTCGAAATTACAAACTTGGAAGATGCACAGAGTGTGTAAACATGCGCTATCTCCCTTCATGGGGGATCAATGTACGTATTTTGTGTAAAGTGTCTGAGATGAAGGGATTGCAGCCCCAAAGCATGTACATTGATCCCCCATGATGGGAGATAGCACATGTTGACACACTGTGTGCATCTTCCAAATTTGTTTTTTTCAGGGGTGACACCCCATGTGATGAAGGCAATATCAGCCCAGTTTGTACATACTCATGTCTGATATTGTCTTCACTTTTCAAACTTGAACTTTGTAAGTTCCTGTGTTCTGTATTTTATGGTTTGATACATGCCTGTTTACCCAAAAACACTAAGTAAACCAAATTTTGATTAAACTCTGTTTTTGAAACACACAATTTCTTGGTTTGTTGTAAAGACCTTTTCGAAACGCACATGTGAATGTGCTTGGATTAAAAAGTTTAATTATCAGCAATGTGTGGCTTCCTTTTTCATTGCACCAAAATGTATTTGGAGTAAAATTTGCGATGCATAGTAGTCCATTATGCTTTACCTTTGCAGGGAAAAAAAGAGGAAGTAAACCCATCAGGGTTTACTTCCTCTTTAAAGTCCATACCGCACTGGCTATTTGTCTAGCTAGATGATCTAAACCACTATTTTTTGTCATTTTAAATTTATTGCTAATTTTGTTTCATATATTTCTATACCAGTCACCATATGAATCATTCACGTATGCATTATATATTTTGCACAGTGATATAATCACCTATAGTTGCACCTTTAATGTGGATTTATTTATTTTTTTACATCACCCAATAATTGTTTTATTTATCTTTGCACAAGTGGCATAATTAATTTAGTCTTTTATATATATTTATTTATGAATGAAATTTGTTTTGCACTTTATCTATTATTGCGATATGTATTAGATAGCTAATTGCACTACTTTGTTATAATTGTACTAAACATATCAAATAGGAGCGCAACACCACCCCCTCTCCCTTTTACACTTTACACAATTTGGACGTGAGTTTGGTCCATGCGGTGTATGCAGCACCTGTTTCTTTGTTATTCACAAATCCATTTTAGCGCAGGAGTACTCACTTTTACAAAGAGCAGGAGGGACCATCCAACTGTCACATGGAAAATGATACTCCTCTGATCTCATATTGGGTTATCTAGTGGAATGGAAAGAGTTAAATGCCACATAGTGTAAATCCTTAAAATTATGTTTGATTCAAGTAATGTGGTGTTTATCTCTTTGCTTACATATTCCACTGGATACCATGATCTGAGGAGTATCATTTTCCATGTGACAGTTGGATGATCCCCCTTGCTTTTTGTATGCTGAGGAACAACCGTAAATGGAGCATATGAGATTTACGAGCCCCTTTTGATCACCTGTAATAAGTGGTCAACACTCTCTGGTAAGAGTACATCCAACTCATGGTGGTGGTTTATTCACATGGTGAAGGAACTGAGTGAATAAGTACTTCTGCACCTATTCATACTGTTAAGACATTTCATTGGTGCTGCTTTGAAGACACAGTGACTTATTTGCATTTTTCATTTATTAGTTTTATATTCAAGCACAACGCATGTGTTTTTATTTACTTGTCTATGTGATTATATCACGTGGAGCTGCTATTTGCACTTTTAGTTATTCACTAGCTCAGTTTTTCTAATTTTTCATAGGTTTGATTGTGTCAGACTTCCCTCCTCCCTACTCTTTCCTATTCCTTTCAGGCAACAGGTTACAAAAAGAAACCTTTTTTTGTCATATGTTACTGAGGTTTATCTTTTCAGCATCCCTGTGTTATACCATGCTCAATCAGTTCCAACATCCCATTTGTCTTTTCATTTTTATCATCAGCTGATTAAGTGTAAGATGCACCACGAGTAGTATTACTACTACAGAACATAACATTATTTATGGGGCCTTTTGCTTGACCTTCACCTTTCCCATGTCTGGGTTTTCCACAGGTGCTTTGACAATCTTGATCAACATCTTAGTTTTAGTGTTCCAGTCCTCAACTAATGCCTTGAAAATCCTTATTTTAACCACATTCCAAACATTGAAATTTTCATATAGCTTCTTTCCCCCCTAAACAATTTCTATACTTAGATTAAGATCTTGAACTGCCAACACTATTGTCAGTTAAAATCATAACATACTGATCACAAATAAGAGCAAAGGAGGTTTACAAGAGAGCTTCCCAAAGTGATTTGAATGGATTTAGAGTAAAAAATCCCACAACCTTATTCAATAAAGAGTTCTTATTCAAACTCACTAATTCTTAACTGCAGTAACTATAGTAACCAATCATTCTTGTACTGATGTTACTTTGGCATCATTCTGCTGCAAGTAAATTGATGAACAAGTTATCCAGCAAATAATGTCAGGAACTGATCAAGGGATAAAACATTCTATTGTGATGAACTTGACATTATAGTAAGTATATGAGACCATAGAATGTGTTGCTCCCACACCTATTTATAGATTAAATGGGTCAATGCAAATGGATAGAAATGATAGCAAATGCTATAAACAAGTTTTTCCTGGAACTTTAAATGTGACACAAAAGTTGGTATTTTTATATATATATATATATATATATATATATATATATATATATATATATATATATATGTATATATATACATATTCTATCTCTTTATTGAGGATTTAAAGGATTTAAAGATGACATAACAATTTAACAAAAGCAAAAAAAAAATGCTATATCAACAGTATGTAAACAAGAGTATGTAGTAGACATACAAGATAATGACGCTCAGGTTGTACATTAGGCACAATAATGAAAGAAGCAGTAAGCTATATTACACTGTCACTATAGCCCTTGAGGGCCCCTTTGGTACAATAACAATGTGTTTGGTAGTGCCTGGAGTCTTCTAAGAATATATGGTACCTAAAAAAAAAAAAAAATCAAGTTAGGTAGGCACAGGAATTATTGATACCTCGTGGGATGCCTTAAAATGAGTTCAAGAGAAGGAGATGGATCTATGATCTTGCAGCCAGGGGGTCCAGGGCTTCCAAAAGGTGGTTTCTTTATAATGTGCCTTAGCAAAGAGAAGTTTCTGCATAGCATTATTATTCAGCAGAGTAATTACTGTTGCCAGGATAGGAGGTTTTGCGTCTTTCCACGACTTTGCTATGGACAGCCTGGCTGCAATAAACATATGGGTGATACATGTTTACAATGGAAAAGGCCACTGTTCAATACCTACAGCTACAGCCAGAAGAGCTAGTTTAGGATCCAGTGTACAGACAAGATGAGAAACAGAAGATATAAGGTTAAATACTTCAGGCCAAAAGCTCCTTAACTGCAGACAATGCCACTAAACATGCACTCAAGTTCCACCATGACCACACTGCCTCCAACAAAGTGGAGTGTGATCAGGGAAAATCCTGGCTAGTCTATGTGGAGTATAATCCCACTTATTTAAAAAATTTTGAGCCAATTCCCAATGTGATATGCATTTTGATATCTTAAAGAGGATTCCGAGTTGAAGCATGACATTGTGACGTAGAAATGTTAAAGTTTAATTCTTGCTCCCAAAATTCCATAGTAGGCGTTTTATTTAGTTTCATTGGTTTTTGAAAGACAGAAGGATTTTGGAGTATGGAAAAAAGAGGAGAAAAATAAAAATATTCAGGGAAGAGGAGAGGACTAGTAAGAAATCATCAATTCTGGAGAGAGAGATGTCACCTGGGTGAAGCATGAGGTACCAGTCCCAAGTTGTGTAGATGCCTAAATTCGTCCTTGGGGTGAAGACAGAAACCGCTTGGTTGGAAAACCCCATGACTAGTTGATATTGATATTTGGGAAACCATAATTATTATGCTGAAAAGAAATAGGAGATATATTACCCTCTCTTATAGTAAGCCCACCAAGGAGACGGGTAAAAGAATAACCAAGAGAAAGCAAAATAAGATAAGATGGTGCTGACCTCTAAATTCCTCATTTATACCCCCTAGTGGGAGGGTTTCCAGCATATATATCTAGTAAGTCTCCTGCTGGCAGAGCCTCTGAAATCGCTCTGCTATAGGCACAACCCTGTGTATGGCCTCAACCACCCACACATGGAGACCTTCGTGGATTTATTATGGTATTCACTAAAATGGCATTGTACGCTATGTTTTTTGCTACCCTCCTCTATGAACCAGAGATGTTCACCAAAACGTTTTCTGAGTGATCCAATTGTCGAAGAGTAAACCACAAAGTCAGAAAAGCAGTTATGTAATTAATTTATCTTATACGTCTTTTGCCCTTAATATGGAACTCTTTCCATCCATGTTTGAATAATGTACAAGTTAGACAGAAGGGTTCACAATACTGATACATGCCAGTGATGGCAAAAAAAGTAAATGAGCAGGAACCACACATTCAGGTTTCTAGCTTACTAGGGGCTATTTTCTTCTTTATGTTTAGGGCCTTGCAGTATATGACCCTCGGTCTATTGAAAATAGAGGTATCTAAATGTGTATCCTGTAACAATATAGGCCAGTGTTCTTAAGAATGTGTTCCATTTGTCAATATTGGCAATGGAATTGTGTAGTAAATCTTTTTTGTTTCCTAAGTTTTATTTGAAAAACTGGAATATGACAGGTATACAGTACAAAGCAATACACATATACATTAGTGAGGCGTTTTATATTGGTGAGAAAAGGCATATACAGTTATCACTTGTTAAGTAGTATGGTACATTGTAGATAAAAGATGCAGAAAGTATGAAATACATAATATCTTAATTTATTCATATTCAATTGTTAGCTTAACATAAATAGATAATAGGAGCCAGCATACCAACGAGAGAGCATACATGGGAGGCTGTAGGATAGGAATCACAATTCCAGTGTATTATTACTATGGTAAGGACCAGTAGTTCAATTTTTTATGGAAGGATGACATTGTATCTAAAAGTGTGTGGTGGATTCTCTCAGATAATTTAAGAGCATCCATTCTGGACAATACTTGGGACCAAGGTAGGTTGTGTGTTTTCCAGTTAAAGGCAATCATCCATTAAATGGAGCTGATTAGCAAATGGAGTAATTTATTGCACGGTGGGGGGATATCCGGAACATCAGCATATAATATGCATATTTGTGGTGAGAGAGTAATTTTCATTTTGAATGTAGATTCCATTTTGGTTATAACAGCCTGCCATGTAGGTTCAAGGAGTTTACAGCTCCAAAAAATGTGAAGGTAGTCGCCCTCATCCGAACATCCTCTGAAGCAAGCTTGAGAAGATGAGGGATAAAATTTGTGGATTTTGGCAGTAGTCATATACCATCTAG
Organism: Lithobates pipiens; assembly: GCF_037356315.1. NCBI lineage: Eukaryota > Metazoa > Chordata > Amphibia > Anura > Ranidae > Lithobates > Lithobates pipiens. The sequence goes on along the minus strand of NW_027507748.1, from coordinate 521,801,099 downwards.
TAACCAGTTTTAATGGGGATTCCCTGAAGGCTGCAGCATGATTACTTTTGTGTAAATTATCAATCATCTTATACCAGGATTCAACAGAGAGAGAAAGCTTCAAGTCAGTCTCCCACCGTAGCAAATTGGTTGGTTTTTCTGGGAGATGTAAGCTATTTAGAGAATTGTATATTGATGAGATTAGTCCTTTATCTCTAGAGGAAGTCGTGCAAATTTGTTCAAATAGGGTACAGGGCAGATTAATAGTCATGGAGAAGTGATTAGCGAAAATACCTTGGATTAAAAGGTATTGAGAAAGCTTGGATGATGGGAGCTTATGTTGAGATTGTAATGTTGTGAAAGAAGCAAAATTTAATTGTATGACTAAAGATTTAAGTGTGGTTAGGTCTTTTTGGATCCAGTTGTGGAAGAGTTAGTTGTCTGAACAAGCATGAGGGAAGTTAGGGTTGCCTAGATATGAGGCTAAAGGGGGGGGGGGGGGGGCGGGGGATGTCAGAAATAAGAATATATTGTTTTTTTATTTTGTTCCATAGTTGTATAGAGTGGGCTACTATCAAGTTTCTTCTAATCAGTATGTGATAGAGTTTCGTGTTGGACCATAGTATGCCTTTTAGGTATAGAGGGGTGATAGAGGAGGATTCAAACCTGAACAAGGGGATTTGAGTGTCTGAGGATTGCCATTGTACAAAGTGTGTTAGTCTGGCTGCTAAAAAATAGTGCCCTAGATGAGGAATACCAAATCCTCATTTGTTTTGAGAGTTATGCATGAGTATGTAACTGCATCTAGGTTTTTTGTTGTTCCATATACATCTGTTCATTTCTCATTGGAGTGCATCTATTCTTGATTTCGTAATATTAATAGGGGGAGCTCTAAATTAATATAGGAGCTTGGGAAGAATAGTCATCTTGAAAGCACAGATCCTACCTAAAAAAGAAATATGATAGGAGGACCAGATTTTAATTAGCCCTTGTACACACGATCGGAGATTCAGACGACCAAATCCGTCGGAGTTATTCCGACGGATTAATTCCGGACCAGGTCCGGAAGTGATGTTGCATACACACGGTCGGACCAAGTTGTCGGAATTTCCGGTTGCCAAGAACGTGGTGACGTAAGCCGCGTACGGCGCGCCTACAAAAGGGAAGTTCAGCACCACGTTCGGCACCCTTTGGGTTCCTTCTGCTGATCTTGTGTCTATCGCGTGTTAGTAGAAGTTTGGTGAGAGACGATTCGCGCTTTTCAGATTTGTGATTCAGATCGCTACTGCTCTTCAGTTTGTGCTTGTCTTTGGGTGGCTGTGGCCTCCCACTTTGCCAGTCGTTGGGACATTCCCAATTGTGGAGGAGCAATAGATGGGAAGCACGTCCGCATCGTCCCACCACCCAACTCGGGGTCGTACTATTATAATTATAAGGGGTTTCATAGTATCGTGATGTTGGTGGTGGTGTCTGTGACATATGAGTTTTTGTATGTGAACATGGGGCAAAATGGACGGATGTCGGATGGTGGAGTGTTCGCACGGACGGAGTTCTACTGTAGTCTCCAGAGTGGCAGTCTGGGCTTGCCACCCCCAGAGGAGAATCAGGAAGGACTCCCGTTCATCTTCGTCGCGGATGAGGATTTTTCACTGGTGAACCATCTGATGCGGCCTTTCCTGATGAGGACCCTCACCCCAGACCAGAGGATTTTTAATTTCCGCCTGTTCAGAGCCCGAAGAGTGGTGGAGAACACTTTTGGTATACTGGCCAGCCGGTTCCCCCTTTTTCTTACGCCTATCCACATGGCGGAATACAAACTGAATCACATAGTGCTGGCGTGCTGTGTTCTTCACAATTTTCTTAAAAAAGTTTCTGTGAACTATGTGGTCTCAGTTGGCCAACAAGAAGCAGACTTGCTTGAAAATGATGATAACTTCACGGGCCTTGAACCTGCTCATCCTGGCTTGCCCCCCCAAAGCGCCCCTGAGGTTAGAACCCAATACATGGACTACTTTGTGGGTAGTGGGGCCATTGATATGCCAGACAATGTCTGAGAGGTATTTTCTCAATACATTTTTCTTTGAAACTCCTTCTTTTACTGCTTGGCTTGCTTTTAGGTGTCTCCTAGGTAAATTTAGTTTTTTTCTTGTTGTGCCTTTTTCACCAACAGTGCAAACCCAAGTTCAGAGCGAGATGAGGGGACAGTCTCTTCTTCAGATAATCGTATTATGTCGTGGGTCTGCTATACACACACACCTTGTTTTTGGTAACTAATTTATGTAGTACATTACTGACCAAAATAGTGCTCATTTTCAGCACCATGGCAGGAAAATGGCACGATTGTCCAAATTAACACATCACTGTGGGTGTTTTTTTTACTAAAGGCACATCCACTATGCACTACAAGTGCACTGCAAAAGTACACCTGAAACTGCACTTGGAGTGCAAAGTGGAGTTTCCTTTAGTAAATAACACCCATTCTCACCGCAATCTAAAATTTTACTCCAAATACATCTTTGGCGCAATGAAAAAGGAAGCCACACATTGATGATCATTTAACTTTTTAATCCAAGCACATTCACATGTGCTTTTAGAAAAGGTTTTTACAACAAACCAAGAAATTGTGTGTATCAAAAACAGTCTTTCAGCTAATTTTTGTGTACTTGGTGTTTTTGTGTAAACAGGCATGTATCAAAGCGTAACATACAGAACACAGGAACTTACAAAGTTCAACTTTGAAAAGTGAAGACAATATCAGACATGATTATGTACAAACTGGGCTGATATTGCCTTCATCACATGGGGTGTCACCCCTGGAAAATCCAAATTTGGAAGATGCACACAGTGTGTCAACATGTGCTATCTCCCATCATGGGGGATCAATGTACATGTTTTGGGGCTGCAACCCCTTCATCTCAGACACTTTACACAAAACACGTACATTGATCCCCCATGATGGGAGATAGCACATGTTTACACACTCTATGCATCTTCCAAATTTGGATTTTCTAAAAATACAAAAGTTGTGGTTTAAAATAGAAAAACTAAAAGCATAGCTAGTTTGGGCTGTTTCACACTCTCCCCAAAACATCAATGATGTTCTTCATTTTATTTTTCACATCATTGATGTTTTGCTGTATATTTTCCAAATCCTGATTGCACCCCATTATCTCCCCAATCAGGATCTGGGCACTTTCACTGGTAAAACGGGAATCTTCTTCCACATCACCTACAAAACAAATAAAAAAAACACACCATGTATTAAAAATATGGTGATATACATTGATGAGCTCACCGGACGCTGTGTTCTCTGACACTCACCTGTTGTGGTGGCAATTTGCCCAACTTCAACAATCTCTCCTTCCTCCTCCTCCTCCTCCAGCTCCTCTGCTTCTGGTTTTGGTATTTGGCCTTCTTTGGGAGGGGTGTGTTCCCTGGTGTCCTCATACTTGCAGAGTCTTCTCTCCCCTATGAGAATGTAAAAACAGAATAATTAGCACACAGAGGGCAGAATTGGGAATATGAAACATTGCTTGGAAGTGTTGTACAATTGATTTTTTGGGCCAAGCCCCAAGGTGAGAACATTATTGTGGACACTTTGTTCAGCTGGAATACTTACCTGCAGAACGATGTTTCTTATGAACGAATGAAACCATGAACTTGAAAGTGGCCATTTTAAAATGCACAACATGAAATTAAAGCACATGGAGCAGTATGCAAGCAAGAATAATGATATGAACACACGACAACTACTTACTTTTTTGAAGAACACGCTTGATCCTTCTGTACTGATCGTGCTCCCTCAGTTTCAGGTCTGACCAGTGTTTTCTCAGTTGATCCTTGGATCGGCATACCCTAAAATTCTTATGAAGACTCTTCACAACTTTAGTCATGATCTTGGCCTTTCTGATATTTGGGTTGGGGTAAGGTCCATACTTCCCATCATAGTCGGTCCTGTTCAATATGTCCACCATCGCCAACATCTCTCCAAAAGACATATTTGAGGCATTAAATCTTCTCTTCCTGGATCAGGACATTTCAGGTTCCGGGCTTTCCTCACCCTCCTCCTCGTTAGTGGAACTGTGATTGCGCACCTGCGTTCTCTCCGTCATGTGCTCTCCCCACCGCGCCAAAAGCGAAGGGGCGGGAATAGTCTAGAAAGAACATCAGGGGCGGGCGGAGTTTCACGCATGTGCACTGTATATAAAACGCAACACACGTGTGTCGTCCATATGATCTGGGAACAGAGGGAGGCGCGGATGCGACAATCGTGCAAACGAAGGTAAAATTTTGAACTTGGTGCATAACTAGACTAGACTACTTCTATCTAGGCCGATGTTGGGACAAGATTAGGAGGGTTTATCATGGCATTATTAGTATTTTTTTGTTGTGTCTTGCAGACAAGATGGATGCATTCCAAAACCCCAATTTTATGGGGCTATTCCTCTAACTGTACAAGGAGATGCCCTGCCTTTGGCAGATCAACAACCAGTTTTATTACGGCAGAAGAAAGAGGAAGGCAGCGCTGGAGAAACATCTTTCTTTGGTGCGGATCATGGTCCCCATGGCAGACATGGCCTATCTGAATAGGAAAATTTGGGCCATGAAGATTACGTATCTCAGGGAGAGAAAGAAGCACCTGGAGTCCTTGAGATCAGGAGATCCAGATGCCGTTTATTACCCCAGGATGGTTTACTTCCAGAGGCTGCATTTTCTGGTAGACCAGGGGGTACACAGGCCACCACTCGACCGTCTTCCTTCAAGGCATCCTTCACCCCCAGCTGAGGCTTCCAACGTCCAACCTGGGCCTTCCAGGCAGCAACATGTGGTGGGGCCCAGCTTGAGACAGGTATTGCATTATTGAACATATTTCTTGTGGTACATTTAATGATGTTAACTAGATGTTCTTAGTGATCAGTAAGTTGTGATTTAAAAAAGTGGTTTACATCTCAATAGACAGTAGTGACCAAAAATGATTGGGACGCGAATGAAAAATGCTGGGCTCAGAATGATAGTCTGTTCTATTTGGTAACATTCTATTTGCAAAAGTCAGGAGCTCAAAATGGTGTGATTGATGAGCAAAAAACTAAAACTATGTCCCATTTTCATACGCAGGAAGACCTCAGTCGGGGGGAGGCTGTGGCAAGTAGCAGCCAGGAGGTCGGTCAACGCCCTCCTTCTCCTCCTCCTGCCCCAACTACAGGAGCCCAGCCACAGCCTCGAAGGATGCCTGGTGGGAATTGCCTAAGGAAGATGAGAGAGTGATGGCCTGGGTTCAGTCTGGTCTGCCAGAAGATGCAGCCTCTTGAAGAACCACATCATGGGGACATAGATGGCATCTGAATTTCCTGATCTCTAGGACTTCTGGACCAGACTTCCCTCCCTGAGATATGTACTCCTCAGGCCACCAATTTTTATTATTCTAATTTGTTCATGTCTGCCCTGGGGGCCAAAGGCTGCACCAAAGTAACAAGTTTTTCCAGCGCTGCCTTCCTCTTTTTATTTTTTTGCGACCAAAATAAAGTTTTTTTTTGTTTGATTAAATACTTGCGTATGTGTTTTCCTTCCAAAAGGCCAGTTTATTTGTGAGCAGGCAGGTACATTTCCCCCAAAAAAGTGGCATAAATAACAAGGGGTACCAACACTAAACAACCTCCTGTAGATTAAAAAACAAAATCAAAATCATAAAAAATACAATAATGTTGTTGTGGTAAGTTTACACACAAAACACACCCCAAAAAATGGAAAAATGAGCAAACTGTCAAAAAAGGACGTATATAAGTCACCGCGCGTCGCGTCCGTGCCACTGTGAGCGGAGGATGCGACAAGGCAACATCTGAAGAGAAGAACAGAAGAACAGAAGAACAGAAGGGGGTGACAGAAGGGGGTCTTGTCCCCCTCTTCGGTTCTTCTTGCCGAGCCACCGCGCCTTCTTCTAGCTCTTTTACAGGCGGTGGCCCGGCAAGAAGAACCGAAGAGAGGGACAAGACCCCCGAAGTCGGAAAAAGAGGGCGGCGGTGAGGAAGAAAGCCGGCCTCCTCCGCTAGTAAAAGAGCTAGAAGAAGATATCGGAGGAGTCCGGCGAGAAGACCCCCCGAAGAAGGAAGACCCCCCGGAGCTGTGCAATAAACAATTTTAACCCTTGTGTGTTGTGTTTTTTTTTTCACTTTTTTTTACAGGTGAATGGGTAGGGGTACATTGTACCCCATACTCATTCACATAGGGTGGGGGGCCAGTATCCGGGGGCCCCCTTATTAAAGGGGGCTCCCGGATTCTGATAAGCCCCCCGCCCGCAGACCCCGACAACCAACGGCCAGGGTTTGTCGGGACGAGGCCCTTGTCCTCATCAACATGGGGACAAGGTGCTTTGGGGTGGGGGGGCCATGCGGCCCCCCTTCCCCAAGGCACCCCCCATGTTGAGGGCACGTGGCCTGATACGGTTCAGGAGGGGGGGTGCTCGCTCATCCCCTCCCTTTCCTGGCTGGCCGGGTAGCGTGCTTGGACAAGGGTCTGATGTGGACCTGGGGGGGACCCCCACCCCGATTTTTTTTGGCGTTGGGGTTCCCCTTTAAGTCCATACCAGGTGGCGGGGCCAGCGACGTCTCCTTCACGGGCCCCGCCTACCTGGAGACGTGCTCAAAATGAGCAGACTTTCCTCCTTGTGTGTGGGCGAGTCCGTTCATTTCATAAGTATGGCGGATAGTACGCCGTATTAGTCCGCTGAAAAAGTGCCGTGTGTGGGCAAGTAGCCCGTTCGGAAAGTCCGGCAGACAGTCCGGCGGGAAGTGCGCCAGACTAAGTCCGCCGGATAGTCGGCTACGTGTGTACACGGCATTAGTGAGACATTTAATGTCTGCTAGTTTAGCTTTTTTCCTAGCCGCAGCAATGTTAATAATATGTCCTCTCATAACTGCCTTGTGTGCAGCCCAGATAGAGGTGGGGAGCACTTCATCAGAGTTGTTGTCTTTAAAGTATTTCTCAATATGTGTTCTAATTTGCTGATGAATGGCAGGGTCGGTGAGGAGTGAGTCATTAAGGCACCAATTGAATGTGATGGGGGTTAGCCCTATATGGGATGTTTCAAAGGCGACCATATCATGGTCTGACCATGGGCAAGGATGGATTGAGGCGATAGAGGAGTTGGCTAAAAGTATAGGAGTGCTAAATATATAGTCTAGACTAGCATAACAATCATGGGGATGGGAATAATGGGTGTATGCTTTAGTTCCTATGTTATGTGCTCTCCAGGAGTCGATCAACTGGAGTTTACTTAAAGAGCGGTTAATAAATTTGGAAAAGGCATTTGAGGAGGAGACTGTTTTGCTTCTGCCTAGAGTGGGGTGTGCTACTAAATTAAAGTCACCACCTATGATCATATGGGGTAAGCTATATTGGTCAAGAGTGTCAAAAAATGTGTTAAAAAATAGGGATTGGGATTCATTAGGGGCATATATTGAGGCTATTGTAAGGGAGCGTTTATTAATGCTGCCTTTCAAGATAATAAAGCGACTGTCCATGTCTTTATATATATTGTGGAGTTCAAAAATAATATAATTTCTAATGAAAATTGCAACCCCCCTAGATTTATTAGAGAAAGTTGTGTAATAGAATTGGCTGAAGGTCTTGTCAAAATACTGTGGGTGTTTAGTTGAGGAGAAATGTGTCTCTTGCATCATTATAATGTCAGCACCCAGTCTCTTGTAGTGTCTAAAGGCTTGCGCTTATTAGGTGAGTTAAATCCTTGAATGTTGTGAGAAAATATTTTAAATATTTTAAGGCCCATTGTCAAAAAGGGGGGCGGGGGGTGCCTCTTGTTGAGGACTAGTATACCTTGTTTTGAGTGTAAACGTTTAGAGCCATAACCGTTATAAATAGATTAGTATTTAAAGCATATGTTGTTTTTTACGATATGAACGTATATGTGTTATATTATAGTGTTCTGCCACTGCACCTGCTGTGAGTATATCAAAATGAAAGGATATAAGAAATGTTACTATTAAATTGTCAACATGAAATATGGCCAAAAAGGCGAAAGCAATAAAAAAAAAAGTGAAAACAAAGGGGGCTAGGGGACATATTGTCGCCCAGCCTGATAAATTCAACCAGAGGACAATTCAGTCCTGAATCCACCAATGAGGACCTCCACACCACACAAAAGAGCAGGGTGGCGGACTCCAGAGGAAGAGTGGCAGACAAACCAGTGATGGCAGATGTGCCTGGCATCTTCATAAATGCTTATATAACAAACAAAAAAGTACATGATTATAAAAGAATTGCAACGTAATAAATGTGCTACCAAAATATACACTTGGGTGTAAGGGGCGGTTAGTGTTAAAAACCACAGAGTGATATATATCAGGTGACCCCTTTGAAATGGAATATACATCAGACCCTAGGAAGTGAAACGGATCAATAAGAGGGAAGCCTGCATATATATAATGCATCTCACATGTGACCACAGGTGTCCTGCTTTAGAGAGAGGGTGCTTCGGAACTCCATACTGCACAGAACTCTGTCCATAGGATATAAGCACAATCATGATAATTTATTGAATCATCTATCATGGTTGCAGACTGAAAGAAAATAAAAAAAATTCTAAAATTTCTTTTGTTAGTGCAGAAAGTCCAACCTGTATACAGCTTAATCAGCTTAGGGGATAAATTGACCTAGCAAGGGAGGGAAGCTATTGATATAGGCGTGCACCTCCCAAGTAATCTGTCTGAAGCGGAAGTAATTTGGGTACTTAGTGGATCAGGAATCTTATCAAAATTAGAGGGACAACAAAAATCAAAACCAGAAGTCCCGGCAAATGTCAGCATAATATTCTATTCCCTGATCAAAATTCAAGTTTGGTTGGAAAACATCAAGTATAATCCCAAATAAGAAGAACACCCACATCAGAGGAGGGCCAATTAGACTGGAAGGATACTTGGAAATTAAAAAGGAGGGGGAAGGTAATCCAGTGCTGCAAATAGGACTCATAAGGGTAACAATTGACCACCTATGAAACTGTTAACATATAGTATGGTCATATTAAAGAGATTATGTTGCAAGGTTTTGGAAAGGTTGGTTCCATCTTCTTTGCTCTCTTTGCGTGTGTCTGGGAGTAGACCAAATGGGAGATGATCTGGGTGTAGAAGGAAATTGAGGTAGGGCTTGTTCAAGAAGGCCCAGCTTAACCAATAGCTCTTTTCCTTCAATGACATTGTATACCTTGTATGTGGTACCATTGTGCATAATGGATAATTTGAAGGGGAAGCCCCAGCAATATTTGAGTCTGGCTGACTGGAGGATATTGGTAACCTGCGTCTTCTGTCTAGGGTCGCAGCGGTTATGTCAGGGTATATCTGCAGTCTAATTCCATCCAGCTCAATATTTGGGGTATTTCTAGAGGCTCTCGTTATATCTTCCTTATTGACAAAGTCCTTTGTGCACAATATTATATTGCACGGTGGATTGTCAGGGGTTGGTTTGAGACGGAGTGTTCTGTGAAGCCTGTCACAAGCAAAGGCAGATAGAGGTTTGTCAGATACCAGGTTATGGAACAGTTTAGTGATAGTTTGATTCAGATCTGTAATAGACTCAGGGACGCTGCGTACTCCTATATTATTGCATCTGTTTCTGTTGTTTAAATCTTCTGTATGAGCCTGCATAAAAGAGAAGCTGTCTGCAAAAGTTTCATAGTCCTTTCTAAGATCATTGTGGGCCAGTGACAATTTGTATTGTTGTCAGTTTCCAAAATGTCGGTGCAGCCTCCAATGCTGGCTATCTCTTGTGATAGAGCGCTGGTAGTTTTGTTTAGCTCAGATTCAAGCTTCCCCACTTGCTTCTCATAAATGGCTGTTAAGCTGGTATCAAGATCGGCCTTAGTAAGGGGGAGAGTGTAGAGTTTGTGGCTTGCAGAGTCTGTGTCTGCGTGGCGCTGTTGGAGGCCTTGTGTAAGCCGGCGCCATTTTGGGTCATCTTCCCTGCTTTATTGGAGCGCTCCAGGTCCAGGAGAAAGTTTGTCAGTGAGTGCTGGGAGCGTTGTTTGCACCCTTTTTTCTTTACTGGCATGTACCAGGGTGTTACCAGGGGGTGCTGTGAAATTTCAGGCTGTTTTGGTGGCGATTTGGCTCTGGGAATCTTTCCTGGCAGGTCCAGTCAGACGGAGCTCAGCTCAGAAGCGTCTGTCCAGCATCATGCCCTGCATACGCCCCTTATGTAGTAAATCGAACCACTCCAGTTTTATCCACTCTTGAGGGTTTTGACTTACCACAGCCTGCTATATATGTGGAGTAAGCCTCTTCAACAGGGAGGGGGGGCACAGAGTACATTTTTTTTCTTGAAATGTGTTTTTGGGGAAGGTACTTTAAGTAACATAATCAGACTCTCTAGTACAGTTGGAGCCTGCAAAACAGGCTTTCTGGGATATTTTTCCCCCATCGCGGGTGATGGCAACTGTTGAAGTGTAAAATTGAATTGGGTTTAGTATAATCCCTGGCAAAACTATGGTTACCCTAGTGGCACATTTCCAGGTCTAAGAAGGCCAACATATCCTTATCCTTCAGCCTGGTAAAGAATAGTTCCAAATTGTTGATAATAGGAAATAAAATTATCCATGTCAGATCTATCCCATATAACGATGATGTCATTAATGTACCATCCATAAAACACAAAAGGCCAAAAAAAGGCGAGCGAGCGCCCCCCCTCCTGAGCCGTACCAGGCCGTGTGCCCTCAACATGGGGGGGTGCCTTGGGGAAGGGGGACCGCGCGGCCCCCCACCCCAAAGCACCTTGTCCCCATGTTGATGAGGACAAGGGCCTCTTCCCGACAACCCTGGCCGTTGGTTGTCGGGGTCTGCGGGCGGGGGGCTTATCGGAATCCGGGAGCCCCCTTTAATAAGGGGGCCCCCGGATACCGGCCCCCCCACCCTATGTGAATGAGTATGGGGTACAATGTACCCCTACCCATTCACCTGTAAAATAAAAGTACCAAAAAAAACACAACACATGAGATAAAATACTTTATTGCACAGCTCCGGGGGTCTTCCGTCTTCGGGGGTCTTCTCGCCGGACTCCTCTGCTATCTTCTTGTAGCTCTTTTGCTAGCGGAGGAGTCCGGCTTTCTTCCTCGCCGCCGGCCTCTTCTCCCGACTTCGGGGGTCTTGTCCCCCTCTTCGGTTCTTCTGCCGGGCCACCGCTCCTTCTTATGGCTCTTTTACAGGCGGTGGCCCGGTCTTCTGTCGCCGCCATCGCCGCCGCCGCCGCCTTCCGTTCTTCTTCTTCTTCTTCTTCTTCTTCTCCAGGAGATGTTGCCTCGACGATCTCTCTGGCCGGAATGCCAGGGACGCACTGCGCGGCCACTTATATAGGGACAAGGGGCGGTGTCACATGGCTTTATGTCACATGGGTTGGTCACATGGGTTGATGTCACATGGGGACTATGACATCGTAAGGGGGCGGGGTCACCATGTGACACCAACCCATGTGACATAAAGCCATGTGACACCGCCCCATTGTCCCTATATAAGTGGCCGCGCAGTGCATCCCTGGCATTCCGGCTGGAGAGATCGTCGAGGCAACATCTCCTGGAGAAAAAGAAGAAGAAGAACGGAAGGCGGCGACAGAAGACCGGGCCACCGCCTGTAAAAGAGCTATAAGAAGGCGCGGTGGCCCGGCAGAAGAACCGAAGAGGGGGACAAGAGTCGGGAGAAGAGGCCGGTGGCGAGGAAGAAAGCCGGACTCCTCCGCTAGCAAAAGAGCTACAAGAAGATAGCGGAGGAGTCCGGCGAGAAGACCCCCGAAGACGGAAGACCCCCGGAGCTGTGCAATAAAGAATTTTATCTCGTGTGTTGTGTTTTTTTTGGTACTTTTATTTTACAGGTGAATGGGTAGGGGTACATTGTACCCCATACTCATTCACATAGGGTGGGGGGCCGGTATCCGGGGGCCCCCTTATTAAAGGGGGCTCCCGGATTCCGATAAGCCCCCCGCCCGCAGACCCCGACAACCAACGGCCAGGGTTGTCGGGAAGAGGCCCTTGTCCTCATCAACATGGGGACAAGGTGCTTTGGGGTGGGGGGGCGCGCGGCCCCCCCTTCCCCAAGGCACCCCCCCATGTTGAGGGCACGCGGCCTGGTACGGCTCAGGAGGGGGGGCGCTCGCTCGCCCCCCTTTCCTGGCCGGCCGGGTAGCGTGCTCGGACAAGGGTCTGTTGTGGACTTGGGGGGGACCCCCACGCCGATTTTTTTCGGCGTTGGGGTTCCCCTTTAAGTCCATACCAGGCGGCGGGGCCAGTGACGTCTCCTTCGCGGGCCCCGCCTACCTGGAGACGCGCTCGAAATGAGCGGACTTTCCTCCGCCTGTGTGGGCGAGTCCGTTCATTTCAAAAGTAGGGCGGATAGTATGGCGGACTTAGTACGTGGTGTGTGTGGTCAAGCCCGTTCATTCGAAAGTATGACGGACTGTCCGTCGGATTGTCTGACGGACTAAGTTGGCCAGACAGTCCGCCCCGTGTGTATGCGGCTTAAGGAAACCAAGAGATACGAAGATTTCCAGGTATAGAGAGAAAGTAATTCCAAAAGGTGGATCCCATCCCTAATGTACAATTGCAAAGTTTGAGCCAACAGCTGTAGAAACTGATCTACATGCATGGAAAAGCCACCAGTGGCAGCCACAATAGGATAACCTGAGGTTTTTGGGTTCTTTGGGTTTTTGTGTACTTTTTAGAGGTGGTATAAGTAGGGTGTGTAATAATATTATTTTAAGAGAAAGGCAGATTCCCTCTTTTACTGCTCTATTGACCAGGTGGTGGGCCTCAATTACAAATCCCGGCAAGTGATCACCTTTACATTTTTTATGTCTTAGGATTGGACAACCGGCAGAGTGCTTCCGAAACGTATTCACTCCTATCCTGTAGGACAATTCCAAGCAAAGACAGGAAAACGCTTGCAGATAGAAGGGTACAGGACAAAGGTAGTCCTCATCAAAATAAAATGACCTTATAGACTTCATTTAGTACTGAATTTGGAGACCTCAAAGACATCATAAACAGACATCTCCCTGTTTTGCTTATTGGCTAATTGTTTTAGAGTATAAGGATACAGGGTGACACAAGACTATGTGGTGTCTTATGACAATGTTTTTATTTTTTATATTTAGTCTTTATAGAACAATATGTTGTCTTGTTATAGCACATATACGTTTTTGGTTATTTGCTTTTCTTTTGTCTTTATGTGATATATACAATTATATATTCATGGGTCTTTCTTTCACATGTGAGGTTTATGCAACAGGAAGTCTGCAATTAGCACCTGGTGACACCTGTTATAGGTAGGACTACATAAGAACTGTTTTGCAGACATACCTGTCTAATGACTAAGCGCACGTGAAGTGTGCGAAACGTGTCTACCCAGCATTCTGATGCTTGTACTTTCTGGGATATCCAAATAAATAGGATTTTGAATTACAGTGGTGTGTGGGCATTTCTTCTAATGACAATGCCACCTCCCTTGTCTGCAGGCTTAATGATATGGTCTTCATTAGTAAGTAGCCTAAAGACTTTAATTTTCTAGTGGAGTGAGTAGTGGCCTGGGAGTTTTCACACACATGAATGAAATCCGAGTAAACCACTCTGTGAAAGGCTTTGATACAAGGACCCTTGGCCGATGTGGGGAAAAAAAAACTGATTTAGATTAAGGGATGTATGTTTAATAGTGGGAGATGTGGACAGATGTTAAGTAAGTAATAACGAATCAAAATCAATGTCATCAGGGCATATCTCTTTTGGCAGGGCTAAATCATTCATATTTGAATTAAAAGTGTAAGGGTGGGCACATACCTCCCAGTTGTCAGGATAATTATCTTTTTCAGATTGAATATGATAATATCCAATTTAGGGTAAGGTTCCTAACAAACTGGTTGAGAACTTTAAATAATAAAAAAGGATTAGGTTGTATAGCAGGTACAAAATGTAAGTTGGTGCAAAATGTAAGCTTCTGCTAAGAAGCCTGGTTTATTGGGATAACAAAATCTGTTTAAATAAGTTTAACCACTTAAGGACCACCTCACACTGATGTACGTCGGCAGAATGGTATGGCTAGGCACAAGCACGTACCTGTGCCCAGCCGGTGGCAAGCTCCTGACTCGGTTCTGAGCTCCGTGACCATGACCGCGGGACCAGCGGACCTGATCGCCACTTGTGTCCCGCAATCGGGTCACAGAGCTGAAGAATGAGGGGAGGTCTGTGTAAACAAACCTCTTCCTGTGCTTCCCTGTGTGGCTGTCACTGATCGTCTGTTCCCTTTTATAGGGAAGGACGATCAGTGATGTCACATGCCAGGCCATGCCCCCTACAATAAAAAAAATCGCATAACATCATACATAACACCTACACTGCCCCCTAGTGGTTAACTCCTTCATTGCCAGTGTAATTTCCACAGGAATCAGTGCATTTAAATAGCACTGATTGCTGTATAAATGACAATGGTTCCAAAAATGTGTCAAAAATGTCCAATGTGTCCGCAATAATGTCGAAGTCACAATAAAAATCGCTGATTGCTGCCATTACTAGTAAAAAAAAATATCCCCTATTTTGTAAACGCTATAACTTTTGCGCAAACCAATCAATAATGGCTAATTGCGATTTTTTTTGCCAAAAATATGTCGAAGAATACATATTGGCCTAAACTGAGGAAAAAAAATGTTTTTTTTATATATTTTTGGGGGATATTTATTATAGCAAAAAGTAAAAAATATTGAATTTTTTTCTAAATTGTCGCTCTATTTTTTTTTTAGTGCAAAAAATAAAAACCGCAGAGGTTATCAAATACCACCAAAAGAAAGCTCTATTTGTGGGGAAAAAAAGAACGTCAATTATGTTTGGGAGCCAAGTCGCACGTCCGTGCAATTGTCAGTTAAAGTGACACAGTGCCAAATCGCAAAAAGGGGCTTGGTCCTTTGGCTGCAAATTGGTCCGGGGCTTAAGTGGTTAAAGATAGTCATCCTAGTTTGCCCTTTGTCTCTGGTTTGGCCCCTACCTCCTCTCCCCCTACACCCCCTTTCATGTATTTTTAGTTTTTTCGATTTGGATGGAGGGAGACCTGATTCAAAAAAGATACCTGGGAAGGGGAGATGGAACCAGAATTAGATTCAAGAGGTATTTCCAAGGTTGAGATTTATTAGTGACCGATGGAATCGCAGTCCCAGGTGGAATTTCTTCATTTTGAGTACAACAGGGACCCAAGGAACTCAAAAGGCTACCCTAGATGGAGGGTTTAGTAGTAACAAAAAAAAACAAGCTCCACAGCGAGATGTCTCCATATATAAATATGTTTTATTATTATTGTTCTGGGAATTTAGATGGCTAGAACCCTGGAATTGTTTGGCATTCCCCTTTCCTCCTTTATTCTGGTGTTTATGGTGATCGCTATCACCAGTCTACTAGTTTCTGTTTGAATGAGTATATAATATATATAAACACTTGTAGATGGCCCAGGAACGTCCTCCAATGCCTCCATGTCGCTCTCACAATGGGTTGCTGCCATATTCGTTATTATCATTCACTCACTATCTGACACCTGACACTGTGAGACTAAGGCCGCGTACACACGCGCGGACTGTTCGCCCAACTTTGTCCGTCCAACAGTTTCGGCAAACAGTCCGCTCAAACTTATCATGGACGGACATGGCCACACACGACGGACGAACAGTTTGCTGAAACCGTGCGCGATGACGTGAACGGCACGCACGACGGGACGAAAAATACGACGTCCTATACACTGCATTATAGCTTTCGGCGTGAAAATCCTTTCTGAGCATGCGCGCAACTTTGTTTGACGAACAAGCCTACACACGAGCGGACTGTTCGCTGAAACAAGGTTTCAGCGGACAGTTTTACGGAATTTCCGAAAAACCTTGTCCGTCCAACTGTCCGCTGAAACTGTCCGCTGAAAGCCCACACACGAGCGGACTGTCCGCCCAAACACTGTTCAGCGGACAAAGTTGGGCGAACAGTCCGCGCGTGTGTACGCGGCCTTAGACCATTCATTCAACATGAACGACGGAGATTCGACAAAGCAATGGAAAACACACGCATTTATAATAATATTCAACGGAGCATCGAAACTGTACAACGCCGCAATCATACATTTCTGGAGTCAAATGCTCCCCTATAGGCTATATAGAGTTTAGCAGCTCCGTTGAATCTTCTTTATACATTCGACAGAGACCATAAGCCTTCAAAAACATATTCGACCGTAATTCATGTGGATTTTCAGGCTAATGCTATTTTTGAACGAAAAACAAAATAAATAAAAACGAATTTCGGGAGTTACTAAATAAATTATTTTTCGGGCGAAAACGAAATTCCGAAACAAAATATTTCACTCTGCACATGTCTAATAAAAATCGCTGATCACTGCCATTACTAGTAAAACAAAAAAAAAATCAATAAAGAATAATAAACAATCCCCTATTTTGTAGACGCTATAACTTTTGCGCAAACCAATCAATAAGCGCTTATTTTGATTTTTTTACCAAAAATATGTAAAAGAATACGTATTGGCCTAAACTGAGTAAAAATTTATTTTTTTAAATATTTTGGGGATATTTATTATAACAAATAAAAATAATAAGTTTTTTTCAAAATTGTTGCTCTATTTTTGTTTATAGCGCAAAAATAAAAACCTCAGAGGTGATCAAATGCCACCAAAAAAAAGCTTTATTTGTGGGAAAAAGAGGACTTCAATTTTGTTTGGGAGCCACATCGCATGCCCACACAATTGTCAGTTAAAGCGACTCGGTGCCCAATTGCAAAAAGTGCTCTGGTCAGGAAGGGGGTAAATTCTTCCGGGGCTGAAGTGGATATAATAAACATCTGGCTGCTACACTTAGAGATGCTTTCCTATCTATCATGATGGAAAGTTAAGACCCTTTTAGGATTTAAGAGATCAATTTGCACTCCAATAAATCTTTTTTCAGGTACCTGCAGGTAAGACATGCCTTGACAGAACAGTTTAAAGGGAGGACAATAGAATGGAGCAACATGCCAGTACTACAGTATATCATTAAGGCCAAGTCACGGAAGGGTTTAATATCCACAATATATTCAAGTATACACAAAGGGAGCCTGGAAGGGCTGCAAACCAGGCCCTATTGGAAGAAATGTAAACAAAAATGTGGGAAATATATCACAATCACAATGGGAAAGGATTCTTGAACTTGTTCCATGGGTATCCCTAACCCCACCCCAGAAGATGTCACACCTTTTTTTGTTATATAGAGTCTACTAGTGATGGCCGAACGGTTTGCCCGACGGTTGTTTCGCGGCGAATTTCAGCTGTTCTCCGTCCGCCCGATCGGCAGACTATTGCCGCCGTTCGCCCGGCGGACTTCCGTGTTTACTGTGTAAAAGAACTTTGACCTATGATGACACATCCATCATGGGGTACAGGACAGCCAATTGAGACATTACAGCACATGGACACTTGGACATTCCCCCTAACTTATAAATAGACCCGATCCAGCGGCCATTTTACATTCTTTCTTCTGTCACTATAGGGAGAGGTTGCTGTGTGGAGCAGGGAGAGATTGCAGTGACCCAAATCGCTAGCTATTTAGTACATAAAAGTTCTTTTCAGGACTGGTATAGGTGTTAGGTGTAGTTCAGGATATAGGTTTGAGGCAGTGCTGTGCTAGTGATTGTTGCAGCAGCCTGAGTGTCTTTTGTCAGTGTAGAGAAAGGGACAGGACGCTGTGTGCTGCAGGGACAGTCAGTTTATTCATTAGCTGTTACTATTAGGTCCACAAAAGTGCTATTCAAGTTATTGTTCCAGCAGCCTCTGTTTTGTCAGTTTATATAGGGACAGGCAGGAAGCTGTGTGTGAGGCAGTGAGGGTCAGTTTAATCAGTAGCTGTTACTATTAGGTCCACAAACGTTCTTTTCAGGACTGGTATGGTAATAGGCTTGTACACGTATAATATTCTTTCTTCCAAATATAGAAAGAATATTATACTTGACTGCTGCCCTTCTGCTGCAGTCTGCTAATCATTCACAACCTACTTGTTCCACAAAGGTCCTTATAAGGACTGGTAACTTGGTCTAGGGTTCTGCAGTACATAGGGTTGAGTGAGGTACAGTCTGCTATTCCATAAGGACTGGTATAGGTCCACAATACATAGGGTTGAGGTGCAGTACTGCTGACCGCTGCCCTATACTGCAGCAGTCCTTCATCAGTATAGGGACTGACGTACAGTCTGCTAATTAGTCACAACCTACTTGTTCCACAAAGGTCCTTATAAGGACTGGTAACTTGGTCTAGGGTGCTGCAGTACATAGGGTTGAGTGAGGTACAGTCTGCTATTCCATAAGGACTGGTATAGGTCCACAATACATAGGGTTGAGGTGCACTACTGCTGACCGCTGCCCTATACTGCAGCAGTCCTTTATCAGTATAGGGACTGAGAGTTTTGTCACAGGGTCATTTAAAAAATTACAGGCAGAGGAAGAGGCAGGCCCTTCCGCAGGGGTGGTAGGGGTAGGGCAGGAGCAACAGGCTTGAGCCAAAGTGGGAAGTTGCAGAAGGTGCGTTCAATTCATTTAAAGGATGCACCAGACTTGGTTGAGTGGCTCACTCAGCCTTACTCTTCTGCACCTTCCTCATCCTCTCGATCTGCACCCTCTTCTTCACTCTCTGCTATGTGCACCCCCAAAGACACTACCACCAACAACACCACCACCACCACATACCTTCCGCTTGAGTCACAGGAATTATTTTCCAAGCCATATAAAGACATTTCTGATGCGCAGCCACTCTTGTTATTGGATCAGGAAGAGGAGGTAGCAACAACCGCTACTCAGCAGTCTGACGACAGTACCCAGATCAGCCCAAGGAGGAGGTTGGTCGGGAAGGTGACGTTGATGATGACGTGTCTAGTGATGTCACGTGGGTGCCCACAAGAGAGGAAGAGGAGGGGAGTTCAGAGGGAGATATGGACCAGCAGATAGGAAGGAGAAGCAGGAATAACTTACATTGCACAGGGGGGACAAAGCAGACTTCAAATGTATCAGGAGCGAGTCATCGACCATGTACGGTCACATCTGGCGCTCCCAGGACACCGGCACATGGCTCCGCAGTGTGGGCTTTTTTTTTTTTTTTTTTCCATTCAAGAAAGTTTTATTAGCAAATAAAAGCACATATTACAAGAGTATGCAAAAAGACACTGCAAAAAACAATTATGCTTAACAAGATTGAATTTGTGTCAATAACATTTCTAGTTGGTTATAATAGGGGTATCATCAAAACATCAGATCCTTCCATTGCGAGCCCTACTGGACTTAGAAGGGTGATTCATTATCCAACCCCAGATTCCCTCAGGAACCCATCAAGCTCAATGTACATCTAGAGAACATATCAAAAGAACTATTAATTTAGTAAAGAAGTCAAGTATAGAAATATATAAGGTTAGAAATAGAGAGTAAAGACAAACGGGGAGAAAGGGAGGAGAAATTCGCCTTGTTCCGGATGCTCTAGCTCATGGTCAAGAGCTGTGTTTGTATGGTATAAATTAGTGATTGACTAGTTGTCTGGACCCCACCACTCTTCAGGCCATCAGGCCGCTGCCCATGATGTCCCCAAAGGATTTGGAGTATTTAAAGGCAAACCACAGAGACCATGTTCTGTGATAACCCTCTACACGCTCATTCGATTGGGCTGCCGTGTCTTCCATCTCACAGATAGAAGCAATTTTAAGCAGCCATTCTCTTATGGTAGGTGTAGTTTTGGATTTCCAGTATAGTGGAATTAGAGAGTTGGCTGCATTTATCATATGTCTGGTGAGCGACTTTTTATATCTTTTGAATGAGGTGTTGGCAATGTGGAGCAAACAACTTGCCGTGTCCAACCTCAGACTGGTCTCCGTGATCTGCCCAATCAGCTCCTTCACCCCCGACCAATAACGCTGTAATTGGTCGCATTGCCACCAAATGTGGAATAGAGTGCCCTCCTCCCGTTCACACCTCCAGCATCTATCCGAAGAGTGAGGATACCATTTGTGAATTCTTTCTGGGGTAGCATACCAATGGGTCAACAGTTTGTAGGACGTTTCTTGCATTTTCGTGCTTAGGGAGCATTTGTGTGATAGAATACATGCCCTATCCCACTGATCATCAGAGATCGGGGAACCCAAAGCCCGATCCCACTTCTCCCTGAGCCCGTGATCCTCTCGTGGACCTAGTGATCTCAACCATGCATATGTAAGCGAAGTAGTTTTTGGGGTGGGTTCACCTTTCAAGCAAACTGATTCTAGATCCGTCACTGCTCGCGTCAAGTGTGGTCTACGTGTTACATCATTACAGTAGCTCCTCAGTTGAAAATATGTCCAGAGTGGTAGTCTTGGTAAATCATTGTCTACTTTAAAGTCAGTGAAGTCTTTCATCAAGCTACCGTTAAAACAGTCTAGTGCTAAGAGCGGTCTTTTCGGTCTCTGTATTTTAAGTAGTGGGTTCTGTAAGCCCGGCACAAAGTCCGGGTTATCTCGAATAGGGGTTAAAGGGCTCAGAGAGGTGGAGAACTCAGAGTGTTTGGTCAGTGTATGAAAAATGTGAAGAGTAGTGCCTACAGTGGGGTGCGAAAGCATGGATCTGGGGTATCTAAGCCTTGGGATCCAGGGAGAGAACTGGAGGTTAATCACACTTGCTTCCTCCTCCAACAAGACCCAATCTTTAATCTGGGAGTGACAGTGCCAATCTATGATACGTGCAACATGCGCAGCATAATAGTAAAGTTTGTAGTCGGGTATACCCAAGCCACCCCTTTCTTTGGGTTTGGTTAAGAGAGACTTTTTCAACCTAGGGGGCCTGCGGGCCCAAATAAAACTTGTCTGAAGGGAGTGTAGCGCTTTAAAAAAGCTCATGGGTATCTTGATGGGCAAGGTTCGGAGCAAGTAAAGTACCTTTGGCAGTACAGTCATCTTACAGATGGCCGCCCTGCCAAACCATGAGAAATAGCCCGATCCCCATCTCAGAAGGTCCTGTGTAATGCTTTTAAGTAGGGGGGGAAAATTCCGCGCGTACGTCAGTGCAAGTCTGGGGGTCAGCCAAACTCCTAAGTATTTAATAGCTGAGGCTGTCCATGTGAAGGGGGTACCGACTCTGGCCACCGACAATCGGGCCTCGGGAAGAGACACATTCATGGCCATCGATTTAGAATAGTTTATTTTGAAATTGGAGATATATCCACATTTTGTGAATTCCTTCAAAAGCGAAGGAATAGAAGTGTGTGGTTCTGTTAAATAGAACAGCAAATCATCGGCGTAAGCCACAATTTTAAAAGTTCTCTCTTTAAGTTGGAATCCCCTAATCGATGGGTTCATGATGGTGTGTCTTATGAATGGCTCTAGAGCAATAATGAAAAGCAGGGGTGACAAAGGGCACCCCTGCCTTGTGCCATTCTTGATAAGCACTGTCTCTGAGAGGGAACCATTCACTTTAAGCCTAGCTGAAGGGTTCCAATATAGTGCCGAAATCCAGGCCATCATGCCGGGGCCCAAGCCAGCACGCCTGCACGCCTCGAACATATAATCCCAAGCTACTCGATCGAAGGCCTTCTCCGCGTCAGTTGACAGGAGAAAGCCCTCGATCTTTCGCTGGTGTGCCACATGAATCAGGTTCAGGGACTTCGTCACATTGTCTTTTGCCTCCCTGCCTGGCATGAATCCGGCCTGTTTGGGTCCAATCAATTCATGGAGTAGGGGTTTCAGCCTGTTGGCTAAGATCTTTGCTACCAGTTTCACATCTGTATTTTGAAGAGATATGGGCCTGTAGCTGGAGCAATTAAGTGGATCCTTCCCTTCCTTGGGGAGAACAGTGATAAAGGCTGATAGGAAGTCATTTGAGTTTGGTCTCTGGCTTGTCAAGGAATTCAGTGCTTTTCTAAAAGGGTTGAGTATAACCTCTGTAAATGTCTTATAATAAATGGCACCAAACCCATCTGGCCCCGGACTCTTGCCCGTCTTCAAATCTCTTATGGCTGTCTTAATTTCGGAATCGTCAAAGGGTCTGTCCAACTGGTTACTGTCCTCTTCATTAAGTCTGGGTAGATTAACTGCGTCTAAGTAATGCTGTATCGCCTGGGTCCTGTCACCCCCCAGATCCGGCAGTCTCTGCTGATTCGGGAGGTTGTATAAATTTGTGTAGTAGTTTTGAAAGTGTTGGGCAATCTTCTCAGTTTCTAAATCTGTCTTCCCATCCTTGCCATTGATACCCCTGACGTGGTTGTGTGTTATACGGGTGTTCAGGGCCCTCGCCAGGACCTTACCTGTTTTGTCCCCATGTTCATAGTAAACTTTCCGTCTAAAAAATAAGAACCTCCTGGTAGTGTTGTCTAAGAGCTGTTTAAGAGCTTTCAGTGTCTCAAGTAGAGATTCTGCTGAGTGTACTGTGAGGGAGCGTTTATGCTGTGATTCAAGGGATCTTATTTTCGCGGTCAACTCATTGATCATTTTATCTCTCTCCCGTTTTTTACGTGTACCCATGCGTATCAGCTCGCCCCTAATAAAACATTTGTGGGCTTCCCAGATCGCCAGGGGGTTCATCCCAGGGGTGTCATTTAGCTTGAAAAATTCAGTCAAAGAGGAAGTCAAGTCTGGTAGTAGTGCTGGGTCAGTTAGTAATGACGAGTTCAGTCTCCATGTAGTGGGTCTGGCCCGGGTATTTGTCCAATCTAATGTCACGGATATGGGAGCATGGTCGGAGATTGATTGTATCCCAATGTGGGCAGCACTCAGCTGCGACAAGTCTCTCTGAGAAACGAAGATATAGTCTATTCGTGAGTGGCGGTTATGAGGGATAGAGAAAAAGGAGAAGTCCCTGCCCTCAGGGTTCAGGTGACGCCATGAGTCTACCAGATTCAGAGAATGCAGGAGCTTCTTAATATTCTTAAGAGCCCTATAAGGGATGGCGGTTTTGCCATTGGAAGTGTCTTCAGTCGGTATAAGGGGTACGTTGAAGTCTCCACCCAAAATAGGTCTGCCCGAACTGAAGCATTTCAGTTCATCAATCAGTTTCCGACAAAAAGTGAGTTGAGCCGAGTTGGGGAAGTATACGTTTGCCAGAGTCAGGGGAGTCCCTCTGCAGGTCCCCTTGAGTAAAAGGAACCTCCCTTCAGGGTCGACCAGCTTGCCTGTAACCTCTAAGTCAGCATCCCTACTCACCAGTATCGAGACCCCTTTTGATTTCGTCCCAGGACTGGTGGCATGGTAAGCTTCTACAAAGTATGAGTCAGTCAGTCTTGGTGTATGTCCGGTCTTAAAGTGAGTCTCCTGTAAAAATAAAAAGTGGGGCCTACCTTTTTTGAGTTCTCTTAGTAAAGTGGTTCGTTTTTCGGGGATGTTAAGCCCTTTGACATTATGAGAGACTACCGTTGGGTTACGTCCCAAATCAGAATATGCCATGGTTCGGGCTCAGGGAGGTGCGGGATCCGACACCTGTAGGAACAATCTCAACAAGATAGCAAAAAGTTATGATGTATACAATAGTCAGTAATATACAGTATATATAAACACTGTCGTTTGTGTCGTGGCAAGGCGAAATAAAGAGAAAGAAAGCAGTGAAGAGAAAGGAGAAGATGAAGTGAGATGAGGATGGAGTCGTAGGTCACACCCCCTCAAGAGTAAATAACCGTCTCAAGGAGGTCAAAATTAGTACGTGAGACAGGCCCCAAAGTGACCTGCCTGATGCACTATTGTGGGGTTCGGGAAGGCCCTCCCCGGAGATAACAACCTTCACCGTGCAGGGCACCTCAGGCCAATTAGCCCAGTGTCCGCCCTGAGAAGGTATGTATTTGAAGGCACCGGACCGTTGTCTATCACGGTGGTAATTCAACTATAGGTGCAAGGAACCGTCGTGAGCGGCCCCATAAAGCGTATGAAAGGTGCTAATTGGTCTGCACAGCAGCAAACATACATATAATGCAAACTGGTATCTGATTAATAAAACGGAAAAGCAATAAACATAAACCAGAATCAAAATAAAACAAAAGCGAGAATAGAACAAGAATAGAACAAGCAGGCCTAGCAAATGGCAATTAATGAGAAATTAAGGTACCTCCTACCCTCCAATGAACCGTACCCCTCCCGCCACCCGCTCATTACAATCTGGGGGGGCTATTATTGCCCTGGATAGGCATCTTCGCCCCTTGAACACGGATCCTCCATCACTATCGCCCTGCCAGGGCTGCGTTATTCAGAAAGTCAGCCGTTGTCCTGCAGCCTTTATACCCTATAAATGCAAATGTGTAATACTGACGTGGTATTTCCAAAGAAACACCTAAGAAACAGGATGGAATCGAACGGATCGTGGTTTCACAGGGAGTCGTTTCTACGATATTGAAGCATGTAATTAGAAATGATCTACTGTTGGTGCTGGCGGAGCATGGAATCCCCGATGGCTAGGCGGTGGTCAGGTGGTAAAAGAGCGACGTTGTAGCGTCTGGAAGGTAGGTAGGTACGAACGCTTCATAAATCTTAAGCTTCCATCAGATTCCTGGAGGAGTGTGGGCGACTTCGTGGGGTACCCCTTGGTGAGAAATCTCCTCGTCCTGGCCTCTGTCGTTTGGAGAGGTGTTTTTCGGGTGAGGCGAACGGTGAAGCTGGTGGACTTCTGTCCTTAGTTGGCATGGAGAACTCCTGATACCAGTCGGGCAGAACGATCGGATCAAGCTGGAGAGCTGCGCAAAATTCCGGGAAGTCTGCAGGCGTTCGTAGGATATGTTGCTTGCCTCCGTGTGTAACCAGCAGAGCGAAGGGAAAGCGCCACGAGTAACGCATATCTTTTTCCCTCAACTTTTCAAGCAGAGGACGTAGAGCCCTTCGGTTTCTCAAAGTTATTTGGGACAAGTCCTGGAAAAGTTTTATATTCTCCCCGTTGAACACTATTTGGTCGTTCCTACGGGCCTTGGTCATTACATCCTCCTTAAGTGTAAAGCTCTGTAAGCAACAAATGATATCGCGTGGGGGTAGGGTATCAGGGCCCCTCGCTCTGAGTGCTCTGTGCGCTCTAACGAAGTCAATAACCGAGTCCTCCGGACGTTCGAGTAGAGTATTGAAAACCCTTTGTAAGACTGAGGTGATTTGGTCGGGCGCAACGGACTCCGGTATGCCGCGTACCCTGATATTATTTAGTCTCCCCCTGTTATCCAGATCCTCCAAATGTCTGTTCATTTCTATGAAATGTAGGGAGTGGGCCGTGACAACCTCGTCAAGTCTATGTATGGATCTGTCTCTCATCTTACCCGCCGTCTCTGCAGCCGCCATTTTTTCCTGCATGACCAGGAAACTGGTCTTTAAGTCCGTGATCGCTGCGGAGAACGAGGCCTTAATATCTGCTGAGAAGCCGGACATGTCCTCGTAGGTAAGTGGGTGTGTGGAACGGTAGCCATGCCTGCCATTGTCCTCGGTAGCCGATTGCGAGTCCTCGCTGTATTCCTCGGCCGCATGGACCGGCGCCATCTTGTCCTCCCCCGGGGCCTGTAATGCTGAGGCCTGATTTTTAAAGATATCGGAGATATCCCGGCTGGGATTAACTGCTGTTGAGCGGCGAGGACGGGTCTGATGCTGGAGCCTGGCCTGCTTGCTCATTATTGTGCCGTTTGCCGCTGTAACAGATTTGCTGGAGCCGCTTTCCGATGGAGCTCTCCTTCTAGGCTGCCATCTCCGTTGCGCGCCAAGCCACGCCCCGTGTGGGCTTTTTTTAACGTGTCCGCTGCTGACAATAGCGTTGCCATCTGCAATTTTTGCAGTCAACGCATTAGTCGCGGTAAGCCTAACACTCACCTAGGGACGACCGCCTTAAGAAGGCACATGAGCAGCCATCACCGAGCCCAGTGGGAGCAACGGAACACACAAAGCCACACTCCAGGCTCTCACCGTCCAGGCCTTCTACTTCTCCTTCTCCTCTCTCCTCTCTCCTCACAATTGTCCTCCACTTCACCTATCATCACGCCAAGCTCACGTTTTTTTGAAAAAAGGCAGGCTTCCGTGGGCCTAATGTTCGAGCGTAAAAAAAAGATGACGCCGGATAACCCTCTTGCCCAAAGGTTGACGACTGGCTTGTCAGAACTCATAGCCCGCCAACTACTGCCATATAAACTGGTGGATTCGGAGGCCTTTCGCAAATTTGTGGCCATTGGAACACCACAATGGAAGGTCCCAGGAAGGAAGTATTTCTCAGAGAAGGGCATCCCAGAGCTATATGGCCATGTTCAGCGGCAAGTGAATGTATCTCTGGCACAAAGTGTCCGTGCCAAGATACATCTGACCATAGACACGTGGTCTAGCAAACACGGGCAGGGAAGGTATATCACTTTTACTGCCCACTAGGTGAACCGTCTGACGGCCGTCAAGCATGTAACCCGTGGCACCTGTGTAGATTTGGTTTTACCGCCATGGATTGCATGCAGGCCTGGCCCTTTTTTTCCTCCTCCTCCTACTTCATCCTCCTCCCTCTCCTCCTCGGCTGACTCCTCCTTTTCCACTGCTAGCGTCTCTTTCGCGGCGCCGCCCAAGCTCCCCAGAACCTATTCGACATGCCAGGTGAGACCTTGCCATGCCGTGCTGCGTCTGTTGTGCCTGGAAGCCAAGAGTCACACTGGCCCGGCACTCCTTTCAGCTTTGCGTTCAGAGGCAGATCAGTGGCTAACACCGCTCAATTTGACAATTGGTAAAGTGATGTGTGACAACGGTGCCAATCTGATTAGCGCATTGAAATAGGGCAAAATGACACACGTGCCATGCATGGCACACATCTTAAACTTGGTCGTGCAGAGATTCATTGTCAAATACCCTGGGGTCCAGGACATCTTGCGGCAGGCAAGGAAAATCTCGGCCCATTTCAGAAGATCTTACACGGCCATGGCTCGCCTTGCTGACATTCAGCGGCGACACAATCTGCCGGTCAGACGTCTTATTTGCGATTGCCTGACGCGATGGAACTCAACCTTCTATATGCTTGATAGGCTGCTCCAGCAGAAACGTGCAGTTAACGTCTACCTGTATTAACTCTGTGGCAGAACAGGTTCTGGGGAGCTGGGTTTTTTTTCACCACGCCAGTGGCTGCTCATGCGCGACGCATGCAGACTTCTGCGGCCATTTGAGGAGATCACCAAACTGGTCAGTCGCAGCCATGGCGCCTTCAGTGACATGGTACCTTATGCCTTCTTTATGGAGCGTGCATTGCGTTGTGTCATTGATCAAGCTGTGGAGGAGCAGGAGCGGGAAGATGAGAAAGTCGCAATGCTGGATGAATTCTCAGGGGGGGCTACTCTATCTGAGACAAGTGAACAACAGGAGTCTGAAGAGGAGTCAGAGGAGGATGGTGCCAGGGCGGATGAGGAGGAGCAAGAAGAGCATGCTTTAAACCTTTCTGGGATCCCTGTTGTTGTGCGTGGATGGGGAGAGGAGAATGAAGAGGACGACATTATCCTGGATGATGAGCAGGAGCCAGGCCACCACACCGCTTCCAGTTTAGTGAAAATGGGGGCCTTCATGCTCCAGTGTTTTAATAGGGACCCCCGTATAAAAAGCATAAGGGTCAAGGACCAGTACTGGGTGGCAACGTACTTAGACCCCCGGTACAAACACAAAATGGCGGAAATGTTACCGCCGTCACAGAGGGCTGTTAGAATGGAGCACTTCCAGGCCTTGCTTTGAGAAATGCTGCATTCTGCTTTTGCGTGCACTGGCAGAGGAGCAATTCCCACTCCCAGAGAAAGAGTTGCGGGTACCAATCCAACAGCGCCTGCAAGAAGAGGCTGGTTTGAAGATGTGTTGGCGACTTCGGATATGAGGTCATTCTTTCAGCCGACCCATCGACAGGTTTCATCCGGATCCAGCATCAGGGAACGCCTAGACCGTCAGGTGTCCGAATACATCGGGTTAACGGCCGATGTGGACGCTCTGAGGAGTGATGAACCCCTGGACTACTGGGTGGGCAGGCTTGACCTCTGGCCAGAGCTTGCCCAATTTGCAATCAAACTGTTGGCTTGCCCCCTCGTCCAGTGTCCTGTCCGAAAGGACGTTCAGCGCAGCAGGGGGGATCGTGACCGATAAGCTTACTTGCCTAGCTCACGACAGTGTTAACTACCTCACATTTCTAAAAATGAATGAGGCGTGGATCTCGGAGGAATTCAACACATGTGAACAGTAGACGATGTATATGTCTATAAACAATTTTTTTAATCGAGCACACAGACCTTCTTTCTTCATTTGGCTCACTTCCTTGTCCAAAAAAAGCACACCGTACTATATGCCCATACCCTCCTGTTTGAAGAGATTGAGGGGTGTCATATTTCTACTGGGGCTGCTTATTATGAGGGGCTCCCACCATCTCTATGCTGTGCTGACTTCCTCCTGGGGCTGCTTATTATGAGGAGCTCCCACCATCCATGTGCTGTGCTGACTTCCTCCTGGGGCTGTACCTCTGCTGTGCATATTATGAAGGGCTCCCACCATCCCTGTGCTATGCTTATTATGAGGGGCTCCCACCATCCCTGTGCTGTGCTGACTTCCTCCTGGGGCTGCTTATTATGAGGGGCTCCCACCATCCCTGTGCTATGCTGACATCCTCCTGGGGATGCTTATTATGAGGGGCTCCCGCCATCCCTGTGCTGTGCTGATTTCCTCCTGGGGCTGTACCTCTGCTGTGCATATTATGAGGGGCTCCCACCATCCCTGTGCTATGCTCATTATGAGGGGCTCCCACCATCCCTGTGCTATGCTCATTATGAGGGGCTCCCACCATCCCCCCTGTGCTATGCTCATTATGAGGGGCTCCCACCATCCCTGTGCTATGCTCATTATGAGGGGCTCCCACCATCCCTGTGCTATGCTGACTTCCTCCTGGGGCTGCTTACGGTGCAGGCGTCAGTGCTGTATATCACGGTGCTGATGTCAGTACTCTCTATCAAGGTGCTGCTGTCAGTGCTGTATATCACGGTGCTGGTGTTAGTGCTTTATGTCACGCTGCTGATGTCAGTGCTCTCTATCACGGTGCTGCTGTCAGTGCTGTATATCACGGTGCTGGTGTTAGTGCTTTATGTCACGCTGCTGATGTCAGTGCTCTCTATCACGGTGCTGTTGTCAGATCACTCTATCATGGTGCAGGTGTCATTGCTGTATGTCACGCTGCTGATGTCATTGCTCTCTATCACGGTGCTGTTGTCAGTGCTGTATATCACGGTGCTGGTGTTAGTGCTTTATGTCACGCTGCTGATGTCAGTGCTCTCTATCACGGTGCTGTTGTCAGTGCTCTCTATCACGGTGCAGGTGTCATTGCTGTATGTCACGCTGCTGATGTCAGTGCTCTCTATCACGGTGCTGGTGTCAGATGACTCTATCATGGTACAGGTGTCATTGCTGTATGTCACGCTGCTGGTGATCATCTCCTGCACCCTCTTCTTTGCCTACCCTGACCTTCCCTCTCCTCCATTGCCTTCATGCGCTCCACAGTCCTGAATTGTCACAACAATTTCCCATATAAAAAAAGAATGCTTGTAGTTGTCGATCCCAGATTCACCTCATACATGTGTTATGTCATTGGCCATGTGGTGGGACTTTGTTTGCACAGCTATTAATTATTTTGTGGCTGCAAATTTGACCTGTAGGTTTGCAAAGTTCACCTCCCATTGAAGTCAATGGGGCCCGCCGCGAACGTTACGGTTTGCGAACTATAGGCCGCGTTCGCGAAACGTCCATCACTATCTACTACACGCCTCAAAAACTGTTCTGGTTTGATCGGAGACAAGATGAGACCTGCCCAAGATGTGGTAGAACGGGGGGGACCTTATCCATATGTTTTGGAGATGTCCAAAACTATTCCTATATTGGAGGGAGGTGGTGCATACTATTGCCCAGGTGTTTAAAGTCCGTATGGGCATGGATCCCATTATTTGTGTCCTGGGGTGGATAGAGGGAGAGGGTAGACCTAAAGATACCCAGTTAGCAACTCTGAGATGTCTTTTTCAGACTAGGAAACTTATTACCCAGTCCTCTGCCCCCCCATCCAGTAGGGAATGGGAACAGAGTATGGAGGTGGTGATTATTAAGGAAAGGACGTGATATATTAAACAAGGAAGTCTTAACAAATTTGACAAGATCTGGAAGATGTGGATTGAGAAAAAGTAATGTGGAGGAATAATGATATGTAAGGACGAGGCCTGATAAACTAGGAGGAATGGAGTGGTGAGTGTTGGAGGTATTGGAAGTATGGAAGTCTGGTATGATAGATTAGTGGAGTAGGTGTGATCAAGGGGAAGAACAACATAAATAAACATAATTGTTTACAAAGGGGGAGTCTAAACGCTCCCTCTTTATTCTTTCTTTAATATTGTAAAATGTATGAGGTGTATGTTTGTTTTGTAAATTTGAAAAGAAAATAAAGACATAAAGTAAAAAAAAAAAAAGTGATGCTTTCCTTATTTGATGTTTGTTTTAAAAGTTCTCTCTACTTTCTGAAAAGCTTCCCATGTACCTGGCTGCTCCACCTTTAAGCTGATGATGGGACATCCCTGTAGGATACTATGAGTAGCCCTTCCCTTCAGTGTGCCCTTCTACACTAATTCAGTCATTCTGCCATGAATGTTCTTGTTCATACACTACCCGGAAATCGGGTAACAACACTCTGCCCTGTCTCCCAACTGTTTTACAATATTGTCACCCTGTCATCCGCTCTCCCAGTTGAGAATAAAAGTGTCCTTACCTACATACATTATACAGGCATGATCCATCATCAGGAAACCTGCTCTGAGAGCTGTATAGTTGCCAAGTGTCCTAGATTCTAAGTCCCAATTTTTTGGATACTGTTCTGCAGTGTCTGTGTTCCAAAGGCTGTCTGGCAGAATCCAATACACAGTGAAGAGTGGCAGCAGCAGCCTAGTCTTGGAATGCTCTGCACCCTGTCACTTCAAACCCCTTATATCATGACAAAGTGACTGGTAGGAGTAACTACAGAGGGCAGTGAGGAACCAGGAGATTGATTTTCTTTTTTTTACATATCTTTCAACTTTTTCTTTTTAAGGTCTCATTAATACATCTTAAATTGCCATGGTATGGCATGCATATATGCGGACCAGGGCAGGAGGCCTAAGCAGAGATAATGCAGAAAAGTGCAACAAGGCTGAGTACTGTTTTGTTATCATATTGATGGTGAGAAACCCTGTGAGAAAAAAAAAACTTTGATGTGAACTTTTACTTTGTTTTCAATAAAAGTGGGCAGAAAAAAAGCCCTGAAATGGACTTTGTGGAGTGGAATGAACTAAGTGCTGCAATGAGCTAATATAGCCCAAAACATCACACTGTATATGCAGTGTTTAGTAACATTTGTCCATCCCTGAATGCAGTTATATTGCTTCCATGTGCATACAATGTCAGGTAAACACTGGATGTGCGGGAAGATGTGCTCTTATATCTGGCATCAAAGAGGTTTAATGTTTTCACAAATTTTTCATACTAATAAAATGGTAAAATGTTGAGAAAAGCCAAGCACAAGAAGTAGAACCTGATGCTCTATACAGAAGTACAATATTATTATTATTATTATTATTATTATTATTAATGATTTATATATCGCCAACAGTTTACACAGCGCTTTACAATGTATAGGGGGGACAACACAATTACAATACAATACAAAAGGTACAGGAGGGCCCTGCTTGTAGAGCTTAAATTCTAAAGGGAGGGGGTGGTGGTACAAAAGGTAATAGCTGCAGAGAATGATTCGATGGGGGGGGGGGGGGGGGGGCTTGGGGACAGTTAGGTGGGTGTGGGATAAGCTAATAATAGTATCACTATAGCTGATAATATTATCACTGCTTTATTTTCTTTACTGGGATTTGGTGTGAATTGAGTATTGTATGCAATGGTATGCATTCAGTCTATTATAAAAGGGTGCAACGTTCAATTACTGTACATTATTCTTTTTGTCTTTTAGAATTTTATTACATCAGTTGCCAACTGCTATGCACTATTTCTTTACAAAGTATAATCTTGCCCCACCATAATCACACATAAAGGATGTAATGATATAGTTAAAAAAATGGAAAAAAATGCAGTTACAAATATGTCATTCAGCTTCAGTGTAAAAAATGTTTCTTAAACATTTGGGTTTGGCATAGGAAATTAAACATGTCTATGAAAATGCCCTGTTATTGTGTTTCTGGTGATATGAATAGCTGCAAATATAACAAGTTCACTTAATACAGTTAATTTAAACTGAAAGTCATCATCCCACACATAAAATCCTTAGATTATATATTTGTTCTCAACTGACAAAGGGAAATTAGTAATTTTAGCATACCTGAAGTTACTGAATATAAGCAAACCAAGTGAACATAACTCTTTTATGGAGTTTTATCTTTTCTATTATAATTATTGATGATTTTATCCTGATGTTTTATCCTACGTGTTTGTGTTTATGACAAATGGGGACATACCTGTCCATCCTTACAGGAATTAATCAAGTGAAAGCATCAAGGGTATACCTGACCCAAAGAAAACTTTTAAATTTTCACGTATGACTGCACAATAGTTGCAAATTATGCTCAAATTCTGGAGGTTTTCTAAATTGTATTAAGCTCTATATGGCTAGGCATACACAAGCTAAAAAGTCACATCTCCAAAATCTGAAACATATTTCGGTCATTAACCCTTACAGATTGTATTATGCATATATGTGGCGGCAGAAAAAGTGGGTCTTAATGTTCACCTGACATGCATATGTCCATGATGGTCTAAGGTTGTTTGCTGAGAGTACATTTACTGAGTGTTCCCAGCACAAGAACTGAGCTTTCTCTTACATTTCTAGATCAGAAGACAACAGATTGTCCACATCATGTGACCGCTGTGAGAGCCAATCACAGCGGTCATATGACTTGGAAGTCTCTTAACCTATTGGCATTAAATCCCACATAAAAAGCAATCAGGCGCCAGCATGAAAGGGTTAAAGTGAGAAACTTTCCAACTAGGAAATAGAAAAAAAAAGAAGAGAAAGAGAAAAGAGAAAAAGAAGAGGAAGAGAGAAAAAAAAGCGACATATTTAATTGCAGGTGAACCAATCACTGTAATTCAAAACCCATACTGTACATCAGAAAGATATACCAGCACATACAAACACAGCAATATAAATATACCCCTGAATGTAATGATGCTCCAACAAATATTGTATAAATTATATGCTTGTTGAAATTTATTTTACTCTTATAATAAAAATTATGAGATAATAATAATAATTATATATATAATATAATTATAATACTCTACACGGGAGTGCTTGAGTTTGTGAGAACATGATGGACATGTGTGTTTTGTAGCCTAGTTATTTATCTATTTATATAACATATTATCAACAGTGGCGGCTGGTGAAGTTTTTGGATGGGGGGCGCCAGACCCCGCCCATCATGACCCCGCCCATCATTTTGGCCCCTCTCACTTCTCATAAACCACGCCCCTTATGTAATATGAAAAAAAATTGGCGTGGGTTCCCCCCTCCGAGAGCATACCAGGCCCTTAGGTCTGGTATGGATTCCAAGGGGAACCCCCTACGCCGAAAAAACGGCGTGGGGGTCCCCCCCAGATCCACACCAAACCCTTATCCAAGCACGCTACCCGGCCGGCCAGGAAAG
The DNA here is from genome assembly GCF_037356315.1 of Lithobates pipiens. NCBI lineage: Eukaryota > Metazoa > Chordata > Amphibia > Anura > Ranidae > Lithobates > Lithobates pipiens. The sequence continues at coordinate 521,767,467 of NW_027507748.1, read as the reverse complement.
GGGGTGGGGACGAGCGGGCGCCCCCCCCCCTCCTGAGCCGTACCAGGCCGCGTGCCCTCAACATGGGGGGTGCCTTGGGGGAAGGGGGGCGTGTGGCCCCCCCACCCCAAAGCACCTTGTCCCTATGTTGATGAGGACAAGGGCCTCTTCCCGACAACCCTGGCCGTTGGTTGTCGGGGTCTGCGGGCGGGGGGCTTATCGGAATCCGGGAGCCCCCTTTAATAAGGGGGCCCCGGATACCGGCCCCCCACCCTATGTGAATGAGTATGGGGTACAATGTACCACTACCCATTCACCTGTGAAAAAAAGTACAAAAAAAACACAACACAGGGTTAAAATATTTTATTGCACAGCTCCGGGGGTCTTCCGTCTTCGGGGGTCTTCTCGCCGGACTCCTCCGCTATCTTCTTGTAGCTCTTTTGCTAGCAGGGGAGCCCGGCTTTCTTCCTCGCCGCCGGCCTCTTCTTCCGACTTCGGGGGTCTTGTCCCCCTCTTCGGTTCTTCTGCCGGGCCACCGCGCCTTCTTATAGCTCTTTTACAGGCGGTGGCCCGGTCTTCTGTCGCCGCCGCCTTCCGTTCTTCTTCTTCTTCTTCTTCTCCAGGAGATGTTGACTCGACACTCTCTCCGGCCGGAATGCCAGGGACGCGCTGCGCTGCCACTTATATAGGGACAATGGGGCGGTGTCACATGGGTTGATGTCACATGGGTTGGTCGCATGGGTTGATGTCACATGGTGACCCCGCCCCCTTACAATGTCACAGTCCCGGAGGATGCTGGGACTGTCGCCATGTGACATCAACCCATGTGACCAACCCATGTGACATCAACCCATGTGACACCGCCCTAGGGGGAGGGGGGTGGCGCCCGGGCGCCCCCTATGGGCGAGCCGCCACTGTGTGCAATAAAATATTTTAACCCTGTGTTGTGTTTTTTTTGTACTTTTTTTCACAGGTGAATGGGTAAGGGTACATTGTACCCCATACTCATTCACATATGGTGGGGGGCCGGTATCCGGGCCCCCTTATTAAAGGGGGCTCCCGGATTCCGATAAGCCCCCCGCCCGCAGACCCCGACAACCAACGGCCAGGGTTGTCGGGAAGAGGCCCTTGTCCTCATCAACATGGGGACAAGGTGCTTTGGGGTGGGGGGGCCCCACGCCCCCCTCCCCAAGGCACCCCCCATGTTGAGGGCACGCGGCCTGGTACGGCTCAGGAGGGGGGGCCGCCCGCTCGTCCCCACCCCCTTTCCTGGCCGGCCGGGTATCGTGCTCGGATAAGGGTCTGGTGTGGATCTGGGGGGGACCCCCACGCCGTTTTTCCGGCGTAGGGGGGTTCCCCTTTGAATTCATACCAGACCTAAGGGCCTGGTATGCTCTCCGAGGGGGAGCCCACGTCAATTTTTTTTTCAGAAATTTGGCGTGGAGTTCCCCCTTCAGAGCTCATTCTCTGATTGGCCACAGCAAAAGTCGCCTGGCCTGGGAAAACCTTTCTGGCTGTGAAAGCTTTTTTTCCATTCATTCAGCTAAATGCATGAACATTCTCAACAAAGTAGAAACTAGAAAGCCTTTATGCGGTGACTCACCTCCTGCCTCACTGACTTGCAGCTCCGCTCGGGCTGAGGAACGGAGCTGCCGACGTCACTTCGTGAAGCAGCCGAAAGCCGGAAGTGACCTGCCTGTCTAAGAATGACAATGCTCCCGCCCGTAGAATCACAGTGATTTTACGGGCGGAAGCTAGTCGGCGTTCTGCAGTGCGCCGCAAGGCGGGTTTTTAACCCGCAAATGAAGCGCCATGGATGCAATCTTGTGATTGCATCGACGTGGAGCTTCTCATAGTGCACTATGACCGGCGCCACAGTACACTATGTTAAATTGTTAAATTACATTTTTTTCTTTTTTTAAATGTCTTAAAGGGCCGTTTTTTTTTAACTTTTTTTTTTTTTCAGTGGCGGCCCGCCTATGGGCGGGCCGCCACTGATTATCAATTATAATATTGTATATGCAATCTTTACTTTTTGTAATGTGATATGGGAAAGATCCTGATACAGTGCCACAGCATGCTCATTAAAAAGGATCTGGTCATTCTTCCTTGCTTTCCCCAATATCTCTTCCTTCAATGGGAAGCTTTGCAGGCAACATAGGATATCCCTTGGAGGAGCTGTATCACTTGGTTTTGGTGCCAACGCTCTGTGCGCTCTTATAAACTCAATGTCAGTATCCTTATGTCTCTCCAGCACTCCATTAAACACTGCCTGCAAAGCTTGTTTAATCTGAGCAGGTTCAATCTTCTCGGGTATCCCCCTCACTCTAATGTTCTGTCTGCGGCCCCGATTATCGAGGTCCTCGAGGTGCCTATTCATCTGAATAAGATGGATGGTGTGGGATGAGACAGTGGAAGACAGCCTCTCCACCGCTCTATCCCTTTTAGCCTCTGCTCTTTCTGTGTGTGACAGCCGATCCGACAGAGCCATGAAATCAGCTTTCAAATCAGTGATTGCAGAAAACAAAGTGCTTTTAATGTCTGCCGCTATTTTTGTCATTTCCGAGAGCTTGAGGGGGTGATCTGAGCAGTCTTGCTCCCTTACCCTGTCCTCTGAGGCCGACATGGAGTCCTCGCTATGCTCTGCCTCGTGGCTTCTCAGCGCCATCTTGCTAGCAGAGCGGCCCCTGGTCCTCTGTGCCTGGAGGTCGAAAATGTCCGCTATACGGCGAGCCCCGGGGGTAGAGTAGGAGCTCCGTGAACCGGGACAATCAGGCAGTCTGTCTCGTCTGCCCATCGCACATTCGGTGTGGCTGGAAGGGGAAGCTCGTGTCACGGTCCGGTGGAGCTCAGTTAAGCAGCGTCCATTCCCGTCGGAGTCCAAGCCACGCCCCCCAATCTTTACTTTTTGTATTACTTGCTCTCAGTTAGAACAATCTATGTGCTTTCGCTCCAGCATGGGAATGTTTAAGGTATGATTACTTTACAGCCATCCATATTTGTCATATACTATATTATAATGTATAAATTAGATGAATTCTAATCTAGAAAAATTGAACTATGGGCAAAATAAAAAAATGACATATTATATGATGCAGTCTGTCTGTCACGTACCTAGTGGTGAGCCCGGAATGCAGAAGGAGACCTCTCTTGCGTCCCCAACTCATGGCCCCTGATGGTGGTGACAGGAGGCACAGGAGTCAAAGGTAGCACGAGTGCCTGGCAGGATCAATAGCCGGAGGATGGATCAGGCTGACTTCAGGAACTGTAGCTGGACAAGAAGGCCTCAGTGGCAGTGGACAGGAACCAGTAAACAGCAGGAGACCAACAAGAACAGGTAGATCGCTCAGAGGCAGGCACACAGAAGAGTCGGGCAAGCCGGGTCAAACCAGACAGTCAGTAGAGGAACAGATGCAGCAGGCAGAGGCAGGAACATGGAACAGGCCAGGTCGGTAACGGATGAGCATGGATGGACAAGAGGATAAGACAGGTGCAGAGTCTTAGACAAGCCGGAGGTCAGAGGCAGGCAGAAGGCAGGGAAGGTCAGGCCGGGTCAATACACAAACAGATCAGATTCAGGTAATAGTCTCAGGAATGCTGTAGATCAGGCAGCAATATCTGAAGGGAGAACTGGGTTTAAATAGCCCGCCTTTGCGCCAGTAACCGTGCGCGTGCATGCACCCGAACGTGAATGCGCGCACCCGCTCAACCACGAACGCGCGCAGCCGCATGCACGTAAACACGCGCACCCTCACGGACTCGCCCAGGCACCCGAAGGCGCGCACAGACAGGCAACGGACCACTGTCCCCAGCCAGCCTTTCCTGACATTGCCCCCTCCCAAGGGGCAGCCTCCGGATGCCCAACCGGGCCATTTTCTCAGGATGGGATCTCTTGAAGGCTTGTATCAGATGCTTATATGTTGCTTTCAGGCTCCCATGAGTTTTCCTCTGAACCGTACCCCTTCCATTTAATGAGAAATTGGACACAATTATTTATCTTCCTGCAATCCATTATTGCCTCCACTTCAAACTCCTCTTCACCATTGACCATTGACCATTATAGGAGTAGGGGGATCCATGGCTCGTCCTGGGAAAGGATTAGAGATAGCAGGTTTCAGGAGAGAAACATGAAAAACGGGGTGTACCCGAAGTGATTCTGGCAGTTCCAGTTCATAGGCCACCTCATTGATTCTCCTCTTGACTGCGAAAGGACCCAGAAACTTAGGGCCCAATTTCTTCGAAGGTCAAGCGAGTCGAAGATTAACCATAGACAGCCAAACCTGGTCTCCAGGTTTCAGAATCAGTTCTCCCCGTCTGTTTTTATCAAAAGTCTCTTTGTTTAGTGCTTGTGCTCTGGTCATGGTTTACTGCAACAGTTTATTGTTGGTACTGAAAAAATTCACAGTCTTGAGAACGTCTGGCACAGAGCATTCAGGAACAGAGTTAGGTAGAAATGATGGGTAGTAACCATAATTGGCAAAAAATGGGGTCTGCTTGATGGTAGAATGGGTAGAATTATTATATGCAAACTCGGCCAGTGGCAACAGAGAGAACCAGTCATCCTGAGAAAAGGAGGAAAAACAGCGAAGATACTGCTTGAGAGTCTGGTAATTTCTCTCTGTCTGCCCATTTGTCTGAGGATGGTATGCAGAGGAAAAAGATAACTTGATTCCAGGGGAACTGCATAGTGCTTTCCATAACCAAGAGGTAAACTGCACTCCCCTACCTGATATTATGTTGGCTGGAACTCCATGAAGTCTGATGACTTCCCTGATAGAAACTTGTGCAGTTTCCGGTGCCGACAGTGTTCTTTTCAAGGGGATGAAGTGTGCCATCTTGGACAGCCGATCCACTACCACAAAGATGGCAGTATGGCCTTCTGAAGGGGGGAGTTCAACAATAAAGTCCATGGAGATTAATTTCCAGGGTCTCTCTGGAACAGGTAAAGGTTTGAGCAAGCCCCAAGCCCTGGCCTTATTACCCTTGTTGCGAGTACAGATGGTACAAGACTCCACATATCTTTTGCAGTCCTTTGCAACTTGCGGCCACCAGAACGTGCGTTGCACCAGGTCAGACGTCTTGGACACACTGAAACGGCCGGCTAGTACATGGTCATGGCAGGGCTCGAGTATAGTGGCCCAAAGATTGTCTGGAATGAAGATTTTCTCGAGCCAGAACAGACCGTCTTTTGCAAGCAGCCCTGCTTCTGCAGGAGGGGGGTCTTCAGTGGAAGCTTGCTTAATCCGTCTTAAAAGATCTTCTTGAAGAAGGAGAAAGTTTTCCGCCGACAGAATAGTATCCAGAGAGGTAGGTACTTTGGGATCACTGAACATGCGGGACAATGTGTCCGGTTTGGTATTTTTTTAACCCGGTGTGTAGGTGACATGGAAGGAAAACCTGGAAAAGAACAGCGCCCACCTGGCTTGACGCGGCTTCAAACTTCTAGCAGATTTCAGGTATTCCAGGTTTTTGTGATCTGTATAGATTAGGATCGGCTGAGCCGCTCCTTCCAAAAGGTACTGCCACTCCTCCAAAGCCGCTTTTATTGCTGTCTCTGTCTCCCACATCATAGTTTCTTTCAGGAGCAGACAGCTTGCATGAAAAGAAGCCAATAGGGAAGGGAACAGAAGAGCCTTGGGACCTTGTCGCTGTGAGAGTACTACCCCAACAGCGACTTTGGATGCATCAACCTCCAGAACAAACGGGAGAGTCGGGTCAGGGTGTTTCAGTACAGAAGCGGAGGTAAAAAGTCTCTTGAGGGTGTCAACAAAGTTTGGGCTTTGGGAGTCCAATGAAATCGACCTCCCTGCTTGGTCAGCTGGGTAATAGGCGAGATGATGGCTGAGAATCCTTTAATAAATTTCCGATAAAAGAGGGTCTCGTGGGGCAAGGGAGGCTCACAATACAGAGTGTACATAAATATCCTCATTCAACCTCCCTGGTGTCAAAGTACCTAAAGAATAAATCCAAAACCTGTCCGGCTGGCACAGACTTTTATATCGTTCGGTCGCAGGGAACGACCCCGGGATAGACTCAATGACCCACACCCTGAGACCAGCTGTGGATTGGTTATGATGTATTAGAAAATGTTTTGGAGCACTATGATGATCACGGCCTTTTTAAATGGAGTTTACGAACTATGACTTCTTGTATGTGGACGTGGGGCAAAATGGACGGATGTCGGATGGTGGAGTGTTCGCAGGGACGGAGTTCTACTGGCGTCTCCAGAGTGGCAGTCTGGGCTTGCCACCCCCAGAAGAGAATCAGGAAGGACTCCCGTTCATCTTCGTCACGGATGAGGCGTTTGCCCTGGCAAACCATCTGATGCGGCCTTTCCCGATGAGGACCCTCACCCCGGACCAGAGGATTTTTAATTTCCGCCTGTCCAGAGCCCGAAGAGTGGTGGAGAACACCTTTGGAATATTGACCAGCCGGTTCCGCCTTTTTTAAATGCCTATCCACATGCCGGAATAAAAAATCAATCACATTGTGCTGGCGTGCTGTGTTCTTCACAATTTCCTAAAAAGACATTCTGCAAACTATGCAGTCTCAGTTGTCCAAGAAGCAGACTTGCTGGAAAATGAGAACCTCACGATCCTTGAAGCTGCTCGTCCTGGCTTGCCCCCCCAAAGCACCCGTGAGGTCAGAACCCAATACATGGACTACTTTGTGGGTAGGGGGGCCATTGATATGCCAGACAATGTCTGAGCGGCATTTTAGGAATACATTTTTCTTTGAAACTCCAATATTTGTTTTCATTTACTGCTTGGCTTGGTTTTAGGTGTCTCCTAGGTAAATTTATGTTTTTTCTTGTTGTGCCTTTTTCAACAACAGTGCAAACCAAAGTTCTGAGCGAGATGAGGGGACAGTCTCTTCTTCAGATAATCTTATTATGTTGTGGGTCTGCTACACACACACCTTGTTTTTGGTAACTAATGAATGTAGTGCATTACTGACCAAAATCATGCTCATTTTCTGCACCATGGCAGGAAAATGGCATGATTGTGAAAATGAACACATGACTGTGGGTGTTATTTACTAAAGGCACATCCACTATGCACTGCAAATGTGCACCTGAAACTGAACTTGGAGTGCAAGTGGAGTTACCTTTAGTAAATAACACCCATTGTCACCGAAAACAAAAATTTTACTCCAAATACATCTTTTGCGCAATGAAAAAGGAAGCCACACTTTGTTGATAATTTAAATTTTTAATCAAAGCACATTCACATGTGCATTTAGAAAAGGGTTTTACAACAAACCAACAATTTGGGTGTATCAAAAACATTATTTCAGGTATTTTATTTTTTACTTGGTGTTTTTATGTAAACAGGCATGTATCAAAGCGTAACATACAGAACACAGGAACTTACAAAGTTCAACTTTGAAAAGTGAAGACAATATCAGACATGAGTATGTACAAACTGGGCTGATATTGCCTTCATCACATGGGGTGTCACCCCTGGAAAATCCAAATTTGGAAGATGCACACAGTGTGTCATCATGTGCTATCTCCCATCATGGGGGATCAATGTACATGCTTTGGGGCTGCAACCCCTTCATCTCAGCCACTTTCCACAAAACACGTACATTGATCCCCCATGATGGGAGATAGCACATGTTGACACACTGTGTTCATCTTCCAAATTTGGATTGTTCGAAAATACAAAATGTGTGGTTTAAAAGACAAAATTAAACCCTAGCTAGTTTGGGCTGTTTCACACTCTCTCCAAAACATCAATGATGTTCTTCATTTTATTTTTATCATCATTGATGTTTTGCTGGATATTTTCTAAATCCCGATTGCACCCCATTATCTCCCCAATCAGGATCTGGGCACTTCCACTGGTAAAATGGGATTCTTCTTCCACATCACCTACAAAACAAAGCAAAAAAACACACCATGTAATAAAAATATGGTGACATACATTGATGAGCTTACCGGAAGCTGTGGTCACCGACACTCACCTGTTGTGGTGACAATTTGACCAACTTCAACGATCTCTCCTTCTTCCTCCTCCTCCTGCTCCTCTGCTTCTGTTTTTGTAATTTTGCCTTCTTTGGGAGGGGTGGGGTCCCTGGTGTCCTCAGACTTCCTGAGTCTTCTCTCCCCTATGAGAATGTTAAAAAGGAATAATTAGCACACAGAGGGCAGAAATAGGAATATGAAACATTGCTTGGAAGTGTTATACAATTGTGTTTTTTGGCTGAGTTCAATGGTGAGAACATTATTGTGGACACTTTGTTAAGCTGGAATACATCCCTGCAGAACGATGTTTCTTACGAATGAATGAAACCATGAAATTGAAAGTGGCCTTTTTAAACTGCACAACATGAACTCAAATCACATGGAGCAATATGCAAGCAAGAATAATCATATGAACACACGACAACTACTTACTTTTTTGAAGAACACGCTTGATCCTTCTGTACTGATCGTGCTCCCTCAGTTTCAGGTCTGACCAGCGTTTTCTCAGTTGATCCTTGGATCGGCGTACCCCAAAATTCTTCTGAAGACTCTTCACAACTTTAGTCATGATTTTGGCCTTTCTGATATTTGGGTTGGGGTAAGGTCCATATTTACCATCATAGTCGGTCCTGTTCAATATGTCCACCATCTCCAACATCTCTACAAAAGACATATTTGAGGCCTTAAATCTTCTCTTCCTGGATCGGGACGTTTCAGACTCCGGGCTTTCCTCGCCCTCCTCCTCGTTAGTGGAACTCTGATTGCGCACCTGCGTTCTCTCCACCATGTGCTCTTCCCACTGCGCCGAAAGTGAAGGGGCGGGGAATAGTCTAGAAAGAACGTCGGGGCGGGCGGAGTTTCACGCATGTGCACTGTCTATAAAACGCAACACGCGTGTGTCGTCCGTACGATCTGTGAAGAGAGTGAGGAGCTGACGTGAAGATTGTGCAAACGAAGGTAAAATTTTGAACTTGGTACATCACTAGACTAGACTGCTTCTATTCTAGGCCGATGTTGGGACAAGATTAGGAGGGTTTATCATGGCATTATTAGTATTTTAGGGTTTGTCCTGTGTTGTGTCTTGCAGAGAAGATGGATCCCTTCCAAAACCCCAATTTTATGGGTCTATTCCTGGAAGTGTACAGGGAGCTGCCCTGCCTGTGGCAGATCCACAACCCGTGTTATCATGACCGAAGAATGAGGAACGCAGCGCTGGAGAAACTTCTTTCTTTGGTGCGGATCATGGTCCCCACGGCAGACATGGCCTATGTGAAGAGGAAAATTGGTGTCATGAAGAGTATATATCTCAGGGAGAGAAAGAAGCACCTGGAATCCTTGAGATCAGGAGATCCAGATGCCATTTATTACCCCAGTATGGTTTACTTCCAGAGGCTGCATTTTCTGGTAGACCAGGGGGAATCCAGGCCACCACTCTCCAGTCTTCCTTCAAGGCTTCCTTCACCCCCAGCTGAGGCTTCCAATGTCCAACCTGGGCCTTCCAGGCAGCAACATGTGGAGGGGCCCAGCTTGAGACAGGTATTGCATTGTTGAACATATTTCTTGTCGTACATTTAATGATGTTAACTAGATGTTCTTATTGATCAGTAAGTTGTGATTTAACAAAGTGGTTTACATATCAATAGACAGTAGTGAGCAAAAATGATTGGGACGAGAATGAAAAATGATGGGCTCAGAATGATAGTCTGTTCTATTTGGTAACATTCAATTTGCAACAGTCATGAGCTAAAAATGGTGTGATTGATGAGCAAAAAACTAAAACTATGTCCCATTTTCATACACAGGAAGACCTCAGTCGGGGGGAGGCTGTGGCAAGTGGCAGACAGGAGGTCGACCAATGCCCTCCTTCTCCTCCTCCTGCCACAACTACAGGAGACCAGCCACAGCCTCGAAGGATGCCTGGTGGGAAGTTCCTAAGGAAGACGAGAGAGTGATGGCCTGGGTTCAGTCTGGTGGTAAAATACTGTTTTTCACCAAAACCCACTGTAAGATTGGCATAGCTGGGGGGCAAAGTTAGCCCCTATAGCTGTACCATTAATCTGCAAAAAATGTGTCCCATCAAATTTTAAATAATTATGTTTGAGGCAGAACTGTAGGGCCTCCATGATAAAGTGGGCTTGGTATTCGTATAGGGGTCATTGGCCAAAAAATGTTCAACAGCCTGTATTCCTACATTATAAGGGATGACACGTCTAAAGAGAGCCACCAGTAGGTATGCTTAAGCATGTCTAGTAGATGGGGTCCATCCCGTATATATAAGGGTAGTTGTTGTGCCAGGGGTTGAAGAAATTTATCAATATAAACTGAGAATTTTACTTCTTACACTATCCATAGCCACCACTATAGGGCGACCTGGAGGGTTGGTGAGGTCCTTGTGAATTTTAGGCAGATGGTAGAAGTATGGAATTTTATAAAAGCTTTTCTTAAGAAAAGAAGCTCCCATTTTAGTAATTCTCTCATCAGCAAGGTCCTTTTGGATGATATTTTTATTTCTTGGTAATTGATTGATTTTTCATTTTTTATTTTTAATTTTTAATTATCAATTTATAGTTGATGTATTTGTAACATATGCTGCAAATTCTGCCAATTATTCAATTTAGTCCTGATACACTAGCACCATTGCAATTATTAATAATAATTTTCTCTCCTAGTGTAGCTGTTTACAGATATATTCGTGCTGGTTTCTGTTATTCCACAGCACAGACACATAAATAGCACTGCTGGGACACTGCCACCCCAGGCCAATAGAAGGAGCTGATTCTCCAAGCACGTAGCCTGCAAGCCCATCTTTTCTCCCTGTGGTAGTTCCCCCAGATGTGATCATCCGTGGTCCATGACGTCTCTTCCGTGAATTTCACGCTGATTCCAGTTTCCTTCCTCGTGGCCACAGGACATTCTGTGGACCAACAACTATACACTGGAACCTGTTCTGGATATGAGGAGCCCCTGGAACCACTGACATAGATGAGCTTATGTTTTTCTTGTTTCTTGTAAGTAGGGATGAGCCGAACACCCCTCGGTTCGGTTCGCACCAGAACTTTCGAACGGACCCCAAATTCGAACGAACTTTAGAACCCTATTGAAGTCTATGGGACTCGAACGTTCGAATTTAAAAGTGCTAATTTTAATGGCTAATATGCAAGATACTGTCCTAAAAAGGGTTTGGGGACCTGGCTCCTGCCCCAGGGGACATGGGTCACTGCAAAAAAAACTTTTAAAACGGCCTTTTGGCGGGAGCACTGATTTTAATGACGACTAAAGTGAAAAATAAAAGTGAAATATTTCTTTAAATATGGTGCCTAGGGGGTGTCTGTAGTATGCCTGTGACGTGCCACGTGTTTCCCGTGTTTAGAACAGTCCCTGCACAAAATGACATTAAACGGAAATAACACCATTTAAAACTGCTTGCTGTTTTAATGTTATATCTGGTTCCTGCAATATGGTTGAAAATCATTGAGAAAAATGGCATTGGTAGCCCTCCCTGCCCATTACAAGCCTATTTGGGTCTTGTACGCATATTAAGGGGAACCCTGTACCCATATTAAAAAAAGGATATGCGTGTGGCCCCCAGGCCCTATATACTCAGAACAGCAGTATACAGGCGGTGCAAACAAGACAGGGACTGTGTAGGTTTGTTGTGTTAAGTTGAATCTGTTTGTAATTTTCAACTGGTACATTTTTAAAGTGTAGCTCCAGTCAAAAAAACAATTTTTAAGCTTTTTAGAAAACATAGGGAAGGGTTATCACCCCTGTATAATTTGTTTTGTCGTCCATCTTTTTTCATCTCACTTGCTGTTGTCTCCTTCCGTTTGCAAGTAGGAGATGTTTGTAAATTGGATGTTTGAAAGTAGGGGCCTGCCCTATATGCTCTGCAGAAATGGCGGAACAAGGTGTTGGTTTTGCCACAACATTGTAAGCCCTCAAAGTGACTCTTGGTGGGCGCTGGAGCGCCCTGCTGTGAACGATTATATCAAGAATTGTAATTACATGCCATTGTTGAACAGTGGTAGAAAAATTGACTTTTGGTGGTTGTGGTGCTGGTGCCACAACACTATAAGTCCTCACCGTTACTCTGGGTGGGCACAAGAAGGGGCCCTCCTGTGAAATATTATATCAAGAATTGTAATTACATGTCCCTGTTAAACAGGGGCAGAAAAATTTGGCCTTAGGCACTGCTGCTGGTTCCACCACACTGCAACCTCTCCCATATACTCTAGTTTTATTGCAGGAATTAGCCCTGCTGCAAAGCATTGCATCAAAATTGGTACTTAAACGCCCCTGTTAAACAGGGGCAGAAAAATTGGGCCTTAGGCACTGGTGCTGGTGCCACCACACTGCAACCTCTGCCATATACTCTAGTTTTATTGCAGGAATTAGCCCTGCTGCAAAGCATTGCATCAAAAATTGTAATTAAACGCCCTGTTAAACAGGGGCAGAAAAATTGGGCCTTAGGCACTGGTGCTGGTGCCACCACACTGCAACCTCTTCCATATACTCTAGTTTTATTGCAGGAATTAGCCCTGCTGCAAAGCATTGCATCAAAAATTGTAATTAAACGCCCCTGTTAAACAGGGGCATAAAAATTGGGCCTTAGGCACTGGTGCTGGTGCCACCACACTGCAACCTCTTCCATATACTCTAGTTTTATTGCAGGAATTAGCCCTGCTGCAAAGCATTGCATCAAAAATTGTAATTAAACGCCCCTGTTAAACAGGGGCATAAAAATTGGGCCTTAGGCACTGGTGCTGGTGCCACCACACTGCAACCTCTTCCATATACTCTAGTTTTATTGCAGGAATTAGCCCTGCTGCAAAGCATTGCATCAAAAATTGTAATTAAACGCCCCTGTTAAACAGGGGCATAAAAATTGGGCCTTAGGCACTGGTGCTGGTGCCACCACACTGCAACCTCTGCCATATACTCTTGTTTTATTGCAGGAATTAGCCCTGCTGCAAAGCATTGCATCAAAAATTGTAATTAAACGCCCCTGTTAAACAGGGGCAGAAAAATTGGGCCTTAGGCAATGGTGCTGGTGCCACCACACTGCAACCTCTTCCATATACTCTAGTTATATTGCAGGAATTAGCCCTGCTGCAAAGCATTGCATCAAAAATTGTACTTAAACGGGGGGCGTGGCTAACCTCCGAGCAGGATGGACGTCTGACTCCTCAGCTCCCGCACCGACCGGACTATCGACCGGAGCATCGCCGTACAGAGCACACGTACGAACTCCTTAACACGACCGGGTGACTACCGTAGAACCCAGCTATGCCTCAGACGAACCGAAAGCGGAAGGAATACCGGACGCCGAAGAAATTGACCGATTATTTTACTCAGCCGCCTGACACAGAGATCCAAGATGGCGCCCGCGGCCCTGTCAGAAAACCTTTGGATTACACTGACCTCCCTGATGCGGACGAATCTGCAATATCCATCCAGCAGCACTCCCCTGCAATATCTCCACAGAATTCTCCCTCTTCAGCCAGTAACAGCCCTGCCAAAGCGCGGATGCGAATGGATTCTGCGGGGCCCAACTCTGAGGTAAGCCCTGCATCCATCTTACCCACACGCCCTCAGCTATTGCGGCTTTCCCCACATCAGACCAGCCTGTCCTGGACACTACTATGAAGGAGATGCTCATCTCCTTGCAATCCTCTATACATAATGAATTATCATCCATGTTTACCCAGTTTTCATCTCATATGCTACATATGGGGCAAAAAATCCAACGTATTGAACACCATATAAGTGACCTGACTATTACGGTTAATGACCTAGTGGATGCCCAAGACCACACACATGACGAACAAAAATGGATGAAATCCAAAATGGCGGACCTCGAAGACCGCTCTAGACATAATAACGTCAAGATCAGGGGTATCCCCGAATCGGTATTACCTCATGACCTTAACACCTACGCCAGGAAAATGATCTCAACACTGCTACCTGACCTGTCACCGATGGAGACCATTATTGACCGCATACACCGCATCCCTAAGCCGTCGCACTTGGCTGACACCATACCCAGGGAGGTCCTGATGAGGGTGCACTTCTATCATGCTAAAGATCAGCTAATGTTTAAGTCCCGGCATATGAATAGGCTACCGGAACCATTCTCTGATCTACAACTATTTGCGGATCTGTCTCAACACACCAGACAACTGCGCAAACAGCTGATAACGATTACCAAACCGCTGTTCAACCACAAAATCCCCTATCAATGGGGTTACCCGACTAAACTCATTGTAACCAGGAATGGGTCTAAACACATTATTACATCAGTCCCTGAGGGCATAAAGCTTCTACAACAATGGGATATTCTCCCGGAAGAGCCTGCCGTACAGTCCAACAACCGCAGAGGGCCTTATCCGCCTCTATACCCTAAACAACCGCCTAATGCCCGCTGAATCTTTACTGCTGGCGATGCTCACCCGCTTCAATTCATGTTCTGCACCACATTACTCCAGTTGGTGCCCTGCTTGGGATGTGTTAACCATAAACTTTCACCCCGTATAGTTTCAACAGCCTAGTGTTTTTTTTTTGGCTGTTCTACACTACAGTATTAATTACCTCTTTATTGTTCTGCCTACCACTACCGAAGTAATAATTTCTACCCTTTCCTTCCACTGCTCCTGCTTCTCCTCTTCCCTGGTTTGCCTCTGTTTTGAGAACTGCACCTGCTCCGGCTACAGGAACCCGCATCTGGACACCATCTGACATCTTATAGAGAATCTCACTCACTGTAAGTACCTACCACCACGCCTGACATCTGCACCTGACCTGCACAATGCCGAAATTTCTATCCCTTAACACTAAAGGACTTAACCACCCAGCGAAGAGATCCTCCATGTGGAGGACCGCTCTCCAATCCAAATGTGATGTCCTCTGCCTCCAAGAGACCCACTTCAAAAAGCTAGACAGCCCCCGTTGTTCCAATCGCCATTTTCCTCACATCTTTCAATCCTCAGGACCTGACAAACGTAATGGGGTTATGATAGCGGTAAAAGACACTGTCACCTTCACCCTCCACAATAGCATGGAGGACGAAGATGGAAGATATATAGCCCTGGATTGTACCCTCAACAAAACCAGATATACTATCGTAAACGTCTACTCTCCCAATACTGGCCAAATTAAATTCCTCTCTAGACTGATGAACAAGCTTAACAAGTTCCGACAGGGATGTCTCATTGTCTGTGGGGACTTTAACATAGTTCCAGATAATTTCATGGATGCCTCCTCCCGTTCCTCCAGGCTATCCTCCCCTATGACTACCTTCATACGGAACAACAACTTATACGACATCTGGAGATGCCAACATACCACGAAAGAGACTACTCCTTTTTCTCCCACAGACATAACTGCTACACGAGAATTGACTACTTCCTTGTAGATAAATGGACGCTGACCAACTCCACCGAATCAGGCATTGATACGATCACTTGGTCGGACCACGCTCCGATCTCACTCACTGTCACGATCATCTGAACTCCCCACGGCATACGGTATGGAGAGCGAATGCGGACATCATTCACTCTCCGGAACA
Organism: Lithobates pipiens; assembly: GCF_037356315.1. NCBI lineage: Eukaryota > Metazoa > Chordata > Amphibia > Anura > Ranidae > Lithobates > Lithobates pipiens. The sequence goes on along the minus strand of NW_027507748.1, from coordinate 521,751,955 downwards.
CTCCTTGTACATACGTAACCAGCTTGAAGAGTTTTTTACCCTTAATACTGGCTCAGTCTCCAGTAATACTGTCCTCTGGAATGCTCATAAGGCATTCGTCAGAGGGATTATAATGCAACTCTCTGCTCGAGAGAAGAGGAGGAGATCACAGCGTCTAGACACATTAATAGCCAAAATTCATGCACTCGATGTTCAAAACCAAACCACACCAGACCCTAATTCAAAAGACCAGTTAGTCCTCCTTAGACAGGAACTTAGAAATTTACTCCTAGAATATCATACTCGCACCAACACGAAATTCAAAGCACACTATTATACTACAGGTAACAAGGCGGGGAAAGCACTTGCTCTAAGGATCAAGGGTCACTATGCTAAATCTAGAATACATCATCTCTTTCATCCAACCACAAAGCAGAAACTTTTAGACCCTCAAGCTATTGCAGATGCCTTTAGCCAGTACTACCATACTTTATACAACTTGAAAGATGACCCCAACACCACTCAACCCTCTATTGCTGACATCAATTCCTTTCTTCAAACGATCGACCTACCAACATTATCATAACAACACATCTCTGACCTGAACACCCCTTTCACACAATTAGAAGTTCAAAACATAGTATCAACCTTGCCTTCCCACAAATCACCAGGGCCTGACGGCTTAACTAATGAGTACTATAAACAATTCAGTACTACTTTGGCTCCCTACCTATCACAAGTGTGCAATGACGCTGCCTCCTCCTCTTCTCTTCCCAATGAAATGCTTAATGCTCTGATAATTACTCTACCGAAGACAGGGAAAGAGCCCAACACACCACAAAATTTTCGGCCAATATCTCTCCTAAACACCGACACCAAAATCTTCGCTAAACTCATAGCCAATCGCTTAGTCCAAATTATGCCCACTTTGATACACCCTGATCAATCTGGCTTCACGAAGGGTAGACAAACTTATGATGCTTCAAGGAGATTGATAAACATAATTCATCACGCTGAGACTAGTAGAACGCCTTCTCTGCTTCTATCTCTAGACGCAGAGAAGGCGTTCGATAGAGTCCATTGGGCTTACCTAGAAGCTACCCTTAAAACATTTGGATTCCAAGGTCATATTTTTTCAGCAATTATGGCCCTATATTCTTCTCCATCGGCACAAGTTTACACGGACGGAATAACCTCCCGAGCTTTTCCAATAACCAATGGTACCCGCCAGGGTTGTCCCTTATCACCACTTATCTTTAACCTGATCATGGAACCCCTGGCGGCACATATCAGAAATTGCACAACCATCTCTGGCTTTAAAATAGGCCACATAGAACACAAAATAAATTTATTTGCAGATGATGTCATATTGATGCTTACTAACCCTATGACTTCCCTGGCTTCGGTACAACATGTTTTAACTACCTTTGGCTCCGTCTCTTATTATAAGGTCAATGAAACCAAATCATATATTTTAGAACTGGGCCTTGATGCTGTCACTAGCAATATTCTAAGAAACCAATATGCATACCCTTGGGCTGACCAAGGAATACCGTACTTAGGCATTGTACTCACTAAATCAGTGTCTAGATTGTTTCAAGCCAACTATGTTAAAACCAAACAATTGTTAATCAAAGATCTGTCCAACCTCGCCAAATTTGAACTTTCATGGTCGGGTAGGCTCGCTGCGTTTAAAATGCTCACATTACCTAAAATTCTATATCAATTTCGCACCCTTCCCATCCCCTTATCCAAATCATACCTAGCTTCTTTGCAATCTATTCTTAGTAAATACCTGTGGCAAGATAAAAAACCTAGAAGCAACTATTCCAAACTTCTCAAACATAAGCATGCTGGGGGTATGGGATACACAGACATCCGGGACTATTACTTGGCCACCATCCTCTCCCAACTGCGGGAATGGACTAACCCCCCCCATACTACGCTATGGGGAGATATAGAAAATTGTGCCACACCTGGTCCCGACCTCAAAAGCTGGTTATTTAGCTCCCTAGTCTCGGTGACAAATTTCAGCATCTACTCACCCACCATAAAAGCATCGCTTTCTGCATGGAAAATACTTCGCAATAACACATGGTCATCCCTCCCTATGAAAGACATACCGGTATCATTACAGACCCTCCAAATCTTATCACCTGATCTAACTATCCCTACATGGCTCACGTCCAGGGCATCCCACACTAATGATCTTAGGATCCTCACGGATAACAAATCTTTCCCTAAGATCCAGTCCATTTATGGGGCACCCTCGTCAGATTTTTTCAATTATCATAGATTACGCTCCTGTCTGACCACACACACCCGCTTAGAGGGTGCAATACCCTTAAAACTATGGAATTACTATTTCAAACAAGATTCCACATATAAAGGTATATCAATTATTTACCCCCTGTTGCAGGAAAAAAAATATCTTCTTCAAATCCAAACCCTTCCTAGATTGGGAATCAGACACACTTCTCCACTTCTCTGACGCCCAATGGCAACAAGCCTTTACCTCTGTACACAAAGCCACACGGTGCACAGGCTTATGGGAACTGACGTCAAAAATCACTCTTCGCTGGTATATGACTCCCCATAGACTCGCTAAATTTCAACCCGGCACTACCCCACTGTGCTGGCGCAACTGCAACTATACAGGAACTTTATTCCACATTCTGTAGCAATGTCCACATATTAATCTCCTTTGGTCAGACGTTACGAAACTTATTCGAGACGTAAGCAATGTTCCAATCTCTCTGTCTCCACAACTTGCTATACTCAACATATTTCCGGACGATGTCCCTCATACATGCCGCACAGTCCTTACTCATATTCTTCTGGCAACTAGACTACTTCTAACCAGAAATTGGAAATCCTCTACCATACCTAGCATCCTAGACGTTACCACACTAGTGCACTCTCACTATACATACGAGCTGATTGGGTCCAGAGGCTTATCATCCTATGCAAAAACCCAGGCCCAATGGCTCCCATGGCACAAATGGTACTCATCCCAGATAACCTGACTTTGTTCCTGATGAATATCATTTTTGTTAACTTACTTGTGATTGCTGGTTCATCACTCCATACTTTGTTCTCAAAACCTCCCCCCCCCTTCCCTCCCACACCCCAACCTCCCCCCCATCTTCTTCCCTTCTTTTTATCCGTCTCTCCCTCCCTTCATTACCCTACCCTCTACCCCACTTTTACTGCTGTACTATGTTCCAAGGCACACCCTTGAGTTACACAATGCTAGTACCTGTTTTCTGACTCAGATACAACTATGTGCCGAAGTTACTGTTGTTGATATCGTCATTGTTTATGCTGCCTATATCTGTATGACATCCAAGAATTGTATTGGATGTAGTTGCTATACATACTTTGTATCTTGTGAAATTTAATAAACATCATTTTGAAAAAAAAAAAATTGTACTTAAACGCCCCTGTTAAACAGGGGCAGAAAAATTGGGCCTTAGGCACTGGTGCTGGTGCCACCACACTGCAACCTCTGCCATATACTCTTGTTTTATTGCAGGAATTAGCCCTGCTGCAAAGCATTGCATCAAAAATTGTAATTAAACGCCCCTGTTAAACAGGGGCAGAAAAATTGGGCCTTAGGCACTGGTGCTGGTGCCACCACACTGCAACCTCTCCCATATACTCTTGTTTGATTGCAGGAATTAGCCCTGCTGCAAAGCATTGCATCAAAAATTGTACTTAAACGCCCCTGTTAAACAGGGGCAGAAAAATTGGGCCTTAGACATCACCCAGAAACAGAAATGTTCTTCCAACATATCAGCGGAGGAGGAAGAGGATAGACAATCAACATAACAGGACAGTCACTCAGCATCAGCATAGGCAGTCTTGAAGGGATGTGATATTTCAAAAAAAAATATTCTGTTACATCAGCTTCAGGTGCTTGGTAGCTGTGGGTGATCCAAGACTGATTCATCTTGATGAAGGTCAGTCGATCAACTGATTCGGTGGACAGGCGCACCCTGTGATCGGTAACAAAGCCACCAGCAGCACTGAAGGTGCGTTCCGAAAGAACGCTGGATGCAGGACAGGCCAGTAGCTCAATTGCATACTGTGCAAGCTCTGGCCAGTGATCCATCCTCAAGACCCAGTAAGCCAGAGGATTTTCGGTGGGAAAGGTGTCCAAGTCTGACCTTGCCCCTAGGTATTCCTGCACCATGTAAATCAGACGCTGGTGATGGGTGCTGGAACCGATCATACCTTGGGGCTGCGGACTAAAAAATTGTCTGAAAGCATCAGTCAGACGGCCACCTTCTCCACCGCTCCTTCTGACCGATGCCTCAGCAACACGTTGTCCAGGACCAGGAGTTTGTAACCTCCCAGTCTCTGGGAACGCGTTGCACAGACCTTTCTGCAAGGCCTCCTGGAGATGTCTCATCCTCTGCGATGGCAAGATAAGGTCGGCAACCTTACCCTTGTACCGTGGATCAAGGAGAGTGGCCAGCCAGTAATGGTCCCTCTCCTTGATCCGAAGAATACGAGGATCCTTCTGCAGGCTTTGCAGGATCAGGGAGGCCATGCAGCGTAGGTTAGCTGAGGCATTCGGTCCGGAGTCCTCTGGGTCACTAAGGACAACATGATCCGCAGCTACCTCCTCCCAGCCACGTACAAGTCCACGTGTTTCTTGGGACTGTAAATCATCCCTACAAGACTGCTGCTGCTGCTGCTGCTGCTGATGCTGAGTGCCAGCCTCCACCTCCATGCTGACACAATCATCCTCCTCCTCCTCTTCTTCCTCCTCATCCTCTTCCTGTGTGATGGGTGGCACAGCAGGAACACTGTCTGGATAAAGGGGGCCTTGAGAGGCAAGGAAGTCCTCCTCTTCCTGCCTCTGTTCTGCCTCAAGTGCCCTGTCCATTATTCCACGCAGCGTATGCTCCAAGAGGTGGACAAGAGGTACAGTGTCACTGATGCATGCACTGTCACTGCTCACCATCCTTGTGGCCTCCTCAAACGGTGACAGGACAGTGCATGCATCCCTGATCATGCCCCACTGGCGTGGTGAGAAAAAACCGAGCTCCCCTGACCCTGTCCTGGTGCCGTAGTCGCACAGGTACTCATTGATGGCCCTCTGCTGCGTGTGCAGCTGCTGCAGCATGGCCAACGTTGAGTTCCACCTGGTGGGCATGTCACATATAAGGCGGTTCTTGGGCAGGTTCAACTCCTTTTAGAGCTCAGCCAGCCGAGCACAGGCATTAAATGATCGGCGGAAATGCACACAGACTTTCCTGGCCTGCTTCAGGACATCCTGTAAGCCGGGGTACCTGCCCAAGAACCGCTGCACCACCAGGTTAAGGACGTGAGCTACACAGGGCACATGGGTCAGTTGTCCCTGTCGGAGGGCGGAGAGGAGGTTGGTGCCATTGTCACAAACCACCATTCCTGGCTTAAGCTGGCGTGGCGTCAACCACCTCTCGGCCTGCCCCTGCAGAGCTGACAAAACATCCGCCCCAGTGTGGCTCCTGTCCCCCAAACAAACCAGCACAAGCACGGCATGGCATCGTTTTGCCTGCGTACTTGCGTAGCCCCTGGAACGCCTACGAAGCACCGCTGGTTCTGAGGACAGAGCCCTGGAAGAGGCCATGGAGGAAGAAGAAGAGGAGGGGGTGGAGGAGAGAGGTGTGTCACAACCAATAGTAGCATTTTGGAGGCGTGGTGGAGGAACAACCTCCAACACTACTGCACCTTGTCCTGCATCCTTCCCAGCTGCCAGAAGAGTGACCCAATGGGCCGTGAAAGACAGGTAACGTCCCTGTCCATGCCTGCTGGACCATGAGTCAGCGGTAATATGCACCTTACCGCTGACCGCCCTGTCCAGCGAGGCAAGGACATTGCCTTCCACATGCCGGTAGAGAGCCGGAATCGCCTTCCATGAGAAAAAGTGGCGTTTGGGGACCTGCCACTGAGGAACCGCACATTGTACAAACTCACGGAAGGGGGCCGAGTCTACCAACTGAAAAGACAGCAGTTGAAGTGCTAGCAATTTAGCCAAGCTAGTATTTAACCGCTGGGCATGTGGATGGCTGGGAGTGAACTTCTTTCGCCGGTCCAGCAGCTGGGGCAGGGACATTTGCCTGCTATAATCGGACGTGGGTGTACCGCTAGCAGAGTTCCCGGAAGCACTTGGCTGTGACACACCTAATTCTACACCTTCATTCCTCTCAGAGCAGGTTTCAGAGAGGACTGAAGGTCTAGTGGGGTTGGAGATGCCAGCTGATGAGGAGCAAGGAGAGGTCCGCTTTGTTCTTTGGTGTGGGTCTTTGAGGTACGCTTGCCAACGAGCTGCATGGCAGGTCAACATATGTCTGGTCAAGCATGTGGTGCCCAAGCGGCTGATGTTTTGGCCACGCGAGATACGCTTGAGACATATGTTGCAAATAGCAGCGGTGTGATCTGATGCACTCGTCTTAAAAAAGGCCCACACCAAAGAACTTTTAGAATAACGCGCAGAGGCAGCGCCCTGCACAGGCGGAGCTCTGCGGTGTGATTCAGTCGGTGTGCTGCCCCTAAGCTGGCCCCCGGAGGGCATCCTGCCTCGTTGGACATGTGCCTCCTCCTCCTCCTCCTCTCTCCTTCCAGGCACCCACGTGGAGTCAGTGCCCTCATCATCCCCTCCCTCTTCATCGCTGTAGCAAACCTGGCAGTATGCTGCAGCTTGTGGAACATGACTGCCAGATTGCTGTCCTTCTTGAGCATCCCCTCTCTCTGCGCTCACGCTACTGCCTTCCTTTAGCTGAGTGTCATCATCAGAGCCCACAAAACACTGGGCATCCTCCTGGAGCATGTACCCAACACTGTGCTCAAAGAGTTCAGGAGACTCCTCAGGAGGACGTGGTGGGTCTAGGGAAGGAGTCACTGATGATGACATTGAGAGGAGGGAAGACGATGCGTTGGCAGCTGCTTTGCTAGTACCCTGAGACTGGGTGAGAGAGGATGAGGAGGATGAAGAGGGCTTGGTCATCCACTCTACCAAGTCGTTGGCATGTTGCGGTTCAACATGTCCAGCTGCCGAAAAGAAGGACAAGCGTGTCCCATGGCCACGTGCTGATGACAATGCACCGCGTCCATGACCAGCACTGTTGTCTCTAGACACAGAGCCTGCTTGCCCTCTTTTATCGGCTCACGCCTGTCTGTCTCTCCTTGCTGGCCTTCCAGACATGGTAATGGCCTGAAGGGAGTTGGGTAAAACAGCAGTGTAATGGAGTCACACAACACCCACTAAGCCCTGCAGATGGCTCTATTAGAGAACAGCAATAAACGGTAGATACAGGTGTATATTGTGCTGGAGTCACACAACACCCACTAACTCCTGCAGGTGCCTTTATTATAGAACACCAGAGATAAAGGGGTATACTGTAATTGAGTCACACAACACCCGCTAAGCCCTGCAGATGGCTCTATTAGAGAACAGCAATAAAGGGTAGATACAGGTGTATATTGTGCTGGAGGCACAAAAAACCCACTAACTCCTGCAGATGCCTTTTTTATAGAACACCAGAAATAAAGGGGTATATACAGATGTATACTGTGCTGTGCTGGAGGCACACACAACTTCCAATAACTCCTGCAGATGGCAAGTGGGCTCAAATAGATAAGAGCTATGTAGGTGGATATAGTGGTGTGTACTGGGTACAGAGCACGCAGACAGCACGCACAAGCTCCTAACACTACTGACTGCAAGCTCTATTATAAAAGATAGATCACTAGCTATATAGGTGAGGTGAATATAGCGGTGTATACTGCGGTCAGGGCACACAGACAACAACCACTACACAACAGCAAGATCGAAAATCGGCCGAAAACGATCGGTGTGTACTGTGTTGAAGGTACACAGAACACCCACTAACTGCTTCAGACGCCAACACACTACACTAGGCCGCCGCGCTGGCGGCCTTATATAGTGTGGGGCGTGTACTACACAGCCTGAGCTATGATTGGCCACAGGCATCCTGCCTGTGGCCAATCATGGCTCTCCTCGCTGCTGGCGCTGTGATTGGCCAAGCATGCGGGGTCACAGTGCATGCTTGGCCAATCATGAGCCAGCAATGCACTGCGATGACGCCGTGCATTGTGGGCCGTGAGCGCCACACGAATTTGGCGCGAACGGCCCATAACGTTCGGAATTCGCCGAACGGGCGAACAGCCGATGTTCGAGTCGAACGTATGTTCGACTCGAACACGAAGCTCATCCCTACTTGTAAGTGTGTATTTGTACCTTGCCACTAATGCCCTGATTTTAATACTGCACTGAGGTGGCGTTTCCGGTGTTCTCCTTTTTATCTGGATGGGTGAGTTTACCCTTCCTTTTTCAATTTTGCTTAATCTCCCTTCCACTCCCCCCTCCCACACCCTCCTTTTTTTAAGGCAGAACCTACATAATGTACTTTAGAGGGCTTTGGTTCTTATCCTTTGCATTATTGATATCATTTTCTGATAAGAGGTTTACATTTTATGGATTGTGTCCAATGTGTTTGTCTTTTGTTACTAACATAAACCCAAATTGTAGTGCCTTTTCTACACAGACAGCCTTGAAACTTGTTTATCAATTTTTTTCTTTTTATTGTTGCGACTGTATTATTTATGTTTTATTTATCTTATCTTGCTGTAATATTTGAAAAAAGAAAAAACTTCTAATACAGAATGCAAAAAAATAAATAAATACGCCTTAGTCATAGTCCTGATGAAGCAGAAGTTCTACGAAATTTGCTGAATCAATTCTCCATTTTCCTTTGCCTAATCTTTTATGTCATCATAAGAATAAACATAATGTCATGGAAATATTTATTGTTTTAATTGTGTACAGTAATATAATTGTAGTGTACATGTATGAAAAATAGATAGGCGTAGATTGGGGACAATTTGGGACAAACAATATAATAATGACCACTGTGAACAATATGTTTAGTGCAACAATGCTTTTTCTGTAGTCTGTTTAAATCAATTATCAGATAATGTGTATTTATCACCTGTGTACGCTTTGTTGCTGTGTTTTTTTTTGTGCAAAATAACAAATAAAAAACAAAATATAATCAATTTAACGTTTGTTTTTTAGAGAAGAAAACAATATGCAACAAACAGTTATGATATTTTTTTAAAAAGTAATACAATAAATATTAACCATAAAAAATAAAATTGAAATGCTTTGCAGATAGTCCAGTGGAAGAAGTAAATTATTGGGCAAGTTGGCTCCAAAAACTGACCTAATTTCTGTATCCCAGTGACCCAGACCATTTCTCTCTCCCAATGTAATGCGCAAGTGATGTTCATCACAGAATCCAACTCTCTGTCATTTAAAATATATTGCGCACATGCAGCCTTTACAACACATATTGTGATAATGAGGAAAGGATTGATGGGTGAGCACAAATTGCACCATTTATAGGCCAAAATACCAAATCTGCACACCACAATGCATCTTGCATGTGTTCATTTGTAATTAAAACACAATCCTTTTGTGTCTAGGGAATGGTTAGAATAGAGATACAGGAGAGGTTTGCTCAAACCAAAAAGCTTTGTGACCCACAAACACTTGGGCAGTAATAGTTCTCTGGTGGGCGTGGCCTGGACATGGCTGGACGAGGACACAATTTCGGTGAGCGCCCGGCTTCCTCATACCAGCCTCGGCAACTTTCATTGTTCTAGACCTCAACTTGCGGTATGCAAGCATCTAAACGTTACCGGACAAGATCGTCACTACAAAGACACCGTCCTCAGTTCCCCCGGGGGGAGATTTCCAGGTTCTTTGGAAATGCGGCCCGTCTCTCACCGGGCATCATTGTTACTGCTCTGCGTGTCTCTCTGCCTGCTTGACCCACCACTCTCACCTAACCTCTCCCAGAGCACAGACGTGCTTTCAAACACTCCTGCAGTCTTCCGATCGGGGATACCAGCTGAGATGGCCACCCCAGCCAGTCGGGACCTGACCCAAATGGATGGGGATATCAGATCACTCCTGCAGGCCTTACCAACAAAGACTGACATTGAGTTGCTGATACAGCGGGTGGAGGAAGCACACCGCAGGGATATTCAGGAGGTGAGAACGGATATCGGCGCCCCGTCAGACAGAATGAAGGCTGCAGAAGCTTCTCTCTCCTTGCTGGAGACTAGAATGGATGCCCTGGAGCAATCGAGTTTGGCGCAGGATGAGTCGGCAGTTGCTCTACAGCTTCATCTGGAAGATTTGGAGGACCGGAGCCACAGGAACAACTTGCGGTTCCGAGGGATCCCGGAAGCTACTGGATCTGAAAACCTGGTGGAAACGGTGGTTGCCATCTTCCAGCATGTCCTTGCTGCTCTGCAAGCCACCATTGAGCTGGATAGAGCTCATAGGGCACTAGGTCCGAAATCGTCGGATCCTCACAGACCCAGGGATATGGTGTGCAGAATTCATAAATACACGCTGAAAGAGCAGATTGTCCACAAAGCCTGGGAGTGTGGGGAGGTGGACTTTGACAGAGCACCCATCAAGATCCTCCCTGACTTATCCCAGGCTACTCTGCAGCGCCGGGCTCGCCTGCGCCCACTGCTAGATCTGGCAAGGAACCTGGGATTCACGTACAGATGGGGCTACCCATCTGTCTCCTTCAGGAAGGACTCAGCCCTCTACACACTTTGATCGCCATCCGATCTACCTGCACTGTTTGAATTCCTGGGGTCGGCGCCTATTCAAGTTCCTGATTGGCTACAGCTCCTCCCGCATAACACAAACCGACTGGGCCCGGTGGGTCCCACAGGATCTCTTATGGCTCTCCCCCAGCGTTTCCAGAGGAGACCAAGAGCCCCCTCAGGGGAGGGATCCCGGGAATCGTGAGTGAGTTTGCTATACAACTAGGATATACCATGCAGTTTCTTCAACTTTAGCTTTTAGCCTCGCTTTTCCTTTATTTTCCTTTATTTTGTGCCCTCACAGTTTGCTCAGGGAGTAAGCGGACGTTCAGAGTTGTCCCCGCTATAAGGAGTTACATGGCCGGCTCCCCCCCACTGATTGTATTATCCCTTCTTGTCTGCTACCTCAACCGGAGGGAATCTGCGGGGGGGAACCCCTCTGGGGACTCTTAGGAATAGACAGAGTATTTGACTGTTTCTACCGACAGTGATTTAATGGTCCACTCGGTCTCATGATGGGGGATTTCCTGTGGCTACCGGGGACGGGCTGCACAGAGCTCCGCCCAGATGTAGATGGACGTAAGCAAGATGGTTTCTCCTTGCTGGTTAAATCCCCCGAGGGATTTATGGAGGCAGTTTCGGATGTTACGCTTCACTATTTAGCCAGACCGGCAGCAACACTGACCGTTTTCACTGACCTTTCTTTGCTCCCTGTTAGGGGGGTTTTTGTGCCCCAATGTTTTTTGGTGGTCCTCCTGGATCTGTGCGAGCGGTCCTAGAGCCTCTATATCAGGATGATTTTGTGCTTTGCAGTTTTAACAGTACATCAGAAGGTTATGCGATCTCCCTTTGCATGGGCTCTAGAGCCGTGGTGTCTGCCTGCCCTTAGTGTGTCCCCGGTTCCTGGTGGGTGGGGAAGAATACTATAGATTGTCTAGGGGGACCCCTGACTCTGGACCCAGCAGGCTGTTTTTTATTTTTGAAAGGCATGATTGGACGTGTCAAGGTGACCCTGGCAAATGTATATGTACCGAATGACCACCAGGCAGTCTTCCTGGAAAATACGATAGCAAAGCTAGTGGGATTCTCTGAAGGGCAGCTGATAGTGGGGGGAGATCTAAATGTTCCTTTGATCCCCTCGGAGGACACCTCCTCGGGACGCTCCGCCATTCCTCCTGTGTCTCGTAAACGCATTGATCAAGCCCCATACAAGGCCCAATTAGTAGATGTTTGGCGTATCCTCAACCCCTCTGTCAGGGACTATACCTTTTACTCTAACCCCCACAAAGTATACTCCAGTATAGATTACGTCTTAATACCACACACCCAACTACACGCAGTCAGGGACTCTTCCATAGGGCCTATGACTTGGTCGGACCATGCCCCGATCTCCTTGTTGTATGCCGTTACAGACACCTTTACCACAAAGACTAAACAATGGAGGTTGAATGAAAGCTTTCTGCAGGACAAAGAAGTTTCTGTGGAGGTTACTAGGGAACTTCAGTTCTACTTTGACACCAACGATATGGAGGATTGCACCCCCAGCACTATTTGGGAGACCCATAAAGCGGTCATTAGAGGGGTACTTATCAAATACGGCTCGAGACTTAACTGACAATGCACCCAACAACTATATACACGGCTAACCGACCTGCGGCAGCTGGAAGCAAAACATAAGCTGATGCCGAATGATAACAAACAATGTAGCGCTATAATGTCAAAAAATGTAAAAAACCTAGACATAAATCACCAAATGATCTGGTAGTGAAATCAAACTTAAAAGGTCAGCACACATATGTGCCCCAGAGGAGGCGAGGGACAACACCGTCAAGGTTCTCAACTTATACACATGGCAAACGTGTCACACACCCCGTGCGTTTTTTTTGGCACGGAAGCGGAGAAGGCCTTTGACAGGGTGAATTGGGCCTATATGCATGCAGTTATGCAATGTGTGAATTGGAGCTGACATGTCCCGATGGATCTCTTCCATATACTCGAGACCCACAGCCCATGTTCGAGCTAATGGAGTCTTATCGTACCCTCTGAAAATCTCCAACGGGACACGGCAGGGGTGTCCACTTTCGCCCCTCCTCTTCGCCCTGTCATTGGAACCCTTCCTGTGCTCGATTCGTAGGAACCCAGATATTACCGGCATAACAGTAGGGGGGAGGCCACATAAAATGTCGGCTTACGACGATGATATGCTGTTCTCCCTTACGAATTCTGTGATATCACTCCCCAATCTTTTTATAGAATTTGATGAATACAGAGCCCTTTCCAACCTCAAAATAAATTTTGTAAAATCGGAAGCCATGGGCATTAATTTCTCACAGGCACTTAAGACCCAACTTAAATCAAACTTCCAGTTGAAATGGAATAAAGCCACGTTGACGTACTTGGGCACAGTTATCCCTACACACATCTCGAAAGTATTAGACCTCAACTTTCCTCCATTGCTTGCAAAGGTCGGTATGCTTTTTAACAATTGGAATACTGGGTTACACTCGTGGTTTGGCCGGTGTAATTTTCTAAAAATGAGCATACTACCTAAATTTCTACATATCATGCAGGCCCTACCTGTCCGTATCCCATCCAGTTATTTCCAACAAATCAGTAAGGTGTTCTTTGAATTCATCTGGGCACACAAACGCCCCCAAATGAAGAGATCCCAACTTATGTTGCCAAAATTGTATGGGGGCTTGGCAGTTCCTGATGTGCACAAATACTATCAGGCAGTTAGTCTTGGCAGACTGGTGGATTGGTGTAGGCATGGACCCTTGAAGCTGTGGGTACAGATTGAGCAGGAGCTGACCCCCATTCCCTTGCAAGGTACTCCTTGGTGCCATGCCTCCTTGCTGAAGGACGTCGCACCCTACAATTGGCCAGATGGCAAGAATTTGTTCCCTCCTGTTCAAGAAGGGAACCCTCTCTTCTGAACTATCTCCGGTCTTCCCGATCCTAGGGAAGCTTTTAAAAGTGCTTGCCTCTCAGGATACTCTTGGGCCTCCCACTTCCTCATACAGGGAAATTGGCCTTCGCTACAAGACTTAATGGCCACGCATGGACCCTTTCAACTAAAATTTTGGAACGCTCTCCAGTTTTCCCATTTCCTTAGGGCTCTCTCTCCCTCCAGCAATTTTAATCATCCACTCACAGTTTTAGAGGAAATATGTACATCTGAAGGGAAATTCCCACACACACTCTTGGAAATGTACAATCTTCTTAATGTTCCTGCAGGCTCTCACTCTGCAAACTTCTTTGCTGAATGGGAACGAGACTTAAACCGTACATTTAGTTTGCAACAAAAAAAATGTATCCTCCACTTCAAATATAAATCCTCTATTTGTACAAAAACACCAGACACCAACTACAAAATTTTAGCCTGGTGGTACAGGACGCCGGAGAGGCTCAATAACATTTTCCCGGCGACATCAGATAGGTGCTGGAGATGTCAGAAGGAACGGGGTTCACTTCTTCATGTCTTTTGGACGTGCCCAGCATTAAAACAATTCTGGTCAGAGGTCAAGAAAATAGCCCAGAAATTTACGGACCGGCAAATACCGGACGACCCGGCCTTTTTTCTTCTTCATGTCTCTGCGTCCCTGATGAAATCCTATAAAAAGTCAATTATACGTCACCTCCTTGACGCGGCCAAGTCATGCATCACTTTGAAGTGGAAATCACCACAACCCCCGACTATCGGGATGTGGCTCAAGAAAGTAGAATAAATTAATAAATTTGAAGATCTAATCCTAACAGCCCGACAGCAGCAAGAACGATGCTCCAAAACATGTTCCCTTTGGAACATGTTTGTCTATTCTGAAGAAGGTCGCATTATATTTGGTAACGTACCCTCGGATTAAATTAGCAGTTACACAGCATCCAGGTCCTGGAGACCGACCCCCCTCCCCCCTCCCTCTAGCCCTATCAACCCCCCTCCCAATTTACCCTACTGCCTCTTATCTCTCGATATTTCTTCTCTCTAATCTCTTTGCTCTCTTTTCTCAAGTTTTTCTCCCTTATATGTGCACTGCGCCTCCACAGTGGTAGCAGGTTCTTTAATACATATGTTCTGTAAGTAAAAAGTGAAGGGGAAGGGAGGTGTGGGACTACTGTACTGAACATTATACCTACTTGATAGAGCTGGATTGGTTTATGGTCTTTCCAATTAGTGCCTGTGGCTCTACTATGTTGTGCTCTATGTGTTCTGTACACCATGTTATGTTGTTTGATCCGTGCCAGGGGTCCATGGCCCTCTTTCCTTTTTAAATAAATAAAAGATTTGTAAAAAAAAAAGTTCTCTGGTTCCAGGTAGTGCATGGTCAGCTGGCAGCTCAAGGTTTTCTTGTACCAAGCATTTTCCCATAAGTGGAAAACATCTGCATCTGAGCTGCTACCATGTGACCTGATATAAATGTTAGTGAAGCAGCAAATAATAACAATTTTATAACACATTTTAAAAAAAAAGAGCATTGGGGTCCCCCAGGCATTATATACTCCAAATAGGGATGGTCTTGATGTTCGAGTTGAACGTAAGTTCGACTCGAACATCGGGTGTTCACCTGTTCGCTGAATAACGAACAATTTGGGGTGTTCACGGCAAATTCAAAAGCCATATAGCACCCTTTAAAAGTCTATGGGGGAAATCAAAAGTTCTAATTTTAAAGGCTTATATGCAGGGTATTGTCATAAAAAAGTGTTTGGGTACCTGGGTCCTGCCCCAGGGGACATGTATCAATGCAAAAAAAAAAGGTTTAAAAACTGAAGTTTTTTCGGGAGCAGTGATTTTAATAATGCTTAAAGTGAAACAATAAAAGTGTAATATTCCTTTAAATTTCATACCATTGTTGGTCCAGCAATACACATAAGAGTTCATTGATAAAAACGGCCCTTCAGGTCTGGTATGGATATTAGGGGGAACCCTGTGCCAAAATTTAAAAAAATGGCGTTGGGTCCCCCTCAAAATCTATACCAGACCCTTCAGGGGTACAAATGTACCCCTACCATTTCACAAAAAAATTTAGAAAATGGTAAAAAAAGACACTACACGCCTTGGGACAAGCCCTTTATTTTAAAAAATGAAAATAAAACTGTCCCACGGAGGCTTCTTCTTGCGATATGACGGACCAAAAAAAAAGCTGCAAGCCAGCTACGATCTGCCTCCATGGAAGGCACCCGCCATAATGAGCGCCTCTCAGGTGACAGTTCTTTTATAACTGAGGAAGGGGAGACATGATGACATCGCCGGGTGACCCCTCCCCCCTCTAACACACCGGGACATCCCTATGGCTTTCCCGTAGCGTCATAGGGGGCGAGGTCACCCGGTTACGTAACCGAGTGACCCTGCCCCCTGGTACGGTTCAGGAAGGGGGTGCTCTCTCATCCCCCCTATTTTCCTATGGCCTGCCAGGTTGCTTGCCCGGATAAGGGTCTATGGATCGACAATTCATTATAGCCGCGAGTATTTTTAATAGATTTTTTTTCCTTTAGAAATGTAATTTTGCTGTCAGACTGTTCTAAACACGGGAAACATGTGCCACTTTACAGGCATACTATAGACACCCCCCAGGTACGAAATGTAACCACTTGCCGACCGCCGCACGACGATGTACGTCGACAGAATGGCACGGGCAGGCATATGGGCGTACATGTACGTCCCTGCCTTCCCGCGGGTGGGGGGCCCGATCGGGCCCCCCCCGGTGCCAGCGGAATCCATTCAGGAGCGATCCAGGATGAGGGGGCGGCCATTCATTCATGGCCACCCCCTCGCGATCGCTCCTGACGAATGGAATTGCAGCATGACATCACTTCCTCTCCTGTAATGTAAACACAGGCAGAGGAAGTGATGTAATCTCTCCTCATGTCGGTCTTTTTCGTTCCGGCACCGAGGAGAGAGGATCGGTGAGTTGCACCAACACACTACACTTACAGTAGAACACACCAGGCACACTTTCACCCCCCCTTCACCCCCCGATCACCCCCCCCCCAATCACCCCTGCACCCCCAGTCACAGTGACACCAATTGCATTTTTTTTTTTATTATTGCATTGGTGTCATTTGTGACTGTAATAACTGTTAGGGCAGTTAGGGTTAGCCCCCTTTAGCTCTAGGATACCCCCTAACCCCCCCAATAAAGGTTTAACCCCGTGATCACCCCCCGTCGCCAGTGTCACTAATAAGCGATCGTTTTTCTGATCGCTGTATTAGTGTCACAGGTGACGCTAGTTAGGCAGGTAAGTATTTAGGTTCGCCGCAGTTTTTTATATCGTCAGGGACCCCCATATACTACCGCATAAAGCCCCCTGATTGCCCCCTAGTTAACCCTTTCACCAGTGATCACCATATAACTGTTACAGGTGACGCTGGTTGGTTAGTTATTTTTTTATAGTTTCAGGGCACCCGCCATTTATTACCTAATAAAGGTTTAACCCCCTGATCACCCGGCGGGTGATATAAGTTTGAAGGTCAGATAAGGTCTGCGTCGCCCCAGGCAGCGTCAGGTTAGTGCCAGTACCGCTAACACCCACGCGCAAAGCATACACCTCCCTTAGTAATATAGTATCTGATCAGATCTATATTAGCGTTGCCAGCATTTTAGGTTTCCCAAAACGCATTGTTAGCGGGATCAGCCCAGATACCTGCTAGCACCTGCGTTTAGCTCCTCCGCCAAGCCCAGCCCAGCCCGCCCAAGTGCAGTATCGATCGATCACTGTCACTTACAAAACACAACACACATAACTGCAGCGTTCACAGAGTCAGGCTTGATCCCTGCGATCGCTAACAGTTTTTTTTGTAGCGTTTTGATACAGTCGCTGACAGCCTAGGTGCTTTTTTACTTGTGAGTCTCACTTGTGTACCCCTAAATTTAGAGCCCAAAATGGCAAAGCGAAGGTACACTAGTGAAGAGGCCTACACGTTTCTGAGCATGACAGATAGTGAAGAGGACGTCACTCATCTGTCAGATTCAGGCTCAGAATACGATCCTGTAGAGGACAGCGGCTCCATGACAGATAGCTCTGGCGACGGAGATGAGGTCCCTGTTAAGGGCAGGTGTACCCGATCCCGAATGTTTTCTGTTGCTCAGGTGGAGGAACCGCAGGTCACTCGTATGGAGCAGAGACGTACTAGAGCCGCTCATCCTTCTGGTGAACTGGCAAGCACCAGCGGCCTAGTACACCCTGGACGTACATCCAGCACTGCAGTAGCACGTGGTGACGTGGCGAGTCCCATAAGTGCAGTTCAAGCTGGCGAGGTGGCAAGCACAAGTAGTGTCCCGCTGCCACCAAGACGAAGACAAAGACAGGCCCGTCGTACCCATAGTGCCCTTCCTGCAGAATTCGCCAATCCTGATTGGGTGCCCACCACTTCTGCAGAACCCGTACTTCCCCCATTCACTGGCCAACCTGGCATTAACGTGGAAACAGTTGATTTTACGACACTTGATTTTTACTCACTGTTTTTCACCGAAGATCTCTATAGATCTATTGTGGACCAACCCAATTTGTACGCTGGTCAACACATCGCCACTGTTCCCAAGTCTGCCCTTGCCAGACAATGGAAACCGGTTTCCGAATTTAAGATCTTTCTGGGCCTCTCCCTCAACATGGGCATAACCAAAAAGAGTGAGTTGCGGTCATATTGGTCCACTGACCCAATTCACCATATGCGCGTGTTCTCTGCTTCCATGTCCAGGGCACGATACGAGCAGATTTTGCGGTTCATGCACTTCAGCGACAATGAACTCTGTCGTCCTCGTGGAGACCCTGAATTCGATCGGCTCTACAAAATTTGGCCCCTCATAAACCACTTCAACCAACGTTTTGCAGACTTGTTTACTCCCCATCAAGTTGTCTGCGTTGATGAGTCCCTGATTACGTTTTCTGGCCACTTGTCATTCAAACAATACGTTCCCAACAAGCGTTCCAGATACGGGGTCAAGATGTATAAGCTCTGTGACAGGGCCACAGGCTATACACGTAGTTTTATGGTTTATGAGGGTAAAGATAGTCACGTAGAGCCGAAGAACTGCCCTGACTACATAGGAAGCGCTGGCAAGATAGTGTGGGACATGGTGTCACCCTTATTCGGAAAGGGGTACCACTTGTACGTGGACAATTATTACACAAGCGTGCCACTGTTTAGTCACTTGTTTGATCAGCAGATTGGAGCACGTGGCACCATGCGACCTAATCGCCGGGGCTTTCCCCAGCGGCTTGTAGAGTCCCGTCTTAGGCTGGGGGAGAGAGCCTGCTTGCGCAGTAATAATTTGCTCGCTATGAAGTGGAGGGATAATAAGAATGTTTTCGTTCTTACCTCCCTTCATGCAGACATGACGGTCCAAATTCCTACGGTGACTGGTATTGTGGAGAAACCCCTCTGTGTCCACAAATATAACCAAAATATGGGAGGGGTGGACCTCAATGACCAGTTGTTGGCGCTGTATCTAGTTGCCCGTAAGGCCAGACGCTGGTACAAAAAAGTGTCTGTTTATTTATTCCAATTGGCTATGCTGAATGCTTATGTGCTACACAAAGCTTCGGGATGGACTGGATCCTTCCTTAAATTCCAGGAGGATATCGTCAGAGCCCTTCTGTATCCAGGCGGTGCTCCACCTCACCTTCCCCAACCAGATGCAGTAAGCCGGCTGCATGAGAGGCATTATTCTTATGTCATCCTGAGTACCCCTACCCAACGAGCCCCCCAAAGAAAATGTCGTGTCTGCAGAAAGCGCGGATATAGGCGTGACACCCGTCATTATTGTCCCCGCTGTCTTGACAATCCTGGTATTTGCATTGGTGAATGTTTTGAACGCTACCATGAACTAGTTGAGTTTTAGAGTAGGGTACAGCATTGCACAGGCTAGGCACACATTCACAGGGTCTCCCAAGATGCCATCGCATTTTGAGAGACCCAAACCACTGGAAACGTTACCACAGAAGTGTTAAAGTTACATAAAAAAGTGTTTAAAAAAAAAAAGTAAAAAAAACAAAAAAACAAAAAAAATATAAAAAAAAAAAAAAAAAAATAGTTGTCGTTTTATTGTTCTCTCTCTCTCTATTCTCTCTCTATTGTTCTGCTCCTTTGTACTGTATTCTATTCTGCAATGTTTTATTGTTAACCATTTTTTGTTTTCAGGTACGCCATTCAGCTGTAGCGTGGATTTATTTATCTTGACAGCAACAGCGTTTGCTCCCACGATACGTAAAGCTGCGACTCCAGCACTGTCGGAGGTGATTTCACCACCACAGTTAAAAAAGAGCATATATGCCGAAGCATGGGGGCATAAGGGGTGGAGGAGCGATCTGCTCCTACCTTTTGCGGGAGGATGCCCCCATGCTTCGGCATATATATATTTTAGGCACAGATTGTGTTAAATGTGTTATTTTTTGCTATTTTTTTTTGGATTTGCTTTGCAGGTATGGTAAGTCCTACTGTTATACTGTAATGTTACTTTGTTTTATTGTTAACCATCATTTGCTTAGCAGCTACGCCATTCTGCTGCAGCGCGGATTTATTTATCTTGACAGCAACAGCGTTTTGCTCCCACGATACATAAAGCTGCGACTCCAACACTGTCGGAGGTGATTTCACCACCACAGTTAAAAAAGAGCATATATGCCGAAGCATGGGGGCATAAGGGGTGGAGGAGCGATCTGCTCCTACCTTTTGCGGGAGGATGCCCCCATGCTTCGGCATATATAAATGGTGCATGTATGCCCACCATTAGAATTGGGTGGATGAAGGGAGGTATTCTAATGGTGGGCATACCCACCGATCAATATTTTTTTTTTTCGTTCAGCCCACAGGCTGCATGAAAAAAAAATTACAATATATGCCCAACCAGTTCCAGCAACATACTGGTATGTTGCTGGACTTTGAGTGCTTATACCAGAATGATGCCTGCAGGTTTAGGTATAATCTTGGTATCATTCTTTTCAGCCAGCGGTCGGCTTTTATGTAAAAGCAATCCTAGCGGCTAATTAGCCTCTAGACTACTTTTACAAGCAGTGGGAGGGAATGTCCCCCCCCCCGCACCATCTTCCATGGTTTTCTCAGGCTCTCCTGTCCCAACAGGGAACCTGAGAATGCAGCTGGTGGTTCCGCCAGCTGACCATAGAGCTGATCAGAGACCAGAATGGCTCCAATCATCTCTATGGCCTAAGAAACCGGAAGCTACGAGCATTTCATGACTTAGATTTTGCAGGATGTAAACAGCGCCATTGGGAAATTGGGAAAGCATTTTATCACACCGATCTTGGTGTGGTCAGATGCTTTGAGGACAGAGGAGAGATCTAGGGTCTGATAGACCCTAATTTTTTCAAAAAAGAGTACCTGTCACTACCTATTGCAATCATAGGGGATATTTACATTCCCTGAGATAACAATAAAAATCATTAAAAAAAATATATAAATGAAAGGAACAGTTTAAAAATAAAATAAAAAAGCAAAATAAATAATAATAAAAAAAAACAAAAAAAAAAACACCCCTGTCCCCTCTGCTAAGGCGCAACGTCGAACGCAAGCGTCGGTCTGGTGTCATATGTAAACAGCAATTGCACCATGCATGTGAGGTATCACCACGAAGGTCAGATCGAGGGTACTAATTTTAGCAGTAGACCTCCTCCGTAAATCTAAAGTGGTCACCTGTAAAGGCATTTAAAGGCTTTTAAAAATGTATGTAGCTTGTCGCCGCTGCACGTTTCTGCGCAATTTTAAAGCATGTCGTGTTTGATATCCATGTACTCGGCCTAAGATCATATTTTTTATTTCATCAAACATTTGGGCAATACAGTGATTTTTAGTGCATTAAAATAAAAAAAAGTGTGTTTTTTCCCCAAAAAATGCTTTTGAAAAATCGCTGCGCAAATACCGTGTGAAAAAAAAAAATGAAACACCCACCATTTTAATCTGTAGGGCTTTTGCTTTGAAAAAAACACTTCATGTTTGGGGGTTCAAAGTAATTTTCTTGCAAAAAAAAATATTTTTTCATGTAAACAAAAAGTGTCAGAAAGGGCTTTTTCTTCAAGTGGTTAGAAGAGTGGGTGATGTGTGACATAAGCTTCTAAATGTGCATAAAATGCCAGGACAGTTCAAAACCTCCCCAAATGACCCCATTTTAGAAAGTAGACACCCCAAGCTATTTGCTGAGAGGCATGTCGAGTCCATGGAATATTTTATATTTTGACAAAAGTTGCGAAAAAAGACATTATTATTATTTTTTTTTTGCACAAAGTTGTTATTAAATGATATATTGCTCAAACATGCCATGGTTATATGCGAAATTACACCCCAAAATACATTCTGTTGCTTTTCCTGAGTACGGGGATACCACAAGTGTGAGACCTTTTGGGAGCCTAACCGCGTACGGTACCCCAAAATCCAAGCACCACCTTCAGGCTTTCTAAGGGTGTAAATTTTTGATTTCATTCCTCACTGCCTATCATCGTTTCAGAGGCCATGGAATGCCCAGATAGCACAAAATCCCCCCAAGTGACCCCATTTTGGAAAGGAGACACCCCAAGCTATTTGCCGAGAGTTATGGTGAGTATTTTGCAGACCTTCATTTTTGTCACAAAGTTTTGAAAATTGAAAAAAAGAAAAAAAATATACATTATTTTTTTTTCTTCATTTTCAAAAAACAAATGAGAGCTGCAAAATACTCACCATGCCTCTCGGCAAATAGCTTGGGGTGTCTACTTTCCAAAATGGGGTAATTTGTGGGGGTTTTGTGCCATCTTGGCATTTTATGGCCTTCAAAACTGCGATAGGTAGTGAGGAGTGAAATCAAAAATTTACACCCTTAGAAATCCTGAAGGTGGTGCTTGGATTTCGGGGCCCCATACGCGACTAGGCTCCCAAAAAGTCCCACACATGTGGTATCCCCGTACTCAGGAGAAGCAGCAGAATTTATTTTGGGGTGTCATTTCATATATGCCCATGGCATGTGTGAGCAATATATCATTTAGTGACAACTTTGTGAAAAAAAAATAAAAAAAAATAAAAGTTTGTAATTTCCCGCAACTTGTGGCAAAATAAAAAATATTCCATGGACTCAACATGCCTCTCAGAAAATAGCTTGGGGTGTCTACTTTCTAAAATGGGGTCATTTGTGGGGGTTTTGTGCCATCTTGGCATTTTATGGCCTTCAAAACTGTAAGGCCGCGTACACACGGGCGGACTGTTCGCCCAACCTTGTCCGCTGAACAGTGTTTGGGCGGACAGTCCGCTCGTGTGTGGGCTTTCAGCGGACAGTTTCAGCGGACAGATGGACGGACAAAGTCTTTCGGAAATTCCGAAAAACTGTCCGCTGAAACTGTGTTTGAGCGAACAGTCCGCCCATGTGTGGGCCTGTCCGCTGTACTTTCGAAATGAGCGGACTGTTCCCGCTCGGAAAGTCCGCCCATTTCGAGCGCGTGTACAGGTAGGCGGGGCCCGCGAAGGAGACGTCGCGGGCTCCGCCGCCTGGAATGGGCTTAAAGGGGAACCCCAACGCCGAAAAAAATCGGCGTGGGGGTTCCCCCAAAGTCCACACCAGACCCTTGTCCGAGCACGCTACCCGGCCGGCCAGGAAAGGGGGGCGAGCGAGCGCGCCCCCCCTCCTGAGCCGTACCAGGCCGCGTGCCCTCAACATGGGGGGTGCCTTGGGGAAGGGGGGGCCGCGTGGCCCCCCCCCACCCCAAAGCACCTTGTCCCCATGTTGATGAGGACAAGGGCCTCTTCCCGACAACCCTGGCCGTTGGTTGTCGGGGTCTGCGGGCGGGGGGCTTATCGGAATCCGGGAGCCCCCTTTAAGAAGGGGGCCCCCGGATACCGGCCCCCCACCCTATGTGAATGAGTATGGGGTACAATGTACCCCTACCCATTCACCTGTGAAATAAAGTACAAAAAAAAAACACAACACAGGGGAAAAAATATTTTATTGCACAGCTCCGGGGGTCTTCCGTCTTCGGGGGTCTTCTCGCCGGACTCCTCCGCTATGTGTGTGTAGCTCTTTTACTAGCGGAGGAGTCCGGCTTTCTTCCTCCCCGCCGCCGGCCTCTTCTCCCGACTTCGGGGGTCTTGTCCCCCTCTTCGGTTCTTCTGCCAGGCCACCGCGCCTTCTTGTAGCTCTTTTACAGGCGGTGGCCCGGTCTTCTGTCGCCGCTGCCTTCCGTTCTTCTGTCGCCGCCTTCGGTTCTTCTGCCGGGCCACCGCGCCTTCTTGTAGCTCTTTTACAGGCGGTGGCCCGGTCTTCTGTCGCTGCTGTCGCTGTCGCCGCCTTCCGTTCTTGTTCTTGTTCTTCTTCTTCTTGTTCTTCTTGTTCTTCTCCAGGCGATGTTGACACGTCGCTCCCTCCGGCCGGAATGCCAGAGACACGCTCCGCTGCCACTTATATAGTGACAATGGGGCGGTGTCACATGGTATATGTCACATGGGTTGGTCACATGGTGACCCCGCCCCCTTACGATGTCATAGTCCCCATGTGACATCAACCCATGTGACCAACCCATGTGACATATACCATGTGACCCCGCCCCATTGTCACCATATAAGTGACCGCACAGCGCGGCTCTGGCATTCCGGCCGGAGGGAGCGACGTGTCAACATCTCCTGGAGAAGAACAAGAAGAACAAGAAGAAGAACACGAACGGAAGGCGGCGACAGCGGCGACAGAAGACCGGGCCACCGCCTGTAAAAGAGCTACAAGAAGGCGCGGTGGCCCGGCAGAAGAACCGAAGGCGGCGACAGAAGAACGGAAGGCAGCGGCGACAGAAGACCGGGCCACCGCCTGTAAAAGAGCTACAAGAAGGCGCGGTGGCCCGGCAGAAGAACCGAAGAGGGGGACAAGACCCCCGAAGTCGGGAGAAGAGGCCGGCGGCGGGGAGGAAGAAAGCCGGACTCCTCCGCTAGTAAAAGAGCTACACACACATAGCGGAGGAGTCCGGCGAGAAGACCCCCGAAGACGGAAGACCCCCGGAGCTGTGCAATAAAATATTTTTTCCCCTGTGTTGTGTTTTTTTTTTGTACTTTATTTCACAGGTGAATGGGTAGGGGTACATTGTACCCCATACTCATTCACATAGGGTGGGGGGCCGGTATCCGGGGGCCCCCTTCTTAAAGGGGGCTCCCGGATTCCGATAAGCCCCCCGCCCGCAGACCCCGACAACCAACGGCCAGGGTTGTCGGGAAGAGGCCCTTGTCCTCATCAACATGGGGACAAGGTGCTTTGGGGTGGGGGGGGGCCGCGCGGCCCCCCCTTCCCCAAGGCACCCCCCATGTTGAGGGCACGCGGCCTGGTACGGCTCAGGAGGGGGGGCGCGCTCGCTCGCCCCCCTTTCCTGGCCGGCCGGGTAGCGTGCTCGGACAAGGGTCTGGTGTGGACTTTGGGGGAACCCCCACGCCGATTTTTTTCGGCGTTGGGGTTCCCCTTTAAGCCCATTCCAGGCGGCGGAGCCCGCGACGTCTCCTTCGCGGGCCCCGCCTACCTGTACACGCGCTCGAAATGGGCGGATTTGCCTCCTTACGTGGGCGAGTCCGTTCATTTCAAAAGTTGAGCGAACTGTTTGCCCAACCTTGTTCGTCAAACAGTCCGCTCGTGTGTGGGCAAGTCCGCTCATGCAAATTTTGAGCGGACTGTTTGCCGAAACTGTTTGACGAACAAGGTTGGGCAAACAGTCCGCGCGTGTGTACGCGGCCTAATAGGTAGTGAGGAGTGAAATCAAAAATTTACGCCCTTAGAAAGCCTGAAGGCGGTGCTTGGTTTTCGGGGCCCCGTACGTGGCTAAGCTCCCAAAAAGTCCCACACATGTGGTATCCCCGTACTCAGGAGAAGCAGCAGAATTTATTTTGGGGTGTAATTTCACATATGCCCATAGCATGTGTGAGCAATATATCATTTAGTGACAACTTTGTGAAAAATAAATAAAGTTTGTAATTTTCCCGCAACTTGTGTCAAAATATAAAATATTCCATGGACTCAACATGCCTCTCAGCAAATAGCTTGGGGTGTCTACTTTCTAAAATGGGGTCATTTGTGGGGGTTTTGTGCCATCTTGGCATTTTATGGCCTTCAAAACTGTGATAGGTAGTGAGGAGTGAAATTACAAATGTAT
This sequence comes from Lithobates pipiens, assembly GCF_037356315.1. Classification (NCBI taxonomy): domain Eukaryota; kingdom Metazoa; phylum Chordata; class Amphibia; order Anura; family Ranidae; genus Lithobates; species Lithobates pipiens. Next base: position 521,726,243 of record NW_027507748.1, on the reverse strand, counting down.
GCCCTTAGAAATCCTGAAGGCGGTGCTTGGCTTTCGGGGCCCCGTACGCGGCTAGGCTTCCAAAAAGTCGACCACATGGGGTATCCCCGTACTCAGGAGAAGCAGCAGAATGTATTTTGGGGTACAATTCCACATATAACCATGACATGTGTGAGCAATATATCATTTAGTGACAACTTTGTGTAAAAAAAAAAAAATTTTTTTTGTCATTATTCAATCGCTTGAGGCAAAAAAATGCCTCTTATCAATTTCCTTAGGTTGTCTACTTTCCAAAATGGGGTCATTTGGGGGGGTTTTGTACTGCCCTGCCATTTTAGCACCTCAAGAAATGAGATAGGCAGTCATAAACTAAAAGCTGCGTAAATTCCAGAAAACGTACCTTAGTTTGTAGATGTGACAACTATTGCGCAAACCAATAATTATACAGTTATTGACTTTTTTTTTACCAAAGACATGTGGCTGAATACATTTTGGCCTAAATGTATGACTAAAATTGAGTTTATTGGATTTTTCTAATAACAAAAAGTAGAAAATATCATTTTTTTTCAAAATTTACGGTCTTTTTACGTTTATATCGCAAAAAATAAAAATCGCAGAGTCAGTCAAATACCTTTAAAAGAAAGCTCTATTTGTGGGAAAAAAAGGACGCAAATTTTGTTTGGGTACAACATTGCATGACCGCGCAATTACCAGTTAAAGCAGCGCAGTGCCAAATTGTAAAAAGACCTCTGGTCATTGACCAGCAAAATGGTCCGGTCTGAAAGTGGTTAAAGGAATATTACACTTTTACGGTTTCACTTTAAGCATTATTAAAATCACTGCTCCCCAAAAAAACAGCAGTTTTTAAAACTTTTTTTTGCATTGATACATGTCCCCTGGGGCAGGACCAGGGTCCCCAAACTCTTTTTAAAACAATGCCATGCATATAAGCCTTTAAAATTAGCACTTTTGATTGTTCATGCTCGTGTTCCATAGACTTTAACAGTGTTCGCTTGTTCGAACAAATTTCTTGTCTGTTCCCATGTTCTGGAGAAAACCAAATGGGGGGGTGTTTGGCCCATCCCTAACTCTGAACAGCAGTATATATATATATATATATATATATATATATATATATATATATGTATATACATACAATACGGCCTGCCCTATATACTCTACATAAAATTGGCCCTTAGGTGTTGGTGGCACCAGAACACTAACCCCTTACAGTTACTCTTGGTGGGCACAGTAATGGGCCCTGCATTGAAATATTATATCAAAACTTGTAATTACATGCCCCTGTTAAACAGGGGTAGAAAAATTGGGCCTTGGGTGGTGGTGGTGCCCTAAACCAAAAATATTGTTGGAAGCTAGCATCATCAATATTGAGGAGGAATAGAATAGTCAGCATAGGCACTCTTCAAGGGATCCCAAATCCATTGCAAATTCAATCAGCTACATCAGCATCAGGTGCTTGATAGCTGCTGATCCAAGACTGATTCATTTTTATGAATGTGAGCCTATCAACGGAGTCTGTGGACAGTCACACTCTTTATCCTTTACAAACCCTCCAAAAGCACTGAATCTGTGTTCAGAAAGCATGCTGGATGCAGGATAGGCTAGTAACTCAATTGCATTTTGCGCAAGTTCTGGCCAATGGTCCATCCTCAAGACCCAGTAACCCAGTGGATGCTGTGTTGGAAAGGTCTTCAAGTCTGCTCTTGCCCCAAGATATTCCTGTACCATGTAATGCAGATGCTGGCAATGGCTGCTTGAACCGATCAGACCTTGGCACTGAGGACTGAAAAAATGTTTAAAGGCATTGGTCAGCTGGCCACCTTCTCCACCACTCTTTCTCTGACTAAACGAAGCTTCAGCAACAGGTTGTCAAGCACAAGGAAATTGTAATCCCCCAGGGTCTGGAAATGCATTGCACAAACCTTTCTTCAAGGCCTCCTGAAGATGTTTCATCCTCTGCTCCATCTGCGATGGCAAGATAAGGTCCGCAACCTTACCCTTGTAACGTGGATCAAGGAGGGTTGCCAGCCAGTAATGATCCCTCTCCTTGATCCGACGAATACGAGGATCCTTCCACAGGCTTTGCAGGATCAGGGAGGCCATGCAGCGTAGGTTACCTGAGGCATTCGGTCCAGAGTCCTCTGGGTCACTAAGGACAAGATGATCTGCAGCCACCTCCTCCCAGCCATGTACAAGTCCATGGGTTTCTTGGGACTGTAACTCATCCCTTAAAGACTACTGTTGATGCTGAGTGCTAGGCTCCACCTCTATGCTGACACAATACTCCTCCCCCTCCTCTTCCTGTGTGATCGGCTGGCCAGAAGGAACACTGTCTGGATAAAGGGGTCCTTGAGAGGTAAGGAAGTCCTCCTCTTCCTGCCTCTGTTCTGCCTCAAGTGCCCTGTCCATTATTCCATGCAGCGTGTGCTCCAACAGGTGGACAAGAGGGACAGTGTCACTGAGCACTGTCACTGCTCACTATCCTTGTGGCCTCCTCAAACGGTGACAGGACAGTGCATGCATCCCTGATCATGGCCCACTGGTGTGGGGTAAAAAAACAATCTCCCCTGACCCTGTCCTGGTGATATAGTCACGCAGGTATTCATTGATGGCCCTTTGCTACATGTGCAGCTGCTGCAGTATGGCCAACGTTGAGTTCCACCTGGTGGGCATGTCACAGATTAGGCAGTTCTTGGGAAGGTTAAATTCCTTTTGGAGGTCAGCCAGCTGAGCACTGGCATTATATGACTGGCACAGATGCACACAGACTTTCCTGGCCTGCCTCAGGACATCCTGTAAGCCCGGGTACCTGCCCAAGAACCGCTGCACCACCAAGTTAAGGACGTGAGCCAAACAGGGCACATGGGTCAGTTGTCCCTGTCAGAGGGTGGAGAGGAGGTTGGTACCAGTGTTGCAAACCACCATTCCTGGCTTAAGCTGGTGTGGCGTCAACCACCTCTTGGCCTGCCCGTACAGAGCTGAAAAAATATCTGCCCCAGTGTGGCTCCTGTCCCCCAAACAAACCAGAGCAAACACGGCATGGCATCTTTTTGCCTGCGTACTTACGTAGCCCCTTGAATGCCTACGGAGCACCGCTGGTTCGGAGGAGAAAGCACAGGAAGAGGCCATGGAGGAAGAAGAAGAGGAGGGGGTGGAGGAGAGAGGTGTGTCAGAATCACCAGTAGTAGCATTTTGTAGGCGTGGTGGCGGAACAACCTCTAACACTACTGCACCTTGTCCTGAATCCTTCCCAGCTGCCAGCAGAGTCCCCAATGTGCTGTGAAAGATGGGTAACATCCTTGTCCATGCCTGCTGGACCTTGAGTCAGTGGTAATATGCACCTTACCACCGAGAGCCCTGTCCAGCGAGGCCAAGACATTGCCTTCCACATGCCGTTAGTGAGCCGGAATCGCCTTCCGTGTAAAAAAGTTGCATTTGGGAACCTGCCACGGAGAAACCACACATTCCACAAACTCATGGAAGGGGGCAGATTCTACCAACTGAAAAGGCAGCAGTTGAAGTGATAGCAATTTAGCCAAGCTAGCATTCAACTGCCTGGCATGTGGATGGCTGGGAGTGAACTTCTTTTGGCGGTGCAGCAGCTGGGGCAGGGAAATTTGCCTGGTACAATCTGACTTCGGTGTACCAATAGCAGATAGCCCACAAGTACACACCTAATTCTACACCTTCATTCCTCTCAGTGCAGGTTTCAGAGAGGACTGAAGGTATAGTGGGGTTGGAGATCCCAGCTGGTGAGGAGCAAGGAGAGGTCCACTTTGTTCTTTGGTGTTGGTCTTTTTTCGATACGCTTGCCAACGAACTGCATGGCATGTCAACATATGTCTGGTCAAGCATGTGGTGCCCAAGGGGTTGATGTTTTGGCCACAGGAGATACACTTGAGACATATGTTGCAAATAGCAGCGGTGCGATCTGATGCACTTGTCTCAAAAAAGGCCAACACCAAAGAACTTTTGGAGACAGCAGCGCCCTGCACATGTAGAGCTCTGCGGTGTGATGCAGTCAGTGTGCTGCCCTTAAGCTGGCCCCTGGCGGGCATCCTGCCTTGTTGGAGATGTGCCTCCTCCTCCTCCTCTCTCCTATCAGGCACCCAAGTGGAGTCAGTGACCTCATCATCCCCTCCCTCCTCATCACTGAAGCAAACCTGGCAGTATGCTGCAGCTGGGGAAACATGACTTGCAGATTGCTGTCCCTCTTGGGAACCCCCTCTCTCTGAGCTTACTGCCTTCCTCTAGCTGGGTACCATCATCGGAGCCTTCAAAATGCTGGGCATTCTCCTGGAGCATGTGCCCAACACTGTGGTTAAACAGTTCTGCATTGGCAGCTGCTTTGCCAAAGTACCCTGAGCCTGGGTGAGGGAGGATGAGGACAACTTGGTCATCCACTCTACCAAGTCTTCGGCATGTTGCAGCTCAACATGGCCAGCTGCCAAAAAAAAAGGACAAGCATGTGCACGGCCACATGCTGATGAGGATGCACCGTGTCCACAACCAGCACTGTTGCCTCTAGACACAGAGCCTGCTTGCCCTCTTTTATTGGCTCGTGACTGTCTGCCTCTCCTTGTTGGCCTTCCAGACATACTAATGGTCTACAGGGAGATGTACCTGCACAAAGCTGGGATGTATATATATATATATATATATATATATATATACTGATTATACTGCAGCTAGCAGAATAAACTGCCTGCCTGTAGTATTATTACACCAGCAATTGGCTTCAGTTAGCTTTAGTTGCACACTGTGCAGAGGACACAGTACACTAACTGAAAATACTGCAGCTCCCTGCCTGTGGTATTAGTATGAGAACACTGGCAATTGTATTCAGTTAAGCTTTAGGTGCACACTGTGCAAAGGACACTAAAACAAAATACTGCAGCTCTCTGCCTGTATTTGTATGAGAACACCGGCAACTATATTCAGGTAAGCTTTAAGTGCACACTGTGCAAAGGACACTAAAACAAAATATTGCAGCTCCCTGCCTGTATTTATATGAGAACACTGGCAACTGTATTCAGGTAAGCTTTAGGTGCACACTGTGAAAAGGACACTAAATCAAAATACTGCAGCTCCTTGCCTGTATTTGTATGAGAACATCGGCAATTGTATTCAGGTAAGCTTTAGGTGCACACTGTGCAAAGGACACTAAAACAAAATATTGCAGCTCCCTGCCTGTATTTATATGAGAACACTGGCAACTGTATTCAGGTAAGCTTTAGGTGCACACTGTGAAAAGGACACTAAATCAAAATACTACAGCTCCTTGCCTGTATTTGTATGAGAACATCGGCAATTGTATTCAGGTAAGCTTTAGGTGCACACTGTGCAAAGGTCACTAAAACAAAATACTGCAGCTCCCTGCCTGTATTTGTATGAGAACACCGGCAATTGTATTCAGGTAAGCTTTAGGTCTACACAGTGCAAAGGACACAGTACCCTAAGTGAAAATACTGCAGCTCCCTGCCTGTCAGTATATTATGAGGAAAATAACAGGAACGGATCTAGCTAAACTGAATACAGTGTATAAATATATATACAACATCTGGGATGCATATATATCCTCTACACGCTGTAATTGAAGCTGAGTTGTCTGTCTACTCTAACTCAAATTAAATGACACTGTCTCTCTCTCTCTCTGTCTTTAACCACCGCCGCCAGACACTACACAAGGCCGCCACACAGGCGGCCTTATATAATATGGGGAATGTACTAAACCCCCTGAGACCTACTTGGCCAAAGCCACCCTGACTTTGGCCAATTGTGGCTGTCTGTTTTTTCTGCGCTGTGATTGGCCAAGCATGAGTGTCATAGTGCAGGCTTGGCCAATCAGCAGCCAGCAATGCAGTGCGATGCCGCAGTGAATTATGGGCCCTGACGTGCCACTCAATTTCAGCACAAACGGCCCATAATGTTCAGAATAGACAATGTTCAAGTCGAACATGGGTTCAACTCGAACTCAAAGCTCATCCCTAGTTAAAAGAATCTTGGAGCTAGATGTCATTGAGCAATCCAATAGGGACTGGGCTAGCCCCATCGTATTAGTGCCAAAACCGGATGGTGCTTGGAGGTTCTGTAACGACTTCAGGAAGCTTAATGCAGTGACAAAGTTTGACACATACCCAATGACCAGAGTAGAACTTATAGACCGACTTGGCAAGACTCGCTATCTGACCACTGTGGACTTGGCAAAAGGTTATTGGCAAATAGCCCTGACTGATAGCACCAAAGAGAAGTCTGTATTTGTGACCCCAGAGGGTTTATTTCAATATAAAAAATGCCTTTTGGGTTGCAAAATGCCCCTGCAACATTTCAGAGGGCCATGGACAGGACCCCAAGACCCCATCGACGATATGCAACAGCCTATCTAGATGACATAGTGGTACATAGTATTGACTGAGAGTCTAACTTGTCCTGTGTCCAGGCTGTCCTTGATTCCCTCTTCAAAGAAGGTTTTATGGCAAATCCCAAAAAAATGTGCCATTGGTCTAGAGGAAGCCAAGTATTTGGGCTACACTATTGGCTGGGGTGTCATAAAACCTCAAGTAAGTAAAATGGAAGCCATCCAGGAGTGGCCACGTCCTGCAAGCAAAAAGTAGGTCAGGGCCTTTCTTGGCATTGTGGGGTATTATAGAAGGTTTATCCCAAATTTTGCAAATATAGATGCCCCACTAACAGACCTTATGAAAGGGAAAGTCTCTGTAATGGTGAAATGGTCCTCAGTAGCAGAGGAATCTTTCCAAGTCCTGAAGAAGGCTCTTTGAACACAGCCAGTACTGTACTCCCCCGATTTCTCCAAAGATTTTTTGGTTCAGACGGATGCGTCTGATGTTGGTATCGGGGCAGTACTATCACAGGTACACAATGGGGAAGAGCACCCTGTGGTGTACCAAAGCAAAAAGCTTAATGACCATGAGAAAAATTATGCAGTCATTGAAAAGGAATGTTTAGCCATAAAGTGGGCCCTGAACACACTCAGGTATTATTTGTTAGAGCGCCAGTTTGTGTTAATAACCGACCATGCTCCCCTGAAATGGATGGCACAAAAGAAGGAAACTAATAAACGGATGAACCAGAGGATTTTGGCTCTAAAGGATTACTCCTTCACTGTAAAACACAGGCCAGGTGTTGAGATGGGGAATGTAGATGCCCTGTCCCATGTTCACTCATGTTGGGCTACAGGTGTTCCAACCCTGTGGTTGAAATAAGGGGGGGGGATATGTAGCAGAGCATCCCAGAGAGCCAGAAAAAGTCCCTTTTGGAGTTTATATATCTCCCAGGCTCCTCTCATATACGTTCAGGGATCTCTGATCCATGGTTCAATTCGGGTCTGGGTCCTCTTCACCAGGCTAATTTAAGCTCACCTAAACAGACAGCCTTTACTCTCTGCCTGGGAAACACAGACAACACTGGTCTATGAAGAGCAAAAGGTTGGTGAAAAGCCGTGAAGCAGTTTATGTGGAAGCTGACAAGCTGTAGGCTTGCTCAGACTGGTAGTTAGGACCTGTATATATTGTGTAGATAGAACCGAGACACGGCTAGGTTTTTGTTTGCTATTGTTACTTATTTGTTTTCTGGAACACTGCACAGCACTTGTATATAGCACAAATAAACACTGTTTGTCACTACCTCACTGGACTTGGTATCTGTGCCTGAAAGCCTGCTCATACCAGGGAGCTCTGTACCTGCTACCTATCCCTCAGGTTACAATATATATATTCTTCTTTTCTTCTTTTCTGTATGCCATCCACTTGTTTATAGATACAAATATTCATGTTTAACCAAGTATCATATGTTTCTGAGGTTTGCTTTGCTTATATGCCAATTAAACAATTTTATAATTTCTCCTACCACGTGTCTTGTGCCTCACTCAAAGTCCCAAAAATCCCTTTCTTATTTCTGATTTAGGGATGGAGGTGCATGATATCATGCACCTCATTTAAACTCCCAAAACCCCTTTTGCTTACAATTTTAATGTGTGACGTGTTTGGTATCTATTTACCCAGTGCAACAACATATTTTCTATTTTACCAAAAATGTGGCTATTATAATGTCTTTGTGTGCATTGAAATCCATTAAAATGTATTGGTGTGTTAGTGTGTAAAATTGTGTTTGAAAAATTGCCATGTGACATAAAAATGTGCAAAACCCATCATTTTATTCTCTAGGACCTCTGCTATGAAAATGTATAAAGTTTGGGGGTTCTAAGTAAATTTCTATCAAAAATACTCATTCGCTTTTTATTACTAGAAGAGTACATATTGGCCTTTTTTGGGGGATATTTATTATAGCAAAAAGTAAAAAAATGTTGTTGTTTTTTCCAAAATTGTCTGTATTTTTTTGTTTATAGCACAAACAATAAAAAACAGGTGATCAAATACCACCAAAAGAAAGAGCTATTTGTAGGAAAAAAGGACATATATTTTGTTTGTGTACAATGTTGCATGACCGCTCAATTGTCAGTTAAAGCGACACAATTTGGTTTTGTAAAAAATGGCCCTGTCAGAAAGTGGTTAAATCCTTCCAGGGCTGAAGTGGTTAAAGGTGCTAACTTGGAATTACTGTAATACTGTAGTACCACACATTCCATAGGTATTAAACACTGTCTATTACCTCTCTACTCAGCAACCACTATGTCAAAATGAAGGCAATAGAGGTGAATTACTAAAGGAATTGACAATGCTCCCTGTGCAAAGAAAATGTCCATGTTACAAAGTAAACATTTTCAGAAATTAGTGAATAAAGAAAATCTATGGTCACTTGAATAACCAATCATGTGCAAGGGAGATAACAAAAACAGTATTTTTGCTGTAAAATGTTCAGATGATTGAGGTGAACGCCACTTCATTATATTTTCTAAGCTAAGTGAATATTCAGTCCTTTAGTAACCCCAATAACTGCTCTACTCAAAGCACAAAATGAATTACCAATGTTCTAAAATTGACAGGACAATAAAAATCTGGAATATGTAATACAATACTGATTATTATAAAAAGAAAACTGTATTTTTATTATTTTTTTTCATTTGAATATGTTTATTGAGAGTCTAAATTCAGAAAGTATAACAACAATACAGACATTTTATGAAGGCCTGCAAGGCCAGTCAACAACAGGGAAACATAGACAAGTTAGGCAAATAATAGAACGGTTTAGAAATGAATCTTGTCTAACTTTTCTATGTTGAGTGCTTCAGTTCTACCAAACCCAGCTTAGCAAAGATGTAGTGCTATGCTACCTATGCATATGACAGACTGTAGAGGTGGGGGAGGGCATAACAGAGTACTGTGGCTTTCAGGGGTCCATCCAGCTCCCCAGGAGACCCCACAGGCCACCCCTAAGGGACACACTGTGGCCCATAAGGGTCTCCTAGGGCCGGCAAGAGCCCACTTCAGGTTTTGGAGATGTTTCACATTGCTCTACTAGCGTCACTAATATATAATAGCTACTATATAACTACTATTACTACTACTAACTACTATATAATAGATGTTTGTTCCTGCACAACAGGACCTGGGTTTGAATTAACTACTAATGAACCTTAGAGCTCACAAGTGTGAACCAAAGAACTAACTTAAGATACAACGCTAAAGCACTGTGATTAACTTAAGGAAAGAGAGAGCAAAAGGTGAAGTTAGAGAGGAGAAAAAGGACCCCCGAAGCCAACTATGTATGAACAATGGGTTTCCCAGTACTAAAACTTTCATCTTATTTTTAAATTGCTTTGTTTGTGAATTCCCAAAGCCAATCTAAAGGAATATTATTGGTAAAAAAAAAAAAAAAAAAAGTACTTGGGGGTTCAACTAATATTTTTTTTGAATAATTCTCCTTTAAGGAGGCGTGTTAGGGGGTGTGTCCTATGTCTACATAATTTTGATAAATGGTGCATGAACTACTTTTGGGAATCGGTGCAGTTCCATTGCCATCGATAGGCATCAATTTGACTTGTCAATTCTAAATGATGTGAACATAGGTGAAGTTGCATAAATATGAATGGAAATCATGGGGAGAAACTTTTCATGGGACTCTGAGGTCCAAAGCTGCATGAAAAGTCACCCAAGTGGGAAAGTAACCTGAATTAGGCCCCATTTGCACTTGTGCAACCTTAAAATTGCACAGCTTTGCCATGACTTGAAGCAATGCCTGTGTAATCTTGTGGTGTATGGACCTCAAATTGCATTAAAGTTAAACCAAGGTAGTGCAGGCATGAATTTGCCCCACTTTGAGGATGCACAAGTGACAATAGGGCCAAATTCGAAGGCGTTATGCATAAATCTCTCTCACCCTGCTGCGACCTGAAAGTCACACTATTCTGCTGCCACTTTGCTGTGGCAACTTGGCCCCAACTTCTGGGCATGCCTGTGTAATATAGTGAATTATGTACCTCAAATTGCATGAACGTCACACCAAAGTAGTACAGAGACTACTTTGAAGTTGGTGCGACATGAAGTAGCACAGATATGAATGGTTATCATTGAGAATCATGGGGTACAACTTGTCATGCAACTTCGCTGGAAAAGTCACCCAGGTGTGAAACAAAATATATATATATATATATATTTTTTTTTTTATAAAATGAGCTCTCATTTATATTTGCATAGTCCTTGCTGATTTACATCAGCAGAACAAATGCAGGATGTTATGTGTGCACATGGGCCAGAAACAAATGTGTGGTGATGCCAACTAAACAAATCAAAGAACCCCACCCACACCAAATCTAACTACCACATCCACACCCAAGTTGAGTAAGCACGAGTGCATATCCTACACTTACCCAGCAAATGAGCAGCACCTCCTCTTTGCTAAAGAGGGACCTCGCCATGTCCACCTAGATGGAGAGCCTGACCAGCACAGGAAAGAATGGGTGATTACAAAGACGTATTTCTGGGTCAGAAGGTGAAACCATGCTCTTTTGATCACAGCTGTGAATATTTGATCGCAACCATGATTATAATTATTTTAGTTTAGCTGCAGATATGCAAATCTGTATTTCAACATATAACGATATTTGAAGGCAAACTTTATGGTGTTTGATAAGAAGCGGTGTCCCTGGGATTGCAGCAGGTGAATTACAAAGACCCAGTTTGAGCCCTGGTTCACACTAACAGTGGGAGTAAATCATGTGAGTTCAGTTTAACTCACATGATTTAATTTTCGCATGTCAGTCCCAACTGCGGGGGGGGGGGGGGGGGGGGTTTCAGAGACCTCTGTGCAGATTTCTGCACAGATGTCAATGGAAATCTCACCCAAAGTCACCAAAAGTAGTACAGAAACTACATTTGGAAATTGCCGCACCATTTAGGATGGTGCAATTGCCACCGATTTGGCATGCAATTTTGGTGTGACAAATGACACCAATGTGAATCAGGGCTGACATTTATATCTTAGCATTTCTATGGGTAAGAAAGATACTGCACTTCCCTAAAACCATCACCCCCAAAACGAATTCAAAAGAAGAAATAAAAGAGAAAAAAAAGCAAGCTCAATAATGTACTTTTATTTTTCCAGCAGAAACAAAATTATGTACATTCATTTACTAGCATAAATATATTATACAGGATGTATGATGCTACATTTAGCAAAACAGTTAGCAATTGGGTTTCAAAGGCCCTGCCCATAGGAACTTACAATCTAAAATTTGTCTAAACCTTAGAGTGGACACAGCTTTACTTTCAGTGTATAATGGGTAAAACATTTCATAATACAACTACTCACCCACATCACATTTTTATCTGCAAGATTATAGAAACATACTTAATAGTCATTCTTACAAAGCATTCCAACATAGTATTAAAAAAGGCACATATTCAAACACCCACCACCACCCCACAATCCACACATACATGGTGACCATGTTCTGTTGGAAACTGTATTTCTGTGTGCATGATTAAGCAATGAGATCAAAGAGTAAAAGGTCAGCACATGCTCCCAAACCATGTTTGCATGGTCAGACAGAAAAATACACACACAACATTGACAACATGGCCACATAACCCCACTTTTGATGGAAAGAATGCACAAGAATTTCAACAAACAGCTCTAGTGGGGGCATTTGTCATTATGCACAATATAATTTCTTCTCCCCCACAAATCACAGCAAAAAAAAACTGGCCTTCTCAGGCCAAAGAAATCCTCCTATTGCAGCACTTTATATAAGATTGGTTGTATTGTTAGCACACTGACACACGCCCAGTAGAAGTACACGTCCACCAGTATCTTTCAATTTGTCTCTTCATGTATGTCTAAAGTGATTGCACCTGATGATCAGGAACAAATAATACTATTTGCAACTGTGTTAACCCTTGGTTAGGATCATCAAATCTCCAACCACAGGCCAAAGATCGAAGACCATTTGCATGCACATAAACAAAGCAAAGGTTTTCTAAGCATATGTTCCTGTGCAGTGTAAACCCTACAATTTTAAATGTCCAAGTCCCTGGGCATGATTAGTGCTAACAAACATTAACATCAGTCCCTGGCTACAATGAGCTTCCAATCTAAAGTCCAAAACTAACTTTCTTATGTTAGAGACAGGAGACAAATGAAATACCATCATGTCTTAGGATTGGGGTGAGAAACCCACACAGAGAGAGCATGTAAACTTCAACACAAGCATTAACATGCTGGGGAATTGAACCAACAACCCCAGTGCTGCTAGATGGAACTGCTACCCACTTAGCCAGCAGGAAGCCTCACACCTATGGTCTGCATCTCTGTGGTGTGAACCAGCCCTAAGTGCATAGACATGCTCAGTGTCACACGCAATATACAATATATTGTCCTATGTATTGGGATGCCTGCCTTTATACGCACATGAAATGTAATGGCATTCCAATCTTAGTCCGCAGGGTTCAAAATAAATGTTGCCCACCCTTTGCAGCTTTAACAGCTTCAACTCTTCTGGGTAGGCTGTCCACAAGGTTTAGGAGTGTGTCTATGAGAATGTTTGACCATTTTTCCAGAAGTGCATTTGTGAGGTCTGGTACTGATGTTGGAAGAGAAGGTTTTACTTACAGTCTCCGTTCTGTTGTGTTGAGGTCAGGACTCTGTGCAGGCCAGTCAAGTTCCTCCACCCCAAACTCACTCATCGATATCTTTATGGACCTTGCTTTGTGCACTGGTCCAAATCATTTTTTAGAGGGGAATTATGATGTGAGGTTGTTTTTCAGGGGTTGGACTTGGCCCTTTAGTTCCAGTGAAGGGAACTCTTAATGCATCAGCATATCAAGACATTTTGGACAATTTCATGGCCCCAACTTTGTAGGAACTGGAAGGGGCCATCCCCAAACTGGCTGCACACCAGTGCACAAAGCAAGGTCCATAAAGGCATGGATGAGGGGGTTTGGGTGAAGGAACTTGACTGGCCTGCACAGAGTGCTGACCTCAACCCGATAGAACACATTTTGGCTGAATTAGAGCAGAGACTGCGAGCCAGGCCTTCTCATCCAACATTAGTACCTGGCCTCACAAATGCATTTCTGGACAATTGGTCAAACATTCCCATAGACACACTAAACCTTGTGGACAGCCTTCTCAGAAGCTGTTATAGCTACAAAGGGTGGGACAAATCAAATTTTAACCCTACGAACTAAGACTGGGCTTCCATTAAAGTTCATGTGTATGCATGTGTAAAGGCAGGCATCCCAATACTTTTGGCTAGATAGTGTATCTGGCAAGATTTACAATGGTAGTGGAACCCTCCTACACATAAATACTACATTTAGACATTTAGACCTGAGTCAGGAGTTATGTTTAACAACATAGGGAGATGAAACAACTTTTCTACATAAAGCAGCATGTTTGATATTCAAACCCAGACTCTCAGAGATGCTCAGTAGAAGTTCAAACCTTTAAGCCTTGGAACTGCCACTTATTGAAACCTCCTACACATAAATACACATACAGGCGGTCACCTGGTTACAAACAAGATAGGAATTGTAGGTTTATTCTTCAGTTGAATCTGTTTGTAAGTCGGAACAGGTACATTTTTTAAATGTAGCTCCAGCCCAAAAATCTTTTTTCTAGCTTTTTGGATAGCATAGGGAAGGGTTAACACCCCTGTAACATTTGTTTTGCTGTATGTGCCCCTGTTTCACCTCAAGATTTCACCTCCCTTTCTGTCCCTATGACAATTGGATTTAAAAAAAAAAGTGGATTGTTGTGGAAACATGCACTGGTGATAAAGCTTCAGTAATAACTCTAACGGGAGTGAATTTTCCTTCCTAGCGGTAGATTCCATCACACTTCCTGTTGTCTCCCTCTGTTTGTAAGTAGGAGTCCTTTGTAAGTCAGATGTTTGTAAGTAGAGGGCCTGTACTGCATTTCTTTGGACCTGTAGGTGGTGGAATTACATTACTCAAGAGTTATTCTTCTTGATTTATTTTGTGATATTTGGTGGGTCTTGGTGGGGGAGTATAGAATAGAGATGTTACCCTCTAATTTTTGTGAATTTTGATTTCTGATGTTGGTACGCATATCACATTTTTTGGGCTCACATTATGATTATTTGGAAATAATAAAAACACACAAAATGGTGACTTATTTTAAATTTGTATCAGCAATAGTATTGTTTGTGGTTTTTAAAGACACCTGTGTGAGTTTGAGTAAAGATTTTTGTGAGATGGAGAGTAACAAGTGAAAGTGACAGAGAAAAATATATTTTACCAAAACATCAAATCATTACACATTCTAGCAGTCTTAAAAACAAAATAGTTGAAATAGATGCAACATTGTTGCAAAGGAATATGTATTTCAGAGAAAGATTTGTTTCATCTCAACATTAAAAGTATTTATTTGGGGAAGTTACAATGGTACCATTAGAAACAATGGCTGAAACTTGCATTGGACTATAAAATGCCGATTTTCACTCTCAAAAATGCATTTTATCCCAGTGCTAATTATGGTATTTACTATAGCACCCTGTGAAAAAGCCATGGAAGTTAAAATGAGAGTAGTTTGCATGTCTGAGCATGCTCAGTTGTGTTGGCACCTAGTTGTACAAAAAATTTGAATTCATCTCTCTTTTTCACACAGTTTAAAATCAGATTATCTTTAAACAATATTCTGCATACTTCAGTACTATTTAGGCAATTATATCATGCCCTAAACATTATTTCCATGTGGACTACTCCAGATTTTAGCTGAGTAAGGGTTTGTGCGCTATTTGTTTTCAGGGAACTATAGTCAATTTGATTTTGGGAGTATTGTTTTACTAGCGCTATATTGAATACCATTTTAATGCTAATTAGCATGATTGGCGCGAATTCATGGTGATTAGCACTCATTAGCACCTGCAGAGCTATAGTAAATGACCCCCACTGTGTCTTTGCACAGGTATTAAACAAGGAAATCCCACTGTCTTATAATGGTACATTTTTCAATAAATCTGTTAATTTATTCTTTGGAAAAATTTATAATTAAACTGTGAAGTTAAATTTTATTTTCATATGACATTCAATTTATAATCTGATTAAATTTTTTTGCAATATCTAATTTCTTAATTCATTTCATGCAGTTTGGTAGTAGAATGAAAAATCTATAAACAGCAAGAAACTGTGTATTATTTAATATATTCTTTACTATATCTAAACCAGCATAGTATAAATTAATGGAGTTAAGTAGTTTATGTACATGATTAATGTTTTGTAATGTCACTGAAAGTTTGCAAAATGAAGAAACAGTTAACTTTCAGAAAAAGTCCATAAACAAAGTCACTAGTGTAGTAAGTCTGACAAACTAATGACTCTGAGATATCTTCAGCAAGAAATAAAACATGTATTTCATTAAATGTCTTTCCCCTGGGTATGTTCATAAAGTAATTACTACCTCAGTTTAATCCACTTTTCTAATTTTCAGTCTGTTATGGCATCTGTGGTAAAGGTCAACATCCCTGCTCCTTCTTTCACTTGACATAATTTAAAATTGCAGTATTATTACAGAACCTATACCTCTAGAAAGAGGGCTAAGAAAGTATAAAACTTTTAAAGTTATACTTGTATGGAGTACAATTATTTCTTTAAAACTATACTTAACATTGCTTAATTACTGCAGTAATGTGTAACAGCCTCACATAGAACAGTTCATTCTGAATTTAAAGAACGCCTATTTTGCACTTTTTTTACTACGGATTTAACTGTGATTTTTATTGAAGTTAATTTTTACTAAGTTGGCCCATACAAGCTATAGTAACTGTAAAGCTGAACATACACACTTTGGAGTAATTTTCTCTCACAAACAGCTTTTTCTTATTACTGAAAATATTTCATATAACAGAGATGAAGATTGGTTCAACACACCATTTACTTACACCTGTTTCATTAAAAGATATTTACTGCAAGGCAAAAACTGAATATATTGCAGCTTACTGGTTCGTAGATGTGGTGGGGAATTCATTTTTATTTCTTAGGCTAAGGACATTGTCAGCATATACAGAAAATACCTGCAAAATCTTTTTTTTTTTTTGTCATGCTTGAACATAAGATTAACCATGATGGGTTCCTGGTTTAAATTTTTTATTATTTACCTTATTAATTGATGCTTAAAGTAACTTTGATGTGTATTTTATTTTTATATGAAATCTTGATATTTTTATGAATGAATCACCTGTTATGTTGATAGAGTCAGCCTGATAAAATGGGAGGTAGAGTTTCCTGTTGTACTATTTATTCATCTGACAGCTAGATGTAAATAATCATTACTATTAAGCACTTTATGTAAAATATATCTTTTTTGATGTCTGTTGATCTATGCTTGCTTGTACATCTTCACAACAACACTCTACAGAAACTGCTCTTTTAAAACTCACAAAACCAACAGACACTATTCTGTACTCCTACTTCTAGACGTCTCAGCTGCCTTTAACACGGTTGACCACCCCCTCCTCCTCAAAAAACTTTACTCCCTCTCTGTGACTGTGCTCTTCAGTGGCTCTCATCCTACCTATCCCAAAGCACTCCTCTTCCCTTCTCTGTTGGGGTCCCCCAAGGTTATGTTCTTGAACCTCTTTAATTTTCAATCTACACCTCTTCCCTGGGTCTCATGGCTTTCAATATCATTTCTACGCTGATGACACCCAAATCCAACTCTCAACCCCTCAACACACTCCATCAGTCTCCTCACGCATCACTAACTTACTAACAGACATATCTATATGGATGTCACACCACTTCCTCAAACTCAACTTGTCCAAAACCAAGCCTATAATATTTCCTCTCCCACGTGCTACTTCCCCTGAGTTCTTTGTCAAAAGCAATGGCACAACCATCCACCCATCCCCACATGTCAGCGTGCTAGGTGTTATCCTGGACTCTGAACTCTCCTTTTGGCCCCTCATCCAATCATTTCCTAAAGCTTGCCACCTCAACCTCTGCAGCATCTCTAAACTGCATCCCTTTCTAACCAATGAAACCACAAAGCTCCTGATTCACTCCCTGGTTATCTCTCGCCTTGACGACTGCAACTCCCTCCTTATTGGCTTACCTTCAAATAGACTATCCCCCCTTGAGTCCATCATGAATTCTGCTGCCAGACTCATCCACCTTACAAACCACTCAGTGTCTGCTACCCCTCTCTGACAATCCATCCAACAATAAGTTATAAAACCATCCACAACTCTGCCCCAGATACATCACTAGCCTTGTCTAAAAATACCAACCTACTTGCCCTCTTTGTTCCACCCAAGACCTCCTGCTCTCTAGCTTCCTCATCACCTCCTCCTATATCCGCCTCCAGGACTTCTCCCGAGCCTAGCCCATCCTCCAGAATTCCCTACCCCAATCCATCAGACTGTCTCCACATTTATCCACTTTTAGGCGATCCCTGAAAACTTTCCTCTTCAGAGAAGCCCATGCTGCCTCCATCTAACAACTGCACTATTTTGTCCATTAGCTCATCCCTCATAGCTATTACCCTTTTGTATAACCTGCCCCTCCCTCCTAGATTGTAAGCTCTAATGAGCAGGGCTCTCTGATTCCCCCTGTATTGAATTGTATTTTAATTGTACTGTCTGCCCTAATGTTGTAAAGTGCTGTGCAAACTGTCAGTGCTATATAAATCCTGAATAATAATAATAATAATAACACGTCTTGTGGTCAAGCAAGACACGCAAGAGTAGTAGCAACGTTTCTGTTGCCCTAATACAAAACCTGTTGGCATGCCTAGAAATGCAGTGTCCTTACATCTTCTAAACTAAGATCACAAACAATGTTTTCTTCCTATCAAACGACCTTCTATAAACTATGAGTTAAAGAGAAGACATGTCTGTAGCCCAAATTAGATCAGCCTAGCATTAAAATCATAGCTTTCGCCATAGTAGGGATGAACTCCCAGTGGGTTTAAGGTGAACCCAACCTATTTTCAGTTGGAGGATTAATGCAGTTACTGGCCCCCAAAGCAACCAGCTACCATCATTGAACTTTCTGGCTTCTGAACTTAGGTCAGGTGGATTAGAATGACCAATAATAGGGTTTTAATGAAAATTAAAATAAAGCATTTGTTTATGTCAGATCTTTCGGTTTTCAGATTCTGCACGTTTTGTTATCGTTTGTTAGAAAGATAACGAAAATAGACGAATTTCATACGAACGTGCATTCGGACGGAAACAAATGCACTACTGACCAGTGTATTCTGGCAGCCGGGAAGTATCCCGGCTGTCAAAATACACTTTATGCAATCAAGAACAGTTTCAAGCAAAGGCAGTTAGTCCATTCTCATTGAACTTTACATCTTTGTTAGGTGAGAGGATAATGTTTGTTTTTGCAATCAGAAAATATTTACAAGCTTTGATCTGCTAGGTCTCCCTACAATCACCACAACAAATTATGTTGGGTAGACATCCTTTTGTTTTGGCATTCACAACAGTCCTCTTTATATCAAGAGTTCCCTTTGGTTTGAATTGAACACATTTTAACTAAAGCGATATGATAGCTTCAAGGTATTTTGGTTAAAACCTTGATGTCCATGCTCATCATGTACACCTAAAGGATTACCTTTCTGAACATGTTACATGTTATACCCATATTCAGGTTGTAGCATGTAACATGTTGAACATCTGAAAAGGTAATACTGTTACATTTCACTACCACTAACCACCAATGCGGGGGGGGGGGCGGATAGAGGGATACATTTCACTGCCAGTGACCAGTAATGCAGGGGGGAGGTGGGGCAATAACTTTCACTGCCATAACCACCAATGCAAGAGGGATGGGGGTTAGTTTTCACTGCCACTGACAACTAATGCAGGGGTGGGGGGGTAAATTTCACTGTCAGTGTCCATAAATGAAAGAGGGTTCAATTTCAGTGCCACTGACCACCAATACAGCAATGCAGGGAGGTAGGGCGGAAAGGTACTGTTTTCACCCTAACCCTCATTCTTCCTCTCATTGCCAGCAAAGCAACACTCCTCTTCTGCTTCTAGCTGTCTCATGGCTTTTCACATGATGGTGAAGGTCAGGGATAGGCTTCTATGTAAATTACTTGACACTGTGGTGTTGCAAACTCATGCAAACAGGGTTTTTAGCAAAAGCTGGCATTAAGATGCTGGACATACAAATGATTTGGGGAAATGTTTTTCTTCCAATTCTGCGGCAACACTGCAGAGCTCTGTGCACTGGCTCTGGGGATTGCAGCAACATCATTTTGATGATTCCTCATAATGAGTTGGCAGCAATATGGCAGGATTAGCTGAATAGAAGGAGAAAATGCTGCTTGAACATCACTAGAAAGGCAAGTGACTCTGCTACATCCTTAAGGAGGATTAAAAGAAAAAAATGAATCCAATAAAACCAAAGTAGAGGTATGGTGGTATGTTGGTACTGGAAAAGATTTGTGATGAGGTGGAAAATAGTGCATTAGCAAAAGTAAAAAAAAAGTGTACACATTGCACCCTTGTGGAGAAAGAGCAAAGGGCTGCTATTTGCTTTTGAGAAGGAGGGAGAAAGACCTGGAACTTTCTGCTAGGATATATAGGAAAGAAGGGCTGAAGTGCAAAGAACTTGTCCAAATAAATAAATGGCTGCTATTAACCCTTTGTGAGCAAAAATAGCATGTTAGCAGCACTTGCAGACTATGCATGCACCTGGGAGGACTAAGACTACTTCACAACTTTTTTGTATGATTCGCCACTGATTCGGGAGGAAGAAAAGCTTTCTAGAGCCTCTACAGCCTAGATCTCTGATTTGTGAAGCCATCATATGAGGATGTGAGGAAAGGGATGTGCCCTATTACTGTAGGATTCTTACAATCCTATTAAAAAATGAATATGCCCAGCAAATTTTTAAACCAAAATCACTTTATTCACAAAATGCTACTCACATAAATGTGCAAATCTCTGTTAAGATATGAGTACATCTGAGTACATCAGTTCCGGGTGTCGGCTTCTGATAATGTCACTTCCGCTTGACTACCTCTGTCATTCTGCTTCCTCAGGCTAGGAACTGTACATATTAGCCAGCACACCAGGGATCATCATATATTGCCCAAAGACTTTTATTGCAGACAGATCACATCGCAAGGACAAGTGAAATATTTTGGAGCCATTTTTGGAGCCACGCAGGACCCCTACAGTACAGAGTTATCATATAATGTGCTATAAACAAAAAAAGATAAGAAAAAAAACTATATTTTTTTGCTTTTTGCTATAGTAAATATTTGCTATAATAAATATCCCCCATTAAAAAAATAATGAATTCTTCATCAGTTTAAGCCAATATGTATTCTTCAATTTTTTTGGTTAAAAAAAAAGGCAATAAGCGTATATTGATTGGTTTGCGCAAAATGTACAAAATAGGAGATAGATTTATGGCATTTTTTTTAATTATTATTTCTTTTTACTAGCAATGGCGGTGATCTGTGATTTTTTTGTGGGACTGCGACATTGTGGCGGACAGATTTGACACCTTTGACACTTTTTTGGGACCATTGACATTTATACAGCGATCAGAGCTATACAAATGCACTGTGTACTGTGATTACTGTGTAAAGGTCACTGGCAGGGAAAGGGTTAACACTAGGGGGCGATCAAGGGGTTAAATGTGTTCTCTCGTGAGTGTTTCTAACTGTGGATGGATGGGACTGACTGGAGGAAGAGACATCTTGCTGTTCATAATTACTGCAAGCAGCAGATCTGTCTCTTCTCTCCTGTCAGAACGAGGATTTGTGTTTATATACACAAATCCACATTCTGGCCCTCGTGCCCGCAATCGCAGGTGGCCAGTGGCGATCACTCCCACTGGGCACGTGCATCGGGTTCCCACGACATGCAGCGGGGGTGCCTGCCTGTTATGGCTCTTAAAGGAGCCAACGTACGGTTATGATGATTCACAGGAACAAACCACTTTGCTGATGTATATGTGCGTGAGCCAGTCAGCAAGTGGGTAAGCAAGCATTTTACTGAATGAACCTGATTCATTCAGTCTGTTCTGTTTTGATTAGCTATGATTGGCCAGAACTAATCACGTGGTACAGATGGGCTGTGATTGGCCCTGTCTGTACCATGTCATCACACTGACCAATCACAGCTAGCAACACAGTTGTATTCAATGGATGACATGAAAGGAAGCCATGTATTGTTTACAACTGTCATGTGACCTGCTGTTATACGGCAGCAAACCTGTACTCACATTTGTCATCAGCTGTGTCCTGTAGATGCAGCTGGTGACAAATCATGCTGTTGCGCGATCCTGCAACTGCATGATTGGGGCATCCTCATATGATGCCCAGTCAGGATAGTTGAACCACCGCTCGGCCATCAATTTGCTATTGGCTGAGCAGAAAGGTGTTAAAGTGATAGTAAACCCTTACGTATACCCAGTAGTGGCTGGCTTCAAGTGATACAGAGATTAAACAAATCCTCCTACATAAGCTGTACCATTTTATGTGCAATATTCTCTTTACATCCATTCAAAGTGCAGAATTTATAAAGCTTGTCTCAGCTGCCAAAAAAAGGGGCAGCTGGAGTTACATTCTGCAGAGCCCAGTAAGAAGAGCTCTGACAGATGATTGGAGGAAAGGAGCACACACACACACACACACACACACACACACACTTTTCACACTGTGCACAGGAACAATGCTGAGGCTGTCGATCAGCTGGAGGTCCCTCCCCGTCACCTTTTTTCTCTTGGTGTCAGAAAAACTTGTCAGAAGTGATACATACTGATGGCAGAGGAATGAAGCAGCAGACAGAAATTACACTTAGTTCTTTTAATTGAGACAAATGCAGACTATAGTGGGATATGCTTTGTTCATATTTTATGTCTGAGGTTAACAACCACTTTAAGCTTTTCATCTGTGTATCACTGTTCTGCCTTGGACAATCTCCTCCCTCAAACAAACCCTTCTCTACCTTGCAGAAGTTAAATGCTTGTCATGCACATGGCAATTTCAGACTATATTGATATATATAATGACTGTGCAGATTAAGGGAGACTTTCACAAGAAGTTGCTAAAGCTGCTTGGTTCCATTAGGCACTGTTAGTGTTAGTCTGCCTTAATCCACCCAACCAAAGTTAGTTGCATGTGGATTCAATTACCAAAACATTATCTAGTGTGTAGGTGGCATAGCAGCTGTATCATCTGCTGACTGCTCTCCTTCTCACAGGGCCTTCAAAACTGTTATCTCTCATCATTGAACTTTCTAGCAATAACAGAGTGACTCACTTTTCTGGAACTGGCAATACACATAAAAATGTGCTGAACAGATGCTATTCCTCATAGTGCAGTTTCTTCCTGGCATGTTTTTTAAATTCAGTGGCAAACAATCACATTTCTCAGGTGTCATTGGGTGAAAGGGTCTACTATCATTGTCCAAGCCTTAGACCATTGCCGACAGGAGTTTAATATATTTTAAAGCCATTTAAGCATAACTCAAAGTTTCACAAAGTAATGCTAATTTAGGAGGAACACATTACTAATAAATAAAAGCATATACATGTTTTTTTAAATGTAAAACAGATACATACATATTTATAGTAAGAAATGAAAACAAAACATTACTTTTAACCTCCGTATATAAGATATGAAACAACATTCACAACTTCATGAAAACAAGTACCATAATAGCAATTAGTGATATATAAAGAGCTTACTGGAAAAAAAATGTTACAGTTGAGATAAGGAATTAACTCTATATAATAAGATAAGGGGGAAAAAGGAAAATAAGAAATGAGAAACTGAGGAAGGGAGGAAAGGATGAATTTCAAAAATAAATAAATAAATACTACAGGGAGATAGGGTAAAATATGTATTAGGTCAGTCCTTCAACTACAGGTATACCCCACTTTTAGGTACACAATGGGTTTATTTACTAAAGCTGGAAAGTGCAAAATCAGGCTCACTTCTGCATAGAATTATTTAATCTGAAAAGCGCGAATCATCTCTCACCAAACTTCTACTAACCCGAGATTAGCAAAAGGAGCCCAAATTGAACTTCCTTTTTCTAGTCCTGTCTTACATGCTGTATGTCACTGCGTTCTTGACGATCGGACTTTGGTGTGATCGTGTGTACGCAAGACAGTGTGACAGCGTGATTCCGACGGGAAAACCGATCATGTGTACACAACATTATTTTTTTTTTTTTCCATAAACATTTTACTGAAAGTATGCCAAAGGTACATAGAAATACAATCACAGCAAATTCTGTTTACATGCAAACAACGGTTACTTGGGCAGCGTTCAAAACTCGCATGAACAAACAAGTAGAATAAAGGGGAAGGCATGTATACTTTGTCTTTGTTTAGCTAGACCTCAGGTCTACAAACACCTGAGAATAGACCCAATATTAAATAGGATTTAAGGCTAACGAAAGCTAAAATAGCTATTGGATAACCTATCGAGAGGGGGAAAGGGAAGGAAAGAAAAAAAAAGAAAAAAAGGGAAAGGGGACACAGAAGGAGGGGAGGGGCAGGGAGGAGGGGGGGCAGGGGTCGCGAGAAGGAGTGAAAATATCCAGAACGTCCAGGGTGAACCTGCCTTTGAAGAGATGCAGAAGAGAAGGAGAGGGGGTGAGGTCCTCACCAACTGCCCTCTCCAGTGCCCATGATGGGGATCAACCCTGTGAGAGAACAGTAATGTGATGCCCATTTTTGCCCATAATTTTTACCTTTGTGGGGTCAACCTATTACTTCTGGTCGCTGACCCCATAGTTTTCTGGTATGTTTGGGAGGCCTTAAAGGATGATCAATCGCCCCAAATCGCAGCATAGGACGCAGTTTTATCTAGTGAAGTGTGGATCAGCTGACATTATTTTAATGAGTAGCCATGAGTCTATTTAAACTCCCTTCCGCGAAAAAGTTTTATCCCTATTGCGGGGTCACCAGTATGGTATTTGTAAATTGAAATCATATCCCCTCTCAAGTGTCTCTTCTCCAGAGAGAATACATTCAGTGCTTGCAACCTTTCCTCATAACTAATATACTCCAGACCCCTTATTAGCTTTGTTACCCTTTTTTGTACTTTCTCCATTTCCAGTACATCCTTCCTGAGAACTGGTGGCCAGAACTGGACAGCTCCCCTCCTCTTCCTCTCTTGTGGGCACCCACGTGACATCACTAGACACATCATCATCAATGTCACCTTCCCCACCGCTATAATTACAGATCTCGGTGTAGGCAGCAACAGCGGGGACCAACCTCCTCCTTGGGCTGATCTGGGTACTGTCGTCAGACTGCTGAGTGGCGGTTGTTGCTACCTCCTCTTCCTGATCCAATGCCAAGAGTGGCTGCGCATCGGCAATGTCTTGTGATGAATTGGAAAATAATTCCTGTGACTCAAGCCGAGGGTATATGGTGGTGGTGGTGGTGTTGGTGGTAGTGTCTTTGGGGGTGCACACAGCAGAGAGTGAAGAAGAGGGTGCAGATCGAGAGGATGAGGAGGGTGCAAAAGAGTAAGGCTGAGTGAGCCACTCAACCAAGTCTGGTGCATCTTTTGACGTAATCGCACGCACCTTCTGCAATTTGCCACTTTGGCTCAAGCCTGTTGCTCCTGCCCTACCCCTATCAATCCTGCGGAAGGGCCTGCCTCTTCCTCTGTCTGTTATTTTTTAAATGACCCTGTGACAAAAGTCTCTAGAGAAGTGCAGTATGTATGTGGAAGAAGGTATATAACACCCCGCTTCAATCTGTCATTTTTGGGGGCCACTGGTCTATCACACCAATTATAATACTTTTTTTAATTGCATTTGTCACTCTTTGTAGTATCGCTGCTGAACCACTCAGAAGTCACAATGCTGCACAGTGGAAATGCACTATACTATGCTTTCTATATGTGCAAATATTTTATACATGTATTACACCACTATATACTGCACACCAAATAGTACACCTATACCAGTCCTTAAAAGGATCTTTGTGGACCTAATAGTAGCTAGCTAGTAGGTAGTGAATTGCAGACTGTCCCTGCTCCAAAAACCAAACTGTCCCTCCCTACACTGAGAAATGACAGCTGCAGAATCGGTCAGCAGCACTGCATGCAGTACACTATAATATGCTTTCTATATTTGAAAGAAAGTATTATACGTGTACAACCCTATATACTGTACACCTATAAAAGGACCTTTGTGGACCTAGTAGCTAATGATTTGCAAACTGTCCCTTCTCAGAACACCAAACTGTCCCTCATTCCCTACACTGATAAAAGACAGCTGCAGAATCGGGCAGTATTCTGCAGCACAGCAGTCAGCAGTGCACCATAATATACTTTGAATATTTGAAAGAAAGTATATTATATGTGTACAACCCTATATACTGTACACCTATACCAGTCATTAAAATGACCTTTGTGGACCTAGTAGCTAGTGATTTGCAGACTATCCCTGCTCATAACACCAAACTGTCCCTCAGTCCCTACACTGGTAAAAGACAGCTGCATAATCGGTCAGCACTCAGCAGCACAGCAGTCAGCAGTGCACCATAATATACTTTGTATATTTGAAAGAAATTATATTATATGTGCACAACCCTATATACTGTACACCTATACCAGTCCTTAAAAGGACCTTTGTGGTCCTAGTAGCTAGTGATTTGCAGACTGTCCCTGCTCAGAACACCAAACTGTCCCTCAGTCCCTACACTGATAAAAGACAGCTGCAGAATCGGGCAGCACTCAGCAGCACAGCAGTCAGCAGTGCACCACAATATACTTAGAAAGTATATTATATGTATACAACCCTATAAACTGTACACCTATACCAGTCCTTAAAAGGACCTTTGTTTACCTAATAGTAATAGCTAGTGATTAAACTGACTGTCCCTGCTCCAGACAGCGTCCTGTCCCTACACTGACAAAAGACAGGTGCAGAATCGGTCAGCAGTGCACTCTGCAATCAGCAGCACAGCAGTCAGCAGCAGTGCACCAGAACCCTATATACTGTACACCTATACCAGTGCTTAAAAGGACTTTTGTGGACCTAATAGCTAGCGATTTGTGTCACTACAGTCTGTCCCTGCTCCACACAGCAACCTCTCCCTACACTGACAAAAGACAGAATGTAAAATGGCCGCCAGATCAGGTCTATTTATAAGGTAGGGGGAATGTCCAATTGTCCATTTGCTGAAATGTCTCAATTGGCTGTCCTGTACTCCATGATGAATGTGTCATGGGTCAAAGTTCTTCACAATGTAAACAAATATGGCCGCCGTGAACAGCGCCAGAAGTTCGCCAGTTTGGTGAATCGCGAACTAGCAAAATTTGACGCGAAACGACCGCCAGATGAACCGCAAGGCCATCTCTACTGCGAATGATAAAGTTCTCATTACTAAAATCTTGCATTTTTAAAATCCTAAAAATCTCTATAGTATACAGTAGAAACACATTGTACACACATTTCACCAAAGCATTGCTTCATGAATACAGACAGTGGGTATTTGTTTTTTTTTATATATAAAGTCTGAATGTTCCAATGAAAGTACATCATGCAGACTCCCATAAAGCCAAATGTAAATGTTCCACTGGAGGATGTGCTCAGTTCCATTATGCTGGCACACAGTTTTTTGCACATTTAAAACATATAGCTGTTTAAAAAAAAAATGTTGGATAGGAACCACAGAACGTTATAATTATTGCATTTCAAATGGTAAGCATACAAGTACTTAGAAGAAGAATATATCAGGATGCAAATGTCTTTGCTCCAGTTGCAAAACAAAAAGGTTGTCTGTACTGGACTCTGCATTTCTCCCAGCACAAACATATTGATCATTTGTCCTCCTATTTTCCAATAGGATAAATTTGAATACGCTGTATGCCACTTAAATTATTCAAGAAACAAAAGATCACGTATGTGCTGTGAGCTGGGGACAGGTAGCAGGTACAAAGCTCCCTGGGGTGTGCACACTTTTGAGCACAGGTACCAGTAGTGACCAACAGTGCAGTGTTTATTGATGTTTTTTACAGGTCTTTTTATCAGTGATATACAGTGTTCTACAAAATAAACAAAAACACCAAAACAAAATCCTAGATATGTCCATCTGAAGGATCTGGTATGGGTTTTAGGGGGACCCCTACTCCATTGTTTAAAATAAATTGGCGCAAGATTCCCCTTAACCGGTTACCGACCAGCGCATGACGATGTACGTCGACAGAATGGCACGGGCAGGCATATTGGCGTACAGGTACGTCCAATCTTCAATGCCGCCCTGCCATCGGGAGCACGCCGGCGGCGGCGCTCTCCCGCGCTGGTCGGGACCCCTGTGAGTCCGGTCGCGGGACCTGCGGACTCGATCGCTGCGGGCATCCCCGTGATTGTCTCACGGGACGGCTGAATGGAGGAAATGCCGTGTAAATAGCATTTCTCCATTCTGCCTAGCAACTAGTGACGCTGATCTCTGCTCCATGTGATTGGAGCAGAGATCAGTGTTCACTAAATGAAAGCCCAACCCCCCCACAGTTAGTAACACACCCCTAGGAACACTTAACCCCTACACTGCCACCCCCTGGTTAACCCCTTCACTGCCAGTGTCATTTACACAGGAATCACTGCATTTAGATAGCAGTGATTACTGTATAAATGACAATGGTCCCAAAAATGTGTCAAAAATGTCCGATGGGTCCCCCACAATGTCGCAGTCACAATAAAAATCGCTGATCGCCACCATTACTAGTAAAAAAAAAAAATAATAAAAAATTATTAATAAAAATGCTATAAAACTATCCCTATTTTGTAAACGCTATAACTTTTGCGCAAACCAAACAATAATCGCTTATTGCAATTTTTTTTACCAAATATATGTAGAAGAATACGTATCGGCCTAAACTGAGGGAAAAAACTGTTTTTTATATATTTTTGGGGGATATTTATTATAACAAAAAGTAAAAAATAATGTTTTTTTTTCAAAATTGTCGCTTTTGTTTATAGCGCAAAAAATAAAAACGGGAAAAAAAGGACATCAATTTTGTTTGGGAGCCACGTCGCATGACCGTGCAATTGTCAGTTAAAGTGATGCAGTGCCGAATCGCAAAAAGGGGTCTGGTCTTTGACCAGCAAAATGGTCCGGTCTGTAAGTGGTTAATATCCATACCAGCCCTGAAGGGCCTGGCATGGATTTTGGGGGGGCCCCACGCAATATATATTTTTTAATTTTGGTTTTGGTTTGGGGTTCCCCTTAATATTCATACCAGACCTAAAGGGCCTGGTAATGGGCTGGGGGGAGAACCCATGCCATTTTTTTCAATGAGTTTTATCTATATTGCGGAGACCTGACAATTCATTACAGCCACGATCAGTTTTAAATTACTTTTTTTCCTTTAGAAATGTCATTGTGCTATTTTACTGTTCTAAAAATGGGAAAAATGCGCCACTTTACAGGCATACCAAAGAAACCCCCCAGGCATGATATTTAAAGGAATATTAAATTTTTATGGTTTCACTTTAATCACTATTAACCACTTCCCGACCAGCGCACAACGATGTACGTCGACAGAATGGCACGGGCAGGCATATTGGCGTACATGTACGTCCAATATTCGTTGCCGCCGTGCCATCGGGAGCGCGCCGGCGGCGGCGCGCTCCCGCGCTGGTTGGGACCCCCGTGAGTCCGGTCGCGGGACCCGCGGACTCGATCGCCGCGGGCATCCCCGCGATCGTCTCACGGAGCGGCCGAATGGAGGAAATGCTGTATAAACAACATTTTCCCATTCTGCCTAGCAACTAGTGATGCTGATCTCTGCTCCATGTGATTGGAGCAGAGATCAGTGTACACTAAATGACAGCCCAACCCCCCCACAGTTAGTAACACACCCCTAGGAACACTTAACCCCTACACTGCCACCCACTGGTTAACCCTTTCACTGCCAGTGTCATTTACACAGGAATCACTGCATTTATATAGCAGTGATTACTGTATAAATGACAATGGTCCCAAAAATGTGTCAAAAATGTCCGATGGGTCCCCCACAATGTCGCAGTCACAATAAAAATCGCAGATCGCCGCCATTACTAGTAAAAAAAAAATAATAAAAAATTATTAATAAAAATGCTATAAAACTATCCCTATTTTGTAAACGCTATAACTTTTGCGCAAACCAATCAATAATCGCTTATTGCGATTTTTTTTACCAAAAATATGTAGAAGAATACGTATCGGCCTAAACTGAGGGAAAAAATGTTTTTTTATATATTTTTGGGGGATATTTATTATTACAAAAAGTAAAAAATAATGCGTTTTTTTCAAAATTATCGCTCTATTTTTGTTTATAGCGCAAAAAATAAAAACCGCAGGGGTGATCAAATACCACCAAAAGAAAGCTCTATTTGTGGGAAAAAAAGGACGTTAATTTTGTTTGGGAGCCACATCGCATGACCGCGCAATTGTCAGTTAAAGCGACGCAGTGCCGAATCGCAAAAAGTGGTCTGGTCTTTGACCAGCAAATTGGTCCGGTCTGAAAGTGGTTAAAATCACTGCTCCTGAAAAAATGTCAGTTTTTAAAACTTTTTTTGCATTTATACATGTCCCCTGGGGCAGGATCCAGGTCCCAAAACACTTGTTATGAAAATAACTTATATAGTTATATACTGTAAGCCTTTAAAATTTGAGCACTTTTGATTTTTCATGTTCGTGTCCCATAGACTTTAACGGTGTTCACGTGTTGGTTCAAAATTCTTTGCCTGTTTACAAGTTCTGGTGTGAACCTAAACCGGGGGTGTTCGGGTCATCCTAAGCCACAATTATCTCTTTATGTGGAATAACAGAATTATTCACTGCTGGTAAGACCTGATGAGGTTGACTAATGTGCAATTGAAAATTATATATATTTAGTGCATGATATTCATAGAATCCATAACAGGGCTTCTGACAGTCTCTGTACAAAAGTAAATGTATTTTGTATTGTGTACTGTTATCTCTGTATGTGTGTATAAAGTGTGCATATACTGTATATATATATATATATATATATATATATATATATATATATATATATACATACAGTATCTCACAATAAATGGATGTTTCAACTTTAGGTAAACATCTGTTTGTGCTTTTCATCCATTTAACCATTCAACAGTAAGTGAATATATACACTATCTCACAAATGTGAGTACACCTCTCACATTTTTGTAAATATTTTATTATAGCTTTTCATGTGACAACTAGGGATGAGCTCGGTGTTCGAGTCAAACGCATATTCGACTCA
Organism: Lithobates pipiens; assembly: GCF_037356315.1. Taxonomy (NCBI): domain Eukaryota; kingdom Metazoa; phylum Chordata; class Amphibia; order Anura; family Ranidae; genus Lithobates; species Lithobates pipiens. Next base: position 521,695,610 of record NW_027507748.1, on the reverse strand, counting down.
AACATCATCTGTTCGCCTGTTCGGCAAATCCAGAACTTTGTGGGCCATTTGTTCCATATTCCCGTGGTGCTCACAGCCCACAATGCACTGCGCCTTCGCAGTGCATTGCTGGCTGATAATTGGTCAAGCATGCACTGTGACCCCGCATGCTTAGCCAATCACAGAACCGGCAGGGAGGAGAGCCATAATTGGCCACAGGCAGGATGACTATGGCCAATTATAGCTCAGGAAATTTTAGTACACGCCCCACACTATATAAAGCTGCCAGTGCAGTGGCCTTGTGTAGTGTGTTGGTGTGCAGGGAGAGAGCAGGATAGGCGGGGACACTGTCATCTTTGCTTGTTAACCTAGCACAGTTACAGTGGGTGTATTGTGCCTCCTGCACAGTATACACCTGAAGCTACCCCTTTATTGCTGGTGTTGTTCTATTTCTGTAACACAGGCATCTGCAGCAGTTACAGTGGGTATATTGTGCCTCCTGTACAGTATACAACTGAGGCTACCCCTTATTGCTGGTGTTGTTCTGTTTCTGTAACACAGGCATCTGCAGCAGTTACAGTGGGTGTATTGTGCCACCTGCACAGTATAAACCTGAAGCTACCCCAATTGCTGGTTTTCCCATCTGCCTGCAGGCCATTAGTATGTCTGGAAGGCCAACAAGGAGAGGCAGACACGAGCCAATAAAAGAGGGCAAGCAAGCTCTGTGTCTAGAGACAACAGTGGTGGTCGTGGACACAGTGCATTGTCATCAGCTCATGGCCATGAGACATGCTTGTCCTTATTTTCGGCAGCTGGATGTGTTGAGCCACATTATGCCGAAGACTTGGTAGAGGGGATGACCAAGCCCTCCTCATCCTCCTCATCCTCTATCACCCAGGCTCAGGGTACTGGCAAAGCAGCTGCCAACGCATCCTCTCCCCTCATCTCAACGTCATCAGTCACTCCTTCCCTAGACCCATCATGTCCCCCTGAAGAGTCCTCTGAACTGTTTGAGCACAGTGTTGGGTACATGCTCCAGGAGGATGCCCAGCTTTCTGAAGGGTCTGATGATGATACCCAGCTAGAGCAAGGCAGTAGCGTGAGCACAGATAGAGGGGATGCTCAAGAAGGACAGCAATCTGGCAGTCATGTTCCACCAGCTGCAGAATACTGCCAGGTTTGCTCCAGTGATGAAGAGGAAGGGGATGATGACTTAAACAAAGGAGTGGCTGTGGACGTAGTGTACTTGGATCTTGCAAAAGCATTTGTCACAGTTCCTCACACACTGCTAATGTGTAAGGTAAAGTCTGCAAGCTTGAAAACATTCATTTGTAAATGGATAGAAAACTGGCTAAAAGACCATATTTAGAGAGTAGTGGTTAATGATTCATACCCTGATGATCTAGGGTTGTTAGTGGTGTACCCCAAGGTTCAGTGTTGGGTCTCTTATTTTTTAATACATCTATAAATCATATATGGTCTGGGATTAAAAGTATTGTTTCAGTCATTGCAGATGACACCAAGCTATGCAGTGTAATAACATTCTCACTGGATTTCCCCAACCTACAAGCTGACTTCAATACACTGTTTAATTGGGCAACTTTGTGGCAAACAAGGTTTAATGTTGATAAATGTAAAAATTATGCACTTAGGGCCTAATAATATGCATGGATCATATATACTAGGGGAAGTACAACTGGGGGAATTAATGGTGGAGAAGGATCTGGGTGTTCTGGTAGATCATAAACATAATAATGGCATGCAATGCCAAGCAGCGCTTTCCAAAGCGAGGAAAATCCTTTCTTGTATAAGGGTGGTATAGACTCCAGAAAGAGAGGGATATCATTTTACCCCTGTACAGATCATTAGTAAGACCTCATCTGGAATTTGCAGTTCAGTTTTGGGCACCAATTCACAACTGGAGAAAGTGCAGAGAATAGCAACCAAACTGATAAGAGACACAGAGTTGCTCAGCTATAAGATTAGAAGAACATAATTTATTCTCTCTTGAGAAGAGGAGATTAAGGGGGGGTATGATCAACATGTATAAATACATAAGTGATCCATATAATGAACTAGATGTTGAGTTAAGGGGGCACACTTTACGTCTGGAGAAAAAGAGATTTAATCTTCAAATACAAAAAGGTTTCTTCACAGTAAGAGCTATGCAAATGTGGAATAGACACATCAAGAGCTGGTTCTGTCCAGCTCAGTAGATTGCTTTGAAAAAAGCCTGGATTCTTTCTTAAACATGCATAATATAACTGGATGATAACATTTATAAGTAAAATTGATCCAAGGAATATCCGATTGCCTCCTGGGAAATCAAGAAGTGTTTTTTTCCCTTGCTGGAGCAAACTGGATCATGGTTTGCTGGGGGTTTTTGCCTTCCTTTGGATCAACTGTGGATATAAGATTGTGTATATAGGATTGTATGTTTTTTTCCCTTTTATTGGTTGAACTAGATGGACTTGTGTCTATTTTCAACCAGACTATGTACAGTAAGTATGCATTTAACAGTTCAACAAAATTCTCTCGTTTTCCCCAACAATCGAAAAAACATAACAACAGTCAATTTTTTTTCCTATACTGTATTCGTTTTTTCCTGATTATACACCATGTACATTGTTCAATGCTCTTTGTAAACTGCTATGGAATCTTAGACTCAGCAAAGACATATGTCAGCACACACTTAGAGAATGTCCTAATGTGTCACTTTTCATTAGGTGGCCTAGGTAATACTACAACACCAAACCGCAACTTTCTAAATACTTGGGAATGATGCTTAAAAAAAAGTAAAACAAATAAAAATAAAATAAAAATAGGCCAGCTTTAATGCATTTTAAGTGTGACCTGCAGCCTTCTTCAGAAAAGTCAGTCTTCTCCATTACTCTTTTAGGTCAAAATCCATGTTTATGCCTTTATACTGCATTCACTTCAATATATACAGTTGTGTGAAAAAGTATTTACCCCCTTTCTGAGTTTTTATTTTTTTGCATATTTGTCACACTTAAATGACTCAGATCATCAAACTAATTTTATTATTACACAAAGATAACCCAAGTAAATACAAAATGCAGTTTCTAAATGATAGTTTCATTTATTAAGGCAAACAAGCTGTCCAAACCTGCCTGGCTTTATGTGAAAAAGTAATTGCCCCTTAAACTTAATAACTGGTTTTGCCACCCTTGGCGGCATCAACCGCAATCAAGCGATAACTGGCAATGAGACTTTCACATTGCTGTGGAGCAATTTTGGCCCACTCTTCTATGCAGAATTGTTTTAATTCAGCCACACTCAGCCAAGTTTTCCAGCATGAATGGCCTGTGTAAGGTCATGATACAGCACCTCAATTGGATTTAAGTCTGGGCTTTGACTAGGCCACTCCAAAACCTAAATTGTGCTTTGTTTGAACCATTTGGAGGTGGACTTGCTGTTGTGTTTCGGATCATTGTCTTGCTGCGTAACCCAAGTGCACTTGAGCTTGAGGTCACAAACTGATGGCCAGACATTCTCTTTTAGGATTTTCTGGTAGAGCTCAGAATTCATGGTTCCATAAACTATGGTAAGGCATCCAGGTCCTGAAGTTGCAAAGCAGACCCAGACCATCACGCTACCACCACCATGTCTGATTGTTGGTATGATGTTCTTGTTATGAAATGCTGTACTTGCTTTATGCCGGATGCAACGGGACACACACCTTCCAAAAAGTTATATTTTGTCTCATCAGTCCACAGAATATTTACCTAAAAGTCTTGGGGATAATCAAGATGTTTTTTGGTAAATGTGAGATGAGCCTTTGTGTTCTTTTTGGTCAGTGGGGGCTTTGGTCTTGGAACTCTCCCTTGGATGAAATTTTTGTTATTGTTGAATCATGAACACTGATCTTACCTGAAGCAAGTGAGGCCTGCAGTTCTTTAGCTGTTGTTCTGGATTCTTTTATGACTTCCTGGATGAGTCATCATCATGCTCTTGGAGTAATTTTAGTAGGCCGGCCACTCCTAGGAAGGTTCACCACTGTTCCAAGTTATCACCATTTATGGATAATGGCTCTCTCCATGGTTAACTGGAGTTCTAAAGCCTTACAAATGGCTTTGAAACCCTTCCTAGATCAATACATGTACATTAATTTGTTCCTAATCTGTTCTTGAATTTTTTTAGATTGTTGCATGATGTGTGGCGTTTTGTGATTGGTTAGCATGCTTCACTTTGTCAGACAGCTTCTATTTATGTGATGTCTTGATTTAACAGGTCTGGCAGTAATCAGGTCTGGGTGTGGCAAGTGAAATCTAACTCAGCTTTCCAAAAAACTGTGGTTAATCACAGTTCATTCATGATTCAGCATGGGAGGGGGCAATTACTTTTTGCACATAGGGTCAGGCAGGTATGAACAGCTGATTTTCCTTAATAAATAATAATTTAAAAACTGCATTTTAGATTTACTCGGGTTATCTTTGTGTAATATCAGTAAGGGAACAAATACTTTTTCATACAGCTGTGTGTGTGTGTATATATATATATATATATATATATATATATATATATATATATATATATATATATATTTATATATATATATATATATATATATATATATATATATACACATACATACACATACATACTGTATACACATACGCACACAATTTTCTTGTGTGCAATGCATCCCCTACCTTAGAGTTTGTCAATAGCAGTACATTTAAAAATGCAAGTATGTTTTTTTTCTGCAAAGTAATATATAAAACACTATGGTTTTCCACGGGGCTGATTTTAGAAATCACAGGTCCATATAGCAAAATGTTTGTTAAATAGGTGCGGCGGCTGAGCTCCATACAGACCAGGAGGCATCCACCGCCATCCGCCGCCATTCACCCCTGGAAAACACCAAAAAGTGACCTCTGAGTCCGGGGTCCGCGGAGCTGTCCCCCAGGGGCCATCTGCAGAGCAATAACCAAGCGCAGCGGCGTACACATACCCGGCCGCATCGCGGAACACCCGGCGCCATATTGCGGCCTACGAGTTCTCAGGCCCTCACCAGCCTCTGCCGCAGCGCCGCCGGAGTGAAGAGGCAGCAAGCCCAGCGGACACACACCGCCGCTCATCCGGACACAGCGCGGCCGGACCAACAGGGCACAGTGTTCCGCAGCCTCCCGGAGCGACTATCCAGGCCCTGGACCCAGCCTATACCTCCACCAGGCCGCAGTGAGTACAAACACCCCCCCCCCCCCCCACAGCGGACTTATCTCACCACACTTAGTGGGAGCCTGCACCACAAGCAGATCTGGGGGATAGAATCAGGGGGCATAGGAGGCAACATCCATCAGTGCAGGGAAAGTCTGAGGCGCAGGCCTATTTACTGGAGACGGCGGCCATCTTGCTACTCCAAGTACACCCTGTATCTTCCTCACTAACTGGCTCCGTTTGGACTGTAACCACCTAACCTCACCCCAGCACAACCCCAGAACAGGTGCATATCCCACTAGCGATACAGTTCTCATACCCAAGAACTGACAAACTCTATCACAGGGGCAGTGGCCTGGTGAGCAATACACATGACTGTAATGTAAAGAAACCCTGGTGACCGGAGGGGCCTGTACACTGAAAACAGACCTGACAGACAAATATGTCCACACAATCAAGGAGAAGTACACATAGCCATATTCTCCGCTCTTTGGGGACACCCCAGAAGAAAAAAAAGAACTCGCCAGCAAACCTTAGCAAATTTAATTACTGTGGCGGAAACAAAAGCTCTAAAATGGCACTGACACGAAGAAACAGTATTGTTGAGGATAAGGAAGACGATAAAGTCTCCCTATCAGCGTCTGAAGACTCAGCCGCAGGCCACGGTAAAACCGACCAACTCCTTACTTACGTAGCTATGACAGACATTGCTGCCGATATCAAAAGCTCCTTTGCTGCAGCAATCACAGATATTAAAACCGAGCTAATGAGACTAACTGAGCAAATGGCGATCACAGACAGAGCTGGGAAAAGGAGGGACAGAGCACTGATCAGACTGGACGATATCACTAACTCGCACTCCCAACATTTGATCGATATGAACAGGCAGATCGAAGACCTGGACAACCGTGGCAGACGGAACAATATCAGAGTCAGAGGAGTGCCCGAATCGGTATCCCCAGACCAGATCAGACCAGCCCTAACCGCCATCTTTAACACTCTCATCGAACGGCCGGAACAATCCCCCATCGAATTTGACAGGGCACATAGGGCTCTCAGACCCGGAGCGCAGGATGGAATCCCCCCAAGGGACATCATCTGTTGCCTATCAAACTTCAGCCTGAAGGAAGACATCCTACACAAAGCCCGGATGAAGGAAAGGATAGTGCACGAAGAAGCTACAATCCAACTTTTTCAAGACCTGTCACCCATTACGCTTAAAAATAGAAGAGCATTACGTCCACTCTTAGAAGTACTGAAGCATAAAGGAATCAACTACAGATGGAAATTCCCGTTCGCACTACAAGCAAACTTTCTGGGGAAACAACATATGCTAAAAATCCCTGAAGACCTCAAAAAATTCTGTGAGGAACTACAAATTGCACCAATGGACCTCCCGGAATGGTATGCAGAATTCCTCACACCACCGGCAATTAACAACCCACAATTCTTAGCGGGTCCCCCCCAGGCACAATCGCCTTATCAGCTAGGCAAGCATCGCAGAAGCGCTGACAGAAACAACTCAGAGTCCCCTGCATCCTCCAAAAGTGCTAGGAGCCCGAGAGGGAGGGATCCTAGAGGCTACTGAAATGACCAAACCTTCTACAATATACATCCTGGCCTGACGCAAGTTATTACCCAGTTCCCTAGTACGGCACTTTGACATGGCGCAACCAAACTTGTTTTGTTTTGTTTTTGAAAGACTCGCCCATTATCCCATCTTGGCGGCTGTCACTAACTTGCTGCAATAGGGGGACCAACAACTTTAAGAGCTAAAAGTTCCCAACCTGGGACCCCCCACCCCCTTTTTTTTTTCTTCCCCCCCCCCCCAAACATGGTTAGACTTCTGTACTCTGCGGAGTGAATATAATAATCTGCAGCAACAACGTTCAATTTTATTCTGTTATGCTTTAACTTTTATCTTTTATTTAGGTTCTGAGAATGGCAAAGGGTTAAGTGCCTTGAATGTCGCTATTGGCACATGCGACACTCCCCTACATCCCCTGAGATGGTGTCTCTCTCATGACTGCAGAACAGTGAGTTACATTGCATGAGTCACCGCTTTTTACTCTCTCCCCACAACATAACATAGGGAAAAGTATACCTTAATGGCTTTTGGCAGGGAGCAATAACAGGTTGACCCTAAGGCCGCGTACACACGCGGGGACTGTTCGCCCAACTTTGTCCGTCAAACAGTTTCGGCAAACAGTCCGCTCAAAATTAGCATGGACGGACATGGCCACACACGACGGACGAACAGTTTGCTGAAACCGTGCGCGATGACGTGAACGGCACGTACGACGGGACGAAAAATACGACGTCCTATACACTGCATTATAACTTTCGGCATGTAAATCCTTTCTGAGCATGCGCGGAACTTAGTTTGACGAACAAGCCTACACACGAGGGGACTGTTCGCTGAAACTTTGTTTCAGCGGACAGTTTTTCGGAATTTCCGAAAAACCTTGTTCAGCGGACTGTTTGCTGAAACTGTCCGCTGAAAGCCCACACACGAGCGGACTGTTTGCCGAAACACTGTTCAGCGGACAAAGTTGGACGAACAGTCCCCGCGTGTGTACGCGGCCTAAGGACACTATTTAATCCATCTGGACTAAACCCCTTTATGCATAGTCCGGGCAACATCTGTGAAGATCCCCCTCCTTAACTCGCTATGACATAACTTGCTCGGGGGGTTTTAAGAGCGGGCTAGGCCTATATGGAATAGAAACCAATCTGTGCCTTACTGGGGAAATAGACACACCTGTTATTGTCCTTGTGGCTCCCCTACTTGATGTTGGAAACTCTTCGTCCTTATACAGGGACTAGACTACCCCTAGAGTACACGGGGGTGCCTGGGCCTCAATATGCAATGTGGAGAGTTGAAAGTTAAATGCTCAGGATTTGGGTTAAAAGTTTGAAGGGTTTTTTTTTGCTAAGTATTTGTTATACAGCTTGGCGCCTAGGCCATAGTTCCATTTGATTGGTTTATAAAGTGTTTATAATGTTATATTCTTCTGCAAATCGGTTAATAGCATCTTGTACACCCCCCTCCCCCTCTCATTACTCAAGTTCACTCTAGCTTGCAATGGATGCTAATAAATGGTCTCAGATAACTTACTTATAGATAACCTCTTGATGGGGATTAGACCCATGCGCTGTGTCGGGCCCCCCTCACTAGTCACCTCCATTGCTGCTACAGAGCAGTCCACAGACACAGTCACTCCTAGACTGCTTATTGATCACCTCCCACTATTCCCCAAAGGGAAAGTACTAACACATAAGCATATTAGTTAAATCCCAAACTGACCCACCACCGATTGGTGGCAGGTGGGTACACTTCTTCTTATACCTTAACTACTTAAGTCTTCCACCCTCCTCTCCCCCCTTACCTTACCCCCCCACCTCCCTACTCTCATTCCCCCTTCTTACCCCCACGCACGTACGCATTCTCCTTTTCGGACCCAAAGCATCTTACACTAACACACTCTGTGTCACCTACATCTCTTGTGAAAACCATTCACAGAAGCAGTTTTCTCAGAACCCGTCCGTCCTAGATTAAAGGCCAAGATGGCATATGCCTTCCTAGGGAAAAAGCCAACTCTTATCTCACATAATGTAAATGGTCTGAATATTCCTGAAAAACGGTCTAAATTGTTAAGAGAACTTAAAAAAGTGCGCCCCTTAGTGGTATTTCTACAAGAAACCCACTTCAAAGACAAGAGTATTCCTAAACTCACTGACAATATATACACAAAAGCTTACCACTCTTCCAAATCCCCTTGCCAAAACAAAAGGAGTGTCCATCCTACTGAACAAAGATGCGCCTTTTGAACTGAAGCATCAACTTATTGACCCTGAGGGAAGATATTTGTTCCTGAAGGGCACCTGGGAGGGATCCCCTATAACTATAATGCTAATGTGTACTTCCCGAATACCTCCCATGTGCCATTCTGTGGCAAAATAATCGAAGAACTTAAATGGTTTGCGGAGGGATGTGTCCTTCTAGGTGGGGATTTTAACATCCCTCTTTCCCCCCTCAGGGACACCTCATCTGGACACACCCATGTCAGTTATAGGCTTCTTAAACGAATGAAAACGCTACTGCAGTCACTGACTTTGGTTGATGCATGGAGATCCTTCCATCCATCGGAGAAGGACTTTACTTTTTATTCCGCACCTCACAAACGATACTCACGAATTGATATGATCTTTGTCTCACAAAGAGACCTGGGTAACTTACTCGCAGCTGAGATAGGCATTATTGCCCTTTCTGACCACGCACCCACGGCTATCTCAATAGAACTGGGTGCACACCGCAAACCTGTATTTAATTGGAGACTCAACCCTACACTCCTTACTGACCAAATAGTGAGAGATGACATCCACAACACAATTAATACATACTTTCGCAATAACATTGACACCGATACAAACCCGCTAAATAATTGGGAAGCCCACAAGTCAGTGGTGAGGGGTGAACTGATAAAATGGGGTGCCAAGAAGAAAAGGGAAAGAGAGGGTGAAATTACAAAACTATCCCAACAAATTGCTCACTTAGAATTACAACATAAACAATCCCACTCTCGCTGGGTAGAGGAGCAACTGACTGAACGCAGAAAGGCTCTACGCCTCCTACTGGATCTCAAAATCAAAAGATCCCTTTTTTTCAGAAAAAATATTTTTTACGAACAAGGGGACAAGAGTGGGAAAAAGCTAGCTAGGGCCCTGAAGGAAGCAACACTATCAAGTCATATCCATGCCATAAGGGACAAAGAAGGGACTCTGAAATTCAAATCTAAAGAAATGGCAGACTTGTTTCACAATTACTATGCCAAATTATACGACCTGCCGGCCCAACACAAACCATCCCACATAATAATTAAAGACTTCTTGGAAAACAGTAACTTACCTTCCCTGGCAAGTGGGGACGCACACAAGCTGGATGACCCTATAGCTATATCAGAAATCTCAGACGCAATATTAGATTTAAAAACAGGTAAGAGCCCTGGTCCTGATGGTTTTACATCACAATACTATAAGACTTACACAATCTCCCTCCTGAAACCTCTCCAAACGGCCTTTAATTTTCTAGCAAAAAACAGAAACAACTCCAATTCATTCTTAATGGCACACATAGCTGTTATCCTAAAACCTAACAAGGACCACTCCGACTGCGCAAACTTCAGACCCATATCACTCCTAAATGTTGATCTCAAGATCCTGGCCAAAATACTTGCCAATAGATTGAAACCCCTTCTGGCAAAGATCATAGGCCCTGAACAGGTGGGATTCATGCCAGGTAGGGAAGCTCGTGACAATACCACTAAGGCACTGAATCTTATCCACTTTGCTCATACCTCCAAAACAGCCGGCATACTGCTTTCCACCGACGCAGAGAAGGCTTTCGATAGAGTCTCCTGGGACTACATGATGGACACCTGTGCCCATATTGGTTTAAAAGAAAACATGCTATCATGGATCTCAGCCCTTTATCGAAATCCCCAGGCCCAAATTAAAGTAAATAACATACTCTCAGACCCCATCTCGATCCACAATGGAACACACCAAGGATGCCCTCTATCACCACTTCTCTTCATCATCACCCTAGAACCCCTAATAAGAACAATCAACTTACATAGAGATATCCAGGGCTTCACAGTAAACCATAGAGAATACAAAATAGCCGCATATGCGGATGACCTTTTACTCTTCATCACCAACCCACATATATCCTTACCAAACCTTCAAAAAGTGTTTCAAACCTTTGGGTTCATTTCCAATTTTAAAGTGAATCAATCAAAATCTGAAGCACTCAACCTTACCCTCCCTCCTGACCAATTTAAGAGACTGAAGGACAACTACCCTTATAGATGGGAACAGACCACACTCAAATACTTGGGAATAAATTTAACTAGCAACCACGACAATTTATACAACTCCAACTTTAAACCCCTATTATCCTCAATAACGAAAGACCGGCTGAGGTGGCAACCAAAAAAATTCTCATGGTTTGGTAGGGCGTCCATTTTGAAGATGACGATACTGCCTAGACTACTATACCTATTTAATGATCTACCCATTAAAATTCCGGAAACCTTTTTTAGCATTCTCCTTAAAGCACAGAGAAGCTTCCTCTGGGCAGACAGAAGACCCAGAATCAACTTCACTCTACTAACTCTTCCCAAAAGTACTGGAGGAATGGGTCTACCTGACTTTAAGAAATATTTTCAGGCTGCACATATCACCAGACTCATAGACTGGCACTGCCATGGCCCAAACAAAGATTGGGTCCAATTAGAAAGCAATCTAACACTACATAAAATGCTTTACTATCCATGGTCCATACACTTCAAAAAATATAAACAGATAGGAAACCCACTGACTGAAAACACAATCAATATTTGGCACAAAATAGCGAGTCTTTACAAAATCGCATCCATCCCGGGCCCGCTGACACCACTCACCAATAACCCTGATTTCCCTCCGGGTATGCACCACAAATTACCACATGACCTCCTCATTCACCACTGCATGACAAATTCGAAAATCAAAACATTTGACGCACTTAGCTCAGAGGTGGACATTTCCTGGCCTGTGGTTTTATATGCAATTACGGGACTTTGTGGTAAACAGTAAGCACAAATCTAAATTTAGTCTCCCGTTGACGCAGCTGGAATCCATATGCTTAAAAAGATCACCGGTAGCTCACACCACATCCCTTGCATACTCATGGCTAATGTGTACACCACACGCGGATAACAATAAACACAAAGAGAAGTGGGAACATGACCTTAAAATGAAAATTTCTGAAAAGCAATGGGAAAAGGTGTGTATTCTGACACACAAATGCTCGTTAAGCTCCAAATACCAAGAGATTTCCTATAAGGTCCTCACTCAGTGGTATTTGACACCGCAAAAGGCCGGGAGATGGTCTCACCCCACCTCGGATAGATGCTGGAGATATAAAACTTGTATAGGCTAATTTATACACATTTGGTGGGAATGTCCCTCATCCGCACCTACTGGGACGTAATTAAGACCTGGATAAAGCATATAACGGAAACTAATCTCGAGCTAGACGCAGCCGCATGCCTAATTAATCTAGTCCCAATTACCTTAAGCCGCTACAAAAAATCACTTTCTCGACACCTATTCGTTGCTGCTAAAACACTCATACCCATCTATTGGAAAACCCCCACAATCCCAGGAGTTAAGGAATGGTTGAACAGAGTGCAATATATTTTTAAAATGGAGGAAATAGTGGCAATGAAAAAAGAGAATAGCACATCCTTTAACAAGACTTGGCAACCTTGGTTGGCTTTTTCCCTCTCCTCAGATTACCAATTACTTATAGGCTGAACTTCCCTTCCCCATCATTCTACAGAGAAATAGGAAATAGAAAGGAGAAAACAGAAGGATTGAGTTATATATGCCTCTCTTAGATACACACTTAACCTAAAGAATTGAACCCTAGTGCGATGGTATCCCTCTCCCCCCACCCCCTTTGCTTCCAACCCCCTTTACCTTGTACCCTCTTTCACCCCTCCTCAAATACATGAACTATCCAGTGGTATCTCTAGTTTCTATTTTGTCTATTGGATTTTGCTTTTTTCTTTTGTTCTAATTGAGATACTTGGTTACAACACAAATGCTACCTAATTGTATTAATGTTTGTATAGCTACCACTGTTGGCAACATTTATATCCCTTTGCTAATTGTAAACCTGAACATACTCTCAATAAAACATTTTGATTGTGAAAAAAAAAATGTTTGCTAAATATACACTAACATCATAATTAGTGGACAGTCAAACCATAAAAAACGTACTGCTAAATCTAAAAGAGAAAACTGTATTGAGTTAATAAATAAAGCTCAGTGTGTGAATATTAGATGAAATTTCACTTTAAGTAAATGTATATGTACATTTTGTGTTAACATGTATGGATGGGGAAAGACATTTAAGTATTAATCAAAATAAGTTAAATCTTTAAATGGAAAGGTATTGCAATTAGAATTGCACCTTTCCAGCCTCTGTCTCCATAATTTTTATAATTCACAGTAAGATTTCCTTTTGTTATATAATCTTAAGTGCCTTTAGCTTTCAGTCCTGTCTTGAGAAAATTGCCAAATCTATACTTAGCATAAATTGCATTAAGAATGTTGAATCAGTTTCTATTTACATTTTAATAAAATAAGGCATGAGGTAATTCTTACTTAATTTTTCCTGACAGATTGGGTTGTTACTTTTTAATGAAGTACTTTTAAATTGCAGAGTTGGGGAAGTTTAAGGTGAGTCAGTTTGGTCAGCTTCCCACAGTTAATGAAGATTAGTAGACATCACTTGCAATGTAATTAGGCAGGCATAAGGTGAATTACACCAACATATGATTAATTCAATTAAGTCATTTGCAGGATAAGAGGAAATAAGGCTTAAAATGTAGCCTGAAATCCAGAAATATTTATTCTACATATTTTACATGTCATTAATGTTTTCCTTCAAAATATAGGTACAAGCTACCGTTTATATGATATTTTTGATCTGTGCTCAGTTTGGAAATGTAATGACCAAGATAACTCTATACACTAACAATCTGTATAAAAACAACTATAAATAACTGAATATTTTATAATGCTAATCTAATTAGTTACTGCCTTAATATTTTACTTAATTTTAAGAAATTTAGTCCACTGCATTTGTGGGTTATAACTTTTCCTGGTTCCATTTAAAATATTGTCTCCAATAACATGATAAACTGAAGACATTTTGAGAAAACAGGGAAGAATCCTCTGTCCACTTATGTTTTATGTCAATAATGAAAAAGTTGTCTGTGGCTGGCATACTGTAAATTACCTGAACAGTTAAAGTATTACTAAACCCACATCATAAGGAAAATATCAAGAAATTCTGTATTACATGCTATTCAGTCACTATGAGATTCAAATTAAACAATGTGTGTTAAGTATCCCTTTAAGAGAAATGTATTGTCTGTTCATCAACTAGGCAGGGGGCAAAAACAAGAGTACATATGCCCAGTACAGCTCCAGTTCCAGCCAAAAAGGAAGCTGTGAAGGATTGTTAGACTAGTATTCATGAAAAGAGAGCTTACCTAATGTAATTATGCCATCCACTAATAGAGGTTAAAATGAATGAACACATTTTAAACAATTTCTTAGCTTGTGTTATGGTCAGGATTTTTTTTTTTTTTTTTTTAAATAGCATCAATTTCAACTATTGAAGCATTTAGTTGAAGTTAATGGATTTTTTTTCAACCTTTTTTTCAACCTGACTGACTGTACTGCAATGTAAATGGTATAACTTGACTGTCAGGCAGTTAGGATTATTATGATAGATTTATTTGTATTTGTTAAATTTGTTCTCATCCTTTACAATAAAAAAATAGGATAAACCCTATTTTTTACTGTCTGTTCTGCATATCTACTTCACTTCTGGAAACACTTCCTGTAAGGTATTCGTTTCATAGAATAAAACTGATTTTTCCATTTTGCTGTGGTAGTACACCAAAAAAGTGGTTGTGCTTGCTCAACAGATCAAAAGGTCCAAGTCACTCCCTTCTACCAAATCTCAGAAATTCAAAGATTTATTCACTTAACTCATTTTAATAATCATTTACTTGAATCAACTTGGTTCCTGTATGTCAGTGAAGTGTATGTTTCTGACTTACAATTAACCTAATATGCAATCTGACATGTCCCTATTTGAAGGCATTTAGCATATGATTAGCATAGCCTTGTTACAAGTGAGCATGAGGCTTAAGAAATTGAAGAACTGACTACATACATGTCAAAGGACTGGAATAACAATCCTTAAGTCATCAAGCTTCTTTACTACCCAGTTTATAACAGAAGCAAGTATTGTATGCAGGGAACATTACTTGAAGGTTTTAAAAAGCACAGACTACCACTGAATACATCAAATTGAATTAAATCAATAAGAGTAATTATCTATTCTAGCTTCTTCATATAATTATTTTTTCAACTTAGATTAGAAGCTAACAACATCATATAAAATATGATGTATTTACTAGTTTATTTGACACAGATAGTAATGCTATAGTACAGTTACACTTATATTGTACTCTGCCCCCCCCCCAACCAGTTATAAACTTGCCTGCCACTGATGCAGCAAGATAAGGACACATAGTTGCTTTCAAAATCTGCTGGTTGCACAACATTTACAGAAGCCCAGCTCATATACAATTTTGACAAGCAGCTGAGTAAGGTCATGGACAGTGCATCACTTTATCTGGTCCAAATTAGTAAAAGACTTGATGAGGGGGCCATGAGGGCAAGGGATCTACAATAAAAGTGTTATTACACTTTTAGCATAGAAAAAGTATTCAAAAGCAACATACAGTATAGTTTATTGCTTTTCTAATGTATTGTGCAATTCTAATGCCGTGTACACACGACCGGACTTTTCACCAAACTACGTCCAACAGAATGAATCCATCAGATATTACGATCATGTATGGGCTCCAGTGGACTTTTTTTTCCCAATAGTCAGACGGACCTAGAAATAAAACATGTTTCAAATGTTACAGACGGACTAGAGTCCTGTCGTACGTCATCACATTCCAATATGTCAGACTTTGGAGTGCTTGTGTGTGGCCAAGTCCATTCGTTTGTCCGTTCCAAGTCCGTCAGAACTCGGGAAGACCATCAGACTTAGTCGGTCAAAAAGTCCAATCGTTTGTATGCGGCATTAGTATTTTTTGAGATATAGAAAAAAAACATTCACAGCAAAAATAAAACACATTCTTGGTTAGGTGTGTGTTGGATGCAGGGCTTTAATGCATAGGAGCAGGCAGCATTATTTAATCGAACCCTAACTAAATCACAAATAATTTGCTTCTGTTATCAACTTTCTTTAAAATACGCCCCTTTCTAACCAATGACACAACAAAGCTCTTAATTCACTCGCTGGTCATCTCCCGCCTCGACTACTGCAACTCCCTTCTCATTGGCTTACCTCTACAAAGTCTAACACCTCTTCAATCCATCATGAATGCTGCTGCCAGACTCATCCACCTTACCAATCACTCTGTGTCTGCTACTCCTCTCTGTCAGTCCCTCCACTGGCTTCCGCTCGGCCAAAGAATAAAATTCAAAATACTAACAACTATGTACAAAGCCATCCACAATTTCGCCCCCAGCTACATCACTTGCTTAGTCTCTAAATACCAACCTACTTGTTCTCTTCGTTCCTCTCGAGACCTCCTGCGCTCTTGCTCCCTCATCACCTCCTCCCATGCTCGCCTCCAGGACTTTTCCAAAGCATCTCCAATCCTATGGAATGCCCTACCCCAATCTGTCCGCCTATCTCCTACTTTATTAGCTTTTAGACGATCCCTGAAAACCCTTCTCTTCAGAGAAGCCTACCCTATTCAAAGCTCGCCACAGTGCCTAGAGGCGATTCAGTTCGCATTGTGCGCTATACAAGTATTTCATTCATTCATTCATACCCTACCCACACCTAACAACTGTATTTTCATTTTCTCCATCAGCTCACCCCCCACAGTTATTACCTTTTGTTTCAACTTGACCCTCCCTTCTAGATTGTAAACTCTAATGAGCAGGGCCCTCTAGTCCCTCCTGTATTGATTTGTATTGTAAGTATACTGTCTGCCCTCATGTTGTAAAGCGCTGCACAAACTGTTGGCTCTATATAGTAATATAATAATCTTTAATTGTATCTTAAGGCTGCTGATCTCCTCAGGCCTCTTTCATCCATTTCCTTTCTACATGCACTTTTAAGGGTGACAACACAGGTGCACAGATGGGAGACAGGTGTGACCCTATAACAGAAATTCCCCTGAGCAAGAACTTTGATAGTAACCAATATTAGTTTCAATCTTTTAAATATGCACCTATTAATAAACCTTTGAAATTACCGTATATTAAAGTGCTTACGGATTAGGATTAAAAGCCTAGTTTAAGTCAAGAAATACATTGATCTACATAACTTTATCTCCACTTTCTACTTACAGCAGCTGCACATGGCATACAAATATGACAATCCAAAAGCCACCTGAGTTTGACCTACTACACTCCAGAATCATTATCGTCAAAGATCAGCTGAAAAGCCAATCTGTCAACTGTACTTCCACAAACACACATGTCTGACCTGATCCTTGTATTTGCACAGACATGCAAGGCTGACCTGTTACCTGTAGTTCTACACACAATAAAGGCTGTCTTGCATGGGTGCTCCATGGGACTCGGGGCTGCAGGCAATATCATTTCTCACTTGCTGTGTGTATAATTAGCTACAGAGCCCTTCACAGCCTGGAAATCTGCCTCTTCATTTAACTTTTGTTCAGACTAACATCAGCATCTGTGTAATAACTTGTTTTCCTAGTTCCAGCCCCCCTGTTACTAGTGAACACCAGTGTTCCTTGCATCAGTAAGTACCCCTCGTTCTGCATTTCTAGTGACCCCTCACTGTTCCTTTTTTCAGAGAGTTCCAAGTTCCTAGTGTTCCTTGTTTCAACTTTCTTTGCCTCTAGAGATCTTCAAACTCTTTTGCCTCAAGAGACTTCTGCACCCCTGTAAATTCTAAGAGAGTTTTTGAACATAAGGGTCATCAATGACATTCTAAAATCACAAAGAATTACAATAGGAAATCCAAGAGCATGATCAGGGCAGCTAAAATAGATTTTGAGAGATACATTGCTGAGGATAGTAAAAGAAATTTCAAAAAGTTTTTCAATTATGTTAATAGTAAAAGGCTAGGTCAGAACATATTGGCCCCATAAAAGGTGACCAGGTGAAGTTGGTGACAAGTGACAGGGAGAAGAAAACAGTATTAAATACATTATTCTCCTCAGTTTATATGAAAGAAAATGAGGGATATAGTAAATAAGACAGTAATGTTAATAATATTATATTAAATGTATTCTTGTAGCTGACAGAGACCGGTGTTAAAAAAAGACTAGGAAAATGCAATGCGATTAAATTATCAGAACTGGATGGCTTACTCCTCAGAGTTCTCCAAGAACATAGCCATATACCAGCCAGGTCATTATTCCTATTTTTAAGGAAAGTTTACTGACTGGAATGGAACCAGCTGACTGGCAAAAAACTAATTCGGTACCAATATTTAAAAATGGGCCAAGATAAATACCTGGAAACTGCAGACAGGTCAGCCTATCTTAATAGTATCTAAACTATATTCAATAACATTCTAACACTCTACAAGGAGGTGAACTGTAATTTGGATAGAGGTAGTAGTGTATCTAGATTTTGGCAAGACATTTAGTGCAGTACCCCATAACAAATTAAAGGAGAAGTCCAGCCTATGATTTTTAGACTGGGGTTCTCCTAAGGGTCACAGGAGTGTCATTTGTTTTGCACTCCTGTGACCTATTATCAGCGGAGAGCGGTCTGAAGTACACTCTCCACTGATGTCACTCCAATCAGTCAAGGCAACACTTTATCCTGACTTGGAAAGTCTGGATCCATCAGCTGCCTTCACTGATAGCAGTCTCAGAGGCTCAGCGAGCTACTGAGACAGCCACTCCCCGGCCCTCCACAGCTCAGTGCTCCAATGAGCGTAGGGGAGCAGAGCAGGCTCGGTTCTCAGTGCAACAACGCCGGGGGACAGCTGCAGCATCGGTCTAATGCTGCATCCCCCTAGGTAAGTATGAATATCCCCAAAAAAAACATACTTCTCTTTAAAATACAAATTAAAGTATTTTGGTATTTATTGTATGTGTCTAGAACTGTTGGCAGGAGCACATCCAGAGGGATGTCATAAATGGCATATTTTCTGAATGGTCTGGAGTTATATTAGGGCACTTCAGGTCTCTGTCCTGGAACCAATTCTTTTTAACTTATTCATACATTATATAGAGGTTGGAATAAATAGTTGGATGTTATGCCCCCTACACACGATCGAAACTATGGTCAGAAAAAGGTCTTTCTGACGGAATTCCGCTCAAGCTGTCTTGCCTACACATGGTCACACCAAATTACCACCGCCAAGAATGCGGTGATGTACAACACGTACGACGGGACTAGAACAAAGAAGTTCAATAGCCAGTAGCCATTAGCTTCCATCTCGTAGTTGAATCTGAGCATGCGTGAGTTTTTGCGCATCAGAATTGCATACACACAATCAGAATTTCTGATAGAAAGTTTTTACGTCTGGAAAATTGAGAACATGCTCTAAAATTTTCGCTGGTGGGAATTCGGCTAGCTAAATTCTGAAGGAGCCTATACACGGTCGCATTTTCAAATGGAAAGCTCTCTTCGGTCTTTTGCTGGCCGTAATTCCGACCGTGTGTACGCGGCATTAGTGTTTACAGATGATACAATGCTAAGCATGGCGATTACATCACAACAAGATATAGAAACTTTACAAGAAGACATTGATAAAGGTACTCACTAGGGGGAGAACCTGTGGGGAAATCAAAGATGGAAAGGGATCTAGGGGTCCTTGCAGATGACAGACTCAGTAATAGTTTGCAATGCCAAGCTGCCACAATCAATGCTAACAGACTATCAGCATGGATTAAAGGGATATTTACTCAAAAAATAAAACTATAGTTCTACCATTTTACAGAACTCTGGTTCAGCCACATCTTGAGTATGCTCTCCGGTTTTGGTTACCAGTTCTCATGAAGCATGTGCCTAAGCTGAAGAGAGTTCAGACAAATGTTACAAAGCTAATAAGGGGGCTGAAGAACCTCACTTATGAGGAATGACTACAAACATTAAACAACGTCTCCCTGGAGAAGGACACTTAACAGGGTATAGTATCGCATTATACAAATCCTAAATGCTGACTCCAGCATTAGTAAGTACCTATTTAACCTATCATCTCTAAAGAAGACACATGGCCACACAATTTAGTTGGACAAGGGGTGCTTCAATTTTAAGTTGTGTGATGCTCTCAGTAACCTGTACCTGAGGGAGTTCCTTGTACCTGTGATTCCAGCCCCCCAGTGTCCCCAGTCTTGCCTCCCTGTGCTCCCAGCACTTCAGTGCTCCTAGAAATTCCTACACCCCTGCCTTTCTTTAATCCCAGCACTCAAGTGCTCCCAGATACACTTGCACTCCTGCCTTCCTGTGATTTCAGCACCCTGGTGCTCTCAAAAACTCTCACCCTGGTTTCTGTATTCTCTGGCTCTTGAGTGTTCCTGTATATGGTTCACATGTGTTCGAAGGTAGCAACCTGGGAGCTTCTTTACAGCAAAGTCCCCCATCCTTTGCTGGGGTCTCTGGCAAATACTGGGCACTCCTTTGACTCTGTGCCTCAAGCAAACTGCTATCAAAATACAGGCTATACAGTGGACCCAGAATGCCCACCCCATGTGCCAAATACTCAGTAACAGACTTAGTCACAAACACCCTTTTCAGCAATGTAATACAGGTTTGCATGAGGGTGTTGCTGTTAATCAGCTATATCACCTGCAGTGGTCTCCAAACTGTGGCCCTTCATTTGTTCACGAACTACAATTCCCATCATGCCTAGTAATGTTTGTGAATGTCAGGCCGCGTACACACGGGCGGACTGTTGGCTCAACTTTTTCCGCTGAACAGTGTTTCAGCGGACAGTCCGCTCGTGTGTGGGGCTTCAGCGGACAGTTTCAGCGGACAGTTTGACGAACAAAGTTTTTCGGAAATTCCGAAAAACTGTCCGCTGAAACTTGGTTTGAGCGAACAGTCCGCCCGTGTGTAGGCCACTTTCGAAATGAGCAAACTGTTCCCGCTCGGAGGGAAGTCTGCTCATTTCGAGCGCGTGTGCGGGCTCCGCCGCCTGGAATGGACTTAAAGGGGAACCCCAACGCCGAAAAAAATCGGCGTGGGGGTCCCCCCAAAGTCCACAACAGACCCTTGTCCGAGCACGCTACCCGGCCGGCCAGGAAAGGGGGGCGAGCGAGCGCGCCCCCCCTCCTGAGCCGTACCAGGCCGCGTGCCCTCAACATGGGGGGTGCCTTGGGGAAGGGGGGGCCGCGCGGTCCCCCCACCCCAAAGCACCTTGTCCCCATGTTGATGAGGACAAGGGCCTCTTCCCGACAACCCTGGCCGTTGGTTGTCGGGGTCTGCGGGCGGGGGGCTTATCGGAATCCGGGAGCCCCCTTTAATAAGGGGGCCCCCGGATACCGGCCCCCCACCCTATGTGAATGAGTATGGGGTACAATGTACCCCTACCCATTCACCTGTAAAATAAAAGTACCCAAAAAAAAAACACAACACACGAGATAAAATATTTTATTGCACAGCTCCGGGGGTCTTACGTCTTCGGGGTCTTCTCGCCGGACTCCTCCGCTATCTTCTTGTAGCTCTTTTGCTAGCGGAGGAGTCCGGCTTTCTTCCTCCCTGCCGCCGGCCTCTTCTCCCGACTTCGGGGGTCTTGTCCCCCTCTTCGGTTCTTCTGCCGGGCCACCGCGCCTTCTTATAGCTCTTTTGCAGGCGGTGGCCCGGTCTTCTGTCGCCGCTGTCGCCGCCGCCTTCCGTTCTTCTTCTTCTTGTTCTTCTTGTTCTTCTCCAGGAGATGTTGACACGTCGCTCTCTCCGGCCGGAATGCCAGAGCCGCGCTGTGCGGCCACTTATATAGTGACAATGGGGCAGTGTCACATGGTATATGTCACATGGGTTGGTCACATGGGTTGATGTCACATGGGGACTATGACATCGTAAGGGGGCGGGGTCACCATGTGACCAACCCATGTGACATATACCATGTGACACCGCCCCATTGTCACTA
Source organism: Lithobates pipiens (assembly GCF_037356315.1). Lineage (NCBI taxonomy): Eukaryota > Metazoa > Chordata > Amphibia > Anura > Ranidae > Lithobates > Lithobates pipiens. Next base: position 521,673,718 of record NW_027507748.1, on the reverse strand, counting down.
TATAAGTGGCCGCTCAGCGCGTCTCTGGCATTCCGGCCGGAGAGAGCAACGTGTCAACATCTCCTGGAGAAGAACAAGAAGAACAAGAAGAAGAAGAAGAACGGAAGGCGGCGACAGCGGCGACAGAAGACCGGGCCACCGCCTGCAAAAGAGCTATAAGAAGGCCCGGTGGCCCGGCAGAAGAACCGAAGAGGGGGACAAGACCCCCGAAGTCGGGAGAAGAGGCCGGCGGCGGGGAGGAAGAAAGCCGGACTCCTCCGCTAGTAAAAGAGCTACAAGAAGATAGCGGAGGAGTCCGGCGAGAAGACCCCCGAAGACGGAAGACCCCCGGAGCTGTGCAATAAAATATTTTATCTCGTGTGTTGTGTTTTTTTTTTGGGTACTTTTATTTTACAGGTGAATGGGTAGGGGTACATTGTACCCCATACTCATTCACATAGGGTGGGGGGCCGGTATCCGGGGGCCCCCTTATTAAAGGGGGCTCCCGGATTCCGATAAGCCCCCCGCCCGCAGACCCCGACAACCAACAGCCAGGGTTGTCGGGAAGAGGCCCTTGTCCTCATCAACATGGGGACAAGGTGCTTTGGGGTGGGGGGGCCGCGCGGCCCCCCCTTCCCCAAGGCACCCCCCATGTTGAGGGCACACGGCCTGGTACGGCTCAGGAGGGGGGGCGCGCTCGCTCGCCCCCCTTTCCTGGCCGGCCGGGTAGCGTGCTCGGACAAGGGTCTGTTGTGGACTTTGGGGGGACCCCCACGCCGATTTTTTTCGGCGTTGGGGTTCCCCTTTAAGTCCATTCCAGGCGGCGGAGCCCGCGACGTCTCCGTCGCGGGCCCCGCCTACCTTGACATGCGCTCGAAATGAGCGGACTGTTGCCTTGTGTGTGGGCGAGTCCGCTCATTTCAAAAGTTGCGCGGACTTAGTACGACGAACAAAGTTTGCCGTATTTGTCCGCTCAAAAAGTGCCGTGTGTGGGTGTGTTCGTTCATTCAAAAGTTTGAGCGGACTGTTTGACGAACTTAGTTTCGGCAGACAGTCCCCGCGTGTGTACGCCGCCTCAGAGTTTTACAATGCCTCATGGGGCATGCAGCTTCGCAACAGCTGGAGGGCCGTTGTTTACAGCATTGCAGTGAGAGGGCAAGAAGCAGTATTTCCAAAAAATAATCAGTCACAAATCACAAAAAATAGAGGTATAAGGCTATTCTGCTATTCATTTGGGCTTTAACACACACATCCCTTATTGCAAAATGCATATAAGCAACAAAAGCAACGTTTGCTTTACCCTTATGTTCATTTAGTACACAAATATCTGAATAAAATTAGATAGACAGATAGACAGATAGACAGACAGGCAGGCAGACAGGCAGATAGATAGATAGATAGATGCAGTAAATGCACATTGTATGTGAATATCCCTATTTTACGTGTTATTGTCACTCACAGCTACATTATGCTACCTGCTTTTTTAGCAACTCAGTAACGATATTTCTTAGATATCTGCACATACATGGATAAATCCAGCCGACTATAAAGTTAACTCTTAAGTTTTATCATAAATAATGCCTAATTTACTTGTTATGTTTTTAATAATTGTTATGTATTTACTTACAATTTACATTTGCTTCAATTTAACCACTTGCTTACTGGAGACTTAAACCCCCTTCCTGCCCAGACCGATTTTCAGCTTTCAGCACTGTCACTCTTTGAATGACAATTGCCTGGTCATGTTACAGTTTACCCAAATTGAATTTTATAATTTTTTTTCATACAGATAGAGCTTTCTTTTGATGGTATTTAATTGCTGCTGTTTTTTTTTTTTTCTAAATAAAATAAAAAGGGACCGACATTTTGAAAAAAAAAAACTGTTTCATAGTTTGTTATAAAATTTTGAAAACAGGTAATTTTTCGCCTTCACTGATGTGTGCTGATGAGGCTGCACTGATGGGCACTGATAGGTGGCACTAATGGGCACTGATAGATAAGGTTGAACATATATTTATTTCCAAGATCAATGAAAGTTCAGTAATACAAAATTACAAAAATTACAAAAATACACAAGTACTGAGGTACATAAATATGGAGAACCTCGTGTGTAACATAACTTGTTAACATCCATTTTTAAACACATACAGAGGGAGGAATAGGTTGACAGGGAGGGCGGGGAGGAGGGGGTGGGAAGGGAGAAGGGGAAAAGCAAGGTAGACAGGAACCCTAGAGATGGTGTGTGCTTGAGAACACAGAAACAAGGTGTGGGCCCCGTATCCCTGTGGCATCTGCAATTACTGGTGGGGATAATATCAGGGAACTTAGGGCCCAATACCCTGTTACAGTGAAAAAGAAAAAAAAAAAAACTACATAACAGATACCAAACGTCTTGTGGCATAACTGCAATAAATGCAATAAACTTTGTCAACCCCCGGAACAATCTCAGGGCAGTGTTCTAACGGCTAACATAGATTGTCTCAAAGAAGGGGAGGGGGGGGGGGAGAAAGAGCCAGTAAAAATAGGTATGTATGGGCAACCAAGAGAGCCGACATCTGAGCCGTGTGGCCCCCTAGATGGTTTTCAAAATAAACACTTAAGTTCAGCTCGAATCGCCTCCTGAGCGTAAACCATCTAGGAAGCTTAGCGAGGCTGAGTGATGGCGCCATATAGACCACAGGGTGACGAACTTGTCATACCTGTCATCAACCTTCGCCTGTAGTTCCTCCATGACCATCATATCATTAAGAATGTCGACCCAGCCAATTACAGACGGGGTATAATCTTTTTTCCAATAAAGGGTGATGTTATGGCGGGCAGTGGAAAGAAGGAATCTAAGGAGGCAATTTTTGTGCGATTTAATGGAGCCCGGTATGATGGACAGGAGAGCAACCAAGGGCAAAGGGGACATGGCAGTTTGATACATAGCATTATACATCTCAAAGACCTTATTACCAGAAAGGAAGGACCATGACACATTCCCACCATATGTGAAGAAATGTTCCTTTTGCTCCATGGCACCTCCAACACACATCCGTTGATCCGGGTAACATCTTGTGCACGGAGACTGGAACTCTGTACCACCGTGACAACAGTTTGTAATTCTTCTCCTGAGTGAATCCTGATCTGGAGGATTGATGGGTAAGTATAAAGGCTGTATGCCATTGTGTTGGGGTAATCTCTGCGTCAGCGTCACTGGACCACTTGTTAGTGTATATAGGAAGAGAGGTGTAGGTGAATGATTGGTGCAAAATTCCTCAAACAGGGTGAGCGGCCTTTGGATATTACCGGAGATATGTAGCTTCATAGTTTCATAGTTTCATAGTTTCATAGGTTGAATAAAGACACCTGTCCATCCAGTTCAACCTGAGTGAGTGTCTACAATTGTCCCCATCCCTGTACATTGCACACTCATGTCAGTCCCTACCCTCAAGGAGCCCACAATCCATGGTCTCCACTCATATACTAGGGCCAATTTTTTTGAACAGAAGCCAATTAACCTACCTGCATGTCTTTGGATTGTGGGAGGAAACTGGAGTACCCAGAGGAAACCCACGCAGGCACAGGGAGAACATGCAAACTCCAGGCAGGTAGTGTTGTGGTTGGGATTTGAACCAGTGACCCTTCTTACTGCTAGGTGAGAGTGCTACCCACTACACCACTGTGCTGCCCAAGCGCATTTACAAAATTGGTTTAGGGATCGCTTGGAAAGCCAGTCCAAGCTGGACGAGGGTAATGATGTTGACGGGTCCCTTAGATGACCTGTGGAAGGGTGAACAAATTGATTAGCCGTGGGCCAGTCCTCTCTATGGAATGCCCCAGCATGGGTTGCTGAGAGGAGAGTGGGTAGGTGTGCATTATCAAAGAGGGGGGAGAGAGGGCTGGGGTCCGTAGACAGGCCCAGTTTACAAGACACTTCATACCATTTGGTCAGAACTGCGACCGTTAGTGGAGAAATCTGTCGAAGCGAGCGAAAGTTAGCGTGGTGTCCCCATAAAAGCGCTCTAAGATCAATTGGGAACATGTCTTGTTCAATATCTACTGAGGGTTTAGACAGGGGTCTCGGGAACCATTCCAGGAGTCTGGATAATAAGGACGCCGTGTGATACAATTGAAAGTCGGGTAAGCCAGTACCACCTCTAAGCTTGGGGGCACAGAGGACTTTATGTTTCAGTCTGGGAGGGTGGTTTAGCCATATAATTTTGATTATCGAAGAGCGGAGGGAGAGGAAGAAAGCCCTGGGGAGAAGTATGGGAAGTGTTTGAAACAAATATAAAACTTTGGGCAGTATATCCATTTTAATGGCGTTCATCCTCCCCCACCAAGTAAGTTTCAGTTTGTGCCACGATTCGAGTGCCTAAGGTTAGTCAACAGTGGGCTAAAGTTCAAGGAGTAGATGTCCTGTGGGTCCCTAGGGATTGCAGTCCCTAGGTATTTAACTGAACGCGATTGCCACCGGAACGGATATTTTCCTTGGAGGGCTGTCAATTCCTGCTGGGGTAGAGAAATGTTTAGGGCTTCCGTTTTTGTGATGTTAAGTTTGAAATTACTGTAGCTACCAAAGCGGTCTAACTCCGCCAGAATGAGCGGTATGCTAGTGTGGGGCTTCGTGATGTACAGAAGTAAGTCGTCGGCATAGAGTGACAGCTTGCGGGGAGCCGCAGGAGTGGGAATACCATGAATAGAAGCATTGTTACGTATAGCCTGTGCCAGGTGTTCCACCGTGATTGCGAACAACAAGGGGCGAAAGAGGGCAGCTCTGTCTTGTACCATTGCTAATTTGGAATGGTGCGGACGATTCCCCGTTAGCTGAAACTCGAGCGGTAGGTTGGGAGTACAGGGCCATGACCTTCGAGAGTAATTTGGGACCTAAGCCTATTTGTTGCAGGGATGCTTTGAGGAACTGCCAGCTCACCCTGTCGAACGCCTTTTCAGCGTCGCAGGCCAGGAGGCAGGTAGGAATATTATGTTCTTTAGCGTAAGAAATTAGGTGGAGTGTTTTCGTGGTGTTGTCCCTGGCCTCTCGGCCCGGGACAAACCCCACTTGGTCCCCGTGTATCAAAGAGGGAAGAAGGGGGGCTAAGCGTGTGGCAAGAATTTTAGCGTAAAGCTTCAGGTCGACGTTCAATAAAGATATAGGGCGATAGTTACCGCAAGTGATCTTTCCCGGGTTTGGGGATCACCACTATTTGGGCTTGCAGAAGCGCGATGGATAGTGGGTGATTGTCGTCTACCTCCTCAAATGCCTTTGCCATGAGTGGGGCTAATTGTTGGGCATGTTGCTTGAAAAACAGAGGTGTGTAGCCGTCAGGGCCAGGGCATTTGCCCTTCTTAAGCCCTTTTATGGCATTTAAAAAGTCAGACGTGGTCAGTGGTTGTTCCAGGTCTGCTGCCGCTTCTGGGGTTATCCGAGGTAATGCCATGTCTTGTATATATTGTAAGAGGTCCAATTGCGAGGAGGGGGTAGGCGTGTTGGCTGCTGGGAGGTTGTACAGAGATGAGTAAAAGTCACGGAAATCTGAAACTATTTCCGAGTTTTTGGAGTGTTTTACGTGGGCGGGGGATATAAGGTGGGAGATATTTTGTCTACGTTGTTGGGGGTGGATTGTGCGAGCTAGGTGTCTCCCGCATTTGTTTGCGTGAGCATAGTAGACATGTCTGCCCTTAGTACAGGCAATCACAGAGCGTTCGGTGAATATCTGTTTGAGGTCCCTACGTGCGTTAGAGAGTTCTGCCAGTGTCCTAGAGTCCAGGGAATGTTTATGGGAATCCTCGAGAGTAGATATCAGTGTGAACAGTCGGCTAATTTCGGCAGTGCGGGCTTTTTTTAATCTAGAACCATGCTGTATCAAAATGCCTCGTAGAACACATTTAAGTGCCTCCCATTTGGTTAGATTAGAGGTTTGGTCATGAGCATGGGTCAGATTAAACTTCGTGATCGCCACGTTTATCGCCGCGTTGCAAACAGAGTCATGCAGGAGGTTGTCATTCGGTCTCCAGGAGTTGTGTCTAGGGAGGTGTGGGGGTCTCCCTAGTGTCAAATGCACCGGGGCATGGTCAGACCAGATTTTCAGGCCGATCTCGCAGGTAGGGTCACAGTCCAACATTGATTGGGAGACTAGAACATAGTCGAGCCGGCTGTAGGAGTTATGTGCAGGGGAGTAGTAAGTGTAATCCCGCTCAGACGGGTGGAGTACCCGCCATGGGTCTACAAGGGACAGGTCTTTCAGAGCGGAGCGTATATTAGTCAGTGTGGAAGGTGGTATGTTTGACTTACCAGTGGTTGAGTCCAGTCTCGGTACTAGCGGTACGTTCAGATCACCTCCAAGGATCAAATTGTGAGTTCCAAATACACGGAGGTGGGATGCCACGGAGGAAAGAAATCGGTACTGATTCTGGTTAGGGAAATAAACATTAACAATGGTTAAAACAGTTTGTTGAACCTGTAGTTTCAAAAACACATATCTACCTCTAGGGTCTATTTCCTGATCAAGTACGGTTGGGTTAAAGGAATTATGGAAGGCCACGGAGGCCCCCCTTGTTCTAGCGTCAGGATTGGTGCTGTGAAACCAAGTCGGGTAGCGTTTGTCGGAGATGGAAGGGAGTTTATTTAGTATATTTGCGTTTTAGCTTTGTGAAAGTGGTGTAGAAGCTGTCTACGTTTCTCTGGGGTGTTGAACCCTTTACAGTTGAGAGAGGAGATTTTAATTTCTAAGGGAGACATAGCAAGAGGGGGGGACAAGAGGGGGTGCTAGGGTTCCTGTCAAGGGAGCCGGAGGAGGTAGCCTCCAACTTGAGAAGCAAAGGGTCAGTAAGTGGAGTGTAGGTTCAGGAAAGGGGAGGGCGTCAAGAAAAATAACGAGTTACCACCTCCAGCAGAGGGGCCTGGTACTAACGTCCAGAGGAAGCACACAGGGGCACCGTCACCCTCAGGAGGGCCCCGGTGAGCCCGTGTGAATATGTTGGGATATGGTGCCCTCAGGCAGGGTAGGTAGGGCGCAGTCAAACCACACCCTCTAGTGTTCAATAGGGAGAAGGAGAATGAACACTATGCAGTATTTCTAAGGCCGCGTACACACGGGCGGACTGTTCGCCCAACTTTGTCCGCTGAACAGTGTTTCAGCGGACAGTCCGCTCGTGTGTGGGCTTCAGCGGACAGTTTCAGCGGACAGTCTGACGAACAACGTTTTTCGGAATTCCCGTAAGACAGTCCGCTGAAACTTGGTTTCAGCGGACAGTCCGCTCGTGTGTAGGCTCGTTCGGCAGACTAAGTTTCGCGCATGCCCAGAAAGGATTTACAGGGCAGACAGGGCGGAAGCGCTCAGTCTTGTAAAACTAGTGTTCGTATTGAAGCTAGCATATTCGTCATGCTGCTAATTTTGTGGTTTTTTAATATAGCCCGTTCTTTTCTTCTTCGTAATGCAAGAAAAGTGAAGTAGCTTTGCTGCTTATATTCACACAGAGTTATACCACATGTTTTTATTCATCCTCATCCTATGATTAATCTTCCAATTATCGAAAAAATATATTCAAACCCCCCCCCCCCCCCAAAAAAAAAAATATTAACAAAATTATATATATATATATATATATATATATATATATATATATATATATATATATATATTATATATATTATATATATTATATAAATATATATATATATATATATATCTTAAAAAAAATAATAAACCCCCCCAAAAAATGTATATATATATATATATATATATTTATTTATTTATTTATTTATTTAAAAAATATATAGAATTTATCTATTACTATATATTTTTGGAACTACTATTGTCATTTTTTTTTATTTTTTTTTTATTTTTTGTGGGGGGGGTTGAAACAAGATGGACTTGCATTTTTTTTGGCCAAGCAGGACTATGCAAGTAGAGATAGATAGATAGATAGATAGATAGATAGATAGATAGATAGATAGATAGATAGATAGATAGATAGATAGATAGATAGATAGATAGATACCCAAACCAGCATTTTAGCTTACAAATGATTGCATGTTCAAAATCAGCAGAGCTTCCCCTCATTTCAAATGTTAAGCCTCAAATTTACAGCGACTGCACTTCCAAGTGCACTTGCAGCGCTTTAAAAATTGCACTTGAAGTTAGCATATTTACATGAACGTGTGTTTTGTAAATAACCCCCAGACATGTATCTGCCTACTCACAAATAAACTTTGTTTTTTAAGCCAAAATAAATAATAAAAAAAAAAACATACAATATTTTTTTGAAATAATAAAGTTTTATTTTTCTTTAGAACAAAAGTAAATCAAGAGGGAGGCAACACTGGAGACAATTTTGACGTTTGTGAAGCCTTTTGTCCCCCAGGCACACATCAAGTGAGTGGCCACCAAAATTCCGAACCTGTGTAGCATGTAAATAGGGAGCACAACCAGGTCCTAGAATCCCAAAGACCAGGAACAGCAGCAGATGAGATCTATGTCCCCAGACTGTGGTACTACAACAGCCTGCGTCTTCTTTCAGAGCAGACTGAAGCCAGGCAGTCACTTGCGACTCTTCCGTCTAGCCTTCCCTCCACGCGTCGCTGGAGGCTGTGCCTCTGGTGGTGGACTTGTGGTAGGAGGAGGAGGAGGAGGAGGAGGAGGAGGAGGAGGAGGAGGAGGAGCAGTAGGGTCTGCGTTATAAAGCTTGGTGGTGGGTGTGAGCTCACCCTTCAGACCCCGTTGAATGGCATCAAAAAATATTGCTTCACACAAGTTTCGCTGTGGTTTGTCCATTTCAAGTAGCTTACTAGCCAGATAAGTGCCATATGCCTCCTCCGGATTGGGGGGTTTGGACAGAACTTGTGTGACTTGGCGTATAAGCGCCAAGGACTCCTCCTCTGTACGGGTCATCCTCCTGGGCCTTTTGCTGGCTAGGCGGAGGGGAGGGACCTGGCTTTCAGTCCGACTCCTGCTGGGCCCAGCTAGCTCTTGTGTGTGGCTGGTCCCGGCCTCCTCCTCCATACCAGTGGTCCCGGCCTTCTCCTGGGTGAGCTCATCCTGTGTAAAAAACAAAGAAATCAATAAATAAAATATGTCTATATTTTGAAATCATCAATCACTAACAATTTTACAGTTCTCACTTGCAAATACATTTGTCTTGAAATACAAAAGGCTATCATTTTGACACCATCATTTTTCCATCAGTTCACCAAGATTTGAGCCACATTTGTGTAAACTACTGTATCCTTCTATCTAATTTAATTTGTGATGAAATCCTAGATTTGGAAGCGATTCAAACATTGAACTTTACATCATTAATATTTGAGCAATCCAAACTTTAGAAACTAAAATATACCTGGCTCCAGCTGGGCGCATCAACTTCGTCCAGCAAGGAAGGGTCTGGATCTTCCAGGGATGGCTCACCTGAGGTGGAGGGAAGGGTGGAGGGACGGGTAGACGGAAGAGTCGAAAGTGACTGCCTGGCTTCGGACGTGTCATCCAGAAAACGCAGCCTGTCATAATACCACAGCTTAGGTACATAGACCTGACCTGCTGCTGATCCTGATGTTTGGGACTCTAGGATCTTTCTGCGCTCCTACCTATACACGCTACGCAGGTTCTTAATTTTGGCGTTCACAAAGTCAGTGTCTGCCTGGGGGAGTCGGGTTTTCACAAACGTCAAAACTGTCTCCAGTGTCTTCTTCCGGGCAGCACGGCTTGAATATTGGGGGTGTTTTGAATCCCAAAGACTACTGTGCGACTCAATTAAATCCAGAAATGTTGAGAGGAAGGCCTCCTCCTTAAAGGGGTCTGGGGTATACCTTTGCATTTTCTGAAAAACAAACAAACAAAAAAAAAAAATACCAAAAAAAAAGTCAGACCAAATGCACACTATATTGTGACAATGTAGGCGAGACACACACTACCACACACGCTACCCCCCCACACACACACTACCCCACACACACACACTACCCCTCCCACACACACACACAAACACTACCCCCGCCCTCCCCACACACACACACACACACACACACACACTACTGCCCCATACACACACACACACACACACACACACACACACTACCCCCGCCCTCCCCACACACACACACACACACACACACACACTACTGCCCCCACACACACTACCCCCCCCACACACACACTACCCCCCCCCCCCCCCACACACACACACACACACACACACACACACACTACACACACTACTGCCCCATACACACACACACACACACACACACTACCCCTCCCACACACACAAACACTACCCCCCCCCACACACACACACACACTACCCCCCCTACACACACACACACACACACACACACTACACACACTACTGCCCCATACACACACACACACACACACACACTACCCCCCCCCCCACACACACACTACCCCCCCCCCCACACACACACACACACACACACACTACACACACTACTGCCCCATACACACACACACACACACACACACACACACTACTCCTCCCACACACACAAACACTACCCCCCCCACACACACACACACACTACCCCCCCCTACACACACACTACCCCCCCCCCCCACACACACACACACACACTACATACACTACTGCCCCATACACACACACACACACACACACTACCCCTCCCACACACACAAACACTACCCCCCCCCACACACACACACACACTACCCCCCCCTATACACCCACCTCCACCCCCACACTACCACATAAAACACCAACCCCACTCAACCACCAACCCACATAAAAATCAATTAAACATCAATAAGATTAAATTTCAATATACACATTCCTAACGCAGGCTTTAAATGAAACGAAAATAAAATGATAACTATCTTACCGTCGTGTGTAGCACTCGCTGCTTCCGTTCGGACAAGCGTACGGCCTCGCGGTAACGCTTTATATACAGCGCATGCGCTCAGGCTCCGCCTGCGTCGCCCGCCCATGACGTTCCTTGTGACCGTATTTCCCCGCCCCTTTTACCCTCGTTCCGCTGTGGGTGAATGATAGGAGAAAATGGCGGGCGCAAATTCAATTAGCAGCGTGAGCAGCGCGGAGGAAAGCCATGGACCCCATGCTTCCGGAGCAAGGAGGAGATATAAGGCCACCAATATGGCCTTTGAAGAGATGGTGGAGATGGTGGCTATATTAAGAAGGGAGGACTATGATGGGGAACATGGCCCGTACCCCAAACCTAATGTCCGGAAAAGCGCCATCTTGGATAAGGTCGTGACATCGTTGCAGAACAAATTTGGGGTACAAAGAGGCAAGGACCAGCTCCGGAAACGATGGTCCGACATCAAGTCCAGGGAGCCGGACCAATATAACCGCATCAAAAAGGCCCTGAAAAAAAGTGAGTAAACTCCGCGTTTCTCGTGACTGTCGGACATAATCGTTCGTATAGGTATTATATGTAAATCTGGCGGATTTTTTCGTAATCGTTCGTGTAGGTATTGTATGTAAATCTGGCGGATTTGATCGTAATCGTTCGTGTAGGTATTGTATGTAAATCTGGCGGATTTGATCGTAATCGTTCGTGTAGGTATTGTATGTAAATCTGGCGGATTTGATCGTAATCGTTCGTGTAGGTATTGTATGTAAAGCTGGCGGATTTGATCGTTCGTGTAGTTAATAGTTCATGTAATGAGCGCATATGGTTGTTCATATATGTGGGCGTAAATAGCATGAATTTGTATATGGTGTAAATTTATCTGGTGTTGGATTAGATTTTAATTAGTTATTAATTTTTTTGTATTGTTCATGATAAACTGAATTGTCACGCTCAGTTTATAGTATATACGTTTTTAATAAAGTTTCATAAATTTATTCAGTGCAATGTAGACTCAATAAAAAAAATGAGATAGATAGATAGATAGATAGATAGATAGATAGATAGATAGATAGATAGATAGATAGATAGATAGATAGATAAAATGCTGGTTCAACATCTGGACTGGGAAACATTTAAGTGTAGTTTGGGACATCATAGAACATTTTTTGACATAATCACACACAGGTACTCCAGGGGATGATTCGAGTGTGTCCGTCTGTGAAACTTGGACAAAAGATATAAAGTATCACAGTTTGGTTAAAGGCTAGGTTCACATTGCTGCAATGTACGAGATCAAATGTGATTTGCACCGCACTGCAGTGCAAATCACATGTGATCTCTGTGTGATGCGATTTCAGCCATACATATAGTATGGCTGAATTCGCATCGCATCCGGCCCAAACTTGTACATGGCCCTTTTTTTAGTCCACAGCCGAATCGGATCACATGGGTGTTCACACAAAGATTGCACTGTGAAATGAGAACTAACTTGGAGGTGTCAATAAAACTTTACACTGATACTCCCAGCAGGTCACATAGGGCAGTGCGAACTGCACATGCGATGCGTGAAACCACAGTAGATTTGCAGCGTTCACACATCGCAGCAGTCTGAACACAGCCTAACTAAAAAAAAGTCATTTTAACCACTTCAGCTCCGGACCAATAAACACCTTAAGGACCAGAGGTCTTTTTGCAATTTCGCACTGCGCTGCTTTAACTGGTAATTAATTTGCAATATTGCACCCAAACGAAATTTGCGTCCTTTTCTTCCCACAAATAGAGCTTTCTTTTGATGGTATTTGATTGCCTCTGCGATTTTTTTTTTTTTTTTGAGATATAAATGGAAAAAGAGTGAAAATTTTGAAAAAAAAAGATATTTTCTTCTTTTTGTTATAAGAAAAATCGAATAAACTAAATTTTAGTCATACATTGAGGGCAAAATTTATTCAGCCACATGTCTTTAGTAAAAAAAATGTCAATAAGCGTATATTTTTTGGTTTGCGCAAAAGTTATAGCGTCTACAAACTAGAGTACATTTTCTGGAATTTACACAGCATTTAATTTATGACTGCCGATCTCATTTCTTGAGGTGCTAAAATGGCAGGGCAGTACAAATCCCCCCCAAATGACCCCATTTTGGAAAGTAGACACCCCAAGGAAATTGCTGATGGGTATGTTGAGCCCATTGAATATTTATTTTTTTTGTCCTAAGGGATTGAATAATGACAAAAAAAAAAAAATTTTTTACAAAAAGTTGTCACTAAATGATATATTGCTCACACATGCCATGGTTATATGTGGAATTGCACCCCAAAATATATTCCGCTACTTCTCCCGAGTCTAGTCGCGCACGGCACCCCGAAAACCAATCACCACCTTCAGGATTTCTAAGGGTGCAAATTTTTGATTTAACTCCTCACTACCTATCACAGTTTCGAAGGCCATAAAATGCCAAAATAGCACAAAACCCCCCAAAATGACCCCATTTTGGAAAGTAGACACCCCAAGCTATTTACTGAGAGGCATGTTGAGTCCATGGAATATTTTATATTTTGCCACAAGTTGCGGGAATATTACAAACTTTTTTTTTTTTGCACAAAGTTGTCACTAAATGATATATTGCTCACACATGCTATGGGCATATGTGAAATGACACCCCAAAATACATTCTGCTGCTTCTCCTGAGTACGGGGATACCACATGTGTGGGACTTTTTGGGAGTCTAGTCGCGCACGGCACCCCGAAAACCAATCACCACCTTCAGGATTTCTAAGGGTGCAAATTTTTGATTTAACTCCTCACTACCTATCACAGTTTCGAAGGCCATAAAATGCCAAAATAGCACAAACCCCCCCCAAATGACCCCATTTTGGAAAGTAGACACCCCAAGCTATTTACTGAGAGGCATGTTGAGTCCATGGAATATTTTATATTTTGCCAAAAGTTGCGGGAATATTACAAACTTTTTTTTTTTTGCACAAAGTTGTCACTAAATGATATATTGCTTGCACATGCTATGGGCAGAAGTCAAATTACACCCCAAAATAAATTTTGCTGCTTCTCCCGAGTACGGGGATACCACATGTGGGGGACTTTTTGGGAGCCTAGCCATGTACGGGACCCCGAAAACCAAGCACTGCCTTCCGGATTTAAATATAAAATGCTACCAAAAAACCTGTTAGCGATGGCAGGGATCAGGCCTGACTCTGCGATCGCTGCAGTTATGTGTTTAGTGTTTTGTAAGTGACAGCGATCGGGGGGGGGGGTTTGTGTGCCTGTGTGTACCTACATGTCAGTGTAGTGTTGGTGCACACTTACTATTAGTCTTCTCCTCGTAGTCCGGTCAAAAAGACCGCCCCGAGGAGAATGACGTCACTTCCTCCTTCCTGTGTAAACAATACACAGTGGGAGGAAGCTTCTCATTGGCCAGGAGCGATCCAGAGGGGGTGGCCGAAAACCAACGGCCATCCCCTCATCACGGAGCGCTCCTGGAGCGAACCGGACCGTCGTATCCAACGGGAGGGGGTCCGATCGGACCCCCCACCCGCTGGAAGGCAGGCACGTACATCTACGTGATTGTGCCTGCCTGTGCCATTGTGTTGACGTACATTGGCAATACGGCGGTCCTGAAGTGGTTAAGGATGTATTAAACTAGGAGCTTGTAATAACCAGCTAATAATTGTACACCACTTCAAACCAATGTTTCATATTCAAATTTCTGTACTCAAATATCACTATGCTTAAAAGTATCCTTTTTTTTTTTCATTCTCATAGGGGAACAAAGACTCAGACAAGAGGCGGAGCAGCCCAGGACCCCCAGACCTCGCCAGCCTGATTGGGCACTTAGCCCCAGCCCCGCGTCGGTATTGGAGCTGCCCAGCCCTGTGTCCGAGAGGGAGCAGCCAAGCTCCGTATCCTCCGCTGGACCAAGCTCCGTAGCTCCTCTGGATCAGCCGAGCCCAGGGCTAGATGTGGAGGAGGAAGAGGTGGTGGAGATACACACCCCACAAAGTGAGTATCTGACAACCCAGCTTATGGTAAACAATTAATGGCTGTATATGTTAACCAATTTTTTATCTACACATGTTTTTAGGTGATGATCTGGTTGTGGAAGGACAACAAGCTGCAGAGCCATTTACCTCTGACAGTGCCCAGAGGCTGATTGGGCAGATCATGGCCTGGAATGCCAGGATTGATTTCATGGAGAACAACATCCAGGCCATGCAACACCAAATCCATGCCATACAACAGCAACTGGTCACTATGAGGCAGGAAATGAAGAACATGATCGATGTTTTAGGGAGAATCTAAGCCCCTTTTCCCTAAAACACAATCGATCATGTTCTTCATTTCGTTGTCAAAAAGTTTTTAATGTTTTTAGAACATAGTTTTTAGAGGCCAAATTTTGAAGATGCACACGGTGTGTCAACATGTGCTATGTGCCATCAGAGGATCGCAATGGACGCATTTGGTGTTTGCAAACCCTTCCTCATTCTAGTATGTGAGAGGAAGGGATTGCACACACCAAACACGTCCATTGATCACTCATGATGGTACATAGCACATGTTGACATTACCAATTTTTGGTGTGCATCTTCAAAATTTGGCTTTACCCCTTGTTTTATGTAAATAGTTAAAAAGATGCTTTTATTTTTTTTATTTTTGTGATAATTGTATTTTAGATATATCTATATATTTCTATGTTTACAAAAAAAGAAAAAAAAAAAAAAAACAATTCCAAAAAAAAAAAAAAAAACACAAAAAGAAAAATATCTAAAAAAGAGGCACTGGTTGGAATGTGCACTATTAAAAAAAAAAAAAAAAAGATGTGTGTGTGTGTGTGTCTACTTCTTTCAATACTCAATACCAGTTTGGGAAGTCATTTTGTGTTTTCTGTCACAAAGGGCCCTATTTCCTATTGTCAAAAACCACTTTGCTATACAAATGCACTAGGGCAGGAATATGCAATTAGTGGAAATCCAGCTGTTGCAGAACTACAAGTCCCATGAAGCATAGCAAGACTGACAGCCACAAGCATGAGACCCAGAGGCATGATAGACTTGTAGTTTTGCACCAGCTGGAGGTTGGCCAATTGCATATCCCTGAATTAGGACAATATGTAGGAGACAAGCAACGTGAAAAGCAAACAAGAACCAAACTTAAAAATTTGAACAGACAATACATATTTCAAGAAAAATACATTTTTATTGCTCAGCTGGCATTGGAATAGCCCCCCTACCATTAAAATAGCTGACATAGCGGTCACGCACCTCACGTGGTGTTTGGGGGGCTAAGCCAGGAAGGGCATGATCCAGCCCTGTCAGTTCTGGAAATATTTGTCCGGCCTCAGGCCCAATAGGCTGCAGGTACTGGTTACCTGAAAATTTCCGTAGAAAATTGTGCAGAATGCAGCAGCACAGAATCAGATAGTTCAGTTTATATTCTGCAAGGTTGATGGCTGTCAGTAACAGACGGATCCATATATATATCAATCCATATATCTATATCTATATCTATATCTATATCTATCTATATCTATATATCTATCTATATCTATATCTATATATCTATCTATCTATATCTATATCTATATCTATCTATCTATCTATCTATCTATCTATCTATCTATCTATCTATCTATCTATCTATCTATCTATCTATCTATCTATCTATCTCTCTCTCTCTCTATCTATCTATCTATCTATCTATCTATCTATCTATCTATCTATCTCTCTCTATCTATCTATCTATCTATCTATCTATCTATCTATCTATCTATCTATCTATCTATCTACACACACACACACAGGGTGTATACAAAGAGTATACATAGGGTGGGGGGGCAAGTAAAATAGTACAATGGAGCTGAAAATATGAATTATAGAGAAAAACAGTCTCTGCTGTGGGTGTATATGGGGCCCAGGATTGAATGCTGAGGACGTTAATGAAAGCAAATATGCACGTGGGACACAAAAAGGTAAAAAGCTCAAAAAAATGACACAAAAAAAATAAAAATAATTTAAACAAAAAAAAAAAAAAAATGGGTGGACCAATTCACAGATTAATCAGCCCTCTGATGGACCAGGGGACATAAATTAGGTGGGTAAGTGGGGTGGGGGGACTAATTAATGAGTATCCAACACCTGCAAGCTATTTGATTGGGGTGGGGGGACTAATTAATGAGTATCCAACACCTGCAAGCAATTTGAGTGGGGTGGGGGGGACTAATTAATAAGTATCCAACACCTGCAAGCAATTTGAGTGGGGTGGGGGGACTAATTAATAAGTATCCAACACCTGCAAGCAATTTGAGTGGGGTGGGGGGACTAATTAATAAGTATCCAACACCTGCAAGCAATTTGAGTGGGGTGGGGGGACTAATTAATAAGTATCCAACATCTGCAAGCAATTTGAGTGGGGTGGGGGGACTAATTAATAAGTATCCAACACCTGCAAGCAATTTGAGTGGGGTGGGGGGACTAATTAATGAGTATCCAACACCTGCAAACAATTTGAGTGGGGGGAATAATTCATGAGTTGACAATCCATATATATCTATATCTATATCTATATCTATATCTATATCTATATATCTATATCTATATATCTATCTCTATATCTATCTATCTCTATCTATCTATCTATCTATCTATCTATCTATCTATCTACACACACACACACAGGGTGTATACAAAGAGTATACAAAGGGTGGGGGGGGGCAAGTAAAATAGTACAATGGAGCTGACAATATGAATTATAGAGAAAAACAGTCTCGGCTGTGGGTGTATATGGGGCCCAGGATTGAATCCTGAGGACGTTAATGAAAGCAAATATGCACGTGGGACACAAAAAGGTAAAAAGCTAAAAAAAAATGACACACAAAAAAAAAAAAAAATGCATGCATTCATATAAAGGGGACATTCACATCATATTTCTGTCATGGATATTAAAAGTCATGATGAAATGAATACAAACATACAATGCATATAATGCAATATTAAAAGAACAAACTTACCTTCATATATTCCTTCTGCAGGACCCGAATAATGGCAGAACAGGTCTCTGGAATAATGATCCCCAGAGCCTGGGGGGAGATGCCTGTCGAGAACTTGAGGTCCTGAAGGCTTCTCCCTGTCGCCAAGTAGCGCAACGTGGCGACGAGCCTCTGCTCCGGAGTGATGGCTTGCCGCATGCAGGTATCCTGCCTGCTGATATAAGGGGTCAGCAAAGCCAGCAGACGGTGAAAAACGGGGTCCGTCATCCTGAGATAATTCCTGAAATCATCAGGATTATTCTCACGGATCTCACGGAGTAAAGGCATATGCGAGAATTGGTCACGCTGGCGCAACCAATTCTTTGTCCATGAACTCCTCCTCACCCTGTTCACAGACTGGGCTCGGGTCAAAGTATTAACCCCAACACCAAGCCCCAATATAGCACGAACTCGTTCCCGAGTACGTCCACTCTCCATGGCTTTGAAACGGTCGGCTGGACAGACAAGCTCAACTGAACGCACTGAAGAACAGCCAGACCTATGAAGAACGACCTGAAACCCAGAAACGAGCGGACCAGAAGCGCCTGATAACAGGTACAACTGATCCACGCGTACCGAAAGACACAAACCTCACAGGTAGACTGCGCCGCAGTGAACGGACAAATTAAGCTGAAGTCTGAAAAGCGCGAATCGTCTCTAACCAAACTTCTTCTAATGCAAAGTCAGCAGAAGGAGCCCAAAGGGTGCTTTGCTGTGTCTTGGACTTCCTATTTCTAGTCCCGTCGTGTGTGGTCAAGTCCGTTCATGCTAATTTTGAGCGGACTGTTTGTCGGATTGTTTGACGAACAAATTTGGGCGAACAGTCCGCCCGTGTGTACGCGGCCTAAGAAATATCAAGAAACAGAGGCAATAAAGACTCTGCACACCCTAACGTGGGGAATGTGGTAAGGTGATTCTCAGGGGCTCCGCCCCAACATAACAAAACAAACAATAAAAAAAATGCTTGTCTAAAGCGCACAGCACAGTGCATTGAGAGAGCTTAAACCAATAGTTAACAGTGCAAACTTAGTAACAAAGTGACTGAATTACAGCCCATGTTCTTGTTCAAAGTAGGTACCCGACCGTGGCTTAAGTGGCCAACAGAGGGGCCTATGTCGAGTTTAGCTTTCCAAAGAGTTGGCAGAAACAGGTAGAACTAGTAGGCAGGGAGGTAGTCCTGTAGAGAGGGCAAAGCTTCTCAGGCTGGAACGTATCGTCAGAGTTCATTGGCCAGTCCAATGGTCTCCTAGAAAAGGAGAGGAGGAATCACCCTCCGTCGGCCACTGTGAAAAGGAGGGCCAGGACTTCAAAACAACAACCGCAAAGGTAAAAACTCAAGGGGGGGAGGACCCCCATAAAAAGGGGGCAAGGGAATCAACCCGGTGGAGATTTAGATGTACGAGATCTGGATCTCTTCTTCCTGGATTGCTTTTCCCATCTAGGGGCTTTAGGGAACCCTGGAGTGGCCGCTTCCAATGGCCAGTCTGGAATCCTAATCTGCGGCAGTTCAAATACACCTAGGAAGTTAGGTAAATCGCCCAGGGTGCGAAAGGTGGCTGATTTACCCTCGTGGGATGCAAACAAGTGGAAAGGGAAGCCCCATCTGTATTTAATTTGCTTGGAGTGGAGTGCATCCGTAAGCGGTTTCTGGGCTTTCCGCATAAGTAGAGTCTGCCGTGAGAGATCTGTCAAAAGCATGATGGGAGAGCCATTAAACAAGATGGATTCCTGATTCCGGGCGGCCTGCATGATTTCAGACTTGGTATGAAAAAAGTGAATGCGGCAGATAATGTCTCTGGGGTAAGCGGGGTTGGGGTTGCGGGGGCCCAGGGACCTGTGAATTCTATCAATTTCCAGGTGATCTTCCTTAGGTTTGTTCAGTAGCTGATTAAACATTGTAGTGGCTGCTTTAGCAAGGTCCTTGTTTTCAACTGATTCGGGTACCCCTCGGATGCGAATATTATTGCAGCGACTTCTGTTCTCTTGGTCGTCGAGACCGTAAAACAGTTGTTGGATCTGATTTGTATGTTCTTGTAGGATGTGATCATGTTCAAGGATTCTGGTCACAGACTCCTCCATAGTAGCTTCAATATCATCAAAGCGCTGTCCTATATCGTGGCGTAGGTCAGTGATTTCACGCTTATAGGAGCGCTGTAGCCTGCTGATGTAGGCCTCAATGTCCCCTTTAGTGGGGAGGGCTTTAATGTAACTCTCCATATCCCATGTCCCTGGCTGAGTGTGTGGTTGGGGCGGAGGGCTCCCGGGACACTGCGGGCTGTGGGGGCTCCGATTCCCTGGCCCAGGAGATTGCGGTGAGGAAGGGGAGGGTGCAGGTTGCTGAGCGAGTACCTGTGAGGCAGTGAGGGCCGCTTGTGCTACCGCCGCGTGGGTCGCCGCCATCTTGAAAGCCGGCGTGGTCCGGCCTGCGGGATCTTTCATGGCGAAATAACTGCCCATTTCCCCGGATTTGTGTTTCCCCAAGGTAGGGGGGGTGTTCCCCGGTCCCTCTCCTGCTCATGTGGAAAGGCTGCGAGGCGATGGATGGCTGTGCTGTGTGCCGTTCCGTGGTGTGGAGCGGGAGCTGAGGTCTCAAGCTGCCGTCTCCTCCATGCGCCAAGCCACGCCCCCCGGGCACTGATAGATAGTATTGATGGGCACTGATAGGCACTGATAAGGCGGCACTAATGGGCACTGATAGGTGGCACTGATAAACACTGATGAGGTGGCACTGATGGGTGGCAGTGATGGGTGGCACTGAAGGACACTGATACGTGGCACTGAAGAGCACTGATAGGTGGCACTTATAAGCGGCACTGCCAGGTGGCACTGATGGACACTGGTAGGCACTGGTAGGTGACACTGATAGGCAGCACTGATCTGTGGCACTGATTATTAGACACTGATGGTCATTGATTGGCAGCACTGGTGGGCATTGATGGGTGACACTGTTGGCACTGGTAGGTGGCACCGTGGGCACTGGTAGGTGGCACTGGTGGGTACTCATAGGTGGCACTGGTAGGTGGCATGTCCATGAATGCCCTCCCGGAAATTAAGGCCTGTGCTGCAAAAATCTTTTGGCTATAATGCAGGCAGCAAGAAGTTAATCGTTTGAAGACCAAGCCTTTTCTGGCACTTTTTGTTTATACGTAGGTTTAAATCAGTATTTTTTGCTAGAAAATTACTTACATTATATATATATATATATATATATATATATATATATATATATATATATGTATGTATAGATATATATATATATATATATATATATATATATATGTATATGTATATATATATATATATATATATATATATATATATATATATATATATATATATATATATATATATATATATATATATATATATATATATATATATATATATATATATATATGTATATATATATATATATATATATATATATATATATATATACACACACACACACAGTATCTCACCAAAGGGGGTACACCCCTCACATTTTTAAAATATTGTATTATATAATTTCATGTGACATCACTGAAGAAATTACACTTTGCTACAATGTAAAGTAGTAAGTGTACAGCTTGTATAGCAGTGTAAATTTGCTGTCCCCTCAAAGTAACTCAACACATAGCCATTAATGTCTAAACCTCTGGTAACAAAAGTGAGTACACCCCTAAGTGAAAATTTCCAAATTGAGCCCACAATTTCAATATTTTGTGTGGTCACCATTATTTTCCAGCACTGCCTTAACCCTCTTGGGCATGGAGTTCACCAAAGCTTCACGGGTTGCCACTGGAGTCCTCTTCCACTCCTCCATGATGACAACAAGTAGCTAGTGGATGTTAGAGACCTTGATGTCTTCCACCTTCCATTTGAGGATGCCCCACAGATGCTCATAAGGGTTTAGGTCTGGAGACATGCTTAACCAGTCCATCACTTTTAACCTCATCTTCTTTAGCAAGGCAGTGGTTGTCTTGGAGGTGTGTTTGGGGTTGTTATCATATTGGAATACTGCCCTGCAGTCCAGTCTCTGAAGGGAGGGGATCATGCTCTGCTTCAGTATGTCACAGTACATGCTGGCATTCATGGTTCCCTCAATGAACTGTAGCTCCCCAGTGCCAGCAGCACTCATGCAGCCCCAGACCATGACACTCCCACCATCATGCTTGACTGTAGGCAAGACACACTTGTCTTTGTAGGCCTCACCTGGTTCCCGCCACAGATGCTTGACACCATCAGAACCAAATAAGTTTATCTTGGTCTCATCAGACCACAGGACATGGTTCCAGTAATCCATGTCCTTAGTCTGCTTGGCAAACTGTTTGCAGGCTTTCTTGTGTATCACCTTTAGATGAGGCTTCCTTCTGGGATGACAGGCATGCAGTCCAATTTGATGCAATGTGCGGCATATAGTCTGAGCACTGACAGGCTGACCCCCCACCCCTTCAACCTCTGCAGCAATGCTGCCAGCACTCATATATCTTTTCCCCAAAGACAACTTCTGGATATGATGCTGAGCACGTGCTCTCATCTTCTTTGGTTGACCATGGCGAGGCCTGTTCTGAGTGGAACCTCTCCTGTTAAACCACTGTATGGTCTTGGCCACTATGCTGCAGCTCAGTTTCAGGGTCTTGGCAATCTTCTTATAGCCTAGGTCATCTTTATGTAGAGAAACAATTCTTTTTTCAGATCCTCAGAGAGTTCTTTGCCATGGGGTGCCATGTTGAACTTCCAGTGACCAGTATGAGAGAGTGAGAGTAATAACACCAAATCTAACACACTTGCTCCACATTCACACCTACGACCTTGTAACACTAACGAGTCACATGACATCGGGGAGGGATAATGGCTAATTGGGCCCAATTTCCTTAGCGGTGTACTCACTTTTGTTGTCAGCAGTTTAGACATTAATGGCTGTGTGTTGAGTTATTTTGAGAGGAAAGCAAATTTACACTGTTATACAAGCTGTGCGCTCACTACTTTACATTGTAGCAAAGTGTCATTTCTTCAGTGTTGTCATATGAAAAGATATAATAAAATATTTACAAAAATGTGAGGGTGTGCTAAATTTTAGCAGACACCTCTAGGGAATAAAATGGTGATTGTTGCAATTGTTTGTTACATGGTATCTGCACAATGGTTTTTCAAACACATTTTTCTGGAACAAAAATAAGTTTTCATAAATTAAATAAAAAATAAAAAAACACAATATATACCCCAATGTTTTTGTAAAATATGATATATGTTGTTACAACAAGTAAATAGATATCTAACATGTCAGGCTTTAAAATTCCGCAAGCTTGTGGAATGGCGACAAACTACGGTACTTAAAAATCTCCATAGGCGACACTTTAAACATTTTTACAGATTACCTGTTTAGAGCTACAGAGGAAGTCTAGTGCTATAATTATTGCTCTTGATATAACATTTGTGGCAATACCTCACATGCAAATTAATTTACATATGTGTACGTGACCTACATAATCGTTCACTTCTACGCAAGAGCACGAAGGGATGAGGCACTAAAACCACTTGCAAACTGCAACGTATATTTGTATTGTGGTCAGCAAGTGGCAATTTTTATATGTTTCCATACTCAATGCTGTAGTTTCTTTATTGACTTATGTTATTGTCATAGACATGCCAGCCATAGCTGGAGAAAGCCTACCCTGACTGGGGCTAGGTTCACCGAGCTGCTGAGTTTAAAGAACGGACAATCTTTTCCAGAGCTTCTGGTGGTGAGCAAGTGGTCAGCAAGTGGCAATTTTTATATGTTTCCATACTCAATGCTGTACTTTCTTTATTGACTTATGTTATTGTCATAGACATGCCAGCCATAGCTGGAGAAAGCTTACCCTGACTGGGGCTAGGTTCACGAGCTGCTGAGTTTAAAGAACGGACAATCTTTTCCAGAGCTTCTGCTGGTGAAGATCAGTTGGCTGCTTCTTACTGCCAGGCCGCTACCCCAGTTACTAGCAGCCAAGGCAGGGTAGGTGAGAGGCGGGGTACCAGCCAATCAAATGATTGGTGGATAAGTACCAAACACAGGCTATGAGGGACTGAATGCAGTGAAGCAAACAGGGGTCCCAGTGGGCTAAAGACTGTATGGCATACAGGATGGCATACAGGATTTCTAGGAACAGGTTACAATCAATGTACAATTTCCAGGGATAGGTAAGCAGAATGCCATGCAGGACTTCCAAAGACAGGCTACTGTCCAATGTGCAGGATTTCGGGGGGACAGGGGAGCAGAGTACACAGCAAAACTTCCAGCGACAGGGAACTGCTTAGTCCAACAGCCACAGCTCCTCTCACTCAGGTTTCTTCCTGAGTCTCAAACCCAAAACGACCTGCTGTGCTCTCTTCCTGGATATTTAAAATCCAGCTGATTGTGGGCTCCAGTGGACATGAACATCCGGACTGAAACCCAGCCTGCCACAGAGACTGGAAAAACCGGGCTGGCTTCCAGTTCAGTCCCTTACAATGTAAGTACAATGAAAGGTGAAATGTACCTATTATTGTGTATCTCACCTCGCATACCATCACTATATACACACAGTGCTGTGAAAAAGTATTTGCCCCCTCCTGCTTTTTATTTTTTTTGCATATTTCTCACACTTAAATGATTCAGATCATCAAAAATTTTTAATATTACACAAAGATAACCTGAGTAAATCCAAGATTCAGTTTTTAAATTATTTTTTCATTTATTAAGGGAAATCAGCTGTTTATCCCTGCCTGGCTGGTGCCTAGTTTCTGTGAATATGTGCATACCGGTGCTGTGACCAATTAGGGAGAATTATATTAACCACGGTACAGAAAGGAGGAGGGATATAACGCTTTGTGACCAAGCTACGTCCCCTTAGCTTGGCATAAAATGGCATCCATGGGAGAGTTCCAAGACCAAAGCCACCACTGACCAAAAAGAACATAAAGGCTCATCTCACATTTACCAAAAAACACCCTTGGAAGGAAATGGAGTGACCCCCTCTGTATAAACCCTATTTACACTGGGACACATAGGAGGAACGCGCAGGAACTGAACCATCCCTGAGAATTTTAGATCCCCCTTATCTGCTAAATGCTGTTTACCTTACAGCAGTAAGGTAATTATTAAGTACATCTACGGGTGTTACTGACACCGATGTACCACCGTGTATTTAAAGTCACAGTGTCACCAGATGTTTTAAAAAAAACTTCCACACGCTGTTCCTGTAGAACATCTACCTAACCTGCACCCTGTAATTTGGACCCAGAACAGTGTCCAGCTATCTACTTATATATCTTGGACTTATATTTCCCCCTTTTTTTTATCTTGGCATACTTTATATTTATATTTATCAATTTGTCTATTTCTTCACGGTTGATTCAAAACCACAGTCACGATTATCTCTGTGTTTGAATTTTTCGTTTTATTCACACTTGCATGTGATTACTCGTCTGCACGCTAGCACTTTATATTGTGATGAAGTTTACTTTATGACACAGGGGATTGCTTTTATATACATTTACTGGACACATTTGTATTGTCCGCATTGAGAATTCTTTTCACGTTATTAATAATTTATAATTTTGTCAGGAGCGCAACACCAATCACTTTGCTATTTGTTTCACATTGAGTAGTGTTTGACTCATACGGTGTCCGCAGCACCTCATACATATACTTTACCATTTCATAGTATTTATGTCTTTTCTTTCTCACTGTTTGTAGTTAGTAATATGTTAGAGCTCTCTTAATAATGTTTCTTTTCTGTTAGTTGGATTGTTTTTGTTAGTTTTAGACCTTCATACTATTTACCAATATATTTCTATTGTTGTGTTGAAGCTTTCACTTCTGAGTAAAAACTGTCATTTACCAAACTATATCAGAGAAATATTAAATCTCATAATCTATAGATTTAGTCAACGCTGTTGTATAAAATAGTCACATTTTGTGTTGATATTTATAATTTCTATTCCGAGGATCAGCTTATTGAATTTTGAAAGCCAGCTAGGATATGCTCCCAAAGATCCATGCATGGACAGTTCAACACTCCCTATGTACAAGTCTCAGAGGCTTTTATAATTTTAGTAATTTACAAGTAAAGTTTTTATTGTAGTTTTCCACTTTGCAAGTCTGACTGCAAGTGTTAAATGTGAATTATTTATATGCAATATTTCATGCTTACTTGATTACAAAGAAATATAAAAATGTTTTTATTTTTGAAAATAATCCATCTTAAACTGATGTATTACATTCAACAAAGGTGACTTACATATTTACAAGTTACTTCAGGTTTCAGCTTTTATACTCTAAACCATTATAATTTTAATGATTGTATTTTAGGGATTAAATCTCTTATATTGATAGAAACGTCTTTGACAGCAAGCTTTTATTATGATTTCTGAACTTCACCAACATGCAAAAATTATTTAAAAAATACAATCACACACATCTAAAATTTGTGAATTTCTGCAAGAAATAACAATTTATTCCCTTTTGCTTAAAGGCTAAATAAATGTGATGTTTTATTTTGGAACTTCAAAACATTAATAGAAAAGATCCACAAGTATATATTTTTTGCAGTACAATGAATTGATTGCAGAAGCAGTAAGAGATGTGTTTCAATTCATACATATGCAAATTGATATTTGTATTTGTTATTGTGTTCACTATTGCCTTGACTGCTTATCATATTTCCATTATTCTGTCATAAATGTTTCTGATCGATGCTGTATTCATTTGTTCTTGCTAAGTCCCACACATGTAGACTGAGATAAAGCATGTGTAAAATGAAGCACTCCCTCAGGTGAAAGTTGAGGATAATATTTTAAGACACAAACAACATTTTTGATTTTATATAAAATGTATGAACTCTGAACTTGTATGACATATACGAAATTCATATTACACTGTGATATATAAATGTTCTCAATAATTAATGTTTAATAATCAAATTATTAATGAATCCACGTTTATTTGAAAGAAAAACTGCTAAAACTATAACTGTGCTATGTACTGTATAGTGTAATTTCCCTTTATACTTTATACTCTTTATCCCCCACATTTTATCATCTGTACAGCCCCTCTGATGGTGGATGTCTCATGGACGCCCATGCGTCACTGCCCGTACATGACGCTTGGGGCGTAGCCTTCGGGCCCTTGTGGGTTAATCTGGATGTTCAACATGGCTGGGACTCTGATTAACAACTTGATGATTAGATAGAGCAGTTACATCTCTAAGAACAAACTGACAACCATTGGATATTTTTCACGCCATTGAGATATTTTCTAGACATGATTTTTAAGGGACTAAGTGGAGACCGAGTCCAGCGTTTGGCGATTTATCTCAGCCATTCGATACAACATTCATGCATCTGCCCCTGAAGAAGCAAACAGGGTCTCGCAAAATGCATAGAGCTTTATTGATGCTTGTTTTATGCCGGTACATGCTGGCTATTATTGATGTCTGCATTATGTTTACATACTTCCCTGTTTATATGTATCTACATTTTATTTATTTTCTTATTGTGTATGTGTATTTACTGACCTAGCAACTTCCAAGTGTTATTATTGCTCATTGATGTACTGTATAACACTAGTAATAAATCTTTGTACATTTATTTTCATCTGTGTTGTGTGCATTGTCTATTATGCCGGGCAACTCACAATCATTGTTGTTACCACTCTGTTACGTAATACCTCATCTAAAGTCCCAGGGCTATTTCTCTGGGGGGTTTTTTTGTGCACTATTAGGGATGGAGGTGTCAGAGGGTTCACACCAGACCTTAATTTCCTTTTTCCACATTTCATCTAAAATATCAAAGGCGACTGCCTTGTGATTTGTCTGCTATAGTAAGACCATATGACCAAGTTTAATGCAATAAAAAGGGGGGATTCTTTTTGAAATTCAGCAAACCCCAGCTGAGAAGGAAAATCAGTGCCCATCAGCGCAGCCCCATCAGTGCCCATCAGCACAGCCCCATCAGTGCCAATCAGTGCAGCCTATCAGTGCTCATCAGTGCAGCCTATCAGTGCTCATCAGTGCAGCTTATCAGCACCCATCAGTGCAGCCACATCAGCTCACACCAGTGAAGAAGAAAAATTACTTACTTGCAAAATTTTATGACAGAAACTAAGAAAAACTTTTTTTTTCAAAACAAAATTTCATTTGTTTAGCAAATTATATAAAAAAAAAAACAGTGGTGATTAAATATCACCAAAATAAACCTCTATCTGGCTTAAAAAAATATAAAAAAAAGAAAAATGTAATTTGGGTACAGTGCTGCATGACTACGCAATTGTAATTCAAAGTGTGACTTTGAAAAGCGAACAGCCAATTTGCCTTTAATAAACCAACCCATGGACTCATGTAAGTAGTGATGGACGAACTTCCGACGGGACGTTTCGCGAACGCGAAATGCGAACGGACCCAAACGTTCGCGAAACCGACCGTTCGCCGCGGGCCCCATTGACTTCAATGGGAGGCGAACTTTGCAAACCTTCATGTCGAATTTGCGGCCACGTGGTAATTATTAGGGGGTAAAACGTAGTCCCACCATCTGGACAATGACATAATACATGTATGAGGTGAATTTGGGATCGATAACTACAAGCATTTTTATTTTATTTGGGAAATTGTTCTAACAATTCAGGACTATGGAGCTAATGAAGGCAATGGAGGAGAGGGAAGGTCAGGGACCAGGGTAGGCAAAGAAGAGGGTGCAGGAGATGATCACCAGCAGCGTGACATACCGGAATGACACATGCACCGTGATAGAGGCATCTGACAGCAGCACCGTAATACAGAGCACTGACAGCAGCACCGTGACATACAGCGCTGACAGCAGCACCGTGACATACAGCGCTGACAGCAGCACCGTGACATACAGCGCTGACAGCAGCACCGTGACATACAGCGCTGACAGCAGCACCGTGACATACAGCGCTGACAGCAGCACCGTGACATACAGCGCTGACAGCAGCACCGTGACATACAGCGCTGACAGCAGCACCGTGACATACAGCGCTGACAGCAGCACCGTGACATACAGCGCTGACAGCAGCACCGTGACATACAGCGCTGACAGCAGCACCGTGACATACAGCGCTGACAGCAGCACCGTGACATACAGCACTGACAGCAGCACCGTAAGCAGCCCCAGGAGGAAGTCAGCACAGCACAGGGATGGTGTGATCCCCTCATAATAAGAACCCCCAGGAGGAAGTCAGCACAGCACAGGGATAGTGTGATCCCTTCATAATAAGAACCCCCAGGAGGAAGTCAGCACAGCACAGGGATATCATAAGCAGCCCCAGTAGAAATATGACACCGCTCAACCTCTTCAAAGAGGAGGGTAGGGGCATATAGTACGGTGTGCTTTTTTGGGTCAAGGAAGTGAGCCAAATGAATTAAGAAGGTCTGTGTGCTTGATTAAAAAAATAGTTTATAGACATATACATGGTCTACTGGTCACATGTGTTGAATTCCTCCGAGATCCATGCCTCATTCATTTTTAGAAATGTGAGGTAGTTAACACTGTGGTGAGCTAGGCGAGTACGCTTATCGGTCACAATCCCCCCTGCTGCGCTGAACGTCCTTTCGGACAGGACACTGGATGAGGGGCAAGCCAACAGTTCGATTGCAAATTGGGCAAGCTCTGGCCAGAGGTCAAGCCTGCCCACCCAGTAGTCTAGGGGTTCATCACTCCTCAGAGCGTCCACATCGGCCGTTAACCCAATGTAGTCGGACACCTGACGGTCTAGGCGTTCCCTGATGCTGGATCCGGATGACACCTGTCGATGGGTCGGCTGAAAGAATGACCTCATATCCGAAGTCACCAACACATCTTCAAACCGGCCTCTTCTTGCAGGCGCTGTTGGATTGGTACCCGCAAATCCTTCTCTGGGAGTGGGAATTGCTCCTCTGCCAGCGCACGCAAAAGCAGAATGCAGCATTTCTCGAAGCAAGGCCTGGAAGTGCTGCATTCTGACAGCCCTCTGCGACGGCGGTAACATTTCCGCCATTTTGTGTTTGTACCGGGGGTCTAAGTACGTTGCCACCCAGTACTGGTCCTTGACCCTCATGCTTTTTATACGGGGGTCCCTATTAAAACACTGGAGCATGAAGGCCCCCATTTGCACTAAAGTGGAAGCGGTGTGGTGGCCTGGCTCCTGCTCATCATCCAGGATAATGTCGTCCTCTTCATTCTCCTCTCCCCATCCTCGCACAACAGGGATCCCAGAAAGGTTTAAAGCATGCTCTTCTTGCTCCTGCTCATCCGCCCCGGCACCATCCTCCTCTGACTCCTCATCAGACTCCTGTTGTTGACTTGTCTCAGATAGAGTAGCCCCCCCTGGGAATTCATCCAGCATTGCGACTTCCTCATCTTCCCGCTCCTGCTCCTCCACAGCCTGATCAATGACACGACGCAATGCACGCTCCAGAAAGAAGGCATAAGGTACCATGTCACTGATGGCGCCATGGCTGCGACTGACCAGTTTGGTGATCTCCTCAAATGGCCGCAGAAGTCTGCATGTGTCGCGCATGAGCAGCCACTGGCGCGGTGAAAAAAAACCCAGCTCCCCAGAACCGTTTCTTTCGCAGAGTTCATACAGGTAGACGTTAACTGCACGTTTCTGCTGGAGCAGCCTATCAAGCATATAGAAGGTTGAGTTCCATCGCGTCGGGCAATCGCAAATAAGACGTCTGACCGGCAGATGGTGTCGCCGCTGAATGTCAGCAAGGCGAGCCATGGCCGTGTAAGATCTTCTGAAATGGGCCGAGATTTTCCTTGCCTGCCGCAAGATGTCCTGGACCCCAGGGTATTTGACAAGGAATCGCTGCACGACCAAGTTTAAGACGTGTGCCATGCACGGCACGTGCGTGATTTTGCCCTGTTTCAATGCGCTAAGCAGATTGGCACCGTTGTCACACACCACTTTACCAACTGTCAAATTGAGCGGTGTTAGCCACTCATCTGCCTGTGAACGCAAAGCTGAAAGGAGTGCCGGGCCAGTGTGGCTCTTTGCTTCCAGGCACAACAGACGCAGCACGGCATGGCAACGTCTCACCTGGCATGTGGAATAGGTTCTGGGGAGCTTGGGCGGTGCAGTGGAAGAGACGCTAGCAGCGGAAAAGGAGGAGGCAGCTGAGGAGGAGAGGGAGGAGGATGGAGTAGGAGGAGGAGAAGAAGAGTCAGGCCTGCATGCAATCCGTGGCGGTAAAACCAAATCTACACGGGTGCCACGGGTTACATGCTTGACGGCCGTCAGAAGGTTCACCCAGTGGGCAGTAAAACTGATATACCTTCCCTGCCCGTGTTTGCTAGACCACGTGTCTGTGGTCAGATGTATCTTGGCACCGACACTGTGTGCCAGAGATACATTCACTTGCCGCTGAACATGGCCATATAGCTCTGGGATGCCCTTCTCTGAGAAATACTTCCTTCCTGGGACCTTCCATTGTGGTGTTCCAATGGCCACAAATTTGCGAAAGGCCTCCGAGTCCACCAGTTTATATGGCAGTAGTTGGCGGGCTATGAGTTCTGACAAGCCAGCCGCCAACCGTTGGGCAAGAGGGTTATCCGGCATCATCATTTTTTTACGCTCAAACATTAGGCCCACGGAAGCCTGCCTTTTTGCAGAAAAATGTGAGCTTGGCGTGATGGAAGGTGGAGTGGAGGACAATTGTGAGGAGAGAGGAGAAGGAGAAGTAGAAGACGAGGCTGGACGGTGAGAGCCTGCAGTGTGGCTTTGTGTGTTCCGTTGCTCCCACTGGGCTCGGTGATGGCTGCTCATGTGCCTTCTTAAGGCGGTCGTCCCTAGGTGAGTATTGGGCTTACCGCGACTAACGCGTTGACTGCAAAGATTGCAGATGGCAACGCTATTGTCAGCAGCGGACACGTTAAAAAAAGCCCACACTGCGGAGCCATGTGCCGGTGTCCTGGGAGCGCCAGATGTGACCGTACATGGTCGATGACTCGCTCCTGATACATTTGCAGTCTGCTTTGTCCCTGCTGTGCAATGTAAGTCATTGCTGCTTCTCCTCCCTATCTGCTGGTCCATATCTCCCTCTGAACTCCCCTCCTCTTCCTCTCTTGTGGGCACCCACGTGACATCACTAGACACGTCATCATCAACGTCACCTTCCCCACCGCTATAAGTAGAGATCTCGGAGTAGGCAGCAACACCGGGGACCAACCTCCTCCTTGGGCTGATCTGGGTACTGGCGTCAGACTGCTGAGTAGCGCTTGTTGCTACCTCCTCTTCCTGATCCAATACCAAGAGTGGCTGCGCATCAGAAATGTCCTCTTGATATGGATCGGAAAATAATTCCAGTGACTCAAGCGGAAGGTATGTGGTGGTGGTGGTGGTGGTCGTGTTGTTGGTGGTAGTGTCTTTGGGGGTGCACATAGCAGAGAGTGAAGAAGAGGGTGCAGATCGAGAGGATGAGGAGGGTGCAGAAGAGTAAGGCTGAGCGAGCCACTCAACCAAGTCTGGTGCATCCTTTAAAGTAATTGAACGCACCTTCTGCAACTTCCCACTTTGGCTCAAGCCTGTTGCTCCTGCCCTACCCCTACCACCCCTGCGGAAGGGCCTGCCTCTTCCTCTGCATGTCATTTTTTAAATGACCCTGTGACAAAACTCTTAGTCCCTATACCGCTGAAGGACTGCTGCAGTATAGGTGAGCGGTCAGCAGTGGTGCACGTCAACCCTATCTATTGTGGACCTATAGCGGTCCTTACAGAACAGCAGACTGTACCGCACTCAAGCCTATGTACCGTAGCACCCTATACCAAGTTACCAGTCCTTATAAGAACTTTTGTGGACCAAGCAGGTTGTGTATTAGTGTTTAGCAGACTGTACGTCAGTCCCTATACCGCTGAAGGACTGCTGCAGTATAGGGCAGCGGTCAGCAGTGGTGCACGTCAACCCTATCTATTGTGGACCGATAGCGGTCCTTACAGAACAGCAGACTGTACCGCACTCAAGCCTATGTACCGTAGCACCCTATACCAAGTTACCAGTCCTTATAAGAACTTTTGTGGACCAAGCAGGTTGTGTATTAGTGTTTAGCAGACTGTACGTCAGTCCCTATACCGCTGAAGGACTGCTGCAGTATAGGGCAGCGGTCAGCAGTGGTGCACGTCAACCCTATCTATTGTGGACCGATAGCGGTCCTTACAGAACAGCAGACTGTACCGCACTCAAGCCTATGTACCGTAGCACCCTATACCAAGTTACCAGTCCTTATAAGAACTTTTGTGGAACAAGCAGGTTGTGTGTTAGTGATTAGCAGACTGTACGTCAGTCCCTATACCGCTGAAGGACTGCTGCAGTATAGGTGAGCGGTCAGCAGTGGTGCACGTCAACCCTATCTATTGTGGACCGATAGCGGTCCTTACAGAACAGCAGACTGTACCGCACTCAAGCCTATGTACCGTAGCACCCTATACCAAGTTACCAGTCCTTATAAGAACTTTTGTGGAACAAGCAGGTTGTGTGTTAGTGATTAGCAGACTGTACGTCAGTCCCTATACCGCTGAAGGACTGCTGCAGTATAGGTGAGCGGTCAGCAGTGGTGCACGTCAACCCTATCTATTGTGGACCGATAGCGGTCCTTACAGAACAGCAGACTGTACCGCACTCAAGCCTATGTACCGTAGCACCCTATACCAAGTTACCAGTCCTTATAAGAACTTTTGTGGACCAAGCAGGTTGTGTATTAGTGTTTAGCAGACTGTACGTCAGTCCCTATACCGCTGAAGGACTGCTGCAGTATAGGGCAGCGGTCAGCAGTGGTGCACGTCAACCCTATCTATTGTGGACCGATAGCGGTCCTTACAGAACAGCAGACTGTACCGCACTCAAGCCTATGTACCGTAGCACCCTATACCAAGTTACCAGTCCTTATAAGAACTTTTGTGGACCAAGCAGGTTGTGTATTAGTGTTTAGCAGACTGTACGTCAGTCCCTATACCGCTGAAGGACTGCTGCAGTATAGGGCAGCGGTCAGCAGTGGTGCACGTCAACCCTATCTATTGTGGACCGATAGCGGTCCTTACAGAACAGCAGACTGTACCGCACTCAAGCCTATGTACCGTAGCACCCTATACCAAGTTACCAGTCCTTATAAGAACTTTTGTGGAACAAGTGAGTTGTGAATGTTTAGCAGACTGCAGCAGAAGGGCAGCAGTCAAGTATAATATCCTTTCTATATTTGGAAGAAAGAATATTATACATGTACAAGCCTATTACTGTACCACTGATACCAGTCCTGAAAAGAACCTTTGTGGAACTAATAATAACAGCAAGTCTTTAAAATTACCCTCACTGCCTGACAACACTGCTTCCTTCCTGTCCCTATACAAATTGGCAAAAAAAGAGAACGATTAGTGGTTACTGGAACAGCTCTTTTGTGGACCTTGATAGTAACAGCTAATGATGATGATGATGATGATGATGATGAAAGACTAATCTGGCTGTCCCTGTAGCATACACCGTCCTTTCCCTTTCTCTAAACTAACAAAAGACACTCAGGCTGCTGCAAGAATCAGCAGCACAGCAAACCTATCAACACCTAACACCTATACCAGTCCTGAAAAGAACTTTTGTGTACCAAATAGCTAGTGGTTTATCTCTCCCTACTCCACACAGGAACCTGTCCCTATCTTAACAGAAGAAAGAATGTAAAATGGCCACCGGATCGGGTGTATTTATAGGTTAGGGGGAATGTACAAGTGTCCATGTGCTGTCATGTCTCAATTGGCTGTCCTGTATCACATGATAAACGTGTCACCAAAGGTTAAAGTTCTTGTATACATTAAACACGTAAGTCCGCCGCGGCGAACGACGGAAAAAGGCGTTCGAACGTGCGGACCGCGAATGTCGGAAATTCGCCGCGAAACGACCGCCGGGCGAACCGTTCGGCCATCACTACATGTAAGCAAATGCAAGATCAATCCCAATTTGATAATCACAAAATGTTGTTGTGTTAATTTGTGCAATGCACATACAAACCCAGCTTAATTGATATCTTATTGTTAATTGGTGCAAACACTGGATTTTTTCCTAAGTGTGTTGCAGTGTGGCAGAAGGGAGAATATTATATATTATCAGTGGATGTGCAAACAATGTAAAAGCTGAACTCTTACTTAATAAGGGAAATTCTATGTATCTAAAGCCGCGTACACACGTGGCGGACTGTCTGGCCAACTTAGTCCGTCAGACAATCCGACGGACAGTCCGTCATACTTTCGAATGAACGGACTTGCCCACACATGGCACTTTTTGAGCGGACTAATACGGCGGACTAAGTCCGCCATACTATCCGCCCTACTTTTGAAATGAACGGACTCGCCCACACACGCGGAGGAAAGTCCGCTCATTTCGAGCGCGTCTCCAGGTAGGCGGGGCCCCCAAAGGAGACGTCGCTGACCCCGCCGCCTGGTATGGACTTAAAGGGGAACCCCAACGCCGAAAAAAATCGGCGTGGGGGTCCCCCCCAAGTCCACAACAGACCCTTGTCCGAGCACGCTACCCGGCCGGCCAGGAAAGGGGGGCGAGCGAGCGCCCCCCCTCCTGAGCCGTACCAGGGCGCATGCCCTCAACATGGGGGGTGCCTTGGGGAAGGGGGGGCCGCGCGGCCCCCCCACCCCAAAGCACCTTGTCCCCATGTTGATGAGGACAAGGGCCTCTTCCCGACAACCCTGGCCGTTGGTTGTCAGGGTCTGCGGGCGGGGGGCTTATCAGAATCCGGGAGCCCCCTTTAATAAGGGGGCCCCCGGATACCGGCCCCCCACCCTATGTGAATGAGTATGGGGTACAATGTACCACTACCCATTCACCTGTGAAAAAAAGTACAAAAAAACACAACACAGGTTTAAAATATTTTATTGCGCAGCTCCGGGGGTCTTCCGTCTTCGGGGGTCTTCTCGCCGGACTCCTCCGCTATCTTCTTGTAGCTCTTTTGCTAGCGGAGGAGTCCGGCTTTCTTCCTCGCCGCCGGCCTCTTCTCCCGACTTCGGGGGTCTTGTCCCCCTCTTCGGTTCTTCTGCCGGGCCACCGCGCCTTCTTATAGCTCTTTTACAGGCGGTGGCCCGGTCTTCTGTCGCCGCCGTCGCCGCCGCCTTCCGTTCTTCTTCTTCTTCTTCTTCTTCTCCAGGAGATGTTGCCTCGACGATCTCTCCGGCCGGAATGCCAGGGACGCACTCCGCTGCCACTTATATAGGGACAATGGGGCGGTGTCACATGGCTTTATGTCACATGGGTTGGTCACGCTCGCTCGCCCCCCTTTCCTGGCCGGCCGGGTAGCGTGCTCGCACAAGGGTCTGTTGTGGACTTGGGGGGGGACCCCCACGCCGATTTTTTTCGGCGTTGGGGTTCCCCTTTAAGTCCATACCAGGCGGCGGGGCCAGCGACGTCTCCTTCACGGGCCCCGCCTACCTGGAGACCCGCTCGAAATGAGCGGACTTTTCTCCGGGCGGGAAAAGTCCGCTCATTTCAAATGTACGGCGGACTGGCACACACACGGGCGGATTGTCCGCCGAAATGCGAGTCCAGCGGACAGTATTTCCAACATTCCGAAATACTTAGTCCGCCAGACTGCACGCTGAAAAAGTCCGCTGAAGCCCACACACGAGCGGACTGTCCGCTGAAATGTGTTTCGGCGGACTAAGTAGGCCAGACAGTCCGCCCGTGTGTACGTGGCTTAAGTCTTCTAACAAATTTATGTTCTATGCCCCATGTATAACAAAATAAGCTATACTACTAAAGCTGAAAGATATAAGAAACAGAAACAACAGATTTTCAAAACATAAAAAATAAAATGTTCTGGGTTTAATGGGGTATAGAGGGAAAAGGCTTGTGGATAAACTAGTTCCATCTCTTTGTTTATACCCAGTGCATCATATTTGACTCTTACACATCCAAGAGTACTTTAAGTCATCCCATTATTTTAGATTTATTGAACAGCCAACAGATATATCCACGGAAGTTCAGCTACCATCAACAAAGTATCAGCCATGAAGGCAGCATAGATACTATATGCTTGACTAAAGCCGGTCATAGGTGGAGGGAATTTCTTTCCTGCACAGGTTTCAGGAAAGAAAATTGCTTAATATCCCCATCAACATGGACTGTGTTGATGGGGGAATCCCTCCCATGGAGGCATTGTGTTCTCTAGTTTAGGGAAACCATCCTCGCCGAGAGAAAACTGTGATTATTGTTAGCGGATTTAACAGCTGTTGGATAATAATCTCATGTAAGATTCAGCAGGCTTGTTGTACCCAAGATGATTGATTGAGTAACTTGGGTATATTCAGCCTGCCCATACATGGTTCAAATATAGTCCGGTCCCTGCTGAAACAGCCGAGATTTGAACCATCTATGACCAGCTTAAGAAGCAGAAAGCTGCCAACTTTGAACTTTGCTAATTGTGATGTTACACATCAGACTGCATTTTGCTAATAAAAACCAGGTGCAGTATTGCCTTCACTTTACATGTTTAATTGACTTTGAACTTCTACACTTGAAATTAATGTGGTCCTAAAGGCTCAAGGTTATTTACCTTCATGCATTCTATGCATGAAGGTAAAAAAACAAAGATTCTCTGTGCAACAGCCCCCCCCCCCCCCAATACTTACCTGAGCTCCATCGCAATCCAAGGATGTACGCAAGAGCCTCACCTCTTTGGGGACTCTCCTCCCTCATTGGCTGAGACAGCAGTGAGAGCCATTAGATCCCACTGCTGTCAATCACAGCCAGTTAGCCTATAAGAAGAGGGGGTGGAGTCAAGCCAAGGCTTTGTGTTTGAATGGACCTGCAGAGCAGCAGTTTGGGAGCAAGCCTGCTTGGGTGTCCTCACAGCAAGCTATTGGCAGGAGGGAGGGGCTAGGAGCACTGATGGGAGACCTGAGAAGAGGAAGATTGGGGCTGCTCTGTACAAAACAACTGCAAAGAGCAGGTAAGTATACATGTTTGTTTGTTTTTTATTGCCTTTCATATCACTTTAAGTTATTATCTTAGACAAGGTTTTCTCTTTTTTTTCTGAAATTGTATTGCTAGCAAATCAATATTTGTCATTTTCAATGGACACCAGAAGTACTCAGGACTTTTTTTTTTTTTTGCTTGTACGGACTCTGTGTTCACAGTTCTCTGTGTATGTTTTATGTATACTGAAAGACTGCAGTCAGGGGTAGAGCATCTCAATCTCAGTGCCCTGATGAAGCGCAGGAGTGGTGTGAAACCAGAATAGTATTGCTTTTATTTCATGGTAGTTTTAAAACACAACTAAAATATATATTTTTTGTTACAGTGCTTTACATTTTGGATCATTCACTCTCCCATCTGGCTTGCTGTTTGATTTGAAATGCCTTTTATGTGAGTTTTGCAGCTGTTCTTCGATTGTTTGTGGCTAAAATAAGAAGAATGAAGGCTATGTGAGGTCTGTTAATTAGTCCACATTATTTGATGTTTAATATATTTGCTGGCTTGTCTGACTCTTAGCTTGGCAGTCTACATGCTGTGTTACTTGTACAGTGACAGACATGTCCCATCTCAAACAAAACCTAAATGGTACAGCATTATTAAGCTAAACTGTACACCAAGTTTATGGTAGTTTTGGCAAATATAATGTGTGGAATGCAGCAACTAAGGATTAAGAACCTCTCCATCCCCTTATGCATCATTATGGGGTTGGGTTTACTAAAACTGGAGAGTGAAAAATTGGGTGTGCCTCTGCATGGAAACCAATCAGCTTCCACTTTTATTTAGCAAAGCTTAACTGAACAAGCTGAAGTTAGAAGCTGATTGGCTACCATGCTCAGCTGCACCATACTTTGCACTCTCCAGTTTTAGTAAATCAACCCTTATATCTCCACCTTTGTGGTCTTTGTGTGTACTAGAAAGGTTCTTCTATTTGGAACAGAAGTATCATAAGGACTATTCTATTGGATATTAAAACGTTCCACTCACAGAAGTTTCTTTTAGGCTTGGTCTTGCTATTGCATAATTTTGCCACTTGACTGTTTGTTATTGGTGCAGAAAAAGATAAGTGTTGAGGCTTCATTTTGTGGTATCGTATTATGTTGAGGTTAATATACATGGAAGAAATGCTCCTCTCCTTGACTGTGTGTATACTGCGATCCTTTACTATGCACAGTCAAGTAAGAAAAAGGTGTAGGCACTCCAGATAAATAAATTCCAACACTTTTTCAATCTACTTTTAAAAGCAACATACACTCACAGACTAGTACCGGGTTGGACCCTCTTTTGCCTTCAGAACTGCATTACTTCTTCATGGCATAGATTCAACAAGGTGTTGGAAACATTCCTCAGAGATTTTGGTCTATATTGGCATGATAGATTTGTCAGATATATATCCATGATGCAAATCTCCTGCTCTACCACATCCCAAAGGTGCTCTATTGGAACTCATTGTCATGTTCAAGAAACCAGTTTGAGATGATTTCAGCTTTGTGACATGGTGCATTATCCTGCTGGAAGTAGCCATCAGAATATGGGTACATTGTAGTTATAAAGAGATGGACAAGGTCATCAACAATACTCAGATAGCCTGTGGCATCTAAATGATGCTCAATTGGTACTATAGGGCCCAAAGTGTGCCAAGAAGATATCCCCCACACCATTACACCACCACCACCAACCTGAACCATTGATACAAGGCAGGATGGAGCCATGCTTTCATAGTGTTTACGCCAATATCTGACCCTCCATCTGAATGTCGTAGCTTAAATCAAGACTCATGTAACCTTTTTTTCTAATCTTCTGTTGTCCAATCTTTAGCCTGTGTGAATTGTAGCCTCATTTTCCTGTTCTTAGCTGACAGAAGTGGCACCCGGTGTGGTCTTCTGAAGCTGTAGCCCATATGCTTCAAAGTTTAATGTGTTGTGTATTCAGAGATGGTATTCTGCATACCCTAGTTATAACAAGTGGTTTCTTAAGTTACTGTTGCCTTTCTATCATCTCAAACCAGTCTGCTCACTCTCCTCTGACATCAACAAGCCATTTTTGTCCACACAACTGCCACTCACTGGATATTTTCTCTTTCTCAGACCATTCTCTGTAATGGTCCAATAAATATAATTTTTTTTGTGAAAATCCCAGTAGATAAACATTTTTTCTTAAATACTCAGACCAAGGTCACTTAAATCTTCTTTATTCCCCATTTTGATGCTTGGTTTGAACTTCATCAAGTCTTCACCATGTTTATAGATGCCTAAATGCATTGAGTTGCTGCCATGTGATTGGCTGATTAGCAATTTGTGTCGCCAAGCAATTGAACAGATATACCTAATAAAGTGGTTGATAAATGTACAGTAACTCTGAATTTCAGAAAAAATGTCCTTTCTCAAACAACTGATAAGTACTAAAAATTTAACATGTACCAGGGAATGCACAAGTGGCAGCTGCTGCTCATTTTTTATTTTTTTTGGGGGGGGGGGGGGACGCAAACAAACACCACTAAAA
Source organism: Lithobates pipiens (assembly GCF_037356315.1). Lineage (NCBI taxonomy): Eukaryota > Metazoa > Chordata > Amphibia > Anura > Ranidae > Lithobates > Lithobates pipiens. The sequence goes on along the minus strand of NW_027507748.1, from coordinate 521,633,419 downwards.
GAAAGTTCTATTTGTGGGGAAAAGGGACATTCATTTTATTTGGGTACAGCATTGCATGACCGTGCAATTGTCAAAATTATTCCTATCTGTGGCTGATCACAGACACCTGGCTATGCCCAGTCTAGACATATGCTGATCTGGTTGGTATACGGTTCTAATTGGACATGTACATGAGATATAGGACAACTATCATCTTTTGGAAAACGTCTTTTTTCATGTAGTTGTGCATCTTAGCACTTCTGATGTCCCGCATCCACTTACCATTTATCTGATACTGTTCCCGGGTGTTTTATTCACAGTCTACTATGTTACTGGGTGAGTCATTTTTATTGCACCTACAGTGGTGTGAAAAAGTGTTTGCCCCCTTCCTCATTTCCTGTTCCTTTGCATGTTTGTCACACTTAAGTGTTTCGGAACATCAAACCAATTTAAACAATAGTCAAGGACAACACAAGTAAACACAAAATGCAATTTGTAAATGAAGGTGTTTATTATTAAAGGTGAAAAAAAATCCAAACCATCATGGCCCTGTGTGAAAAAGTGATTGCCCCCTAAACCTAATAACTGGTTGGGCCACCCTTAGCAGCCACAACTGCAACCAAGCGTTTGCGATAACGTGCAATGAGGCTTTTACAGCGTCCTGGAGGCCCACTCATCTTTGCAGAATTGTCCTAATTCAGTTACATTAGAGGGTTTTCGAGCATGAATGGCCTTTTTAAGGTCATACCACAACATCTCAATAGGATTCAGGTCAGGACTTTGGCTAGGCCACTCCAAAGTCTTCATTTTGTTTCTCTTCAGCCATTCGGTGGTGGACTTGCTGGTGTGTTTAGGATCATTGTCCTGCTGCAGAACCCAAGTTCGTTTCAGCTTGAGTACACAAACAGATGGTCGGACATTCTCCTTCAGAATCTCTTGGTAGACAGCAGAATTCATAGTTCCTTTTATCACGGCAAGTCTTCCAGGTCCTGAAGCAGCAAAACAGCCCCAGAACATCACACTACCACCACCATATTTTACTGTTGGTATAATGTTCTTTTTATGAAATGCAGTGTTTCTTCTACGCCAGATATACTTGGACACACACCTTCCAAAGAGTTCCACTTTTGTCTCATCGGTCCACAGAATGTTGTCCCAAAAGTCTTGGGGATCATCAAGATGTGTTGTGGAGAAATTGAGACGAGCTTTGATGTTCTTTTTGCTCAGCAGTGGTTTTCTCCTTGGAACTCTGCCATGCAGGCCATTTTTGCCCAGTCTTTTCCTAAAGGTGGAGGCATGAACGCTGACCTTAACTGAGGCAAGTGAGGCCTGCAGTTCCTTGGACGTTGTTGTGGGGTCTTTTGTGACCTCTTGGATGAGTCGTCGCTGCGCTCCTGGGGTAATTTTGGGCGGCCGGCCACTCCTGGGAAGGTTCACCACTGTTCCATGTCTTCGCCATTTGTGGATAATGGCTCTCACTGTGGTTCGCTGGATTCCCAAAGCTTTGGAAATGGCTTTATAACCCTTTCCAGACTGATAGATCTCAATTACTTTCTTTCTCAATTGTTCCTGAATTTCTTTGGGTCTCGGCATGATGTGTAGCTTTTAAGGATCTTCTGGTGGACCTTACTGTGTCAAGCAGCTCCTATTTAAGTGATGCCTTGATTGTGAACAGGTGTGGCAATAATCAGGCCTGGGTGTGGCTATAGAAATTGAACTCAGGTGTGGACAACCACAGTTATAGTATGTTTTAACAAGGGGGCAATCACTTTTTCACACAGGGCCATGATGGTTTGGATTTTTTTTCACCTTTAATAATAAACACCTTCATTTACAAATTGCATTTTGTGTTTACTTGTGTTGTCCTTGACTATTGTTTAAATTGGTTTGATGTTCCGAAACACTTAAGTGTGACAAACATGCAAAGGAACAGGAAATGAGGAAGGGGGCAAACACTTTTTCACACCACTGTATTTCTACACTTGGTGGTTTTCATGAGTGAAGGTCCCAATCTATTCCCACAAATCACACACACCCTTCCCAAACCCCCCTCCTTTCCTCCTCTCCCCCCTCTTTTTTCTTCCACCTGCCCCCTTTTTTCATTCCTTACTTTTTTCTTTTCTTCTTTTTTTTCTTTTTTCATTTTTATTTCATTTATTATATTTTTTTGTTTTTTCCAACACACCCCTCTGTCCGCCCCCAGGGGGAACACCCAGTTCAGGGTGTCTCAGCTATGCTGTCTGTTGCCCTCTCCGGCTTTTGTTGGTGAGTCACACTGGTGTAAGTTAATACTCCAATGCTACCATATAATTGCTGTTTGATTCATTGTTATTATAATTCTGTATTGTATTGCTCTTATATGTGTGGGTTGATGCCTCCTGAGGAAGTGGCATTGGCCACGAAACTAGTCGAGGTCCAAGTCTATATCAACACCACTTGCACAGCCAATCATCTGTGGGGGCTTCCACCAAGGATTTTTTATTGTATTATTTTTGTAACAATTATTCTGATGTCTGTGATGTAATTTATCATTGTTATCTTATATTTTATAAATAAATATTATTTTTTTATATTTTCTTTATATCATTCGGTACCGCAATAGTCCAATGCTTTTTGGGTGATTAAGGGCCAATATACATTTGGAGTAGCCCTTGTTTGATCCCATTTTCTTTCCTTAATATGCAATTTTTAGGATGATGGTAAAAAACTTTTAATCCCTTTTTGAGGCAAAACAATCTACTAACACTTCCCATTTATATGCATGCCCCCTCCACAGCTGCATGTCATTGGTTGGCAGGACATTTGCACGTTGCCACATCCATCCCCACCAGAAGTATGTGAAATGAGATGACAACCCAGGAAAACAATCGGCAGAGGGGGACAGAGTGTTGTCACTATAACAGGAAGTGCCTGAACCAGGACCTCCACAGAGGGATCGCTGGGTATTATTATAATGACAGCTGCAGATTTGAAAATATTGACAAGAACTTTTGAAATAACATTGACACGATGAAGATTGAATGAGATTGGGTGCACAGGTCATAGATACAGTCCAGCCGTGGGAACTGTCACAATACAGATAACACACATACACATTGATGACACACATATACATCATCATTCATTGCTTCCTAATTCTCCCAAATGTAATGGGAAAGCCTGACCTCTTATTGGATGAGAAGATCAGTGTAGACAGACAGTGTACTCATAGGATGTCTGACAAGGGGGATTTTTTTACAGAATCAGCAAAACAGCCATCCCGAAAATTCCCCATTCCCCTCAGGAATGGAAGCCAGATTTTGAAACAAAGATTTTCCCAGCTGTGTGGACTGGTGGCACATATACATGACATTGGATGGAAGAGGTAGGGATGGAGCCTGGGATGGATGGTGGGTGAGCAGAATCCGTGTGCTCTCACTGACATTCCTTGTGCAGCAGAAAGTTTGTTCCACAAGCTTCGCCATGCACTGCTACTGGGGAAAGGGAGAGGGGTCCTTTGTGTGCAACTCACTCATATCACCAACACATGCTGTGGCTTGCTCACAATACATTTTTTATTACAGGATTAGATCAGACACAAAGCACGGATTGGGCATCAGACGCAAAAAGTCATTAAAAGTGACACAGAGCACTTTGCAGGCTACTCAGGGCCCTGATAGTATTTTGCATGCAGATCAGAGGGAGTTAAAGTCTGAGTATAACTATGTGGGGGGAGGGAGAGGTCCTGATGATCGGACAGCCCCCCAGGGTAGAGTGACAGAGCATTCACGTTGACAGAAGGTTTTTTCCTCCAGCATTAACCACTTGCCGCCCAGGGCAATTTTGTAATTTTTTGTTAAAATCTGCATTTTTTTGGCTAGAAAATGACTTAGAACTCACATGAATTATGTATTTTCTGAAATCAGAGATCATGTAGAATAAAATGGTGGCTGTTGCAATTCTTTATGTCACATTGTGTTTGTACAATTGAATGAATATTACTGCACACAAACACAAAATAATACCCATTTTTTTTGTAAAATGTAAAACATGATGTTGTGTTTAGCAAATAGATACCAAACTATGGCCCTCCAGCTGTTGCGGAACTACACATCCCATGAGGCATTGTAAAACTTTGACATTCACAGAGATGACTAGGCAAGATGGGAATTGTAGTTCCTGGGGCCATAGTTTGCAGACCACTGATCTAAGGCAACCCTTTAAAAGCCTTTACAGATTATCACTTTATCGTACGTTCATACCTATGCATTTTTTCGGTGTGCTTTGCAGTAACAAGCTACAGTCCATTCCTATGGTACACGTTCAAGAACTATGAGTTATTCAACCGGTGCATTTTTGCAAACAGTTCTCCCACAGCAAATTGCATTTTGCACTTAATGGACTTCAATGGACCCGCACCAAAAGCACAAGAGTTTTTGATATGTTTTTACATGCATATTGCATTTTTCTTTCTCTCTTTGACAAACAGTGTATAGCTGGTTGCTAAGAAATGGGCTGCGAAGCTGGCTTCCCCACTGATAGCTTAATGTAAAAATAAGAATTTCCGACAATAAAACAAAATCTTCCAAAAAAGCGTGGGGTCTCCCCAATCCATAACAGGCCCCATAGCAGGACAGCGCGCTGACATCACCTCGAGTCACTGTTGTGTATCCAGAAGGATGGGTTTGTCCGAGTGTGTACCAACCAGCACATCAGACTTCAGGCTTTCTAAGATGCTATATTTATAAGTGTGTTTTAATCTTCTAATAAACCATAAGGTTTTACACTATCGGAGCTTCTATGTTTTTTACATGTTATGTGCACCCACTAATGAGCAAGCAGGCACGTTCGGGTTGCTCTGAAGTTATAGCCGCGCCTAGAGCATATGCCTATCCTGATCCTCTGTAGTGGGGGATCATAACTATTTGATAATAAGTAATTCTCTCTACACGGTGGGGGATTGCACTTTTTTTGGTTGAAGATTCATCTCATCTGCTGATGGACTTTTTCTCCTGACTTTTGCATGGGTGAATGTGATATTTCATTGTTATTTCTACATGGATTGTTTGCCTTGTTTCCATATGGACTAAATTTTGGATAACCTTTATAGATTATATCTTCATGTTTGTTTTTCACAAATGTTCATGATTTTTGAATTTATCCACACATATTTGTTATTCACAGTGAATTGTGGTGTACAATTTAGGGCTCATCAGCCATCCGCAGTCATTTACATCGCATTGTGAATGGTTTGTATATTTATACCTTCAATTCATGGTTTACTCCAATTCGCATCTGTAGGTTTAGCGCGATTCTGATTTTATTTTCACAAATTTTCTACTGTATTGGTGTTATATAGGAGAATTGCTGCTTCCATTATACAACAAATGTATCATTCATAGGTTTTATGATATTTATCTTAGTGCAGTTTCTTTTCTTTTTTCTAAATTTATTCTGCACAATATTTTTTTTTCTGTTTGGCAAATCCCAGTACCTCCAGTTGCAGGAAGTGGCAATGGGGACTTCATGTGCCCCATTGCACGCTTAACTATACCTGGGGGGTGGGAGTGCCAAATTATGAGTGATGAGGCTCTCTCTATGTACCCGTGCCAAGTTTTTTTGTGGCACAGGTATATAGATGATATCCTCATACTCTGAGATGGATCCAGGGAACTAATGTCTTTATTCAAACATTAAATATAAATGATTTAAATTTATCATTTACCATGATATATAGTCAGGAAATCATTTTATTTCATGATGTTGAGATATTTATCAAGACAGATATGACACTGGGGACCACCCTTTTTCGGAAAGCTACAGCTGGTAACACTATTTTAAGAGTGACCGGTGGACATCCAACAAATCTGGTTAAATCCATTCCTCATGGACTGTACTTGCGACTCAAGTGCAACTGTTCATCACAGGAGGACTTCCAGCTTAAAACCAAAAAACTAATAGACTATGAGTCTGAGGCTATTCTAAAAATACTTTGAAAAAAGCCTATCAGAAAGCTGATAGGGACAGAGAGGGACTAGTTTTTAAAACTGGCAAACAAAATAACAATGACAAAACTGGGACAACTAAACTATTTACTAGGTATTCCAGGAACCCACAAATGTGTCGGTTGTTCATACTGCCAGTTTTTGTGGCCTGGAAGGACACACACATTACCAAATAAAATCCATCAACCCAAGCACTTTACAATTGTCAGACAATGGGGGTTGTTTACCTCCTGACATGGGTATGTGGCTGTTACTATGTCGATAAGACAAAACACTTTTTTCTAGAAACGTACATATGACCATGTATGCCATTAAGGTTGGTGATATCATGTCCCCCATTGGGAGACATTGAACATGGAAACACAATAAGAACCCCCATAGTGTTAGATTCTTTGCCCTTGAACAAATCCATGCAGACATACAAGGAGGTCACTGGGATCGCTTAATCCTACAAAGGGAGGAGAGATGGATTCATTGTTTGGTGGCAATACAGCCACCAGGCTTAAATGACGCTACAAGTTACAAACCTTTTTTTATTTTTATTTTTATTTATTTATTTAAGATTTTGCCTATCTGACCCCCTGCTATCTGCACATGTACATCTATATCTACAGTTTAGTCAATCTTGGGAGGTCGGTTTTAGTTATCAGATGGGATCGGTTGGGATGCTTCTCTCTCTTTTTTTGGGGAGGGGGAGTTTGGAGGCACTTCTTGGTGTTAATCATGTATTTGTTATGTCTTGGTTAGTCATGTCTATGACTGAATTGATATGTTATCAACATGTTTATGGTTGTATATATATATATGGTTGTTTATGGTTGTATATATGTAAATGGCCAGCTGTTGTCCTCTGATGGAACTGGTTGGTTCTGAATCATACAATCTAAGCTCTTATATTTGCATTTCACAATGTTTTTCCCTTTAATATATTTATTTTGCGTTACTTTCCTCTAAATTCATTGATGTGGCTATGTGACTTATTAAGATGGTTTCATCTTAGGCAGGGTGCTATATGGGTTCCCATTTGGCCAGCATGACAAGCTAGTCTGCTTACATGTTTACATGCTTTGTGTTTTTTGTTGTTCCCTTTGCCTTTTGGATCTCCTTGTTATATTGGTTGGCAGTACGGGTGGGAGATGCACCTCTGCATTTACTCTGCATTTACTACATTTACTGTGATTCTCTGTAGGGGGTATGACGCAGGGACTACAATGTGGTCCACCCTCTATGACGTGGTATCCACAAATGCGTGATACATCTTTTCTGACGCGATGCCGCCAATTTTGATTTTGTCCACCTGAAGACATTAATTGGTGGCTAAGCATGCCATGAGATGGGATCCGCCCTCCCCGCCCTATATAGATCCTCTCATGATGTGAGGGTACTAAGGAGTCTCATGATGCTGGCATAAAGGACCAATGTTATGGGATCCCTGCCTTATCATCTTATACCACATGGAAGTTGATTTAATGAAGGCAAATCCACTGTGCACTACAAATGCACTGCAATTGCACTTGGAAGTGCACTTGCTGTAGACCTGAATGGGACATGCAAGGAAAATAAAAAAAAACAGCACTTTTCATTGCACATGATTGGATGATAGAAACCAGCAGAGCTTCCCCTCATTTTGTATCTTCCCCTCAGATCTACATAACTGCAGTTCTTAGTGCACTTGCAGTGCATTTGTAGTGCACAGTGGATTTTCCTATAGTAAATCAACACTATTGTATATAATATATTCCACTCTATATGTGGCTATCACACTAAACATCAGTTATTCTGGATGAGCGTTTTTTTTTTTCTTATGATTGTTATATACATATCTCTATCCGGGATAGACTCACTCTGTATGTGAAGGCATGTTAAGGAGGATGGGGGTTTTCCCTGACACTGCCAGTACTTACAGACAGTATAAGTGACTCTAGTAGATCTGTTTTTCCAAACTGGGGAGTAGGGGTGTAGTTTGTATTTTAAGGGGGCCCAACACCAAATTATAATATTGCCTTATATCACACACAGTGACATCTGTTCTTACTTTTGGGGTTGTTTTATATTGGTTACTGTGATCTCCATATGATATACCTTTTCAGGTATTCATATCAATTGACATTAGGAGCTTTGTCTCCCTAAAGAGCTGTATGTGGACTATCTAATATGACCAGAAGGTGACAGTGGCTGACCATATGAAGGCCATGTATTATGACTTCATTTATTTGTCTCTGTATATAATATTGAAATATGTGGCAATACCCTATTGTGCTATTATACTCATTAATAAATTGTGATTGGAATAGATTTTTACAATATTCCTTTTTGTAATGTTTGACTGCGATACACTTTTCCTGAGGAAGCGTGCTATGCCCCGTGAAACGCAACTCCATTGAAGCTAAAGCAAGTTCCTCAGTCCCTACTGCAGTAGGGTTGATGAGAAACAACACTAAGAAGAGCATCATACTGTTTTGTGATGTTTATGTCTGTGGTATATGTGTATATTTTTCATGTTTTTATCAATTTTAACTTGTATAAATAAATACTTTTGATACTTTATTACTCCTTTGGTAACATTATAGTCCTTCCAAATTAGTAGTTAGGGCTTTTTTGTGCTTGAAACCTAGGCCTTCTTTCTCAGTCTAAAAAAAATATACCGTATAAACTCGAGTATAAGCCGAGATTTTCAGCCCTTTTTTTTAGGCTGAAAGTGCCCCCCTCGGCTTATACTCGAGTCACCGCCGTCTGCCTACCTGATCAGGCATGTCATGTAGACAGACGGTGGCCAGTGTGTCATAAAAACATACAGCGGCCATTCCAGTATTTAAAAGCCGCGCCTCCTCCTCGTCTGATAGGCAGAACACTCAATTTCCCAGCAGTCAGTTTTCAGCCTATCACGGACATCCCCTCATCCTCATACCTCAGACGAGGATGAGGGGATGTCCGTGATAGGCTGAAAACTGACTGCTGGGAAATTGAGTGTTCTGCCTATCACAGACGAAGAGGAGGCGTGGCTTTTGAATACTGGAATGGCCGCCGTATGTTTTTATGACACGCTGATCGGTGGCTGCAGATGGGCACACGGAGGCATGCACAGGACACAAAGGATGAAGATTAGCACAGGTAGGCTGCAATGGACACAGGGAGGTATACACAGGACACAGTGAGGTAGGCAGATCTGCACAGGACACAGGGAGGCATGCACAGGACACAGTGAGGTAGGCAGATCTGCACAGGACACAGGGAGGCATACACAGGACACAGTGAGGTAGGCAGATCTGCACAGGACACAGGGAGGTATACACAGGACACAATGAGGTAGGCAGATCTGCACAGGACACAGGGAGGCATGCAATAGACACAGTGAGACATGCAGCTGCAGATGGGCATTGTTGACCCTCTTTGCCACTTACAGTAGCTGCTGCATTTCCCACCCCTGGCTTATACTCGAGTCAATAAGTTTTCCCAGTTTTTGTGGTAAATTAGGGGCCTCGGCTTATATTCGGATTGACCTATACTTGAGTATATACGGTAATGATATATATCCTTGTATAGGACAGGTCTCTTATATCATTTTATCACTATGAATTCTCTGCTCTGCCTTTATTTTCCCATTACACCCTCCCCCAAACCCTCTCTATACCTTTGAACAATATCCAATAGGAAAAATAATAATAATAATAATAGTAAAGGAAAAAAAGAAGTGCACCCCAGAGAATCACACCTCATCAGGTAAACTAGGTAATATTCATTCTTGTGACATCAGCATAATGATTTACTTATATTTGGATGAGAGTTGGATTTGTTTCCAATTGCACTGTGTCTTACAAAATCGTTCTCCTTGATATGCTAGAGACATGGTCAAGTCATCCAGTTTAATTATTTTGTTTCGCATTATCATCACTACCTTGCAGTGTTAATAAAATTAATCATTAACCACTTGCCGACCGCCTCACGCCGATGTACGTCGGCAGAATGGCACGGGCAGGCATAAGCACGTACATGTACGTGATTTGCCTCCCGCGGGTCGGGGGCCCGATCGGGCCCCCGCCCGGTGCCTGCGGCGGTCGGTTTTCGTTCGGGAGCGATCCCGGACGAGGGGACGGCCATTCATTCATGGCCACCCCCTCGCGATCGCTCCCGACGAATGGAAATCCCCGGTGACATCACTTCCTCTCCTGTAATGTAAACACAGGAGAGGAAGTGATGTATTCTCTCCTCCGTGTCGGTATTTTTCGTTCCGACACGGAGGAGAGCGGATCAGTGAGTTGCACCAACACATCCCACACACAGTAGAACATGCCAGGCACACTCACACCCCCCCTTTACCCCCCGATCACCCCCCCAATTACCCCTGCCCCCCCAGTCACAGTGACACCAATGTCATTTTTTTTTTTTTTTTTTGCATTGGTGTCATTTGTGACTGTAATAACTGTTAGGGCAGTTAGGGTTAGCCCCCTTTAGTTCTAATGTACCCCCCTAACCCCCCCAATAAAGGTTTAACCCCGTGATCACCCCCCGTCGCCAGTGTCACTAAGGCTGGGTTCACATTGCAGCGGTTTATGAGAACGAATGTGATTCGCACCGCACTGCAGTGCAAATCACATCCGATCTCTGTGCGATTCGAGTTCAGCCATTCGCCGCACCCGCCGCACCCGCCACACCCGCCGCACCCGCCGCAAATTCGCACGGGACCCTTTTTTTGGCCCGCAGCAGAATCACCTGTAACAGTTATATGGTGATCACTGGTGAAAGGGTTAACTAGGGGGCAATCAGGGGGCTTTATGCGGTAGTATATGGGGGTCCCTAGCGCTATAAAAAGCTGCGGCGAACCTAAATACCTACCTGCCTAACTAGCGTCACCTGTGACACTAATACGGCGATCAGAAAAATGATCGCTTATTAGGCTGGGTTCACACTGGAGCGATGCGGAAACGCCGCGAATCCGCGGCGGGTTCCCGCATCGCATGCCTCCCGGCGGCAGTTCACACTGCCCTATGCGAACTGCTGGGAGTGTCAGTGAAATGTTACTGACACCCCCAGATCAGTTCGCATATCGCAGTGCGATCTGCAAACTCGGATCGCATGGTGTGAACACCCATGCGATCCGAGTTTGCAGATCGCACTGCGATATGCGAACTGATCTGGGGGTGTCAGTAACATTTCACTGACACTCCCAGCAGTTCGCATAGGGCAGTGTGAACTGCCGCCGGGAGGCATGCGATGCGGGAACCCGCCGCGGATTCGCGGCGTTTCCGCATCGCTCCAGTGTGAACCCAGCCTAATAAGCGATCATTTTTCTGATCGCCGTATTAGTGTCACAGGTGACGCTAGTTAGGCAGGTAGGTATTTAGGTTCGCCGCAGCTTTTTATAGCGCTAGGGACCCCCATATACTACCGCATAAAGCCCCCTGATTGCCCCCTAGTTAACCCTTTCACCAGTGATCACCATATAACTGTTACAGGTGACGCTGGTTGGTTAGTTATTTTTTTATAGTTTCAGGGCACCCGCCATTTATTACCTAATAAAGGTTTAACCCCCTGATCACCCGGCAGGTGTCATTTGTGACTAATAACTGTTAGGGCAGTTAGGGTTAGCCCCCTTTAGTTCTAAGGTACCCCCCTAACCCCCCCAATAAAGGTTTAACCCCGTGATCACCCCCCGTCGCCAGTGTCACTAAGGCTGGGTTCACATTGCAGCGGTTTATGAGAACGGATGTGATTCGCACCGCACTGCAGTGCAAATCACATCCGATCTCTGTGCGATTCGAGTTCAGCTATACAGATAGTATGGCTGAATTCGTGTCGCACGCGCCGCACCCGCCGCAAACTCGCACGGGACCCTTTTTTTGGTCCGCAGCAGAATCGGATCGCATGGGTGTTCACACCATGCGATCCAAGTTTGCAGATCGCACTGCGATATGCGAACTGATCTGGGGGTGTCATTAACATTTCACTGACACTCCCAGCAGTTCGCATAGGGCAGTGTGAACTGCCGCCGGGAGGCATGCGATGCGGGAACCCGCCGCGCATTCGTGGCGTTCCCGCATCGCTCCAGTGTGAACCCAGCCTAATAAGCGATCGTTTTTCTGATCGCTGTATTAGTGTCACAGGTGACGCTAGTTAGGCAGGTAGGTATTTAGGTTCGCCGCAGCTTTTTATAGCGCCAGGGACCCCCATATACTACCGCATAAAGCCCCCTGATTGCCCCCTAGTTAACCCTTTCACCAGTGATCACCATATAACTGTTACAGGTGACGCTGGTTGGTTAGTTATTTTTTTATAGTTTCAGGGCACCCGCCATTTATTACCTAGTCTCACTAGTGTACCCCTAAATTTAGGGGTGTCTACTTTCTAAAATGGGGTCATTTGGGGGGGGGGGTTTGTGCCATCTTGGCATTTTATGGCCTTCAAAACTGTAACGCCCTTAGAAAGCCTGAAGGCGGTGCTTGGTTTTTGGGGCCCCGTACGCGGCTAGGCTCCCAAAAAGTCCCACATATGTGGTATCCCCGTACTCAGGAGAAGCAGCAGAATTTATTTTGGGGTGTCATTTCACATATGCCCATGGCATGCGTGAGCAATATATCATTTAGTGACAACTTTGTGAAAAAAAAAAAAAGTTTGTAATTTTCCCGCAACTTGTGGCAAAATATAAAATATTCCATGGACTCAACATGCCTCTCAGCAAATAGCTTGGGGTGTCTACTTTCTAAAATGGGGTCATTTGTGGGGGTTTTGTGCCATCTTGGCATTTTATGGCCTTCAAAACTGTAATAGGTAGTGAGAAGTGAACTCAAAAAATTACGCCCTTAGAAAGCCTGAAGGCGGTGCTTGGTTTTCGGGGCCCCGTACGCGGCTAGGCTCCCAAAAAGTCCCACATATGTGGTATCCCCGTACTCAGGAGAAGCAGCAGAATTTATTTTGGGGTGTCATTTCACATATGCCCATGGCATGCATGAGCAATATATCATTTAGTGACAACTTTGTGAAAAAAAAAAAAAAAAAAAAAAAGTTTGTAATTTTCCCGCAACTTGTGGCAAAATATAAAATATTCCATGGACTCAACATGCCTCTCAGCAAATAGCTTGGGGTGTCTACTTTCTAAAATGGGGTCATTTGTGGGGGTTTTGTGCCATCTTGGCATTTTATGGCCTTCAAAACTGTAATAGGTAGTGAGGCGTGAAATCAAAAATTTACGCCCTTAGAAAGCCTGAAGGCGGTGCTTGGTTTTCGGGGCCCTGTACGCGGCTAGGCTCCCAAAAAGTCCCACATATGTGGTATCCCCGTACTCAGGAGAAGCAGCAGAATTTATTTTGGGGTGTCATTTCACATACGCCCATAGCATGTGTGAGCAATATATCATTTAGTGACAACTTTGTGTAAAAAAAAAAAAAAAATTTTTTTTTTGTCATTATTCAATCGCTTGAGGCAAAAAAATAAAATATTCAATGGGCTCAACATGCCTCTTATCAATTTCCTTAGGGGGTCTACTTTCCAAAATGGGGTCATTTGGGGGGGTTTTGTACTGCCCTGTCATTTTAGCACCTCAAGAAATGAGATAGGCAGTCGTAAACTAAAAGCTGCGTAAATTCCAGAAAACGTACCTTAGTTTGTAGATGTGACAACTTTTGCGCAAACCAATAAATATACAATTATTGACTTTTTTTTTACCAAAGACATGTGGCTGAATACATTTTGGCCTAAATGTATGACTAAAATTGAGTTTATTGGATTTTTCTAATAACAAAAAGTAGAAAATATCATTTTTTTTCAAAATTTGCGGTCTTTTTACGTTTATATCGCAAAAAATAAAAATCGCAGAGGCAATCAAATACCATCAAAAGAAAGCTCTATTTGTGGGAAGAAAAGGACGCAAATTTTGTTTGGGTACAACATTGCATGACCGCGCAATTACCAGTTAAAGCAGCGCAGTGCCAAAGTGTAAAAAGACCTCTGGTCATTTACCAGCAAAATGGTCCGGTCTGAAAGTGGTTAATGAATGTTACTATTTTTATTCTTAGCGAGGGAACTTAGGTGTAAATGACTGGCTGACAGATTTTCTCCTAAAACAAGCCACTGAATTTGTGCACCTGAAACAAGAAGAGACAGATTTGTGGAAAAGGTAAACAAATATGCAAGAGTATACCATACATTTACCCACATCTCCAAAGGTTAGGATTGGCTTCTGGATACATTTAATGTAGTTTCACAGGAACCTTATACCATCTTATTGGTAGCTTGTATCCAGGCTCATGAAATCTCAAGGAAATTGAGGATTTGTGTGTGAAATAAAATATAAATTCACATTATTCATCTGTAAATTGTTGGTTCAAATTATTTTCCATTTCCTCAAAAATTGGTGCGCGGCATTTTCTGTAGATGTTACAAGTAGTGATGGCCGAACGGTTCGCCCGGCGGTCGTTTCGCGGCGAATTTCCGACATTCGCGGTCCGCACGTTCGAACGCCTTTTTCCGTCGTTCGCCGCGGCGGACTTACGTGTTTAATGTATACAAGAACTTTAACCTTTGGTGACACGTTTATCATGTGATACAGGACAGCCAATTGAGACATGACAGCACATGGACACTTGTACATTCCCCCTAACCTATAAATACACCCGATCCGGTGGCCATTTTACATTCTTTCTTCTGTTACGATAGGGACAGGTTCCTGTGTGGAGTAGGGAGAGATAAACCACTAGCTATTTGGTACACAAAAGTTCTTTTCAGGACTGGTATAGGTGTTAGGTGTTGATAGGTTTGCTGTGCTGCTGATTCTTGCAGCAGCCTGAGTGTCTTTTGTTAGTTTAGAGAAAGGGAAAGGACGGTGTATGCTACAGGGACAGCCAGATTAGTCTTTCATCATCATCATCATCATCATCATCATTAGCTGTTACTATCAAGGTCCACAAAAGAGCTGTTCCAGTAACCACTAATCGTTCTCTTTTTTTGCCAATTTGTATAGGGACAGGAAGGAAGCAGTGTTGTCAGGCAGTGAGGGTAATTTTAAAGACTTGCTGTTATTATTAGTTCCACAAAGGTTCTTTTCAGGACTGGTATCAGTGGTACAGTAATAGGCTTGTACATGTATAATATTCTTTCTTCCAAATATAGAAAGGATATTATACTTGACTGCTGCCCTTCTGCTGCAGTCTGCTAAACATTCACAACTCACTTGTTCCACAAAAGTTCTTATAAGGACTGGTAACTTGGTATAGGGTGCTACGGTACATAGGCTTGAGTGCGGTACAGTCTGCTGTTCTGTAAGGACCGCTATCGGTCCACAATAGATAGGGTTGACGTGCACCACTGCTGACCGCTGCCCTATACTGCAGCAGTCCTTCAGCGGTATAGGGACTGACGTACAGTCTGCTAATCACTAACACACAACCTGCTTGTTCCACAAAAGTTCTTATAAGGACTGGTAACTTGGTATAGGGTGCTACGGTACATAGGCTTGAGTGCGGTACAGTCTGCTGTTCTGTAAGGACCGCTATCGGTCCACAATAGATAGGGTTGACGTGCACCACTGCTGACCGCTGCCCTATACTGCAGCAGTCCTTCAGCGGTATAGGGACTGACGTACAGTCTGCTAAACACTAATACACAACCTGCTTGGTCCACAAAAGTTCTTATAAGGACTGGTAACTTGGTATAGGGTGCTACGGTACATAGGCTTGAGTGCGGTACAGTCTGCTGTTCTGTAAGGACCGCTATCGGTCCACAATAGATAGGGTTGACGTGCACCACTGCTGACCGCTGCCCTATACTGCAGCAGTCCTTCAGCGGTATAGGGACTGACGTACAGTCTGCTAATCACTAACACACAACCTGCTTGTTCCACAAAAGTTCTTATAAGGACTGGTAACTTGGTATAGGGTGCTACGGTACATAGGCTTGAGTGCGGTACAGTCTGCTGTTCTGTAAGGACCGCTATCGGTCCACAATAGATAGGGTTGACGTGCACCACTGCTGACCGCTGCCCTATACTGCAGCAGTCCTTCAGCGGTATAGGGACTGACGTACAGTCTGCTAAACACTAATACACAACCTGCTTGGTCCACAAAAGTTCTTATAAGGACTGGTAACTTGGTATAGGGTGCTACGGTACATAGGCTTGAGTGCGGTACAGTCTGCTGTTCTGTAAGGACCGCTATCGGTCCACAATAGATAGGGTTGACGTGCACCACTGCTGACCGCTGCCCTATACTGCAGCAGTCCTTCAGCGGTATAGGGACTGACGTACAGTCTGCTAATCACTAACACACAACCTGCTTGTTCCACAAAAGTTCTTATAAGGACTGGTAACTTGGTATAGGGTGCTACGGTACATAGGCTTGAGTGCGGTACAGTCTGCTGTTCTGTAAGGACCGCTATCGGTCCACAATAGATAGGGTTGACGTGCACCACTGCTGACCGCTGCCCTATACTGCAGCAGTCCTTCATCGGTATAGGGACTAAGAGTTTTGTCACAGGGTCATTTAAAAAATGACAGGCAGAGGAAGAGGCAGGCCCTTCCGCAGGGGTGGTAGGGGTAGGGCAGGAGCAACAGGCTTGAGCCAAAGTGGGAAGTTGCAGAAGGTGCGTTCAATTACTTTAAAGGATGCACCAGACTTGGTTGAGTGGCTCGCTCAGCCTTACTCTTCTGCACCCTCCTCATCCTCTCGATCTGCACCCTCTTCTTCACTCTCTGCTATGTGCACCCCCAAAGACACTACCACCAACAACACGACCACCACCACCACCACCACATACCTTCCGCTTGAGTCACTGGAATTATTTTCCGATCCATATCAAGAGGACATTTCTGATGCGCAGCCACTCTTGGTATTGGATCAGGAAGAGGAGGTAGCAACAAGCGCTACTCAGCAGTCTGACGCCAGTACCCAGATCAGCCCAAGGAGGAGGTTGGTCCCCGGTGTTGCTGCCTACTCCGAGATCTCTACTTATAGCGGTGGGGAAGGTGACGTTGATGATGACGTGTCTAGTGATGTCACGTGGGTGCCCACAAGAGAGGAAGAGGAGGGGAGTTCAGAGGGAGATATGGACCAGCAGATAGGGAGGAGAAGCAGCAATGACTTACATTGCACAGCAGGGACAAAGCAGACTGCAAATGTATCAGGAGCGAGTCATCGACCATGTACGGTCACATCTGGCGCTCCCAGGACACCGGCACATGGCTCCGCAGTGTGGGCTTTTTTTAACGTGTCCGCTGCTGACAATAGCGTTGCCATCTGCAATCTTTGCAGTCAACGCGTTAGTCGCGGTAAGCCCAATACTCACCTAGGGACGACCGCCTTAAGAAGGCACATGAGCAGCCATCACCGAGCCCAGTGGGAGCAACGGAACACACAAAGCCACACTGCAGGCTCTCACCGTCCAGCCTCGTCTTCTACTTCTCCTTCTCCTCTCTCCTCACAATTGTCCTCCACTCCACCTTCCATCACGCCAAGCTCACATTTTTCTGCAAAAAGGCAGGCTTCCGTGGGCCTAATGTTTGAGCGTAAAAAAATGATGACGCCGGATAACCCTCTTGCCCAACGGTTGGCGGCTGGCTTGTCAGAACTCATAGCCCGCCAACTACTGCCATATAAACTGGTGGACTCGGAGGCCTTTCGCAAATTTGTGGCCATTGGAACACCACAATGGAAGGTCCCAGGAAGGAAGTATTTCTCAGAGAAGGGCATCCCAGAGCTATATGGCCATGTTCAGCGGCAAGTGAATGTATCTCTGGCACACAGTGTCGGTGCCAAGATACATCTGACCACAGACACGTGGTCTAGCAAACACGGGCAGGGAAGGTATATCAGTTTTACTGCCCACTGGGTGAACCTTCTGACGGCCGTCAAGCATGTAACCCGTGGCACCCGTGTAGATTTGGTTTTACCGCCACGGATTGCATGCAGGCCTGACTCTTCTTCTCCTCCTCCTACTCCATCCTCCTCCCTCTCCTCCTCAGCTGCCTCCTCCTTTTCCGCTGCTAGCGTCTCTTCCACTGCACCGCCCAAGCTCCCCAGAACCTATTCCACATGCCAGGTGAGACGTTGCCATGCCGTGCTGCGTCTGTTGTGCCTGGAAGCAAAGAGCCACACTGGCCCGGCACTCCTTTCAGCTTTGCGTTCACAGGCAGATGAGTGGCTAACACCGCTCAATTTGACAGTTGGTAAAGTGGTGTGTGACAACGGTGCCAATCTGCTTAGCGCATTGAAACAGGGCAAAATCACGCACGTGCCGTGCATGGCACACGTCTTAAACTTGGTCGTGCAGCGATTCCTTGTCAAATACCCTGGGGTCCAGGACATCTTGCGGCAGGCAAGGAAAATCTCGGCCCATTTCAGAAGATCTTACACGGCCATGGCTCGCCTTGCTGACATTCAGCGGCGACACCATCTGCCGGTCAGACGTCTTATTTGCGATTGCCCGACGCGATGGAACTCAACCTTCTATATGCTTGATAGGCTGCTCCAGCAGAAACGTGCAGTTAACGTCTACCTGTATGAACTCTGCGAAAGAAACGGTTCTGGGGAGCTGGGTTTTTTTTCACCGCGCCAGTGGCTGCTCATGCGCGACACATGCAGACTTCTGCGGCCATTTGAGGAGATCACCAAACTGGTCAGTCGCAGCCATGGCGCCATCAGTGACATGGTACCTTATGCCTTCTTTCTGGAGCGTGCATTGCGTCGTGTCATTGATCAGGCTGTGGAGGAGCAGGAGCGGGAAGATGAGGAAGTCGCAATGCTGGATGAATTCCCAGGGGGGGCTACTCTATCTGAGACAAGTCAACAACAGGAGTCTGATGAGGAGTCAGAGGAGGATGGTGCCGGGGCGGATGAGCAGGAGCAAGAAGAGCATGCTTTAAACCTTTCTGGGATCCCTGTTGTGCGAGGATGGGGAGAGGAGAATGAAGAGGACGACATTATCCTGGATGATGAGCAGGAGCCAGGCCACCACACCGCTTCCACTTTAGTGCAAATGGGGGCCTTCATGCTCCAGTGTTTTAATAGGGACCCCCGTATAAAAAGCATGAGGGTCAAGGACCAGTACTGGGTGGCAACGTACTTAGACCCCCGGTACAAACACAAAATGGCGGAAATGTTACCGCCGTCGCAGAGGGCTGTCAGAATGCAGCACTTCCAGGCCTTGCTTCGAGAAATGCTGCATTCTGCTTTTGCGTGCGCTGGCAGAGGAGCAATTCCCACTCCCAGAGAAGGATTTGCGGGTACCAATCCAACAGCGCCTGCAAGAAGAGGCCGGTTTGAAGATGTGTTGGTGACTTCGGATATGAGGTCATTCTTTCAGCCGACCCATCGACAGGTGTCATCCGGATCCAGCATCAGGGAACGCCTAGACCGTCAGGTGTCCGACTACATTGGGTTAACGGCCGATGTGGACGCTCTGAGGAGTGATGAACCCCTAGACTACTGGGTGGGCAGGCTTGACCTCTGGCCAGAGCTTGCCCAATTTGCAATCGAACTGTTGGCTTGCCCCTCATCCAGTGTCCTGTCCGAAAGGACGTTCAGCGCAGCAGGGGGGATTGTGACCGATAAGCGTACTCGCCTAGCTCACCACAGTGTTAACTACCTCACATTTCTAAAAATGAATGAGGCATGGATCTCGGAGGAATTCAACACATGTGACCAGTAGACCATGTATATGTCTATAAACTATTTTTTTAATCAAGCACACAGACCTTCTTAATTCATTTGGCTCACTTCCTTGACCCAAAAAAGCACACCGTACTATATGCCCCTACCCTCCTCTTTGAAGAGGTTGAGCGGTGTCATATTTCTACTGGGGCTGCTTATGATATCCCTGTGCTGTGCTGACTTCCTCCTGGGGGTTCTTATTATGAAGGGATCACACTATCCCTGTGCTGTGCTGACTTCCTCCTGGGGGTTCTTATTATGAGGGGATCACACCATCCCTGTGCTGTGCTGACTTCCTCCTGGGGCTGCTTACGGTGCTGCTGTCAGCGCTGTATGTCACGGTGCTGCTGTCAGCGCTGTATGTCACGGTGCTGCTGTCAGCGCTGTATGTCACGGTGCTGCTGTCAGCGCTGTATGTCACGGTGCTGCTGTCAGCGCTGTATGTCACGGTGCTGCTGTCAGCGCTGTATGTCACGGTGCTGCTGTCAGCGCTGTATGTCACGGTGCTGCTGTCAGCGCTGTATGTCACGGTGCTGCTGTCAGTGCTCTGTATTACGGTGCTGCTGTCAGATGCCTCTATCACGGTGCATGTGTCATTCCGGTATGTCACGCTGCTGGTGATCATCTCCTGCACCCTCTTCTTTGCCTACCCTGGTCCCTGACCTTCCCTCTCCTCCATTGCCTTCATTAGCTCCATAGTCCTGAATTGTTAGAACAATTTCCCAAATAAAATAAAAATGCTTGTAGTTATCGATCCCAAATTCACCTCATACATGTATTATGTCATTGTCCAGATGGTGGGACTACGTTTTACCCCCTAATAATTACCACGTGGCCGCAAATTCGACATGAAGGTTTGCAAAGTTCGCCTCCCATTGAAGTCAATGGGGCCCGCGGCGAACGTTCGGTTTCGCGAACGTTTGGGTCCGTTCGCATTTCGCGTTCGCGAAACGTCCCGTCGGAAGTTCGTCCATCACTAATTACAAGGATGGAATAGGCAATGGCGAGCCAATGTTGAAATGGAGAGGAATATTTACATAGAGTTTAAAATGCTTTAACTGTTTAACCTGTAAGGCCTGCCAAAAAGGCAGCTGTGGAGAGGTCATAGTTTGTATGTCAATCGCTGATTTCCAATTTTCCTTTATTAATAAATCTTTTAGCCTAAATATGTAATTGTGGAGAAGGGGACAGAAGCTTGGATTCTTTTGTTTCTGGAGAAAACTCTGAGTTTGTAAGAATTGTCATCATAAAAGAATACTTTGTTAAGGAGAAAGCTTTGCTTTCATTTTTTGGATCATCTTTATTATTGTGCCTACTAGTGGGTGTTTTCTAAGTGTTGCGTGACAGGATATACTGTAGATATCCATGGAGGTGTCTGAAGGGGAAAAGGTGATAAAGCCTCACCCAACTCTTGGACTCCATAAGAATATTGATCTATGTGATCCTCAATTGAATTATAGATAATTATATAAAGCGACTACATAGTTTAACAAAATTTTATTAAGGTGTAGAATTATTTGAAGCAGCCCGCTATGTTATCCAACCTCATAAACTTGTGCTGTGACAAACCTTGTGCTGTGACAAGTTGATGTATGAATGTCCTAGGTGCAGTGTTGTTAAGAGAACATATTAGTAATCTGCCTGATTTGTTGCCATACTTGTAAAACCTATTTCAGGACATTTTTTTTTTTACTTCTATTCTATCTAAAAGTAAGGTATTGACCAGGTTTGTCAGTAAACAAAGCACTACCACCTTCACCACTACCAGCGATTGTTTATGGATACCTTCCAGGGACTGTAGTTTAGATATTAAGTTTGACAGTTTTTCTAACCTTTCTCTCTTACAATCTGGCTTTAATCTCTATTAGATTTCCCCTGATAACTCACATATGGGCTTCCAAAATATTTATGGGCAATATCTCTGGGGTTGAATTTGTTGAAAAAAAGAATGAAGATTCTGTTTCCAAGTAATCATCCAACCTCTCGTCATGTAAGAGATCCTCATTAAATGACCAGTGGCAAGGTTTCTGCAAATGTTGGCTTATTCTGATGGTAATTGTTTTTGGGACATGGTCTAAAAGACACATGGGTTCTATAGTGGTTGAAACAATTGCCTATAAGGAAGCATGCAGTAGAGGAAAATAGTCAATTTTGGAATAAGACTGATGTGCTGACAAATAAAATGTGTAATCTCTAACATACCTGTGTTGATAGGGCCATGTATAAGTCAGTCGCTACAGAAAGGGTTCTTAAAATATCTAATAAAAGAATATTACAGATGTGAGCTTACTCACGAGACACCTAAAATGGGATCCAGAGCTGCTACTTTAGGGTCTCCTCCCAGGATCACTTACCTCTCTGAGAAATTTGACAAATCTGTTAAGCATGAATCTAGGAATTTGTATTGAGATGAATTAGGTAGATACTGTGCTCATTTGCAAATGTACCAGCTTATCAGCAAATCGTATCCCTCAGAAATAGGTAACAACCCTGTGAATTTATCATCCAATCTTTAGATTCCCACTGTATGGACCTGAAAAAAATTGAGACATCACTGGACTTTGAACTGCCAAAGTGTCAGGGCTGGGCTCAGCCCTTCCTTCCCTGAGCTAGCCGCTCAGCTGCTGGCTAATTGCCAGCTCCTATCTCTCCACAGTGACTCACCTGTTGATGATATTCTGCTCATCAGTCCTGCCTACTTAAGCCGTCCAGTCCAAATGATCTCTGCCTTTGCTTTGTTTACATCTCTAGAGACGCTCTCCTGTGTTTCCTGTTTCTGCCAGCATTTAATATGGCTATTATACCACATGATTCCAAGATGGCCGCCGCTAACCCAACTTTTTGTTTGTTTCCTACATGTGTTCCACAGAATGGAATTGATGTAGGCATAAATTATGTCATGATGAATAGCCCCCACCCAACATGTTTCGACCAATTGTCTTTGTCAGGGACACATCCCTGATGATAAGAGTGAGTGCACACTTGGAAGCTTTTTATTTGTTCTATTGCAATAAAAATTACTGCACTATGGCTTATTATGTTATTGGTTGTTCATGATGGAAAAAATACATTTGTAGGACTAAAAGGCTACTGTTGACTGTGGAATCTAAGCTACTGTTGACCCACTTATTAAAGAGGAACTTCAACTTTTCCCCTCTACCCCCATTTATTTTTTTCCCTGCATGCCTGATACTGTGTTCTCCACATTTAAATTACTCACTTAGCCAGTGGATTCAGCATTAAGCAGCTGGGATCCTCCTTTCTGTAGCCACTGTTGTGCACAGCTGCCAGCTCATCTGCATGTAGGTGCGCTAGGCCCACCTCCCCTCCTTACTGAATGAGACTGAACGTCATGCATTCCACAAGTCTGGGGTGGGCCGAGCCTCTTAAGCCATAAAAAACAGTGAGTAAGCAAAAAAAAAGAAACCTGATATTGACACTACGGAAGATGGATGGGATGGATGGAAAGGAGGAGAGTTCACTAGGAGGGTGAAAGTCTGCTTTAAGTTAAAAGGGTCATGGGTATCTGGGGAGGGCACAATTTGAGAAGAGAACATGGGTTAAGTGTTTTGGGAAGGAAATATTTTGTACTCCACCACACACGGTTTTCTGGAGTATATATTGAGATTGGAAGAAAAAGCACTGGATTTTTTAATAGGCATTTATTGTGGTTATTGTGGTTATTGTGTGATAATTACAATGGTAAATGTGTTGATTTTTATTACATTTGCTTTTTCTAATGCTTTACTTTGATTACAAGAGCACGGATTTATGTATATCAGGGGAGTGAAGCACTTTGTTGTATATATCAAAAAATAACCGTTATATGGTTCACAGTGTTTGCAGCCTCCAAGGAGTAGGAACACCACAGTAGTGGCATAAGTCAAGGATCTTTTGTAGTCTTTCACCTTCTAATAATGCCAAGTTTTAATAAAGGAGAGGGACAAAAAACATCCCCCAAGTACCAAAACTCTTATCTGACAGACAATTTATTTTTGGGATAAGACCTATATACATTTCATTATGTCTTTACTATTGAAGCGGTTGAAGTGTTGAAGCTGTTGAGGGTGGGAGAGCCTGGAGGACAGTCAACATCCAAGCTGGAATCAAGGATCTCTAAAAGAATAAAGAGACTAAGTAGTTTGGTCTCCTTTTCAGATCTGTAGATGGAATGGGAATCCCCATCAATAACTTTCCCTGCAGTTAGTATGGGTTCCAGAAGTGGTATAAGAGCCTGCTAATATATGCCTTGATATGTCCAGAAGATTCTGGATATTGGCCCCCTTGTATTCCACAGTACCTCTCCCCTACATCTTATGCAGAATTTCTTCCTTTGGCATATTATTATGTAAGCAACATAAAATATTATTTGGACTTAATACCTTCATTACTTAATGGATGCCACAAGAGGCTGAGGAACACTGAATCCTGACCCTGTACTATATTGAATACAGTTTTCACTGTGACTTGTAGATCCACTGTGCGTATTGCTTAAGGCACCACCCTAATTTTTAAACTGTTATGCCTGCTCCAGTTTTCAAGGTCATCTTGGTGGAGGAGTAGGGATGAGAGATGCTGCTCTCATTGCTTATCTTGTTGCTCTTGTGTGAGACCAAAGTAACAAACAGTTGTTTTTCTACATTGACCTGCATAGCTTCTATAGCGTCTACCCTTGTGTTTATCTGCTTTAATATGGACTGTGAATTTAGTCATATCTTGCTTAGTAGAAAAGGTGGCAGGTAGCATTTTATTTGGGGGTCAACAGGGGGACAGAATGAGCCCAAACTATGCACATTTAGTGCTCTGCACCTCTGTATTTATCTTAAGATGACTATGGACTTAGCCTGGAAGCCCCTACTGACTGCTCTAAGAACTAAGCAAGTGGTCATATGGAATAGCTGCAGCATCCCAGTAATGGTGCAGCACAGAGGTGAGTATGATTTTTTTTTTTTTTTTTTAGAAAACCCAAACTCCTCCTTGCAAACAAATAAATCCTGTGCTTAAAGGATGCATGGAAAATTTGAGTTAGAGTTCTGCTTATAAGCTTGCAATAGATGTATGATTATATGTCCTGTCATCTAAATGCCCAAATTACAGTGTTGTGCTGTCGTCTTGTACATTGAAGATGTATCTATTAAGCAACATTTTAACTACATGTAGAGTAATTGACAAAATTGATAGAGGTTTTAGTAAACATAGCAATACATTTTTAAATCAAGTAGAATTGTGTGTAGCAAAATGCAAAGCCTACTGTGAGTAGGTTAAAAATAGACAGTAATTGTCGAGTGTTTGTTTGTTGGAATTTTAGTACACAAGAAAATAAACTATTAGTTGAGGATTTGAGAATTACAAATTGCAATCAATTAATTAATAATAATCTGAAATATAAGAATGGTAAAAAATAAATACATTTTGGGAACTTTCTCTAAAACCTTAGTTATTTAGTGATAAGTGTAAATGCATGATATTCACACCCAAAATAATAACTGGAAATGATTTATAGAGATGACAATGTTAAACCATTGTTATAGTGGAGGAGATAGTTTTGACATCTTAAAGCAGTGGTGATAATTGTAATAAATTATGTTTAAAAGGATATATACAGTATGTTCTACTGAAAACTATTATTTTCATCTGGTATAGAAATGTATAGAGCTGAGAGCATAAGGAAAGTTCCCCACCTACCCTAATATGGGTTTCTATGTGCCACTGGATTTGTTGGATGTGTCCATTTGTTACTGTTCTGTCACACAATCAGAAGAATAAAGAAACTTCAACACAGCATAATGAAAGTGACATTCATTTGTTTCAGACTCCAATTGATCTTTCAGTGATATATTTTTAATTGAATAACATTGTAGATAATGTAATTACATGTATATTGTTATTATTGTTCTCAATAAGATACAGCAATGCTAAGTTTCTAAAATATGTATTTCCTTTTTGATTATTGTTTTTCAGAAGAAAAAAAAGTGTTTTAATTTTGAAGAGATTGCAAAGGTGCTTTACATTTTTCACCAATCACTAATTGTAGACTATGGATGTCACATATACTTTACCGGTCCTGATCAATTATTGCATCATTCTATCTTGTGAACTGGTTATCATCTACATTGTTGTTGTTGTTGTTATTTATTTTAGGAATTGCTGACATACAAAGTGATATGTATAAGGATCTGTACAGTATGTTAAACAAATTGTGAGTCACTTGGTATATCTTTACCTATACACATTATGCTCACTCTTTATCTCTGAACTGTATGTCATAATTTAAGCCCTGCATAAACTGCCTGTGCTATATAAGCCCTGTATAATAATATTAATAATCACTTCATAAATGTCATCGTTGATGCACTGCTACATATCTTATTGCTGTATATGAGCTATTCATTTATATGTGCCATACATTGGTCAATTTTGGAATATGTCTTCTATTATTCCTATGTCTTTTTTTATCTTTTAAGTTTGTACATTGTTCAAAACCAATAAAAAATAACAAAACTAAATTCTTCACCAAACACCAATAATATTATGTGCTAAAAATATACTGTACGTAATAGAAAGCTTTAATAGTGCCATATCCTTATTCTGATTTGTTTTGTCAGCTTTTCAAAGACTCTAAAGCTCTGCATAGTATGGTGATTGACAGTGAACAGATGCTTACAGGTTCCAGAGAAGCATGCTTTGTCTTGAAGAGCAGTGTAAAGTGGTACTTAATATATGAATCTGTCCATCAGAGGAAATGGTAATCTTTCAGTAAGTTGTAAAGTGTCATGTGACAATACATACTGTATGTAGGTTAATATTATTAATAGTTTTGCTTGAAGCAGTTCATGTCTGAACTTTGTTTATGGCCCACTGGAAGGACTTTTGTGACTTAAATTTTGTTAGTCCAACCTATAGTATATTTTTGTATTTTGAAACTTGCTTTTCTTTGTAGCCCATCTAAGGACAAGTGAGTTTTCTGTTGACGCTAATGTTTGCAATAAATGAAATGAAAAATTAAAACATGTTCTTTTAATAGTTTTAGTTTATTTAAAATTTTTAAATTTACTTCTGTGAATTTTGGGCTGATTGCTTCGCTAGATTAATATCTAATCTTCTTATTAAGTTACTATCTTTGGAGTGCACTAAAGCCAGGAAAATAATTCACAGAGCAACAGTCTTGCTTACTACAGAGCAAAAAAATTAGAAAGAGATGCTTTGACCAATCAGCTTATTAATATAATACTCTTCTAGAGACTTGCACATAACCTGTACATTTAGTTTCCATAAGGTCATTGCAAATGATTTTAAGATAAATATTGCCAGGCAATTGGAGGTCTTTTCAAGATCCGATTATTGCATAAAGAGTCCCAAGCACTACAATGACAGCAGTGGTGAGGTACGTATTTCAGATACTGAGATTAGGCACCAAGCACTACAATAACTTTAAAGAAGAAGTAAACCCTTAATGAGTTTTATTTCCTATTTTGCTCCCTGCAAACCTTGCAAATTAAAAGCATAATGGGCTAGTATGAATTGGGACATTGTGACACTGCAAATTATTTATTGTATATATCAAAAAATAACCGCAAATGAAGACTGCACTGTCCCCTGTGCAAGCCTCATCCATCTTCACCCCTCTTTCTTCCGGGGCCGTGGACTCCAGCTCTGTGACTGGCTGGAGCCAATTTTTGTCACTCCTATGCATGCCCGCGGGAGCCATCAAGTTTCAAGTTTCAAGTTTAGATCTCTGGCTGGTCCCACAGACCATCTTACACAGCACCACTGTCCCCACACACAGCTCTGTACTGCTTGTTCAGCTTTTTTGTGTGTCCCTGCTGCTCTGGCCATCAGTCTTAGGACTTTTGTCTGTTCTGTGCACACATGCACAACTCTGTCTGCTCCCCTGCAGCCTCATGGACTCCTGGGGAGTGTGGCACCATGAACTTCTGTCAAGCCTTAGATTATAGGGCTGTCTAGGCTTACCTATAGGTAGAAGTCACATAAAAGAGTTTATGACCACTTTAAAGACCACTTGGGTTAAGCCTTATGGTTTGAGAGAGGTGACGTGTACTAAAAAGTTTTAGTAGAGGGTTAAAACACTGATCAGCTACTACCCACAATGATTCTCAGTAGTGTAATCTAACTATCTGTATTGCTAGATTAATATACACGTTTTACATTTTGTGATATGATTGAGGTATTACTCAAGAGTAGTGCTTTCCAGTGAGTTTAGTCCACACCGGAAATACTGTTTCAAGGCTGGTCGGCCCACTTTTATTAACAACTTTATGAAATTCAACAGAGCAGTTACCCTCACAGAGGTTTTCATCATTACTTATTACATCAAATAATAAAATCCTAAAATAAATTATATTAAGCCCCCGAGGTTTGCTTCCCATAGCCATAGCCTTAAGTTTCAAGTTTAGATCTCTGGCTGGTCCCACAGACCATCTTACACAGCACCACTATCCCCACACACAGCTCTGTACTGCTTGTTCAGCTTTTTTGTGTGTCCCTGCTGCTCTGGCCATCAGTCTTAGGACTTTTGTCTGTTCTGTGCACACATGCACAGCTCTGGCTGCTCCCCTGCAGCCTCATGGACTCCTGGGGAATGTGGCACCATGAACTGCTGTCAGGCCTTAGATTATAGGGCTGTGCACACCTGTGCACACACCCTATTGGACATGAGATTAGAAACTCCCTTTCCCCCAAGGCTCTTGCTCTGAAATCAAGATTTTGGTCTGGGAGTAACAAAACCCAGAGAAAAAAAGTTTTCTCAACTCTGAACAGATCTCCTGAACCCTTTACTCTGCATTTGTGAGAACCCTGTGTACTCTTTATCCCACAATAAATTTTCATCCAAAGCGAGTAAAGTCCTTTCTTGTATTAAGAGAGGTATGGACTCCAGAGAGAGAGATATAATTTTGCCCCTGTTCAAATCATTAGTAAGACCTCATCTGGAATATGCAGTTCAGTTTTGGGCACCAGTTCTCAAAAAGGATATTGGAGAACTGGAGAAAGTGCAGAGAAGGGCAACCAAACTGATAAGAGGCATGGAGGAACTCATCTATGAGGAAAGATTAGAGGAACTGCATTTATTCACTCTTGATAAGAAGAGATTAAGGGGGGATATGATCAACATGTACAAATATATAAGGGGTCCATATAGTGAACTTGGTGTCAAGTTATTCACTTTACAGTCAACAAAGAGGACAAGGGGGCACTCTTTATGTCTAGAGGAAAAGAGATTTCATCTCCAAATACAGAAAGGTTTCTTCACAGAAACAGCTGTGAAAATGTGGAATAGACTCCCTGCAGAGGTGGTTCTGGCCTGCTCAGTGGATTGCTTTAAGAAAAGCCTGGATTATTTTCTAAGTGTACATAATATAACTGGGTACTAACATTTATAGGTAAAGTTGATCCGGGGAAAATCTGTTTGCCTCTCGGGGGATCAGGAAGGAATTTTTTCCCCTGCTTTAGCAAATTGGATCATGCTCTGCTGGGGTTTTTTGCCTTCCTGTGGATCAACTGTGGGTATAGAATTGGGCATATGGGATTGCATGATATTATTATTATTATTTTTTTATTTTATTTTTTTGTGGTTGAACTGGATGGGCTTGTGTCTTTTTTCAACCTGACTAACTATGTAACCTTTCTAGGTATGAGGGGGAGTGATACCGTGCTGGAAAAATAAAAACAAATGGACAAAAAAGCAGCAGCATACAGTGCAATAACACAGATAAATCAAGTAAAAATGGGAAAGCTGTGCTACCATGTCTCTATGTATTGAGCCCACAGAAACCAGCAAACTGGCAAAGAAATCAGTTGATTAACCATGTGGGACTTAGAGTCACTTGAAGATTAAAATCACCACAATGTGCACACACAGACAAAGTGCCTGACCACCGTAGCTGTAGATTCTGCTTACCAGGTGCCAAGCTTTAAAGGCAGATGGCTATAACCCAACCTGGGCCTTTAAGCTTGCAGATGATTGCAATGACCACAGTATCAGATGGTAGTGATCACTCTCTCTAATTGGATTATATTGTCGGAAAATACGATTGTGCGTGGGCTCTATCGGACTTTTTCTGTCGGAAATTCCGACTGAAAAAATTTGAGAGCAGGACCTCAAATTTTCAATTTCCAATCGGACTTTTTCCAATTGTTTGTAGAGAATTCCCAATTTGCTGGTTTCTGTGGACTCAATACATAGAGACTTTGTAGTGCAGCTTTCTAATTTTTACCTTTCTAGGCATACATTCAAGATGAGAAAATGGTGCCATCTGTGTAAGCACAAAAAAAATATATTTCCCTCTTATCCACTCAAAACACCCAAACTCCCCAAAAAATCTTATAGTTAAAAAATGTGTCATCTGCATGGATTTTCCAATAAAAAAACACATTGCAAAGGAGAATTGAATAAATTGGTGGTGCATAATTTTGAGAGGTTTGTGCATCTCTAATCACAATTATTATTACTGTCATAAAGTGAATACATAAGTACCAATTAAATAACTTTATGTCAACTGATAAGTTAGATGTAACGTGTCTAAGTAAATAGTTATTTTTAAAAAGGAAGATGTCTTGCAAAGCTATTATCGCTACATTAACTAGGATATAAATAGAATTCTCCATGTTGCAAAAATAAAATTAGCATAATTTAAGTATTTAATAAATACAGTCTAATTAATTTTCCAGTCTGTTCCAAGAGTGCAATATGTTGTGAGAAAAAAACCCAGAAGGTTAAAGATAGTCTTACAGCTTCTAATTTGCTTGAAAATTTAAAATGCAAAATGTTCATTTAATAACCATTAAACATATTTAAGGTTGAATATATTTTTATTTTATAAAGAAGAATAAAATACAACAGTATAATCACATAGATATATTGGGGTGAGGATAGGGGGGTGGGTATTGGGGGGGGGGGGGTAGATGGTAAGATCAGGAAGGAGCAAAGGGGAGAAAGGGGTGAAATACAGGTTGCCCTCACTCCAGTGCAAAACATGTTAAAGTGCAATAGTAAACATCTTTGTAAACAAGGAACAGTTTTCAATATAAACACTAGTAACCTCACGCAGTGTCATCACTCTTTGGACACCACCCAAGGTTTAACGTCCTTCCAATATCCTGTCCCCAGTAGGGAGGGTAGTATCAGCTGGGTCAATATAGAGCAAAGGGGGGAAGGGAAGGGAGAGGGGGGAGCAGCTCAACATATATAGAGTAATGGTAGTCAGCCATATTACCCATTTCTCACCATTATCTATCTATAAATAATCTCTGGTCCCATCCTCAGAACCGTAGGCTGTTGAGGAAGAGATCAGAGGTGGAATGGTTGCGCCAGAGGGACCACAAAGTGACAAATTTGTCGTACATGTTTTCTGTCTTCGCTTGCAACTCCTCCATGAGCATTATATCATTAAGGATGTCCACCCACCCTGATATGGAGGGGGTGGAGTCCTTCTTCCAGTAAAGATAAATATTATGTCGGGCTGCCAAGAGGAGGAATATCAGGAGACTTTTTTTTGTGACTGCATTAAACCAGGAATGATGGACAGAAGAGCAATTAAATGCAAGGGGGACAGAGAAGTCTGATACATATCATTATATATTCCAAATATTTATACCAAAATGGACGAACCTTGACACAATCCCACCACACATGAATGTATGACCCCCTTCCTCTGTGACATCTCCAACAAGTGTCTGTAGTGGTCGGGAACATCCTGTGCACTGAGACTGGAACTCTATACCACCTTGAGATCAATTTATAGTTCTTCTCCTGCATGAATCCTGACCTGGATGATTGGTGGGTGAATGTAAATGAGGTATTCCACTGTGCTAGAGATATCTCAACACCTAGGTCTCTGGACCATTTGTGTGTATATACAGGACGTGTGGCACACAGGTTGGATTGAATGCCCTTATATATAAGTGATAAGGTGTGTCTGGGGGTCTGCGAGAGATTGCACAGTTCTTCGAACGAGCTAAGAGGTCTATAGACTAGGCCAGAGAGGTGAAGCGATCTACTAAATTGGTTTAGGGAGATCGTGGAGAGCCAGTCCATTATGGTGGTGGACTGTGGGTCAGAGGGCGATCGTAATTGACCTGTGGAGGGGTGAACAAATTGATTAGCCGTGGGCCAGTTCTCCCGTCTTTATGTCCCACACTGTTCTCTATAGAAGGAGGTACAGTAGGTAGGGATGCGTTGTCGAATAAGGGGGAAAGAGAACTTGGGTCAGAGGAAAGGGTGAGTTTACTGGCTTTGTTGTACCACAGAGTGAGGACCGCTATCGTCAGTGGAGTAATCCCTCGCAATGTGCGTAATTTGGCATTATATCCCCATAAGAGGGCTCATAGGTCAACCTGTGCCATATCCTGTTCAATAGAGATGGAGGGCTTAAGTGGGGTCTCGGGAACCATTCAAGTAGCCTGGAAAATAATGTTGTGGCATGGTATGTTTGGAAGTCTGGAAGGCCAGTGCCTCCCCTGTTCTTGGGGGTGCACAAAGCTTTATGTTTAAGCCTGGGAGGGTGATGCCGCCATATGAATTTTACCACCATAGTACGGAGGGAAAGGAAGAAAGCCCTGGGGAGGAGGATAGGCAATGTCTGGAATAAATATAATGTTTTAGGTAGTATATCCATTTTTGAAACGTTCATTCTCCCCCACCATCATTAGTAAGGATGAGCCGAACACCGCTCAGGTTCAGTTTGCACCGTAACATGTGAAAATTCGGATGAACACACGAATACACCATTAAAGTCTATGGGACACAAACATGTAAAATCAAAAGTGCTAATTTTAAAGGCTTATATGCAAGTTATTTTTATAAAAAATGTTTGGGGACTCAAAGAGTATGTCTGTGCAGCAGGAGCCTGCAACTAAAAGGCTGAGAGAGCCAGGAGAGCCCAGAGAACCAAGAGAGCTGAGAAAAATGGTCTGAGGGACCAGTAAAAAGAGCAGCAGTGCTGTGGAAGAGGGGCCCAGGTGGATTGCCATTTTTTTTTTACTTGTTACTGAAATCATTGTGTGGGAAACCCTGGTGTAAAGGACTTTAATTTACATTTGCTCTGTTTAATAAAAGTGGGCTGGCAAACCGTGAACCAACCACAGTGCTTCCATCGCTGAGATGATATCCTAATAGGAATATATATATATATATATATACACATATATATATATATATATATATATATATATATATATATATATATATATATATATATATAGTGATGGTATGCGAGATGAGATACATGATAATAGGTACATTTCACCTCACATTCATTCCATTGTAAGTGACTTAACCGGAATCCGGCCCGGTTTTTCCAGCCTCTGTGGCAGGCTGGGTTCTGGTCTGGATGTGCGGGTCCACTGGAGTCCACAGTCAGTTGAATTTTAAATATCCAACTAGAGAGCACAGTAGGTCGCTCTGGTTTTGAGACTCAGAAAGGAACCTAAGTGAGAGGAGCTCTGGGTGTTGGACTAAAAGGTTTGCTTTTCCGCATGTTTTGTGGGTGTCGGGAACCATCCCACTGTATAGAGAGAAGACTATTTGTTCAGTTAGCACCAGACTGCAAGGAATTAATTTACTGTTTGTTTTTATTTTGCAAACCTCCTACAAATTAACCTGGCATCCACCAGATTTTTAAGAACGTGCACATTTGCTGATACACACGTGGTGGATTCAGCGGGCAATATGAGAAGATGGAAGAAATGATAAAGGCCCTGCTACAGGTCAATGCAGCTCAGCGGGAAACCAACCATTGAGTCACAGAGGCTGCTGCAGCACAATGGGTGGTCGCTGCATCACAACAGGCAGCCCAGCAGGAAATGAACCAGCAGTATGCAGAGGCTCTGGTGGAACTGAAAAAGGGGTCTGCACCTCCTGTGATAGCGGAACCAAGGATGGTACGTGCCTCCTACCTCCTGCAAAAGATGACACCTGCGGATGATGTTGAGGCATACATTGTGACTTTTCGAGAGAGTCGTTGTCTGCGAGGGATGGCCAAAAGAGCAGCAGGCGGGTTTGTTGGCCCCATTTCTAACAAGTGAACGCCAAAAGGCCTATTTTGATCAAGAACCAGATAAGGCCCAGGAGTATGAGACTCTAAAGACAGAGATACTTGCATGCTTGGGATATATATGCCGTGTATTTAGTTGATACAGGGTTTAAACAACATTTTTGTCTTGCTAATTTGTCTTATTAAAAGAAGTTTTGGACATTGTTGTCTAAATGTCTTTAAAACTAGAATGAATAGAAAACTTCATTCAGTGGAATGTAAGGAGAGGACGCAGCAGCTGTTTACACATCTGGACACATCAGCACTAGTGTGGGACACCAACATCTTTTAGGGTAACCCACACAGGGGCTCCAGGGGATACTTGGGATGTCTCCATCTGTGAAACTTGGCCAAAAAAGGTAAGTATTGCAGTTTGGTTAAAAGGGATTTTTAATCATGTCTTCAACTTGGATCTCTTCCCAAACAGACAATTGTACGCCACTTCAAGGCAATGTTTCTTATTCCTGTTTCTGGACTCAAATATCTGTGGGCTAAGTATACCTTTTGGTTCATTCTCATAGGGGAGAAAAGACTCTGAGGACAGCACTCAGAGGACACCAGAGACCCCCACATCACCACAAAGGGGAAATCAGCCCAAGCACCCACGAGGATCTGGAGGAAGAAGAGGTGGAGGAAGTGGGCGAGATTGTCACCCAAACAGGTGAGTGTCTGACACTCCAACTTCAGCTAATTTATGTATGCCTGCATATGTATAATACATGTTTGTTAACCAATTTTTAGGTGATGTGCTGGTTGTTGAACAGCAAGCTGAACCTTTCACAAGTGACAGCACACAAAGGCTCATCCATGACATCATGCTGTGGAATGGCAAAATAGACATTATAAGGAAGAAATTGAATGTTATAGAACAATAAATGAAGAACATAATAGATGTGTTGGGGAGAGTATAAAATGCTTTCAAATCCTATCCATTTTCCCATTTGTTGGACTAAAAAAAATAATTTTTTTTTTCACATTTTAAAAGCCAAATTTTGAAGATGCACACAGTGTGTCAACATGTGCTATCTGCCATCAGGGGATCTCAATGTATGCGTTTTGTGGGTGCAACCCCTTCCTCATAACGCTAGTAGGTGAGAGGAAGGGATTGCACCCACAAAACACGTCCATTGATCCCCCATGATGGGAAATAGCACATGTTGACATTACTCATTTGGAATCCCAATTTGTGTGCATCTTAAAAATTTGACTTTTACAGGGGTGACATCATCCCATCTCATTTATGGCAATATCAAGACATTTTTGACACTATGTCTGATATTGCCTTTATTTTATAGATGTCGAACTTTGTAAGTTCCTGAGTTGTGTATATGCCTGTTTAAAAAAAAGAACAAAAAAAACTTTTTTTGAAACAAAAAAATATAAATTGTTATAAAATAAATATATATTTTTCATTTTTTTTATAAACGCACATGTGAATATGCACAGCTTAAAAAGTTTGCTAATCAACAATGTGTGGCTTCTTCATTCAATTGTGGCAGCAGGCAGGTAAAGTCACCTGGTTGTATCCAGGATGGGAAATATGTGTGCCCTAGATTCAGGCTTTATGCAGACTTGTACAACTAGAGGGGAAGAGTTAATGAGCCCAGCTGAAGTAAATGGGCTCATTAAGGCCTCTACAAAAACCCCCAGCATGCTTAGGGAGATGCTCCATCCTGGAACCAGTTTTGTGTTGTATAGACTGGGGAGTGTGATATCTGTTCTGTGCGGTGAGTTAACGCCTGTGTGGCAAACCGCTACAACAGAGACAGGGACTGGTGCAGCACAAGGCTGCACTCAGTTGTTAGACAGGGAATCTAAGTGTGTAGTTAGAGGTCAAGCTGACCAGGATTTATTTTCATGTTTTATTTTTGTTTGGCTGTTATATGTATCACTGCATGTAGCATAAATAAACCACATCTTTTGTTTTTTGCACCTACAACGCTGTCTGCTGTGCCTGATTTTGTGTTGTGAACCCATCCAGGGGGTCACACACACCCGCTGCCGAGCTAACCCCTCACAGTTGGTGGAGAATTTTGGCAGTTTTGTTTTTTATTTTTTATTTTTTTAAGGCCAGCATGGAGGAGATACTGAGACAGCTGGCTCTAGCAAATGCAAATCAGCAGCAAACAAATGCGGGTTTACAAAGGAGCCTTGCAGCTCAACAACAGAGCCTTGCAGCCCAGCAGCAGACAAATGCAACTTTGCAGCAGAGTCTGGAAGCTCAGCAGAAGGCTCACCAGCAGAGTCTGGAAGCTCAGCAGAAAGCTCACCTGCAGAGTTTGGAAGCTCAGCAACAAGCCCAGCAGCAAACAAATGCAACGTCCGCAGACCAATGAAGCAAGTGGTTACAATAATACCGCAACCTTTGGTGTGAGCCGTTTACTGACAAAAATGACTGGAGAGGATGATCCGGAGGTGTTTTTGACCACATTTGAAAGGACTGCTGAAAGGGAAAAGTGGCCTAAGGAGCAATGGGCTGGACTGGTGGCCCCTCTGTTAACTGGGGAATTGCAGAAAGCTTATTATGACCTAGAGCCTGACCAAGCAAAAGACTATGTGGTGCTAAAAACAGAAATATTGGCACGGCTGGGTGTCACCCTGGCCGTCCGGGCTCAGCGTGTGCATAATTGGACTTTTCAGGTTGGAAAACCCCCCAGATCTCAAATGTATGATCTCATTCACCTGAGCAGGAAGTGGCTGCAGCCAGAGACTTTGACCGCACCAAACATTGTGGAATGTGTTGTCATGGATCGTTTCCTGAGAGCTCTTCCTACTTCCATCCAAAAATGGGTAAGCCATGGAGACCCAGAAAATGCAGATAAACTTGTGGATCTGGTTGAGAGGTACTTGGCTACAGAGAACCTGACCACCTCTTCCAGGGACTCACGGACTTTCCATCCTAAGACCAGATCATCCCCAGTGGGGGGTAAGATGACTCCAAGGGGTGAGGGTGGAGAGAGTGAGAGGATGGGAGTTCTACCTAAGGTCTGGTGGGAGCAGCCCGGGAAGCCCAGGCTGCAAGAGGCAGCGAAAAAGATTATTTGCTACCGCTGCCGGCAAGAGGGACATATTGCAGCCAATTGCCCCGTTGTGGATGAGCCTATGCAATGTAACTTTATAAGGGAGAGACGTCAGTCGCTGTTTGCGACAGTTGCATGCACTGCCATTCGGGGACCTGAGAAACATTTATGTAAAATGTGTATTAATGGTAGAAATGTTGATGTGTTACTGGATTCAGGTAGCCTGGTAACATTGATAAAAGCTGAATTAGTTACTACAGAGGCCTCTGGGAAGAACAAGGTGACTGTTATTTGTGTGGGGTTAGTGTCTCACTTACCACATGATGCTATTGTAGGAAGGGATTTTCCAAAATTCTGGGAACTCTGGGATTGTCCTGAGCCCCCCACTGGTGCCCCTATAGACCAGGAAGATGACCAGAATTCCTCTGGGAGTGGTGAGGACTCTCCTGAATTTCCCTTGTCGGTATTGGCGGGGGAAACTCGAGAAACTGGGGAGGAGCCAACATCCTCAGATGAAAACATGCCGTCTGTGGAGTTTTCAGATCTTGAGGTTCACAGGGAAAATTTTGCCACAGAACAGTTAAAAGATCCCACCCTGATAAAGGCACGGGAAAATGTGGTGAAAATAGATGGCGAGTTAGTGAACCCAGATAAGACTTGCACTTATCCGTACTTCACTATGGAAAGGGACCTGCTGTATCGAGTGGCTCAAAGGGCAGAAGAAACCATTGAGCAACTTGTGGTGCCCAAACCTTACAGGAAGTTGGTGTTAGAATTGGCCCATGGGCACATTCTGGGAGGTCATCTGGGGACCGAGAAAACCAGAGAGAGGGTACTGCAGAGATTCTATTGGCCTGGGGTCATGAAGGAAACAGAAAATTATTGTTCCTCCTGCCCTGTGTGTCAGAAGTCGGCACCTATGCCACATTTCCGTAACCCGCTGGTACCTCTTCCTATCATTGAGGTCCCCTTTGAGAGGATCGCAATGGATTTGGTGGGTCCGATAATGAAGTCTGCTAGGGGGCATCAGTACATTTTGGTTATATTGGACTATGCTACCCGTTATCCGGAAGCAATTCCTCTTCGAAATACCTCGGCCAAAACTATAGCCAAAGAGCTATCTCTTGTTTTTAGCCGCGTGGGTATTTGTAAGGAACTGCTTACGGACCAAGGTACACCCTTTATGTCCAGGGTTATGAAAGAACTATGCAAGTTGTACAAAGTGACACAATTGCGTACATCTGTGTATCACCCCCAAACAGATGGGTTGGTTGAAAGATTCAACAAAACCCTAAAACAAATGTTAAAGAAGGTGGTGGATAGAGATGGAAAGAATTGGGACTGTCTAATACCCTATCTGATGTTTGCCATTAGGGAGGTACCCCAGTCCTCTACGGGTTTCTCACCCTTCGAGTTGCTCTATGGGAGACACCCAAGAGGGCTGCTGGATATCGCCAAGGAAACTTGGGAAAATGAGAGTTCTCCTCACAGGAGCGTGATTGAGCATGTTGCCCTGATGCAAGATAGAATTGCACAGGTAATGCCAATCGTAAAGGAACATTTGACCCAAGCGCAGTTAGCACAGCAGAGAGTGTACAACCGTGGGGCCAAGACCCGTACTTTTTCCCCGGGGGATAGGGTCTTGGTGCTAGTCCCTACGGTTGAAAGCAAATTTCTGGCCAAATGGCAAGGTCCATACGAAGTAATTGAAAAAATTAGTGAGGAGAACTACAGGGTTAGACAGCCAGGAAGGCGAAAGCCGGAGCAGATCTATCACGTCAATCTGCTGAAAGCCTGGAGGGATAGGGAATCCTTAGTCGCAGAGACTTTGTCACAAGCACAGCCTGATTGCTTAGTTCCTGAGGTTGGAATAGCAGACACCTTATCGAAAGCCCAACAACAGGAGGTTAAAGAGTTTGTACTTCGTAACAAAGAGATTTTCTCTGAGCTGCCGGGACAAACATCTGGCGTAGAGCATGACATTATCACCCCGCCAGGAGAAAGGGTAAAACTAAAACCTTATAGAATACCAGAGGCCCGACGGGAGGCAATACGTGGGGAGGTTCAAAGGATGCTGGAATTGGGTGTGATAGAGGAGTCCCAGAGTGACTGGTCCAGTCCTATCATACTAGTGCCCAAACCTGATGGGAGCTGGCGGTTTTGTAACGATTTTCGACAATTGAATAAAGTTACAAAATTTGACACCTACCCCATGCCGCATATAGATGAGTTGATTGACTGGCTGGGAACAGCCCGATATATGACAACTCTTGATCTCACCAAAGGGTATTGGCAAATTCCCCTGGCCGAGTCGGCCAAGGAGAAAACTGCGTTTGTAACCCCAGATGGGGCATTCCAATATAAGAGAATGCCGTTTGGGTTACAGAATGCACCGGCAACATTCCAGCGGAAAATGGATAAGATTCTGAGGCCCCATCAGAAATATGCTGCAGCTTACCTGGATGATGTGATTATCCATAGCACAGACTGGGTCTCACATTTGCCAAAAGTACAAGCAGTCCTAGACTCTATCCGGGAAGCTGGGTTTACGGCCAATCCAAAGAAGTGTACCATTGGACAGGAGGAGGCCAAATATCTTGGGTACACTATTGGGAGGGGGGTGATAAAACCCCAAGTCAATAAAGTCGAGGCCATACAGAGTTGGCCACGTCCCAACAGCAAGAAACAGGTACGAGCCTTTCTGGGAATCGCTGGCTATTATTGACAATTCATTCCCCATTTTGCTTCTCAGGCTGTGCCCCTCACCAACCTGACAAAAGGGAAAGAGTCGGCCATGGTTAAATGGTCCCCAGAGGCTGAAGAAGCATTTCAGTCCTTAAAAACAGCCTTATGTAGCCAGCCAGTGTTGTACTCACCAGACTTCTCTAAGGACTTCGTGGTACAAACTGATGCATCAGACGTTGGGTAAGGAGCAGTGTTATCCCAGGTCTGGAACGGGGAAGAGCACCCAGTCATTTACCTCAGCAGGAAGTTGAAGTCCCATGAGGTAAATTACTCCACGATTGAGAAGGAATGTTTAGCAGTGAAGTGGGCTCTAGATTCCCTTCGGTACTATCTGCTACGTAGGCACTTTGACCTGGTGACTGATCACGCTCCTTTAAAGTGGATGGCTCAAAACAAGGAGACCAATAGAAGGGTAAATAGGTGGTTCCTGGCCCTACAGGAATTTAACTTTACAGTTAAGCATCGCCCTGGTGTTAAAATGGGGAATGTGGATGCTTTGTCTAGGATACATGCGTGTCTGACTGCTCGTGTTACAACCCCAAGGTTGAAACAAGAGGGGGGGGTATGTGGCAGCAGGCAGGTAAAGTCACCTGGTTGTATCCAGGATGGGAAATATGTGTGCCCTAGATTCAGGCTTTATGCAGACTTGTACAACTAGAGGGGAAGAGTTAATGAGCCCAGCTGAAGTAAATGGGCTCATTAAGGCCTCTACAAAAAACCCCAGCATGCTTAGGGAGATGCTCCATCCTGGAACCAGTTTTGTGTTGTATAGACTGGGGAGTGTGATATCTGTTCTGTGCGGTGAGTTAACGCCTGTGTGGCAAACCTCTACAACAGAGACAGGGACTGGTGCAGCACAAGGCTGCACTCAGTTGTTAGACAGGGAATCTAAGTGTGTAGTTAGAGGTCAAGCTGACCAGGATTTATTTTCATGTTTTATTTTTGTTTGGCTGTTAAATGTATCACTGCATGTAGCATAAATAAACCGCATCTTTTGTTTTTTGCACCTACAACGCTGTCTGCTGTGCCTGATTTTGTGTTGTGAACCCATCCAGGGGGTCACACACACCCGCTGCCGAGCTAACCCCTCACACAATACTCAATACCAGTTTTGTGGTGGTTACAGTGACAATGGGGCTTATTTACTAATGGAAAATACACTTGGCACTACAAGTGCACTAGGAGAACCTAGGAGATAACCAAAAAGAAAAGTAAGCAAGAAATACATTTCTAGATTTTATTTGATCATGTTTTTTATTAATAAAAATTAGACATTGTCTGGCATTGCAATGGCCCCCCATCTGAAAAATAATTTATATATTTCTCCCTAACTTTACGGGTGCTTTGGGGGACCAAGCCAGTACGGCCAGTATCCAGGCCCGTCAGAGGATTCTCGGGAATAAGTCTGGCCTCAGGCCCAACTGAGGCAATATAATTTCTAGAATTTTTTCTTAAAAAATTGTGCAGGATGCAGCTTGCTAGGACGATATGATTAAGTTTGTAGTCCGCTATATGGATTGCTGTCAGAAATAAGGATGAGCTGAACACCCCCCTGTTTGGTTCGCACCAGAACCTGCAAACAGACCTAAACTTCGTGTGAACTTTAGAACCCTATTAAAGTCTATGGGACTCGAACGTTCACAATCTAAAGTGCTAATTTTAAAGGCTAATATGCAAGTTACTGTCCTAAAAAGTGTTTGGGGACCTGGGTCCTGCCCCAGGGGACATGGATCAATGAAAAAAAAAGTTTTAAAAACTTCAGTTTTTTCAGGAGCAGTGATTTTAACAATGATTAAAGTGAAACAATAAAAGTGTAATATTCCTTTAAATTTCGTACCTGGGGGGTGTCTATAGTATGCCTGTGAAGGGACGCATGTTTCCCATGCTTAGAACTGTCCCTGCACAAAGTGTCATTTCACAAGGAAAAAAAGTCTTTTAAAATCACTTTCAATTGTCGGCTCCCGTAATACAGAGAACACTCAATGAGTGTTCTCTGTATTATGGAGCACAATTCATTCATTGATTAAAAAAAAAAAAAAAAAAAAGCACGTTCCCCTAAATTCAATTACCAGGCCATTCAGGTCTGGTATGGATATTAAGGGGAACCCGGTGTCAAATTTAAAAAAAATATTGACGTGGGGTCCCCTTAAATATCCAGACCCTTTATTCGAGCATGCAACCTGGCAGGCTGTAGGAAAAGAGGGGGGCGAGAGAGCACCCCCTCCTAAACCATACCAGGCCACATGCCCTCAACATTGGGAGGATGCTTTGGGGGTCTGTGACCCCTCAAAGCACCATGTCCCCATGTTGATGGGGACAAGGGCCTCATCCCCACAACCCTGGCCTGTGGTTGTGGGGGTCTGCGGGCGGGGGGCTTATCAGAATCTGGAAGCCCCTTTAACAAGATCCCCCCCCCGTTTGAAATGGTAAGGGGGTACAAAAGTACCCCTACCATTTCACAAAGAAAGTGTAAAAATGGTTAAATAAGACAAACACACTTTTGAAAAATTCTTTATTAAAAATAAAAAAAAGATTCCAGCGGTGCTAATCCACTCTTGCTATCCAGCGATGGATGATCATCTCTCCGGGGTCCAGCGATGGCTGATCTGATCCAGAGACGGGTGATTTTCAGTCCAGCTCTGTCCATACATCCATCCTTCTTCTGTCTCCGCTGAGGAGACACTGCAGGAATCCCAGCGCTGACGTTTCTTATATTAGGAGGGCGTGGCCTCACGTCACCTGACCCCACCCCCTCTGACGCTGGTGAGGGAAGCCATGGGGTTCCCCAATGACGTATGGGGGACCCCGCTCCCCTCTGAGGTAATGCAGGTTTGATGGGTGGGATGGGAGGAGCTGCCAGCACGTAGCCGCCGCCGGAGCGGACTCCGCCCTCACTGCCTGTCGTCACCTGTTTGCCTTCACGGACCGAGCAGAGGACTGGACGAAAGCCTGGGGGAAATTAGGAAATGAGACGTGGCCGGGGACACCATGTAGAGGGGGAGAGAAGCAACGGCGCAGCGGCAGAGCGGTGGACGGGCGCGAAGCCCTCTCTCTCTCCCTCCCCCTGGCCTGTCAAGTAGTATGGAGGAAGATGAAGAGGACCGGTGTGAACCCCTCTCCACCCCCCCCCCCAA
Source organism: Lithobates pipiens (assembly GCF_037356315.1). Lineage (NCBI taxonomy): Eukaryota > Metazoa > Chordata > Amphibia > Anura > Ranidae > Lithobates > Lithobates pipiens. The sequence goes on along the minus strand of NW_027507748.1, from coordinate 521,590,875 downwards.
GCCGGTAAGGCCTATAAAGTGGATCAGCAGCCGTGTGGAAGAAGGGAGCTGGGTCTGTCAAGCTGCTTAACCAATATTGAGGAGGCTTTGCCCCATGCTGGTCGGGCTGGGGCTAGTAATGTACAGTACAAGTTTATTATTAGACTGTTACTAAGCTGTCTGGTCACCTGGATGAAAATTTTGTATGGAGACATTGTGTGGTATGATTAAATGATATGATAAGAGTGGCACAGCTTAAAGGAGAGTAGAGAGAGAAGAGAGGAAGGGAAAAAAAAGAAAGGATAAAGAGAAGAAAATAGCTAGGGATCTCTACTTATCTTCCTAGCAGCCAGCCACCATAGGCCACAAGGGAATAAGTCGAGAACAATAAATATTTTTTACAGTTTTATTGCAACCTAAAGACCCTCACATGCATATTGAAAAAAGTACTCCGACAGGGATCTGTTCAAATAATATACAATACTGGTACCAGCATCCCAAAAGGAAATATAAAACACAAAAAGTTTGGAGGTAAGGGACTTTTGCGGCACCAAATATTGGAAGAAAAATAAGAAAAGGTGTTCTAAAAAAAATTATACAAATTTATTTCATATACATTACACAAAATATAAAAAATAGTCAAACATTTAATACAATTCCCTATGGTCTATAATTGACACCTATTGCCTAAACGCAGGTGACATTCTCTTTAAGGACCAAAAGAGGTTCCATCCCAGTATGTTCAACATGTTTCGCCATGACCGGCTTCTTCAGGAACAAGGGAGTAAAGATATTCATATCACAGAACAGCAAATATGTTACTCTTTAAACTAGAAAAAAAAAGAAAACAGAAAAATCAATGCACAAGAAAAATGCATTAAAGTTACAAATTATTAATAAATAACAAAACAACAACCATGAAAAACAATGATATAGTATCAAAAATTGCAAGTGCATGAAGTGGGGGAGAGAGAAGAAAAAAAAAAAGGGGGGGGGAAACAAAACCCCATCCCTCCCAAGGCCCAGATATTAAAACCTCCCCTTACCTCCAAAAAAAGGGGGAAAAAAAGAAACATCTACACCAAATGGGATTGATCTTCCTCACACAATGTTTTCCATTGATCCGCATCGCAGACAATGCCGGTCTGCCCTCATATATGGCCAGGGAGACCCGCAGAGAGGGTAATTATTACAATTGTCTGTGAAAAATATACATAAAATAGTGCCTGAATGAACTGTGAAATGAAGCTACTTTCCAGATCATTAAGATATAAGGATGCAAGCAGGTGAGGGTCCCACCCGGGTCATCATTAAAGGGAACACACCTACCCACCTTATGGATCAGTTACATAGAGTGACTGTATATCAGGGAGCTCGGGAAAAGGGCAAAAGATCCTCAAAGGGTTAATATCCACCGGATCTAATAGGAAACAAATAGCAAACAAATATATAATCCCCCCAGGATTATTGTGCTACTATAGACCATGAAATAACAAACTGCATTTTGAAAAAAAAGGAGAAAACGTAAAAAAACACATAAAGACGCATCATGAACTTCAAAATATAGAAGTCTCTCACCTCTTCACGGTTTTGGGCTATAAATGTTCAGATTGAACCACTGGCTCAAAATTTAGGACAAGAAACGAAGGAAAAGGAGGAAAGGGAGCAGAGGATTAGCACCCCCGCTCCCAAACCCAGCAGACCCACAGCGTCAAAACTGGAGCAGATCCTATTCACCTTGCAATGTAAAAAATAGACAGAATTATATAAAGTATGGCCCCTAAGGGCACACAAACAGGTATGCTCTGCAAATACTTATACAAAGTAACCACAGAACTGCCTTTTTACCTGACAACACCATGCAGGATGGAACTCCCGAGCTTCCAAACACTCCCAGCCTATCATATGGCAGGCCAGGTTTAAATAGCCCTCTCTATGGAGCCAAAACGTGACATGTGACATCACATCGTCATGGCGCCAAGCGGACACAATGGGAGGACTTCCCGGGTCATCAAACTGCCACAGGAACCGGAAATGAACATCACTTCCAGTGCAGCTAGGTGTCAGCAGGAAGGGAGAAAGACTACCTCTGCTGACACTTCCTGGACATGCCTCACATGCATGTTACAAAGTGGTAGTCTGAGCATATGCATCCTGTCTGACTACAGAATTATGCAAGAAGGCAACCTGCGTTAAGGGCATATATATTTTGCATCAGTTGCTTATTGATTCATTACCTGTAAAAATATGCATGCAAAATAAGCCCCCAGCATTCAGTCTTCTGAAAACATTTTTGAACTGTTTAAAGCTGCCTAATTAGTCTGTACTCCATATGGTTAAAGACGATCTCTACCTATCTGCCTAGTAGTCAGTGACAATGGCACAGGGGGGCATGGTGCGGATTGCCTAGGGGGACCTGTGATTCTGAAGTATTTGCTCCCTAGGCTGAGTGTAGCCTGACTTGACTGCTGTATAGCCCTCTTTCGTTCTTGGGGTTCCCTCCCTCCCACCTACCTTATATTTTTCCCTTTCCCACAATTGAGGACACAAGTCAAGAAGTAGAGGTAGAGACAGTAGAGAATGCAGGGGAAGGTAAATAAGAAGGGGGGTAGGGACCGCGAGCCCTGGGGGATCCAACGGTATATGGTGGGGGAGACAAGCTTGACGGAGATTAGCCAGGAAACCCCTAGTCAGAAAACTTTAAGGAAATCTGGTGCTGGAGCCAGTAAAACTGGAGAGATGGGAGAGGGGCTTGGAGCTGAAAAATCTAAGGACCTGTGTACGACACGCACCAGGATGGAAGGTGGGGGTGAGCACCTGGCAAGAAGATAAGGTTAAAAGAAGGGAAGAACAGATAAGAAAGGAAGGGATCCCCCCCCAAATAGAAGAAGACCCGGGGTCAGAGGAGCCACAAGCAAATCTAAGCCTTGTAAGAGAAATGTTCACGGAAGCATTGGATAAAGTGGAAACCTCGTTAAAACTGTACATCGCGGCGGTAAGGGGGGATATTGGACAAGTACTGGGTACAGTGGAGGAAGTGGAAGAGAGAATGAATGCGTATGATCAGAACTTGAGGGATCTGAGAGAACAAGTGAAATCTATCAAAAAAATAAATAGATCGATCCTATACAAAATCGAAGACCAAGAAAACTGAGGAAGAAGGAAAAACTTAAGGATAAGAGGTCTAGAAGAGAAATTCAAAAGCGAAGAGCTCACCAAGGTGATGCAGGATTTGTTCAATCCTATACTAGGAAGAGCTGAAGAAGAAATATTAAAAGTAGATAGAGTGCACAGGATCACGAAATATCAATCCTAAGTTAATGAAAAGCCTAGAGATGTAATAGTTAGATTCCATTACTACGAAGAAAAGGCACTAGTACTGGAGAAGATCCGCAAGAGGGATAAAATTATGTTTCAGGAGATGGAGCTGCAGATATTTTCATATTTGGCAGGAGAGACATTGATGAGAAGAAGGCTTCTTAAACCCCTGACGGAACAAATGAGGTCATTAAATATCCCCTATCAATGGGGATTTCCAGCGTGTCTCAGAGCTAGGAGAGATGGACGCACTGCGGTCCTGAGGTTTCCAGAGGGCTTGATAGATTTCTGTAAGCCCTTGTACACACGGTCGGAGAATCTGTCGGAATGAGTCTTATCGGACCGTGTCGTCAGATAATCCGACTGTGTGTGGTATGCATCGGACTGATTCCGTCCAAATCTCTATCCGACCCAATTTTACAACATGTTGGAAAGATTTCCCGACCAACTGGGCCGGACGGACCTTATCCGATCATGTGTAGAGCATTTTCATCGGACCAAGTGCCACGCATGCTCAGATCAAATTCCTACATCAAAGCTATTGGCTACTAGCCTGAATGTAGTCCCATCGTAACGAAATTACGTCATCACGTTCTGAAAGATCGGATTTTTCGCCAACTTGGCCCGACCGTGTGTATGCAACAGTTTCGGACACAATCCGTCGGACTAAATCCAACGGGCAAAATCCGACGGATTTGGTTGGCAAAATCTCCGACCGTGTGTACAGGGGCTTACAGGCTGGACATCCCACCACCGGCATTGCAATCTTCAAAGCCAAAAAGGACCACTTCTCATATACAATCTCAATGGCCGCAAACCAGCCACGAGAACTGTTTAAACTAGTCAATCAATCAATGAATCCGGTGTGCCTAGAACCCCCAGAAAGTGAATCCCAGGATTACTGTGACAAACTGTCAGATTTTTTCATCGATAAAGTCAAAACCATCAGGGAAACAATTTCTCAGAAGAAAACATCCGACCTCAGCCAGAAAATACATAAAGAGGATGTCTGCATCAACATACCGCAACCGCCGAAATTTTCACTATCCCCAATTACCGTAGACACCGCAAAAAACATCATTAATAAACTGCGTGACAGTACCTCACCTATTGACATCATCCCCACAAAACTACTGAAAGAATGCTCCGACATCGTAGCTCCAACCATAACCCACCTCATAAACCGATCATTCCACGAAGTGATTGTTCCCAGCATCCTCAAACAAGGCATCGTCAAACCTCTACTCAGGAAACCAAACCTGGAGCCTCAGGATCCAAACAACCGTAGGCAAATTACAAGTCTCAACACCATTTCTAAGATCATGGAGAAAGCTGTAGTACATCAGCTACAACTCCACCTGGATACTCACAAACTCTTGGACCCACTGCAATCAGGCTTCCGCCCGGGTCATGGAACAGAAACAGCTCTCCTCAAGATTTGGGACGACCCCCTCGAAGCAGCAGATGATGGAGAGCCGTGTCTCCTCGTACTGCTAGACCTAAGTGCAGCGTTTGATACAGTAGATCACAATACTCTACTCGTCCGCCTCACAGAAGTAGCCGGAGTCCAAGACATAGATCTCCAATAGTTTGCGTCCTTCCTAGGAAATCAGTCACAGACAGTGAAACTAGGAAAATTCCTCTCCGAAACTCGGACAGTCACCTGTGGAGTCCCTCAAGGCTATCCTTTGTCACCAGTTCTCTTCAACATTTACATTCGCCCACTCCTTCAAATCATAAGATGCTCAGATCTCTGCTTCCACTCTTACGCTGATGACACGCAACTTTATTTCCGGATCAATGGAAAAAAAGATCACCAACAACAACTTGAAAACTGCCTCAAATCAATAGAGGACTGGATGACCACTAACTCCCTCCAGCTGAACGAATCAAAGACAGAGCTTCTTATCTTACACCCAAATCATAAGCCCGCAACCAAAACTTCCTGGTCTCCACCAAGCCAAAGCCAAGAGTCTTGGGTTATTTTAGATGCACAAATGTCAATGGATGTGCAAATAGGAGCAGTAGTCAGTGGATCTCACTATCTGCTGTGCATGCTTCGCAGACTCATCCCTTTTATCCCAAAGAATGAAAAAGCAGTGGTAGTTGGAACAATCATCAATTCACGACTGGACTACGCAAACTCGCTTTACATAGGATTACCACAATATCAACTTGCGTGATTACAATTGATCCAAAACACGGCGGCAAGGCTGATAACAGGAAAAAAAAGCTGGGAATCCATCTCTCCTTTGCTGAGGAGCTTACATTGGCTAACCGTAAAAAATCGAGGGGGTTTTGGGGTTTGTGCAGGCAGATGGGGAGTGGGGGGGTGCTCCGGCAGACCACGAGCGGGGAGGCTTTCCCAAAGAATGCCAGGTGGGCAAACGGCGACCAGTGAGTCGTTGGGGCATCTTAGCAAAGAACGTAAATTGTTTACTCCTCTAAATAGAGGAGTGGGGGAGGAAAGGGGGTTGGGGAAGGTGGCGGGTGGAGGGGGGATAAAAGGGAACACTCTCTCTCTCTCGATCTGGGGACATCCTCTCTCTCTCTCTCTCTCACCCCCCTCTCTCTCTGTGTTTACCCTCCAACTGGGGAGGATCATTCGGGTCCCCCAGGGGGAGGAGGAGAGAAGGAGGGGGGAGGAGGGTGTAGATGAGACATGACAACGTTGAAATTGATAACGTGCAATGTTAGGGGCACTAACACTCCCCAAAAAAAGATTCAGGGTAAATAAGGAATTAGAGTTTTATGGGGCAGATGTGATATGTCTTCAGGAAACGCATATGTCACAGGCAGCCGGAGAGAGACTGACATCCTGGCGGTTCCCTACATGGATTTACGGGGACTCTACATCGAGCCACGCAAGGGGGGGTGGCAATAGGATTCGAGAGAAATATAAGGTTTGAAATAGAGAAACAAGTGGCAGATCCAGAAGGGAGATTCCTGTTTATAAGGGGAAGAATATTCAACGGTGAATATACTATCGCAAATATCTATTCCCCAAATAGGGACCCGGATAGGTTCTTGAGAAAGGTTTTGGACAGATTGGCAGATTTAAAAAAGGCAAACTAATAGTTGTGGGAGATTTAAACATGTGCATTGACCCTCAGATGGATTCCTCTTCGGGGCTCCCCCGTTGGTCAATGCGAAGATATAAAAAGATAAATGCTTTACTATCGGAATATCAATTAGTAGATGGAGAATTAAACATCCGAATAGTAGGGAATACACCTTTTATTTGTCGGCACATGGGACATATTCCAGAATTGATTATGTATTGATTGAACATCAAATGCTCCCGCACTTAAAAACACGGGAAAAAAATCTATTTCCCTGTCCGATCATACCCCAGTCATGGCACAGCTAGAAGTATCAATAGATCAAGCTAAGAGAGAGACATGGAGACTAAATGAAGCGCTGATACAGGACCCGGAGATAAGAAATAAGATTGAACAAGAGTTAGACGAGTTTTTTCTTAGAAATGACTCCCCAGAGGTCACGAGGGGCACCATATGGGAAACCTATAAAGCATATATAAGAGGAATCTTAATAAGCATTTGTATGGGGAAAAAAAAGGAAAAAGAGAAAAGGATGCAAGATTTACGTAAGGAAATATGGGAATTATTCCGCGTACACACGGGCGGACTGTATGGCCTACTTAGTCCGCCGAAACACATTTCAGCGGACAGTCCGCTCGTGTGTGGGCTTCAGCTGACTTTTTCAGAGTGCAGTACGGCGGACTAAGTATTTCGGAATGTTCGAAATACTGTCCGTCGTACTCGCATTTCGGCGGACAATCCGGCCGTGTGTATGCCAGTCCGCCGTACTTTTGAAATGAGCGGACTTTTCCTGCCCGGAGAAAAGTCTGCTCATTTCGAGCGGGTATCCAGGTAGGCGGGGCCCGCGAAGGAGACGTCGCTGGCCCCGCCGCCTGGTATGGACTTAAAGGAGAACCCCAACGCCGAAAAAAATTGGCGTGGGGTCCCCCCCAAGTCCACAACAGACCCTTGTCCGAGCACGATACCCGGCCGGCCAGGAAAGGGGGGCGAGCGAGCGCCCCCCTCCTGAGCCACACCAGGCCGCGTGCCCTCAACATGGGGGGGTGCCTTGGGGAAGGGGGGGCGTGGCCCCCCACCCCAAAGCACCTTGTCCCCATGTTGATGAGGACAAGGGCCTCTTCCCGACAACCCTGGCCGTTGGTTGTTGGGGTCTGGGGGCGGGGGGCTTATCGGAATCCGGGAGCCCCCTTTAATATGGGGTCCCCCGGATACCGGCCCCCCACCCTATGTGAATGAGTATGGGGTACAATGTACCCCTACCCATTCACCTGTAAAATAAAAGTACCAAAAAAAACACAACACACGAGATAAAATACTTTATTGCACAGCTCCGGGGGTCTTCCGTCTTCGGGGGTCTTCTCGCCGGACTCCTCCACTATCTTCTTGTAGCTCTTTTGCTAGCGGAGGAGTCCGGCTTTCTTCCTCGCCGCCGGCCTCTTCTTCCGACTTCGGGGGTCTTGTCCCCCTCTTCGGTTCTTCTGCCGGGCCACCGCGCCTTCTTATAGCTCTTTTACAGGCGGTGGCCCGGTCTTCTGTCGCCGATGCCGCCGCCTTCCGTTCTTCTTCTTCTTAACCAAATCAGAAACTGCTTTACTCAATAAAGGTTTGAAATTTGCACCACCAAAGAAACTTGATAGGTTTCAGACCTATATGGACATCCATAAACTTGTCCGTAAGGTGAATATTAAGAGGCATTTTGCAACCCTGCCGACCAAACAGTACGAAGTGGCATCCCAGGAGGTTTTACATTCGGGACTTTCGAACGCCTCGACATTTAATCCCCCAGGGACGATGGCACCCTCATTAAAAGTTTTTAAGGATGTATTATTAAAGGATTTAGAACAGGTTAAGATCGTCAACCATAAGATGGATAAAAGCACGAAAGAAGGTCTAGACTCACTTTGTAATAATAAAAATCTGGTCATCCGCCCTGCGGATAAGGGGGGTGGCATAGTAGTCTTGGACCGGCTAGATTACATTAAAGAAATGCATAATATAGTTGATGAAGGCGATACGTATATCATATTGCCAGGTAATCCCGTTATCCAATATAAAAAGACCTTGCAGTCTCTGGTTGATAAGGGATTCCAACTTAAGATATTGAATGAGAAGGAGAGAGTATTCCTTGTCCCTAAGGCACCACGGACTCCGGTGCTATATTACTTGCCGAAAATCCATAAGAATCTTATTTCCCCCCCGGGACGTCCCATAGTAAGTGGCATAGACTCTGTCACGTCCCGGGTGGGGAAATACATTGATTTCTTTCTTCAGCCCTTAGTCCAGAAAATGCCCTCTTATTTGAAGGATACGAGACATGTGATCAATTTACTTTCTGGGTTGAGATCTAGTGAACACACTTTATTGGTGACAGCTGATGTCACCTCGCTTTATACGATCATTCCACATGAATTAAGAGTCGCGGCTGCGACATACTATCTGAACACTATGTCCACCTTGTCAGCACAGCAACAACAGTACATTATTGAGTTACTTGAGTTTGCGGCAAGCCATAACTATTTTTGGTTCGAGCAAAAGTACTTTAAACAGATTCGGGGAGTAGCAATGGGGGCGAAGTATGCCCCTAGCTTAGCGAATCTTTTTATGGCTAAGTGGGAGGAGGACGTCATCTATAAGGACCGAAGCCCGCACTTGACGTTTTGGGCGAGGTATATAGATGACGTCCTCCTCCTGTGGGAGGGGACTAGACCCCAATTTGATGACTTTTTTCTCAACATCAATAACAACGATAGGGGCATCAGATTTTCAGTGGAGGCTAGTCTAGAGAGCGTTCATTTTTTGGATCTGACCATTAGTAAGTCTGAAGGGGGCTTCAAAACGATATCCTATTTTAAGAAAACTGATAGGAACTCTTTTATACCCACAGAGAGTTGCCACCATAGCTCATGGTTAAGATCAATCCCTAAAGGTCCGTTTATAAGAATGAGGAGGAATTGCCTTGATGTTGGCGACTTTAGGTCGCAGGCTAATATTTTGAAAGGGAGACTGGAAGAAAGGGGGTATGACGTTGAATCCATGAATACAATTATTGAACAGATTGCTGAGGGCGATAGAACTGCTCTGCTGAGGGCTAGTTCAGGCAAAGAAAGGGAGAAGCTTGTTGTCCCTTTTGTTACAACTTTTTCTACCCAACATTATCTAGTCAAAAAGATGTTGTGTAAACATTGGCATCTGTTGTCTAATGATAGAGTCATCCGTACCTTTCTTCCAGCCAAACCAGAGATTATCTTTAGAGAGGTCCCCTCCCTGAGACATAGGATAGCTCCTAATGTAATAGATCCTCCTACTAAGAATGTTTCCTTTTTTCAGCATATAATAGGATACCATCAATGTCGACAGGGTCAGATCTGTATGTTGAACAAAAGTAAAAAGAGAAAAACTGAAACTTTTGTCTCTACTAGTACTCAGAGGGAGCATAAAATCGAACCTTTTATAACGTGTAGTTCTAAGGGCGTCGTATACCTTTTGCAATGCCCTTGCGGGCTCCAATACATAGGGAGAACCAAGCGAGCTATGCAAGTTCGCTTAGGAGAGCACGTCACAAACATTAAAAATGGGTATAAATTCCACTCAGTATCCAAACACTATGACTTATATCATGGCCGTAATCCAGCAAACACCTTGTTTCTAGGTATCGACAAGTTTAGTGCGCACTGGAGGGGTAGTTCCCTGGTGCGCGATTTGTCTAGACTAGAAATGATGTGGATACATAAAACACAGTGTTATACACCCCATGGTCTCAATGTGGATGTTGACGTGAATGCCTTTATAGACAATGGCTAGATCCCTCTAATGTGAACCACTTCCGAATTCCTGGGTTGGGTCCTTATTTCTAGTCTTGATATGATTAGAGAAGAGGATTTTTTGATTTTTTCGATTCTTTTGGTTTTTTTGATAAATCACTATGGGCGCTTATTCTGAATTACATTAATTAATTTTTGGCCCTGTGGGATCACATCCATCTAACCGACATCATCCCCCGTGAGGAGATGTGATGGGTATATCCCGTTTTAGTATTGACCAGTAGGGCCTGGTAGGGTTTTTGGCCACCCTTTACAGTATTTTAGGCCACCCAGGGAAGGTGTTTTACCTTTTGGGGTGGGTGATGGGGAGTGCCTGAATAATCTCTTCTATTGGTATATGGGGACTGCATTGAACCCCCGATTCTTTAAGGGTTAAGTATAGATCAAGGGTTTGATATGAGCTGGTATGAGGTAGTATCAACATTTTACTATCCTTTTTTTAAATTTACCCTAGCTGGTTGGCGACCCATGTTAATGCATGGGTTAGTGATCCCCTTTGTGGGACTGGGTCAACTAAGCTCCCTTGGGGGTGTTTTGATATTTTTGATATATTTGGCATATTTTAGCATATCATTTTTCCAATAGCCCTTTGCATATAAGGCTTAATTGGAATAATGTTTTGTATATGAGAATGTTCCTTTTCTTTGGATTTATATATAGTTTTACGAAGTTTTACATTCATGAAACGGTCTGATGATTTGTTAGTCATGTGTCTCTTGCCCACGGGGAAGAGCAGGGTCGGGGAGTGAGTATGGGTCCTCCCATTTTATGGTTGCATATATCGGAATTGTGCGATCGGATATGGGGGGATGCCTCGGTCCAATCGTGCTCTCCTGATGGGGTAACTAAGGGACATAGTTGAACTAGTTGATATGACCCCATTTGGGAAACGGTTCGTTTCTGATTCCCTAGAGTGGTTTTATATTTTATATTTTTATTTAAAGATGAACTAGTTGATATGAACCCATTTGTGAAACGGTTCGTTTCTGATTCCCTAGAGTGGTTTTATATTTTATATTTTTATTTAAAGATTAGGGCGAACGATCATTTTTGCCCTCTTTTAAAATGGCTGATTAGGAGCTGTAGCCAGGAGCTCGGAAGTGGGCGGTTACGTTCTTTGCCAGTGAGTATTTAAGGCGGTGGATCAGCGCGCCGCCCGTACCCCAGGAAGAAGTCATTTTTGACGAAACGACGTAGGGTGAGCGGCGTGCTGACGTCACCGCCATTCCCCGTTGACCAGGAAGGGCGGGCAGTGTTAATAGGAGAGAGCCGGCCGGCTCGTGATTGTACTTACGCTTGTACTCAACTGGAAATCTGTGAGTTTGTTTTACTTTTATTACGTTCGGATTAACATTTTATACGGAATTATGCTATGGGAGCCTTTCTTTCCTCTTTTACCTAACAATTACGGTGGAATGTGGGACGTTTTAAGAAGGAGACATAAGAGTTGGAGACGCCAGCAGAATCCATTGGAGAGACCAGGAACGATCGCTTTGCTTCATGCTTGTATGATCTCCCTAAAAAGAGATCTTGGCAGCTGGTAAGCCTCACTGAATTAGGTGGTGGATAAAACTTTCTTTCTGGGCGCACCTGCTATACATCTGAAGGGTGTTTGTAAAGAGTCACTTCAACGGACTGAATTCATACCTTTGTGCTTCTCTTCCCCTTGGACTTTTTATGTGCTTTATGTTTGATGATTTTTTGCACAATTTTTGATAGTATACACTGTCTAGTATTTGATACTAGAATTTAATATGTCACAATATTATTATTGTAGTTTATAAGTTTTAGCGCAGCTTTATATTTTTTGGTTTGTGTTTAGTGTGGGTATCTCACATTGAGCTGCAGCAAGAATTTATATTGTTATTATTCATATTATCACGTTTAGAGCCTGCCTCACTGGCTTAGGCCTTGTTTTGATTAATCGAGTAATTTCTGGACAGCGCTGTTTTCCAAAGGTTTTTAGGTTATATAGAGATACAAAATAATAGCAGCAGTCCTACACTTTCATAGTGGTTATAATTTGGGTTTATCATATGCACTCAATTGTATTTTTGATTGACACGTAGCACATTTAGCATTATGGATATTTTCGAATATAGAGCATCTAAAGTAGTCAATACTGATGGGGTATTTGAAATGTACAAGGAAAATGATGGAGATCTGAGTGGGTTGTTCATGAGATTAAAAAATCTGACCATCTCAGAGATCCATACACAATGGGATGTGGCCTTCCTGGAGACCTATGTTAAATTAAACATGGTCCCCAGGAGCCTTAGGTGGGAGGTTTGTCCCCAAAAGGGGGAGACAGAATTGGAGGAATGGTTCCGCTATTTCAACGATGCGGGGGTCAAGTTCCTACAATTTCTAGTCGCCCGAAAAAAGAGTAAACTTTTAAGATTGGATGGAGAAATTAAGGCTCTCAGGGATACGTTACTCCCACATAAAGACAAGGATGAATATAAAGATAGATCAAATAATCTTTTAAAGGTTTTAGATAAGAAAGAAAAGGAACAAAAAGCCAAAAAAAGAAAGAAATATAATAGGGATTATGCTGATTATCAAGCTACAATAGTTTTTGAATGGCAGAAGAAACTATTGGGAGAGCAATACACAAAAACAGACCCTAGGATGGATGCTATTACCCAAGGAGATGAATCCCATGAGGAGGGTGCTATGCACATTCAGCACCTACCCACTGGGGGCCAACCCCCAAGAACCCCTAAAAAAACACATAACAAATCAGGAAAAAGTGGGAAGAATGTAACATATCAGTCACCTAGGAGGCCCCTGGGGATAGGGAGAGCTGGGCAGCCTATGGGGAATTCAGGTTGGAACCAACCATATCCACAAGGAAACATGGGCGGCAGCGGCCGGGGGTATGGTCAACACTATGAGGGTATGCAACCACCGTATCCTAGGAGAAATCCCTCTTCTAATAGGGGACCTGTCAGGGGGTATTATGATAATTATGTGCATAATATGCCCATTTATCAGGGCCCCCAGTATGATAATAGACCCTATTATAATAGGGAAAGTGAGGAGAATGACTACGATTATAGTGTGGATACACACAATCGTTTTTTTCCTTTAAGGGATAGAGTTGGTTCTTCTAATGGGGGATACAACGAATTTGAATTTGATGGTCGTGCAAGGGAGCCATTTAGGGACCCCAATGGGAGGTCCAATGTCGGGGACCAGTCACAACAAAATTGGGGTTTTCCCAAGGGTGCTCAAGGTGTAAAAAGACCGGTAGAAAACAAAGAGGAAGCAGAGGGGGGAGGAGAGCACAGTCAAAAAAGATCAAGGAAGTAAAGGGAGAGGGAATTTTCAATCTTAGTACCCAAACACTTACCAAATCAGAAACTGCTTTACTCAATAAAGGTTTGAAATTTGCACCACCAAAGAAAATTGATAGGTTTCAGACCTATATGGACATCCATAAATTTGTCCGTAAGGTGAATATTAAGAGGCATTTTGCAACCCTGCCGACCAAACAGTACGAAGTGGCATCCCAGGAGGTTTTACATTCGGGACTTTCGAACGCCTCGACATTTAATCCCCCAGGGACGATGGCACCCTCATTAAAAGTTTTTAAGGATGTATTATTAAAGGATTTAGAACAGGTTAAGATCGTCAACCATAAGATGGATAAAAGCACGGAAGAAGGTCTAGACTCACTTTGTAATAATAAAAATCTGGTCATCCGCCCTGCGGATAAGGGGGGTGGCATAGTAGTCTTGGACCGGCTAGATTACATTAAAGAAATGCATAATATAGTTGATGACGGCGATACTTATATCATATTGCCAGGTAATCCTGTTATCCAATATAAAAAGACCTTGCAGTCTCTGGTTGATAAGGGATTCCAACTTTCTTCAGCCCTTAGTCCAGAAAATGCCCTCTTATTTGAAGGATACGAGACATGTGATCAATTTACTTTCTGGGTTGAGATCTAGTGAACACACTTTATTGGTGACAGCTGATGTCACCTCGCTTTATACGATCATTCCACATGAATTAGGAGTCGCGGCTGCGACATACTATCTGAACACTATGTCCACCTTGTCAGCACAGCAACAACAGTACATTATTGAGTTACTTGAGTTTGCGGCAAGCCATAACTATTTTTGGTTCGAGCAAAAGTACTTTAAACAGATTCGGGAGTAGCAATGGGGGCGAAGTACGCCCCTAGCTTAGCAAATCTTTTTATGGCTAAGTGGGAGGAGGACGTCATCTATAAGGACCGAAGCCCGCACTTGACGTTTTGGGCGAGGTATATAGATGACGTCCTCCTCCTGTGGGAGGGGACTAGACCCCAATTGGATGACTTTTTTCTCAACATCAATAACAACGATAGGGGCATCAGATTTTCAGTGGAGGCTAGTCTAGAGAGCGTTCATTTTTTGGATCTGACCATTAGTAAGTCTGAAGGGGGCTTCAAAACGATATCCTATTTTAAGAAAACTGATAGGAACTCTTTTATACCCACAGAGAGTTGCCACCATAGCTCAAGGTTAAGATCAATCCCTAAAGGTCAGTTTATAAGAATGAGGAGGAATTGCTCTGATGTTGGCGACTTTAGGTCGCAGGCTAATATTTTGAAAGGGAGACTGGAAGAAAGGGGGTATGACGTTGAATCCATGAATACAATTATTGAACAGATTGCTGAGAGCGATAGAACTGCTCTGCTGAGGGCTAGTTCGGGCAAAGAAAGGGAGAAGCTTGTTGTCCCTTTTGTTACAACTTTTTCTACCCAACATTATCTAGTCAAAAAGATGTTGCGTAAACATTGGCATCTGTTGTCTAATGATAGAGTCATCCGTACCTTTCTTCCAGCCAAACCAGAGATTATCTTTAGAGGGGTCCCCTCCCTGAGACATAGGATAGCTCCTAATGTAATAGATCCTCCTACTAAGAATGTTTCCTTTTTTCAGCATATAACAGGATACCATCAATGTCGACGGTGTCAGATCTGTATGTTGAACAAAAGTAAAAAGAGAAAAACTGAAACTTTTGTCTCTACTAGTACTCAGAGGGAGCATAAAATCGAACCTTTTATAACGTGTAGTTCTAAGGGCGTCGTATACCTTTTGCAATGCCCTTGCGGGCTCCAATACATAGGGAGAACCAAGCGAGCTATGCAAGTTCGCTTAGGAGAGCACGTCACAAACATTAAAAATGGGTATAAATTCCACTCAGTATCCAAACACTATGACTTATATCATGGCCGTAATCCAGCAAACACCTTGTTTCTAGGTATCGACAAGTTTAGTGCGCACTGGAGGGGTAGTTCCCTGGTGCGCGATTTGTCTAGACTAGAAATTATGTGGATACATAAAACACAGTGTTATACACCCCATGGTCTCAATGTGGATGTTGACGTGAATGCCTTTATAGACAATGGCTAGATCCCTCTAATGTGAACCACTTCCGAATTCCTGGGTTGGGTCCTTATTTCTAGTCTTGATATGATTAGAGAAGAGGATTTTTTGATTTTTTCGATTCTTTTGGTTTTTTTGATAAATCACTATGGGCGCTTATTCTGAATTACATTAATTAATTTTTGGCCCTGCGGGATCACATCCATCTAACCGACATCATCCCCTGTGAGGAGATGTGATGGGTATATCCCGTTTTAGTATTGACCAGTAGGGCCTGGTAGGGTTTTTGGCCACCATTTACAGTATTTTAGGCCACCCAGGGAAGGTGTTTTACCTTTTGGGGTGGGTGATGGGGAGTGCCTGAATAATCTCTTCTATTGGTATATGGGGACTGCATTGAACCCCCGATTCTTTAAGGGTTAAGTATAGATCAAGGGTTTGATATGAGCTGGTATGAGGTAGTATCAACATTTTACTATCCTTTTTTTAAATTTACCCTAGCTGGTTGGCGACCCATGTTAATGCATGGGTTAGTGATCCCCTTTGTGGGACTGGGTCAACTAAGCTTCCTTGGGGGTGTTTTGATATTTTTGATATATTTGGCATATTTTAGCATATAATTTTTCCAATAGCCCTTTGCATATAAGGCTTAATTGGAATAATGTTTTGTATATGAGAATGTTCCTTTTCTTTGGATTTATATATAGTTTTACGAAGTTTTACATTCATGAAACGGTCTGATGATTTGTTAGTCATGTGTCTCTTGCCCACGGGGAAGAGCAGGGTCGGGGAGTGAGTATGGTTCCTCCCATTTTCTGGTTGCATATATCGGAATTGTGCGATCGGATATGGGGGGATGCCTCGGTCCAATCGTGCTCTCCTGATGGGGTAACTAAGGGACATAGTTGAACTAGTTGATATGACCCCATTTGGGAAACGGTTCGTTTCTGATTCCCTAGAGTGGTTTTATATTTTATATTTTTATTTAAAGATGAACTAGTTGATATGAACCCATTTGTGAAACGGTTCGTTTCTGATTCCCTAGAGTGGTTTTATATTTTATATTTTTATTTAAAGATTAGGGCGAACGATCATTTTTGCCCTTTTTTTAAATGGCTGATTAGGAGCTGTAGCCAGGAGCTCGGAAGTGGGCAGTTACGTTCTTTGCCAGTGAGTATTTAAGGTGGTGGATCAGCGTGCCGCCCGTACCCCAGGAAGAAGTCATTTTTGATGAAACGACGTAGGGTGAGCAGCGTGCTGACGTCACCGCCATTCCCCGTTGACCAGGAAGGGAGGGCAGTGTTAATAGGAGAGAGCCGGCCGGCTCGTGATTGTACTTACGCTTGTACTCAACTGGAAATCTGTGAGTTTGTTTTACTTTTATTACGTTCGGATTAAAATTTTATACGGAATTATGCTATGGGAGCCTTTCTTTCCTCTTTTACCTAACAATTACGGTGGAATGTGAGACGCTTTAAGAAGGAGACATAAGAGTTGGAGACGCCAGCAGAACCCATTGGAGAGACCAGGAACGATCGCTTTGTTTCATGCTTGTATGATCTCCCTAAAAAGAGATCTTGGCAGCTGGTAAGCCTCACTGAATTAGGTGGTGGATAAAACTTTCTTTCTGGGCGCACCTGCTATACATCTGAAGGGTGTTTGTAAAGAGTCACTTCAACGGACTGAATTCATACCTTTGTGCTTCTCTTCCCCTTGGACTTTTTATGTGCTTTATGTTTGATGATTTTTTGCACAATTTTTGATAGTATACACTGTCTATTATTTGATACTAGAATTTAATATGTCACAATATTATTATTGTAGTTTATAAGTTTTAGCGCAGCTTTATATTTTTTGGTTTAACTTGGATATTAGCCTTTAAAATTAGCACTTTAGATTTCTCCCATAGACTTGTACAGGGTGTTCCCGGCTTTTCGAATTTGCAGCGAACAGCCAAAATTGTTCACTGTTCGCTGAACAGGCGAACAGGCAATGTTCGAGTTGAACATGAGTTCAAATCGAACTCGAAGCTCATCCCTAGTCAGAAACATGCGGAGCCAGCTGGCCATTATCCCAAAGGCATTCTCCACAACTCTTTTCGCTCTGGCCAGCCGGTAGTTAAAAACCCTCCTCTCCGAAGTGAGTCCTTTGGGGGAATGGCCTCATCAGGTGCTCGCCCAGACCAAAGGCTTCATCTGCAATGAAGACAAAGGGGAGTCCTTCTGCGTTATCCGCATCAGGTGGCAATCCCAGGCCACCACTCTGGACATGCTGGTAGAACTCTGTCGGGGTGAAGACTCCTCCATCTGACATCCAGCCATTCTTCCCCATGTCCACATACAGAAATTCATATTGTGCAGACACCACCGCCATTAACATGATACTACGAAACCCCTCATTGTTAAAATAGTATGACCCCAAATGGGGTGGTGGCACAATGTGGACATGCTTCCCATCTATAGTCCCTCCACAGTTGGGAAAGTCTGATGGCCCATTAATAAAATTTAAGGGGGGGGGATTAAATATTAATTTAAGGATACACATACCATTTGGACACATTTTAAGGGGGGCCTTATAAATTAATTTATGGATACACATACCATTTGGACACATTTTAAGGAGGGGCTAGAGTAAAGCGCAACAATGGAGCTGACAAAATACATTGTTAAGTGACTAGCCTAGGAGGATATGGGCCCAGCATAGCATGGGGTTAGTGAAGGCAAATATGCATGAAGGACAAAAAAGAAGCATTAAAAGATTACAGCATGCATGAGAACAAAGGGGACATTCACAGCATATTGCAATCATGGTAATTAGGGATTGTGGAAATAAATACAATACATTAGCAAGCATTAAATACAATAAAATGTGATGTTAAAGGATAAATCTTACCTTTAATATAGTCCTTCTGCAGGACCTGAATGATGGCAGAACAGGTCTCTGGGATAATAGCCGCCAGAGCCTGGGGGGAGATGCCTGTCAAAACTTGAGGTTTTGCAGGCTTCTCCCAGTTGCCAAGTACTGCAACGTGGTGACTAGCCTCTGCCCCGGAGTGATGGCTTGACTTATGCAGGTATCCTGTCTGCTGATATAAGAGGTCAGCAAAGCAAACAAATGGTGAAAAATAGGGTCCATCATCCTGAGAAAGTTCCTGAAATTACCAGGATTATTCTCACGGATATCACAAAGCAAAGGCATGTGAGAGAATTGGTCATCCTGGAGCAACCGATTCTTCACCGATGAACTCCTCCCTACCATGTTCATGGACTGGGCTTGGGGCGAAGAATGAACCACAACACCAAACCCAAGCACAAACTCTACGAGGAGTACGTACACAGAACATGGCTTCAAAATGGTCAGCTGGTCAGAACAAACTTAACAGAACGCACTGAAGAACAGCAAGGCTTGTAAAGAGCGAGCTGAAAATAAGCAACGAGCAGACAAGAACGCACTGAATTAATAAATGCAAACTGACTACAGATACAAACCCCACAAGCACAAACTGAACAACAGTTAAACAATCTGAAAAAACACGAGTCTGAAAAGCGCACTCACAATTGAACTTCCGTTTTATAGTCTCATCGGACCTGGTGTTCATCACCGTGTTCTAGACAGTCGGACTTTGGTGTGATCGTGTGTAGGCAAGTCCAATTCAGCAGAACTCCATGGGAACTCCATTGAAAAGTCCTTTGGAGTTCAATCCAACAAGAAGTCCGCTCATGTGTTTTCTGCATTAGAGTTGGACGTGATAGAGTCCCACAGTGAGTGATCGAGCCCCATAATGCTGGTCCGAAAACCTGATGTTACTATCAGGTTTTGTAACGACTTCAGGAAACTCAACAGTGTGTCCAAATTCGATGCATACCCGATGCCCCGGGCCGACAAACTCGTTGACAGGTTAGGACAGGCTCGCTACATAACGACCCTAGACTGAAAAGCTATTGGCAAATACCGCTAACTGAATTGGCCAAGGAGAAGACTGGCTTTTCCACTCCTGAGGGCTCGTTTCAGTATAAGCAGATGCCTTTTGTTCTGCACGGAACACCTGCATCATTCCAGTGAATGATGGACAAAGCCTTAAGACCACATCGACTGTATACAGCTTCATATTTGGACGATGTGGTCATTCACAGCCCAGCTTGGGAATTGCATCTGTACAAGAGGTGATAGATTCCCTTAGGGAAGCAGGTCTTATGGCTAACCCCCAAAAATGTGCCATAGGCCTGGAGGAGGCCAAATACCTTGAGTACATTATTGACTGGGGAGTGGTCAAGCCGCAAACCAATAAGGTTGAGGCAATTCAAAGATGGTCCCAACTGATCAATAAAAAACAAGTGAGACCCTTCCTGGGCATTACGGGGTATTACAGATGGTTCATACCCAACTTTGCCACCATGGCCACCCCTCTGACCTACCTGACGAAGGATAGAGGGTCAGTCATGGTTAAGTGGAACTCCGAAGCTGAGGAGGCTTTTCAGAAGTTAAAGCAGACCCTTTTTAGGTTACCAGTACTAGTGGCCCCAGACTTCAGCAAGGAGTTTGTCATACAGACGGACGCTTGTGAGGTGGGCCTAGGGGCTGTACTGTCACAGAACAGGGATGGTGAGGAGCAACCAGTTGTATACCTGAGCCAGAAGCTGAACAAGCATGGAAATAACTATGCCATTGTAGAAAAGGAGTGCCTCATCATTAAATGGGCCTTAGACTCCCTAAGGTATTACCTACTGGGGATGTTGTTTAAACTGGTCACCGACCATGCTCACCTAAAGTGGATGTGTGACAACAGGGAGAAAAATGGCCATGTGACAAGGTGGTTCCTGGCTTTACAGCCCTTTCGGTTTACGGTGGAGCACAGGCTGGGAAAATTCCAAAATAATGCAGATGCCCTCTCTCGCGTGCACTGTATGGTTGGGTAAATTGTTTAGCCACAGGGCCTTGAGCAGAGGGGGAGGATATGTGATGGTATGCGAGGTGAGATACATGATAATATGTACATTTCACCTCGCATTCTTTCCATTGTAAGGGACTGAACTGGAATCCGGCCTGATTTTTCCAGCCTCAGGTCCACTGGAGTCCACAGTCAACTGGACTTTAAATATCCAGGAAGAGAGCACAGCAGGTCGCTCTGGTTTTGAGACTCAGAAAGGAACCTAAGTGAGAGGAGCTCTGAGTATTGGACTAAAAGGTTTTCTTTTCCACATGTTTTGTGCGTGTTGGGGACCAGCCCCACACTGTAAAGAGAGGAGTCTATTTGTTTAGTTAGCGCTGGAAGGCAAGGATTTAATTTACTGTTTGTTTTTATTTTGCAAATGCAGGTTTCCGTTACATCAGAGGGGGACATATATAACCAAAACTGTTCTTCCAAGCTATCAGCGGTTACATCAGCTTCAGGTGCTTGGTAGCTGGTGGTGATCCAAGACTGATTCATCTTTATGAAGGTCAGTCGATCAACCAAGTCAGAGGACAGGTGCACCCTGTAATCGTTTACAAAGTCTCCAGCAGCACTGAATGTGCGTTCTGAAAGAATGCTGGATGCAGGACAGGCCAGTAGCTCAATTGCATACTGTGCAAGCTCTGGCCAGTGATCCATCCTCAAGACCCAGTAACCCAGAGGATTTTCGGTGGGAAAGATGTCCAAGTCTGATCTTGCCCCTAGGTATTCCTGCACCATGTAAATCAGATGCTGGCGATGGTTGCTGGAACCGATCATGGAGCAGACTAAAAAACTGTCTGAACGCATCGGTCAGGCGGCCACCTTCTCCACCTTCTGTGACTGACCGAAGCCTCAGCAACACGTTGTTCAGGACCAGGAATTTGTAAACTCACAGTCTCTGGGCACACGTTGCACAGACCTTTCTGCAAGGCCGTAGATGTCTCATCCTCTGCTCCCTCTGCAACGTCAAGATAAGGTCCGCAACCTTACCCTTGTATCGTGGATCAAGGAGAGTTGCCAGCCAGTAATGATCCCTCTCCTTGATCCGCTGGATACGAGGATCCTTCCACAGGCTTTGCAGGATCAGGGAGGCCATGCAGCGTAGGTTAGCTGAGGCATTCGGTCTGGAGTCCTCTGGGTCACTAAGGATGACATGATCCGCAGCCACCTCCTCCCAGCCACGTACAAGTCCACGGGTTTCTTGGGACTGTAAATCATCCCTAAAAGACTGCTGCTGATGCTGAGTGCCTGAATGCTGACACAATCCTCCTCCTCCTCCTCCTCCTCCTGTGTGATCGGCGGGCCAGCAGGAACACTGTCTGGATAAATGGGGCATTGAGAGGCAAGGAAGTCCTCCTCTTCCTGCCTCTGTTCTGCCTCTAGTGCCCTGACCATTATTCCATGCAGCATGTGCTCCAGGTGGACAAGAGGGACAAGGAAAACAAAGATCCAGCGCTCCAGGTCAGTCCACCAGTTATGTTAGCTATGAGTAAGCACTGGTCTTAACGTGAAACGCGTCAGTAAATTGGTTCTATATAATTTTTCCCTTTACTGTGGTGATTTGTGTGATGTGGAGTTTTTTCATTTGAAGAAATAAAGGCACTTTTACTTTTCATTCGATCCGGAGTGCGGCTGTCCAGAGTTTGTTCGTTTTTCATGTATTTGAACAAGAGGGACAGTGTCACTGATGCATGCACTGCTCACCATCCTAGTGGCCTCCTCAAATGTTGACAGGACATTGCATGCATCCCTGATCATAGCTCACTGGTGTGGGGAAAAAGTGAGCTCCCCTGACCCTCTCCTGGTGCCATAGTCACACAGATACTCATTGATGGCCCTCTGCTGCATGTGAAGCTGGTGCAGCATGGCCAACGTTGAGTTTCACCTGGTGGGCATGTCACAGATTAGGCGGTTATTGAGCAGGTTCAATTCCTTTTGGAGGTCAGCTAGCTGAGCACTGGCATCATATGACCGGTGGAAATGCACACAGACTTTCCTGGCCTGCCTCAGGACATCCTGTAAGCTTGGGTAGCTGCCCAAGAACTGCTGCACCACCAAGTTAAGGACGTGAGCCACACAGGGCACATGGGTCAGTTGTCCCTGTCAGAGGGCGGAGAGGAGGTTGGTGCCATTGTTGCAAACCACCATTCCTGGCTTAAGCTGGTGTGGCTCCAACCACCTCTCAGCCTGCCCCTGCAGAGATGACAGAATCTCTGCCCCAGTGTGGCTCCTGTCCCCCAAGCACACCAGTGCAAGCACGGCATGGCATATTTTTGCCCGCATACTTGCGTAGCCCCTTGAATGCCTATGGTCCACCGCTGGTTCCGAGGACAAAGCACAGGAAGAGGCCATGGAGGAAGAAGAAGAGGAAGGGGTGGAGGAGAGAGGTGTGTCACAACCAGTAGTAGCCTTTTGAAGGCGTGGCAGCATAACAACCTCCAACACTACTGCATCTTGTCCTGCATCCTTCCCAGCTGCCAGAAGAGTCACCCAATGTGCAGTGAAAAATAGGTAACGTCCCTGTCCATGCCTGCTGAACCAGGAGTCAGCGGTAATATGCACCTTACCGCTGACCGCCCTGTCCAGTGAGGCATGGACATTGCCTTCCACATGCTGGTAGAGAGCCAGAATCGCCTTCTGTGAGAAAAAGTGGTGTTTGGGAACCTGCCACTGAGGAACCGTACATTGCACAGACTCACAAAAGGGAAAAGGGGGCCGAGTCTACCAACTGAAAAGGCAGCAGTTGAAGTGCTAACAACTTAGCCAAGCTAGCATTCAGCCACTGGGTATGTGGATGGCTGGGAGTAAACTTTTTTCGACGGTCCAGAAGCTGGGGCAGGGAAATTTGCCTGGTACGTTGGTGTACGCTAGCAGATTGCCCACAAGTACTTGGCTGTGACACACCTAATTCTACACCTTCATTCCTCTCAGTGCAGGTTTCAGAGACGACTGAACGTATGGTGGGGGTTGGAGATCCCAGCTGATGAGGAGCAAGGAGAGGCCTGCTTTGTTCTTTGGTGTGGGTCTTTTAGGTACGCTTGCCAACAAACTGCATGCCAGACATATGTCTGGTCCTGCCTCGTTGGAGATGTGCCTCCTCCTCCTCCTCTCTCCTATCAGGTAACCACATGGAGTCAGTGACCTCATCATCCCCTCCCTCCTCATCACTGAATCAATCCTGGCAGTATGCTGCAGCTGGGGGAACATGACTGCCAGATTGCTGTCCTTCTTGGGCACCCCCTCTCTCTGGCCTTCCTCTAGCTGGGTAACATCATCAGAGCCTTAAAAATGCTGGGCATCCTCCTGGAGCATGTACCCAACACTGTGGTCAAACAGTTTGGGGGACTCCTCGGGAGGACATGATGAGCCAAGGGAAGAGGCCATGTTGGCAGCTGCTTTGCCAGACAAAGTACCCTGAACCTGGGCGAGAGAGGATGAGGAGGATGAGGATGGCTTGGTCACCCACTTTATCAAGTCATTGGCATGTTGCGGCTCAACGCGGCCAGCTGCAGAAAAAAAAGACAAGCATGTCCCACAGCCACGTGCTGATGAGGATGCATCGTGTCCACGACCAATGTTGCCTCTAGACACAGAGCCTGCCTGCCCTCTTTTATTGGCTGGTGACTGTCTGCCTCTCCTTGTTGGACTTCCAGACATACTACAGGCATGCAGGGAGATGTAGCTGCACAAAGCTGGGACATATACACATATATATATATATATATATATATATATATATATATATATATATATATATATATATACTGATAATACTGCAGCTAGCAGAATCAACTGCCTGTAGTATTATTAGTATGAGAACACCGGCAATTGTATTCAGGTAAGCTTTAGGTGCACACGGTGCAAAGGACACCAAAACAAAATACTGCAGCTTCCTGCCTGTATTTGTATGAGAACACTGGCAATTGAATTCAGGTAAAGCTTTAGGTGCACACTGTGCAAAGGACACTAAAATAAAATACTGCAGCTCCCTTCCTGTATTTGT
This sequence comes from Lithobates pipiens, assembly GCF_037356315.1. Taxonomy (NCBI): domain Eukaryota; kingdom Metazoa; phylum Chordata; class Amphibia; order Anura; family Ranidae; genus Lithobates; species Lithobates pipiens. The sequence goes on along the minus strand of NW_027507748.1, from coordinate 521,566,375 downwards.
ATGAGAACACCGGCAATTGTATTCAGGTAATGCTTTAGGTGCACACTGTGCAAAGGACACTAAAACAAAATACTGCAGCTCCCTGCCTGTATTTGTATGAGAACACTGGCAATTGTATTCAAGTAAAGCTTTAGGTACACACTGTGCAAAGGACACTAAAACAAAATACTGCAGCTCCCTGCCTGTATTTGTATGAGAACACCGGCAATTGTATTCAGGTAAAGCTTTAGGTGCACACTGTGCAAAGAACACTAAAACAAAATACTGCAGCTCCCTTCCTGTATTTGTATGAGGACACAGGCAATTGTATTCAGGTAAAGCTTTAGGTGCACACCGTGTAAAGGACACTAAAACAAAATACTGCAGCTCCCTGCCTGTATTTGTATGAGAACACCAGAAATTGTATTGAGTTAAAGCTTTATTAGTATGAGAACACCGGAAATTGTATTCAGGTAAAGTTTTAGGTGCACACTGTACAAAGGACACTAAAACAAAATACTGTAGCTCTCTGCCTGTATTTGTATGTGTACTAAACCCCCTGAGACATAATTGGCAAAAGCCACCCTGGCTTTGGTCAATTATGGCTCTTAGTTTTTTCTGCGCCAAAGCATGCGGGTCATATCGCATGCTTGGCCAATCAGCAGACAGCGATGCCACAGTGAATTATGGGACGTGACACGCCACTCAAATTTGGCGCAAACGGCCCATAATGTTCGGAAAAGGCCAAACGGACGATGTTCGACTCTAACATGGGTTTGACTCGAACTGGAAGCTCATCCATACATTGATACATGCCTTGTAAGGGAATAAGACAGGGCAAGATGGTAGGTATATGTTAATATAAATATGTCATATATTTCTCACTATCCTCATCATTTTTTATTACAGGTTAATATATATATATATATATATATATATATATATATATATATATATCTATTGGGGGTGATCCGGACTACACCCATCAGTAAGTAAAAATACATAGTCAAATATATTGTGATTTGAAACTCTAATACCAACATAGTACTGACCCTTCTTTATGAATCCTAGCTTCATATGCAAACACATACATATTCCACTATGATCACTGTTATTATTATTAACCCATACCCTGATGATTCACAGTATCTATACTTTGATGTACTTACATTAGAAATGCATCTGTCAGGGAAATAGTCATGGAAGTACTGCCAATCTTGCCAGTAGAAGAAATGGGCACCATAGGCACATCATGGGACAGATGGATGCCCCTGCTGGCCTATAAAAAGCCTGCCACTGTCGGACCCAAATTGTTGGATTGTCGTCAGCTTCCTGTACCCCTGAACCTCTGTGCACTGTCGCTGCGCAGATGCAGATGTAAGTTTAATATGCAACCTGGTAACAATCTTTCATGTACAATTTTCCCTCATTTGTTATGTTTTCTTATCCCTACCTCAATTAAAATTAATTATTCTTTGGGGGCGTGGCTTGCACACGCACGAAGATGGGCGCCTGAACAGCGAGCTCCGCTACCCAGACCGGACAACCAGTCACTACCGGGCGACCGTACCTCCGCAAATAGCCCTACAGAGCCTAGATCGCTTCTCCCAAACCCGCGCCATGGTGATGTCCCGCAAGCGGTTCCAGGACAGAGGCCCGAAAAGGCTGGAGACCTTTTCCTTCCAGCCCCGCCGCAAGGCCCAAGATGGCGCCGCCGGCACAGTGCGAAACCCCTTGAGCTACACAGATCTTCCTGATGCACATCCATGGGACATACAAGATGATCTGCTGCCATCCTACCCCCCGACACTTCCCAGAGTCCGGTGAAATCGAGGATGCGGATGGATCCCAGCAACCAGGCCTCAGACACAGTGAGTACGGCCTCCATAATGACTCTGCTATTTCATCTTTGCAATCCTCAATAGCACAATTCCCGACCACAGGGAAACCTGTGCTGGATACAACAATGAAGGATATGCTTTTATCCTTACAATCTTCTCTAATGACTAATCTTTCATCACTGAATTATAGATTTTCATTAGAAATGAAACACATGGACAATAGAATGCAGTTCATGGAAAACAAAATGGAAGAATGCACTGATACGGTCAATGAATTAGTGGATGCATATTCCGAACAAAAGGATGAGTCTCTCTGGATCAAAGCAAAAATCGCGGACCTCCAGGACCGCTCCAGACGAAATAACGTCAAAATACGCAGGATCCCAGAGTCCATCCAGCCCAAAGAACTGCACAACTTTGCGGCCACAATGTTCTCTAGCATGCTTCCTGAGCTTTCCCCAATTGATCTCACTATTGATCGTATACAGAGAATACCAAAGCCCCGCCATCTTGAAGCAGATGTACCCCGAGACGTGCTTCTGTGGGTCCACTTCTTTCAGGCGATAGAAAAAATACTTCTGAAAGCTAGAGATCTATCACCACTCCCTGCACCGTACTCCAACATCCAACTGTACGCAGACCTCTCTCAATATAAGCTACAAATGCGGAGGCAACTAAAAACCATAACTAAGACCATGAACAAACACAAGATCACATACAAATGGCACCACCCTGCGACCATCTTGGCCACCTACAATGGTATACCGCATACTATCTCCACTTTGGAAGGAGGCTTGGAACTACTCAATGCTTGGGGAATTCTACCAGATCCTCCACAACCTCAAATGGAACCTAACGGGAAACCGAATACATTTACCTTTGGCCTTAACCGGGAGAAACACAAAAACACCCACCGTTAACTGAACAGCCCATATTACAAAGATGAGCGACTGTTATAGTCCGGTCTGGATCTGCAATTACACACCTGCATGTTGAACTTTTCCCCCTTCATTAGTCAGTTACTCACCTGAGCGGCTAACCACTGACGTACTTGTGTGTTTTTTTTGTTGTTTTCTTGTTTTATCTTTTCAGTTCACAGTTTCTGCTGTACCTGAACCTCCAAAAGTTTCAGGCACATACAGTCTCCTCTCAAGGAAAATTGTCTACCGCAAATCCTAACCTGTCTCTTTCTTGTATCTGTAGCACCGTATATTAACTTCCCGCCTGAACTTCTGAGTACTGTCCCCAGCCATTACATCTGCATCAGCTGGTCTCCTGAGATCTGATTAGTTGCGATCGTCAACTGTAAGTACTTGTTCTGCTGCCACACACTCTCCCATCACACCATGGGACTCACCATCCTTTCGCTCAAAGAAAAAGGGCTCAATCACCCTGCGAAAGGTTACTCACTATGGAAATCATCACTTGCACATAACTGCGATGTGCTATGTGTCCAAGAAACCCACTTTGCCTTAGGCGCATCCCCTAAATGCCAGCACAGGCTATTCCCACATGTTTTCCACTCCTCCTTCCCTCAGAAGAAAAGCGAAGTCCTAATAGCCATCAAGAACACTGTCCTGTTTACAATGCAGAAATATCTTGCTGATCCAGAAGGCCGTTATATTATCTTGAACTGTACAATCAACAATGTACCTTACACCCTTGTTAACATTTATGCCCCAAACCAAGGCCAAATGAACTTTCTTAGGAAGACGCTGCGAAGGGCGAGGAAAGTCCAACAGGGTCACTTACTGCTCTGTGGGGACTTTAATCTAGTCCCAAACAACGCAATGGACTCCATGGCAGGGTCTAAAAGATATGCATCTCCTTTAGAGTCTTTTATTGCATCTAATGATTTGTACGACGTGTGGAGGTGTTGTCATGTGAGCGAGAGGGACTTTACGTTCCTCTCGCCGCGTCACAACACCTACTCACGCATTGATCTGTTTTTGGCTGACAAACGGTTACTACAGAAGACTTTGGGTTCCAGCATCCACATCACCACCTGGTCAGACCATGCCCCCATTAGCCTCACTATCTCTAATGGTTCACATCACCCTCATTCATTCATGTAGAGAGTAAACAACTATCTCCTTAACACGCCACAATACTCCTCACCTATCAAACAACAATTAGAAGAATACTTCTTATTCAACCAAACATCAGTATCTGACCCGCTGGTGGTGTGGAATGCCCACAAAGCAGTTATGAGAGGAGTGTTCCTTCAAATGGGTGCTAAAGCTAAAAAACAAAGAACCCAAAGATTAGACAAACTCACAGCTGATATTGCCACCGCTGAATCCCTAAACAAAATGAATCCCTCACAGTTCCTACAATCTAAAATATTCACACTACAAAATTAATTGAGGTCCCTTCTCCTTGAAAGATGAAAATTTTTATAAAATACTCAAGGCCACTTCATACACCACAGGCAATAAGGCAGGTAAAGCAATGTCACTACGGGTCAAAGGGCATAGAAACAAAACAAAAATACCGTTCCTGCATCATCCCCACACCAATGAAAAACTCCTTAAATCTCAGTCCATAGCCGACACCTTTAGTGCGTACTATCGAGATCTTTACAACCTCAAAGCAGACCCGAACACCAACCAACCCTCCCCTACTTTAATTCAAGCATTCCTAGATGACCTGAACCTCCCATCTATATTACATCAACAACTCTTAGAACTGAATTCGCCTTTCACGGTCGATGATATTATATCAGCAATAAATAGGCTTCCTTGCTCCAAATCCCCAGGCCCAGATGGCTTCACTGGGGAATACTACCAACAATTCAAAGACACTTTAGCCCCCTATGCCAAATATTCAACCTGGCAGCCAAATCTGCCTCTTTCCCTAAGGAAATGCTTACTGCCATGGTTGTGACCCTACCCAAACCTGGCAAAGAACCTACATCCCCTAAAAACTTCCGCCCTATTTCGCTACTAAACCTTGATATAAAAATATACGCGAAACTTATAGCCAACAGACTTGAAAACATACTACCTTCCCTTATCTCCTTAGACCAATCGGGGGGTTCACCAAAAGGCGCCAAGCTTCGGACGCCACTAGACGAATGTTAAATATTATCCATCATGCAGAATTGACCAAACTCCCATCGATCCTCCTGTCCCTTTACTTCACACTTTCTGGCACTGCCCAAAAACTCACAAGTTACTGGCACTCAGTATTCAAATTAATCTCTGATGTCACCAAACAATCAATCACAGAAACACCCTACCTAGCCCTCCTTTCCCTGACTATAGAAAAATTCCCAAATCGAAAAATATAATAATACACATACTACTAGCAGCACATCTCAGTATAGCCAGGAAATGGAAAAACCCTATCCCACCTACTCTACTAGACGTTGTTCAGACCACTCATGTACATTTTTCACACGAAACAGTCCTAGCACTCAGACATGGTACCAAAACACAAACCCTTTACATGTGGCAACAATGGACGGACTGGGTCAGATCTCCTAGCTTAGTCTCATTATTCAACTCCTAATCATTGTTACATGTCTCCAAACGACAAAACTTGACTCAAAGACTCAGAATCCAACTTGCGGAGGGGAGCAGATGGCTCTTCTCGGGCACAGAATAGATCCCTTAGGGGGTGCCCGGGTGGAGCAACCCCCCTCCCTAGTGCTGCAGATGAATTACACAGACATAACTGACCCATTCTACCAGTTAGATCCGCGATATTACTTACCCTGAGGGTCCGTTCACACAGGGGCAACTCAGATCCGACTTCAGGTCGCCCCTAGTCGCCTCAGGTCAGACAACATTTAGAAATCAATGTAAGTGAATGAGAGCCTTCTTAATGCACACTACTGAAGTCGCTCTGACTTCAGAAAAGGTTCATGTACTACTTCAATCCGACTTGTAGGCGACCGGTACCCATTGATTTCAATGGAGGTCGCCTCCAAGTCGGATCTCCGTCTATACGGAGGCGACTCTGACAGAATTATAAGCTCTCAAAAGGGAACTCCACGCCAAATTTATTTTAAAAAATTGGCGTGGGTTCCCCCTCCGAGAGCATACCAGGCCCTTAGGTCTGGTCTGGATTTTAAGGGGAACCTCCTACGCCAAAAAAACGGTGTGGGGTCCCCCCAGATCCATACCAGACCCTTATCCGAGCACGCTACCCGGCCGGCCAGGAAAGGGGGTGGGGACGAGCATGTGGCCCCCCCCTCCTGAGCCGTACCAGGCCGCGTGCCCTCAACATGGGGGGTGCCTTGGGGAAGGGGGGACCTCGCGGCCCCCCCACCCCAAAGCACCTTGTCCCCATGTTGTTGAGGACAAGGGCCTCTTCCCGACAACCCTGGCTGTTGGTTGTCGGGGTCTGCGGGCGGGGGGCTTATCGGAATCCGGGAGCCCCCTTTAATAAGGGGGCCCCCGGATCCCGGCCCCCCCACCCTATGTGAATGAGTATGGGGTACAAAAAAAAAAACACAACAGGGTTAAAATAGTTTATTGCACAGCTCCGGGGGTCTTCCGTCTTCGGGGGTCTTCTCGCCGGACTCCTCCGCTATCTTCTGCTAGCTCTTTTGCTAGCGGAGGAGCCCGGCTTTCTTCTTCGTTGCCGCCCCCCTCTTCTTCCGACTTTGGGAGTCTTGTCCCCCTCTTTGGTTCTTCTTGCCGGGCCACCGCTTCTTCTTCCAGCTCTTTTACTAGCGGTGGCCCGATTTTCTGTCGCCGCAGCCGCCTTCCGTTCTTCTTCTTCTTCTAGAGATTTTGACTCAACGCTCTCTCCCGCCGCAATGCCAGGGACGCGGTGCGCGGCGACTTATATAGGGACAAGGGGCAGGGTCGCCGGTTGATGTCACATGGTGACCCCGCCCCCCTTACAATGTCACAGTCCCAGCATCCTCCGGGACTGAGACACCGTGACACCATGTGACATCAACCGGCGACCCTTAATATCCATACCAGACCTAAGGGCCTGGTATGCTCTCGGAGGGGGAACTCACGCCAAATTTGGAGTGGAGTTCCCTCTTGAGAGCTCATTCTCTGATTTGCCGCGGCAAAAGTCGCCTGGCCTGGGGCGACTTAAAGTCGTGTTGTTAGTCACCCCAAGTCGTGTTCAGGTCGTGTCCAAGTTGCCTCCAAAAGTCGTGTTGAAAGTTGTGTTGCCCCTATGTGAACGGACCCTGACAGTTAAGACATCTACATCACTGTGTGTGCCCCACATCCCAACTGATCCAGTTTCTCACAAAGTGGGCGTTATATATCCCGGCTTATCTACGTTCTATATTAAGATGTTGAATATGTTTTTTTTTTTTTTCGGAAAAAATGCCTTCATATTTCCTTAAATATGTGAATCTACATTACCCTAATAACCAATGTTATATAGCTGCACAACTATGTTAGCTATTAATATCATCTGTATCACAAACTACGATACATATTGATGTATGATAAATTTTGTTCACCTTTTGTATGTTGACAAAATTGAATAAAACTATTGAGGAAAAAAAAATTTATTATTCTTTTAGACCATTTAGAACAATTTTTTTTCCATGGTTTATGCTTCTGATGAGCAGCTATAAAGCTGCAAAACGCATCAAGCCTTACACTTTACTACCATTCTACCATGGATCAATTTATATTCTTTACGGTTTTATTCATGTTTATGATCATTCAGTATATGAATTATGTTTATATAATAATAATAATACGTTTTTTTTTTCTCCCCTCTTCCTTTTATTTTTTTTTATATATTTAGTATTGTTTTTAACTTGCTTATGTGTACATTACATATTCATTGTCTGTTCTACAACTGTCTCAATGATTGCAGACTACTATGTAACTTATGTTGTAAAAGATCAAATGCTTTTGGAGGTTATAGACCCATTTAGTTGTATGTTAGATACAACATGAATAAACAGTATTTCCCAGTCACTTGACTTCTTTTTGTGCTGCTGTGTGCTTCATATAAAGTCCCACAATTTGCTCTCAATTTTAATCTCTAAGGCCGCGTACACACGCGGGGACTGTTCGCCCAACTTTGTCCGCTGAACAGTGTTTCGGCGGACAGTCCGCTCGTGTGTGGGCTTCAGCGGACAGTTTCAGCGGACAGTCTGACGAACAAAGTTTTTCGGAAATTCCGTAAAACTGTCCGCTGAAACTTGGTTTGAGCGGACAGTCCGCCCGTGTGTAGGCTTGTTCGTCAAACTAAGTTCCGCGCATGCTCAGAAAGGATTTACACGCCGAAGGTTGCATTTCAGTGTATAGGACATCGTATTTCTAGTCCCGTCGTACGTGCCGTTCACGTCATCGCGCAAGTTTCAGCGGACTGTTCGTTCGTCGTGTGTGGCCAAGTCCGTCCATGCTAATTTTGAGCGGACTGTCCGCTCAAACTGTTTGACGAACAAAGTTGGGCGAACAGTCCCCGCATGTGTACGCGGCCTAAGAAACCAGGGAGGCTTGCTTTGGTACCAAGATAAAGTTTTTGTTCAACAGCAAGTCAGACTTCCGGTCTTGAGGACTTTTCATGATCATAAACTTGCCGAACATTTTGGAATAAGAAATACCTCTGTGCTAGTCCAACGTTCTTTTTAGTGACCCAGCCTGAGTCAAGACTGCAGGAAGTATGTAAACTCTTGTACTATCTGCCAAGGGAACAAAGGGTCCAATGCCAAATCTTGGGGTCTATTAAGACCATTGCCCATTCCAGAACAGCCATGGAGAAAGATTTCTATGGACTTTATTGTAGACTTATCACCCTCAGAAGGGTTCACTACCATCTTGGTAGCAGTTGACCATCTCTCTTAAATGTCCCTCTGCAGTAGATACCGACAACACATTTATTAAGGAAATTGTCAGGCTGCACACATTACCAGACAATATTGTGTCAGACAGAGGAGTACAATTCATGTCCAGGTTTTGGAGAGATCTTTGTAAATCCGTATCCATTAAGCTATGTCTATTATCTGCCTATCACCCTCGGAGCAATGGTCAGACTGAAAGAACAAACCGGACTTTGGAGCAATATCTGCGGTGTTTCTGTACCTGCTCTCAAGATGACTGGGTCTCTCTCCTCCCTTGTGCAGAATTTGCCTATAATAACTCCCTGCATGCTACCACTAACCAATCTCCATTCTGGGCTAATTATGGGTTTCATTCCTCTTTCCTACATAATACCATTCCAGAGGGAGTCCAGGATCGGGTCAATTTTATTCACGCTAACTACCAGCAACTTCAAGAGGCAATGCAGGAGGCTCAGGAAAGCTACAAGAAATTCCATGACAAAGGGAAGAGAGGAAGTCCTGCTTTTCAGGGAGGATAAAAGGTGTGGTTATCGGCCATTTATTTTAAAATATCTTGCCCTTATCGGAAACTTGGACCAAAATGTATTCGCTCTTATTCAAGTTAAGAGGATAATTAATCCAGTAGTCTTTGAACTGGCATTACCAAACTCCTATAGAATCCACCCGGTATTCCACGTTTCTCTTCTCAAACCCCGGCCACTTTCCTGGAAGGGAAGAATTGCCACCACCTCCAGTGTTGGTGGAGGGTGAAGCAGAATTTGAAGCAATCATGGATTGCAGGAAGAGAGCTTGACAAAGGAGTGTGCATGCTCCACGGTAGCACAGCGCATGCTCCGAAACACATAGCAATGAACTCTGGGATCTGTGATGTCAGCACCACTAAGCCATCCCTGCCACACTGCAATCCACGCTGCGTTCCATCCAGACACTGGACTCTCTGATCGGACTTCCCCCTCCAGCTTGTGACTCAAGCAGGCTTTCCTCTCATTGCTGCAGTGCTCTACAGAACTACCAAGCAGAGCCATGCTCCATTGGGTACTGGTTTCCCCAGGGGATCTCCCCCTCCAGCTTCTGACACCAGCATAAATCCACCTGCCACTGCAGTGCTTCCCTTGGATGACGGACACAGCACTCAGCATAACGATATTACAGATGAGCTTGTATACATCATTTATCCTGTGAGTAGCCCATTATGGGGGTGAATAAACATTTTATATAATACTTCACTTAGTGGCACTTTCCTGTCTCTACCTTTTTTTTTTGAACCTGACTACTCTGCTGCCGACAGCTCTGTTCCTGGAGTGCCTGCTAGTTACTGACCTGGCTTGCTTGACCCTGCTCTGTGCCAAGTACTTGCTGTCTGCTACCTGCCAGCCTGCCAAGTACCTGCTGCTTATGACCTGCCAGCCTGCCAAGCACCTGCTGCCTGTGACCCGCCAGCCTGCCAAGCACCTGCTGCCTGTGACCTATCAGCATGTCAAGTACCTGCTGTCTGCCACCTGCCAGCCTGCCAAGTAACTGCTGCCTTGTGTCACAATCCAGTCTTCATTCAAGTACGCACAGAACCTCTCATCTGCAACCTTCACCATCCAAACTTCCAGGCACTAATGCCACTCCAGGCTTCTGTGCCTCCTGTTTACTTTATCAAGGGTACCAGGCTGGAGGTGTAAGAGATCGCCTTGCTCTCTATGTTAGGCTCCATCCCCAGGTATGTGACGAATGTAGTAGACCATGATTGGCCAACAGTGTTGCCCTTCCTTTGCCTCATCTTGCTGTGGAAGATATTACAGGACAGAATTTGGGTAATATTAGTATTATAAAATGCATGTAATTGTTTCAATTAATATCTAACTGAAAAAAATGTGATTCTATGTCTTACAACTGCTTGCATTTTTTTTAAATAATACAAATTCAGTTACACATAAAGAGTACAGAATGAAACATGGTTTAATGCTAGTTGCTGTTTACTTTTATGTCTGTGATCTTTCTAGCTCTTGATTGGGTTGCTCATGAACAAACTTCAATTTCAGATATAATTATTCCTTTAAATTTCATTTTTTTTCTAAACTGACTATATTATTTAAATTTTTTTTTTTATTTGTTTATTCTTTACACTAAAGAATCTATGTCACAGCATAATTCACTTTCAGGAAAGCAATAACTTTAAAAATCACTCCTTTCAGTTTTCAGGCTCTAGTACATAGCTCATGGTTTATGTTCATCTCCATTTAAGCTCTCAGAGACCCAGAAATAGCATTAATGTCATTTATTATAGTATCATTTATATGAGCAACATTACTTTTATGAGTAGAACTTCAGACAACTAATGAGCATGCATCAGATTTCATATTAAAAACCTACAGCAAGATTTAATACAAAAAAAGTGCAGTTTAAATTGTTTCGGAAATTTGTCTTTAGGTGATGCTTGGTAGAATTTCAGTGAATGTTAAAGTATTTGCACCACACAGGAATATATATTAGCAGCTCAGGTTGCCCATAAAAATTAGAGGACAGTAAAATGTCCAATTACAGTTCAACCTCTGTCAAAGTTTCATATCTGCCAGCAAGTCATTGAACATACACGGCCAGGAAAACAGTGGCCTGTATTACAACATGTATATTTGCATGCACAAATATGCGCATAGTGCCCCTAATAAACTGTGGCTTCTCAGGGACCTCTACTTATTTGACACATACAGTGCCTGAAAAAGTATTCACACGCCTTGAAATGTTCCACATTTTGGCATGTTACAACAAAAAATGTAAATGTTTTTTATTGGGATTTTATGTAATAGACCAACACAAACTGGCACATAATTATGAAGTGGAAGGAAAATTATAAATGGTTTTCAAATTTTTTTACCAGTAAATATGTGAAAAGTATGGCGTGAGTTTGTATTCAGCCCACCTGAGTCAATACTGTGTAGATCCACCTTTTGCTGCAATTACAGCTGCAAGTCTTTTTGGTTATGTCTCTACCAGCTTTGCACATCTAGACATTGAAATTTTTGCCCATTCTTCTTTGCAAAATAGCTCAAGTTCTGTCAGATTAGATGGAGAGCATCTGTGAACAGCAATTGTCAAGTCTTGCCACAGATTCTCAATTGGATTTAGGTCTGGACTTTGCCTGGGCTGTTCCAACACGTGAATATACTTTGATTTAAACCATTCCATTGTAGCTCTGGCTGTATGTTTAGGGTCGTTGTCTTGCTGGAAGGGAAACCTCCGGCCCAGTCCCAAGCCTTTTGCAGAGTCTAATGCCCCATAAACACGGTCAGAAATTCAGACGGAAAAAGTTTGATCGGATTAGGTTGTCGGAAAATTTGATTGTGTGTGGGCTCTATCAAACTTTTTCTGCCGGAATTTCCAATTGGAGACAAAAGCTATTGACTACTGGCCTCTACGTAGTCCCATCGTACATTACGAACGTCACCTCGTTCCGAATGATCGGATTTTTTGACAACTTTGTGTGACCGTGTGTATGCAAGACTAGTTTCGGCCAAAATACATCAGAAAAAATCAGACGGATTTTGTGGTTGGAATGTCCGACCGTGTGTATGGGGCTCCATCCATTTTGCTATCAACTCCAACCAGCTTCCCTGTCCTTGCTGAAGAAAAGCATCCCCAAAACAAGATGTTGCCACCACCATGTTTCATGATGGGGATGGTGTATTCAGGGTGATGTGCAGTGTTAGTTTTCTGCCACACATTGAGTTTTGCCTTTGGACCAAAAAGTTACATTTTTGTCTTATCTGACCAGAGCACCTTCTTCCACATGTTTTCTGTGTCCTCCACATGACTTCTCGCAAACTGCAAATGGGACTTCTTATGGATTTCTTTTAATAATGGCTTTCTCCTTGTCACTCTTACATAAAGGCTAGATTTGTGGAGTGTACGACTAATAGTTGTCCTGTGGACAGATTCTACCACCTGAGCTGCGGATCTCTGCAGCTCCTCCAGAGTTACCATGGGCCTCTTGGCTGCTTCTCTGATTAATGCTCTCCTTTCCCGGCCTGTCAGGTTAGATGGATGGTCATGTATTGGTAGGTTTGCAGTTGTACCATACTCTTTCCATTTTCGGATGATGGATGAACAGTGCTTCGTGAGATGTTCAAAGCTTGATATTTTTTTATAATCTAACCCAGCATTTAACACAGCTTTATCCCTGACCTGTCTGGTGAGCTTTATTAACAAACCACAGAGGGCTTCACAGAACAGCTTTATTTATACTGCAATTCATTTACTTTTCCGAAATGTATTTGTAAAAAATTTTGAAAAACATTTATTATTTTCCTTCAACTTCACAATTATGTGCCACTTTGTATTGGTCTATCTCATAAAATGCATTTACCTTTTTGGTTGTAACATGACAAATTGTGGAAAATTCCAAGGGGTAGAAATACTTTTTCAAGGCACTGTATTGTGCACAATTGGTGAACTTCAGTTGTACAGGAAGCAATACAGCTGGCTTTAGCAAATTGCTATAGGTATGTCAGCAGTGTTGGAAGGAAGGAAGGAGGAGGCAGCTTCTCCCAGCTCAGTCTCCCAAGATATGTGGCTAATATATATATATATATATATATATATATATATGTGGCTAATATATGAGTTTAATGGACAGAACCAGATGTTCTATCCTTGTAACATTCCTGTAATTTTCCAGTTTTTAGTGCAACAGTCTCCCTACTGAGGCCACCTTCCAAGCCATACGCCTCATATCAGCTGTGAGGATTTCTATGATTATTGTAATGCCATTGGTGGTTTTCAAAATACACTAAACAGTAGTGCCATTTTAACAAGTCTTTCATGTATCTCTCCATTAACTAACATGTACAGTAGGCGCCGCCGATATTGTGTCAATCTCGCTGCTTCTAGCGGCGAGATTGACACCCTACGACATTCACCTGTAAAATAAAGTAAAAAAAAACACAACACAGGGTTAAAATAGTTATTGCACAGCTCCGGGGGTCTTCCGTCTTCGGGGGTCTTCTCGCCGGACTCCTCCGCTATCTTCTGCTAGCTCTCTTGCTAGTGGAGGAGCCCGGCATTCTTCTTCGTCGTCGCCCTCTTCTTCCGACTTCGGGGGTCTTGTCCCCCTCTTCGGTTCTTCTTGCCGGGCCATCGCTTCTTCTTTCAGCTCTTTTACTAGCGGTGGCCCGGTCTTCTGTCGTCGCCGCCGCCGCTGCCACCTTCCGTTCTTGTTCTTCTTCTTCTTCTTCTCCTGGAGATGTTGACTCGACGTTCTCTCCGGCCGCAATGCCAGGGACGCGCTGCGCGGCTACTTATATAGGGACAAGGGGCGGGGTCATCGGTTGATGTCATATGGGTTGATGTCACATGGTGACAGCCCCAGCATCCTCCAGGACTGTGACATCGTAAGGGGGCGGGGTCACCATGTGACATCAACTGATGACCCCGCCCCTTGTCCCTATATAAGTCGCCGCGCAGCGCGTCCCTGGCATTGCGGCCGGAGAGAATGTCGAGTCAACATCTCCAGGAGAAGAACAAGAACAAGAACAAGAACAAGAACGGAAGGCGACGACAGAAGACCGGGCCACCGCTAGTAAAAGAGCTGGAAGAAGAAGCGGTGGCCCCGCAAGAAGAACCAAAGAGGGGGACAAGACCCTAGAAGTCAGAAGAAGAGGGCGGCGATGAAGAAGAATGCTGGGCTCCTCCGCTAGCAAAAGAGCTAGCAGAAGATAGCGGAGGAGTCCGGCAAGAAGACCTCCGAAGACGAAAGACCCCCGGAGCTGTGCAATAAACTATTTTAACCCTGTGTTGTGTTTTTTTTACTTTATTTTACAGGTGAATGGGTAGGGATACATTGTACCCCATACTCATTCACATAGGGTGGGGGCCGGTATCCGGGGGCCCCCTTATTAAAGGGGGCTCCCGGATTCCGATAAGCCCCCCGCCCGCAGACCCCGACAACCAACGGCCAGGGTTGTCGGGAAGAGGCCCTTGTCCTCATCAACATGGGGACAAGGTGCTTTGGGGTGGGGGTGCCGCGGGGCCCCCCCTTCACCAAGGCACCCCCCATGTTGAGGGCACGCGGCCTGGTATGGTTTAGGAGGGGGGGCGCTAGTATGCCCCCGAGAAGGCATGCAGGCTTCATGAGTGAAGCGACATTGTGGCCTCGCTCTGGCTGCTATAAGAAAATGACATTTTCCTATTGCAGCCAGCGCAACGGGTTCGCGCTGGTTAGAGAAGCCTGTCGCTGGGAACCAGCACGATACTGTCGCGCTGGAAACACAATGTCGGCGGCACCTACTGTAGCATGCATAGACTGCTTATTGTACTGAATTTTCTCAACAACACTTTTAAACTGAGCATTTCATGTAAGCACAATCTTGCAGAATTGACTGCATTTTCAAATATATGCTTTAATACTCTTAATACTCAGAAAAATGCTTAATTAACTTTATTAATCTATAATAACGTACAAGCAATATATACTTTATGTGCATATTTACTGCTTTATTGAATTTGCAGTGAAAAGGTTTAGATACCAAGTAGAGTCCTTAGTCCACATTTTCTTAGCAGAATAAAATCAAACCTTAAAAGAACATTTAACCCCTTTGTCACTTTAGTTAATTAATAACTTTTTGGAAATTTTCTTGTGCTGGGTGTGGGTGTATTTTTTTTTTCATTTGTGCCTGAATGTCCCAGTGAAAGGTTATAGCCAAGCCAATGAACCAAGCAGTACTATGGTTCATTTGTTTTTTTTGTTTTTTTGCCAACTCAGTAAAACCAATGATCTTCGAGGAAAACCAAGTCCTCACACCCGCTGCTTGCTCAGGTTACCTCTCATCTCTTTACATCATGGTGGCAATTTTTTTTTTTTTTTTCCATGCATATATTTATATATTTATCTATAATATGCTCGATCCATGCAACTTTCATAACTTAAACCCTTCCACGTTTATCTAGTCAATATCTCCCCTACTCAATGCTCACCCCTACCCTCCATTAATTTCCCCCCCCCCCACCTCCCCTACCCTTCCTAGTAGATCATTATTCAACTCAACATTTATGCATGTCTATACCCGTTTAAATCTGTACCCGTAATCCTTCTGAGGGACTCCAACTCCCTTTAACTTCCTGCCAGCTTTTCCATTGCTCCAGCGTAAATTTATTACTCCTACCCCCCGAGCTATCCTCTAAGCATTCCAACTTATAAATCCTTTCTACGGCATCCACCCACTCCCATATCGTAGGCGCTTCCGGCTCTTGCCATTTTTTTGGAATTAATCTTTTCCCGGCATTTAATAAGTGTGGGGTCAAGGACATCTTATACTGCTTTACGCTGCCCTCTGTGGCATGGAACAGAACAACCCAGGGGTCTGCACTTACTTCAGCATTAGTTATGGTTTTAATATGCGATAGGATCTGGTTCCAGTAGTTTTTAATCTTCGAACACCCCCACCAAATGTGAGCCATGGTACCTATTTCCCCACATCCACGCCAACATTCCCCTGACGTGTCTGCCTGAAATTTGCTCTTTCTATCTGGGGTGTAATACCACCTCGACAAACATTTATAGCTCATATCAGCGGTTTTGGCATCGATGGCTGAGCTATGGGCCAATTTAAATATTTTGCCTAACATTACCTTATCCTTTTGTGAACCTAGTTCCCTTTCCCATTTTTTGACGAATGGAGGTATCCCCAGTTCCCCAGCCGATAACAGCAACTTGTACCACCTAGAAACTATCCCCTTGGAATTCTTAGATATAACTAGATGTTCCAATGTAGTCAGTTTGTCAGCCGCCCTAATCGGTTGCGGTAACTTCTTAATGAAGCGGGAAAGCTGGCAGTACCTCCACTCGTCAATCACCATTATATCTATTTTTTGTTTTAATTCGTGAAACGGTGCTATATTACCTTCCTTTATTACATCTTTAAGCTGTGCTTCCTTCTTTACCCAGTTGCCCCCTATCTCCGTGCAACCTGGCAAGAAATATTTATTGTCCTTAAGTGCCATGAGGGGTGAATTATATTTTCCATTAACGTGCTTGTATACCATATCCCATATTCGAAAAGTGTTACGTGTTAAATTATTTCCTATCCCTAATTTCTGCCTCTTATGTGAGGGGTTCCATATTTGTTTCCCTAATTGTGCTCCACAACTTTCGTGTTCAAGTTTTACCCATTTTTTTTCTATATTATCCCTTTTGGTCCATTCGCTCACCCTAGACAGGGCCACCGCTTTATAGTACATCTGGATGTCTGGGATCGCCAGCCCACCTCTATCTTTTGGTTGTCTCAAGCTTGCAAATGCTATTCTGGATTTTTTATGCTTCCATATAAATTTGTTTAAAACTGATTTAAGTTTAACCAAATATGAATTAGGTAGCGCTATCGGTAACATCTGAAATCGGTACAAGATTTTTGGAAATATTATCATCTTCACGATGTTTATTCGCCCCAGCCAGGATATCGAGCCTTTACTGCATCTCTTACATTCCTCCTTAATTTCATTTAGTAATGGTATGTAATTAGTGCGATAAAGTCTCTTCTCAGAATTAGCCAATTTTATACCCAGGTATTTGATCTCCTTTCTCCACGGAAAGCACCAATCCTGTTGAATTATTTGCGCCTCTCTCTTCTTGGTATTTATATTTAAAATTTCGGATTTTGAGCGATTTATTTTAAAGTTTGATACTTCTCCGTATTTTTCTAACATCCTTATTAAATTAGGGACAGACCGTTTGGGGTTGCAAATATAAAATATTATATCATCGGCGAAGGCTGATAATTTATGTTCTTCCTTCCCAGTTTTTACCCCTATTATATCAGGACTATCTCGAATTGATGCGAGGAGGGGTTCCATTGACATCACGAACAGGAGGGGCGACAGGGGGCATCCCTGTCTTGTCCCCCGTTCTAGTTCAAATTTAGCAGACTCCTGTCCATTTACTTTTACTCGCGCAGTGGGTTGGTTATATAAGACTCTCACCCTCTGTATTGTTTTCGGCCTATTCCCATCTTAACCATTGTTTGAAACATAAACCCCCAGTCCACTCTGTCGAATGCCTTTTGTGCGTCCGTCGACAGAAGCAGACTGGGGGTTTCCCTCCGTTGCATCTGTTGGATCAGCAATAGGGTTCTTAAACCGTTGTCTCTCCCTTCCCGTCCTGGCACGAACCCCACCTGGTCTGACTATGGTTCATTTGTAATGAGGGCTTGCATGAAAGCAGGCATGCATGCAGACATATTGAAGCAATCCCTCAACATACCTAGAAAATTGCACACTGATGTTCAATGCACAATTTCCCCTTTCTACAACACCTATTGTACATTAACATCCTCCCAGCAAGTTTACTGTGCAGAGAGAGAACTAATTAAAGCCTAGCATTTACAGCAGCAGTAATATGTGAAGAACACTATGATCTCCAGGATGGGACTGTAGATTGCTGTAGATGGGACTAGAAAGATTAATCAATAGCCACTCAAAAGCTGGATATGCATGTGTCAAAATTCGACCGGTTCAGCAGAACAGGAGCCAGTCATTATAAAGGGTTCTGTTGTAATATCAGCATTCAAAGAACCACTGCAGCACTGATCTGTGTAATCTGATGGAGGGATAGTCCCCGCTGTCAGAATACAATAGTGCAGATGCAAGTATCTGTGTGCAGATGCAAGTATCTGTGAGGTTTTTTTTTGTTCATTCAACCAGCTGTTTTTTTTGTTTTTTTTCATTCAACCAGCTGTTTGTCACAACAAATGAGTTAGGGCTGGCCAATGAATAGACAAAAAACTAATTGCTGCAATATCAGCGTTTGGACTTGCTTTTTGTTATTTTTTTAACTGCTACATATCAGTGATGGTGGTACTTTAGTGCTTAGTCCACTCTGTCTTTAATCTGCTTGGACTAGCAGCAGAGGAGAAATCTGGTGTCTACTAGGAGCTTATCAGCATTCTTGAGTAGCAAATAGAAAAGTATTAACAAATTGTAAAAAGTAATATATAATAAGACCCCCTCCAAACACACACATGAATACAGGTAGCACTACCCCCAGAGGGGCTTATGGATTACTTGGGTCCCTCCTGTCCTGCACCAGTAATAACTTGCTCTTAACCAGACTTAAGTGACGTTGAGGATGGTTTACGAAAGCTGTGCCTGTAAGTACGTTTAGAACAAGCAGCTCTTGCGCTCGTTCACATGCGTTTGTTCACTGCGCAGCCAAAATTTTAGTAAATGTTAAGCAACATACATGCAATTGCATGGGTTGAACGGGCTCACCTCTAAACTTGCCAATTTTTTTTAATTTTATTTTTTACACTGGTTCACCTTTATGTATCTTTTTAAGGAGATGTGCACACAGGTCATGTTAGCATGTTACGTTGCCAATATGTGACATGCACCCTGTTAAAATTATGTAAAAAGACTCTTGCTCCTCTAGCTCCTCCTAAAAGAGCTTTTTTGTTTTTGTTCTTTTTTGGCACTTCAGTGAACAGTTGAATCAACTCTGGTGTGTTCATCATTGTCCCTTCTCATTTCAATATCATTGTAGCATTTATTACTATACTACTATATATATATATATATATATATATATATATATATATATACATATATATATATATATATATATATATATATATACATATATATATATATATATATATATATATATATATATATATATATATATATATATATATATTTTTTTATTTTTATTTTTTTTTCTTCTTACTTTTACAATTCTGGGGCTACAAATATGGCCACTTACAATATGAAAGTGTTTAGAAAATATTGCCCTTCCCACCCCAATTCCCCCCACCCACTTCCCTCCCTTTAGGTCTCTCCAAATACCTAAAATCCAGCCTATTAAGGTCCTTAATCATACTATCATTCTTCTATCATCCTTTCAACGTATCTCTGTGATTTCTTATATTTTACCCAATCTTTCCATCTTTTTACAAACCCTTTTTCTCCTATTTCTCCACTATATTTCAATAGCTCTAGATTCTAAATTTGATTAATTTTACCAAACCAACTTTTCAGAGAGGGACTCTCTGGATCTTTCCACTGGCGGGGGATTAAGCTCTTTGCTGCGTTAAGGAGACATGGTATCTATGTTCTCCTGTATTGTTTTATGGACATGCTAATCCCGTGGAGTAGACAAATCCTAGGCTCTTCTGGTATTTTGGAACCCAGGATTTCTTTGGTTATTGATAGTACTCCTTTCCAGAATGTTCTAATTTTAGGGCATGTCTACCATATATGGAACATGGATCCTATTTCTGAGCATCCCCTCCAGCATAAATTAGAGACCCCTCTATGAAATTGCTGTAGTCTGTCTGGGGTTAAGTACCACCGTGCCATACACTTGTAGTTCATTTCCAGTAGGCTACAGTCCAATGAGATCGCATTCGGCATACTTAGTATTTTATACACCTCTGCCTCCATGCTTCCTGTCCCAAACGCTTCGTCCCATTTTTTTATAAATGAGGGGGCTCCAAAATTCTTAGACCATTCAAAATTGTATATATTTTCAAAATCCCTCTCTTTCTGTTGGTCGCTACACACAGCTGTTCCAAAGGGTGCAAGCTGTCCTCCGGCCTGATCGGCTGAGGGAGGGATTCTACGAAGTGTTTCAACTTTTCATACATTCACCAGTTTATATCTTTTATATTTTTATTCCTTAATTCCTGAAAAATGCAGATTTTACCATTGCTTGTAATATCTTTTAATTGTGTATCTTTATTCTTAAACCACCCACCATGGATCCTTTCTTTCCCTGGTGTGAAGTAACCTGTGTCACATAGTGGTATTAATGGGGAATTGCAATCCCAATTTTGTTTTTTGTGAACCCTATCCCAGGTTGCCAAAGCTATCCGTGTAATCATGTGCGTGTGTCCATCTAATTCTCTAATGTGTGTCGGGATCCATATTACTTTACCCAGAGGAGCTTTACTAATCCCACTTGCTAACTTAACCCACCTTTTTTCTTTATTATCTTTTGCCCATTCAACCACTCGTGCCAAAAGAATTGAGTAGTAGTAGGTTTTAATATCGAGTACCCTCTGACCCCCTTGTAACTTATCTCTTAACCACTTTCAGACCGGACCATTTTGCTGGTAAATGACCAGAGGTCTTTTTACACTTTGGCACTGCGCTGCTTTAACTGGTAATTGCGCGGTCATGCAATGTTGTACCCAAACAAAATTTGCGTCCTTTTCTTCCCACAAATAGAGCTTTCTTTTGATGGTATTTGATTGCCTCTGCGATTTTTATTTTTTGCGATATAAACGTAAAAAGACCGCAAATTTTGAAAAAAAATGATATTTTCTACTTTTTGTTATTAGAAAAATCCAATAAACTCAATTTTAGTCATACATTTAGGCCAAAATGTATTCAGCCACATGTCTTTGGTAAAAAAAAAGTCAATAATTGTATATTTATTGGTTTGCGCAAAAGTTGTCACATCTACAAACTAAGGTACGTTTTCTGGAATTTACGCAGCTTTTAGTTTACGACTGCCTATCTCATTTCTTGAGGTGCTAAAATGGCAGGGCAGTACAAAACCCCCCCAAATGACCCCATTTTGGAAAGTAGACCCCCTAAGGAAATTGATAAGAGGCATGTTGAGCCCATTGAATATTTTATTTTTTTGCCTCAAGCGATTGAATAATGACAAAAAAAAAAATTTTTTTTTTTTTTTACACAAAGTTGTCACTAAATGATATATTGCTCACACATGCTATGGGCGTATGTGAAATGACACCCCAAAATAAATTCTGCTGCTTCTCCTGAGTATGGGGATACCACATATGTGGGACTTTTTGGGAGCCTAGCCGCGTACGGGGCCCCGAAAACCAAGCACCGCCTTCAGGCTTTCTAAGGGCGTAAATTTTTGAGTTCACTTCTCACTACCTATTACAGTTTTGAAGGCCATAAAATGCCAAGATGGCACAAAACCCCCACAAATGACCCCATTTTAGAAAGTAGACACCCCAAGCTATTTGCTGAGAGGCATGTTGAGTTCATGGAATATTTTATATTTTGCCACAAGTTGCGGGAAAATTACAAACTTTTTTTTTTTTTTTTTTTTTTTAACAAAGTTGTCACTAAATGATATATTGCTCATGCATGCCATGGGCATATGTGAAATGACACCCCAAAATAAATTCTGCTGCTTCTCCTGAGTACGGGGATACCACATATGTGGGACTTTTTGGGAGCCTAGCCGCGTACGGGGCCCCGAAAACCAAGCACCGCCTTCAGGCTTTCTAAGGGCGTAATTTTTTGATTTCACTCCTCACTACCTATTACAGTTTTGAAGGCCATAAAATGCCAAGATGGCACAAAACCCCCACAAATGACCCCATTTTAGAAAGTAGACACCCCAAGCTATTTGCTGAGAGGCATGTTGAGTCCATGGAATATTTTATATTTTGCCACAAGTTGCGGGAAAATTACAAACTTTTTTTTTTTTTTTTTTTTTTTCACAAAGTTGTCACTAAATGATATATTGCTCACGCATGCCATGGGCATATGTGAAATGACACCCCAAAATAAATTCTGCTGCTTCTCCTGAGTATGGGGATACCACATATGTGGGACTTTTTGGGAGCCTAGCCGCGTACGGGGCCCCGAAAACCAAGCACCGCCTTCAGGCTTTCTAAGGGCGTTACAGTTTTGAAGGCCATAAAATGCCAAGATGGCACAAACCCCCCCCAAATGACCCCATTTTGGAAAGTAGACACCCCTAAATTTAGGGGTACACTAGTGAGACTAGGTAATAAATGGCGGGTGCCCTGAAACTATAAAAAAATAACTAACCAACCAGCGTCACCTGTAACAGTTATATGGTGATCACTGGTGAAAGGGTTAACTAGGGGGCAATTAGGGGGCTTTATGCGGTAGTATATGGGGGTCCCTGGCGCTATAAAAAGCTGCAGCGAACCTAAATACCTACCTGCCTAACTAGCGTCACCTGTGACACTAATACAGCGATCAGAAAAACGATTGCTTATTAGGCTGGGTTCACACTGGAGCGATGCGGGAACGCCACGAATGCGCGGCGGGTTCCCGCATCGCATGCCTCCCGGCGGCAGTTCACACTGCCCTATGCGAACTGCTGGGAGTGTCAGTGAAATGTTACTGACACCCCCAGATCAGTTCGCATATCGCAGTGCGATCTGCAAACTCGGATCGCATGGTGTGAACACCCATGCGATCCGATTCTGCTGCGGGCCAAAAAAAGGGTCCCGTGCGAATTTGCGGCGGGTGCGGCGGGTGCGGCGAATGGCTGAACTCGAATCGCACAGAGATCGGATGTGATTTGCACTGCAGTGCGGTGCGAATCACATCCGTTCTCATAAACCGCTGCAATGTGAACCCAGCCTTAGTGACACTGGCGACGGGGGGTGATCACGGGGTTAAACCTTTATTGGGGGGGTTAGGGGGGTACCTTAGAACTAAAGGGGGCTAACCCTAACTGCCCTAACAGTTATTAGTCACAAATGACACCCGCCGGGTGATCAGGGGGTTAAACCTTTATTAGGTAATAAATGGCGGGTGCCCTGAAACTATAAAAAAATAACTAACCAACCAGCGTCACCTGTAACAGTTATATGGTGATCACTGGTGAAAGGGTTAACTAGGGGGCAATCAGGGGGCTTTATGCGGTAGTATATGGGGGTCCCTGGCGCTATAAAAAGCTGCGGCGAACCTAAATACCTACCTGCCTAACTAGCGTCACCTGTGACACTAATACGGCGATCAGAAAAATGATCGCTTATAAGGCTGGGTTCACACTGGAGCGATGCGGAAACGCCGCGAATCCGCGGCGGGTTCCCGCATCGCATGCCTCCCGGCGGCAGTTCACACTGCCCTATGCGAACTGCTGGGAGTGTCAGTGAAATGTTACTGACACCCCCAGATCAGTTCGCATATCGCAGTGCGATCTGCAAACTCGGATCGCATGGTGTGAACACCCATGCGATCCGATTCTGCTGCGGGCCAAAAAAAGGGTCCCGTGCGAATTTGCGGCGGGTGCGGCGGGTGTGGCGGGTGCGGCGGGTGCGGCGAATGGCTGAACTCGAATCGCACAGAGATCGGATGTGATTTGCACTGCAGTGCGGTGCGAATCACATTCGTTCTCATAAACCGCTGCAATGTGAACCCAGCCTTAGTGACACTGGCGACGGGGGGTGATCACGGGGTTAAACCTTTATTGGGGGGGTTAGGGGGGTACATTAGAACTAAAGGGGGCTAACTCTAACTGCCCTAACAGTTATTACAGTCACAAATGACACCAATGCAAAAAAAAAAAAAAAAAAAAAAAAAATGACATTGGTGTCACTGTGACTGGGGGGCAGGGGTAATTGGGGGGGTGATCGGGGGGTAAAGGGGGGGTGTGAGTGTGCCTGGCATGTTCTACTGTGTGTGTGAGTGTTGGTGCAACTTACTGATCCGCTCTCCTCCGTGTCGGAACGAAAAATACCGACACGGAGGAGAGAATACATCACTTCCTCTCCTGTGTTTACATTACAGGAGAGGAAGTGATGTCACCGGGGATTTCTATTCGTCGGGAGCGATCGCGAGGGGGTGGCCATGAATGAATGGCCGTCCCCTCGTCCGGGATCGCTCCCGTACGAATACCGACCGCCGCAGGCACCGGGCGGGGGCCCGATCGGGCCCCCGACCCGCGGGAGGCAAGGGACGTACATGTATGTCCTTATGCCTGCCCGTGCCATTGTACCGACGTACATCGGCGTGCGGCGGTCGGCAACTGGTTAAGCCCCGTACACACGAGCGGACTTAACTCCGAAGGAGTTTCCAACGGAGTTCCGGCGGAGTTCCAGCAGAACTACCGGCTGGCCAGAGCGAGAAGAGTTGTTGAAAATGCATTTGGAATAATGGCCAGCCAGTTCCGTGTTTTTCTAACTCCAATCAACATGGCGGAATACAAACTTAACCATGTTGTCCTTACATGTTGCATCTTGCACAATTATTTAAATAAGAACTCTTCTAATTATTTATCTTCATTTGTGCCTGAGGCTGGACTTGTTCCCGAAACTATGACAGGCCTGGATACTGGCCGTACTGGCTTGGCCCCCCAAAGTGCCCGTGAGGTTCGGGAAAAATATGTAACTTATTTTAACGGTAGGGGGGCCATTGCAATGCCACACAATCTTTAATTTTTAACAATTAAAATAATAAAAGAAGATCAAATCAGAATTTTGTTTTCTTGCTTGCTTTTGGTTTGTGCTGTCTCCTATGTTATCCTAGTGCACTTGTAGTGCCAAGTATATTTACATTAATTAAGAAAGGCCCATTGTCACTGGAAACACAAAATCACTTTTCCCAAACTGGTATTGAGCATTGAAAGAATACGCCACACATTGTTGATTCTTCAAAATTTTAATTTGGCCACATTCACATGTGCCATTGAATATTTATATGAAATTTTTTTTTTTTGGGTTTATTTAAATTTCTTTTAAAAACATTTTTTAGTTTCCTTTTTTTATATTTTTCAAATTTGTTTTTTGTTTTTTTTGTTTTTTTTTTATTTTTGTTTTCTTTTTCGTAAAAATTATGAAAAATGTAACAACAATCAGCCACAATATTTATAATTTAGGAAGTAACAATCTTAAGAAAAACAAGGGAAATGAAGAACATGATCGATATTATGGAGAAACGGATTATATTCTCCCCAAAATATCGATCATGTTCTTCATTTCCTGCTGCATATTATCAATCCGATTCTTCAGGAGATCCAGGCTAGTTCGCATGGCATCTATTTCCCCATTCCAGCACATTATCTGGCCAATCAGCCTTTGTGCGCTGTCACTGGAAAACGGGGCCCTTTCCACAACCAGAACATCACCTACAATAGATGATAAAAATTGGTTTAAAAAATATGCAGTCATACATGGATTTCAACAAGCTAGGGTGTCAGACACTCACCTGGTGGGGTGCCCATCTCCCCTACTTCCTCCACCTCTCCTTCCTCAACCTCTCCTTCCTCCACATCCTCGGGGGGGGGGGGGGGGCACTGGTGCTTGGAAATGTGTCCCTTTCTACAACCTGAACATCACCTAAAATAGATGTAAAAACATGTATTTTGAAATATGCAGGTATACATCGATTACCTGAAGCTGTGGTGTCAGACACTCACCTGGTGGGGTGCCCATCTCCTCTCCTTCCTCCACCTCTCCTTCCTCCACATGCACATCCACGGGGGGGATGGGGCTAACTTCACATTCATGCTGGCAAGGGCGGCGGTCCCTGGGATCCTGCTTTGTGAGTCTTTTCTCCCCTATGAGAAATTAACAAACAAAAAGGTATACATAGCACACAGATATTTAAGGCCAGAACTAGGAAGATGAAACCTTGATTAGAAGTGTTGTACAATTGTCAGTTTATGAAGAGATGCAAAATGTGAAGACATGATAAATCAATTCACTTTGCCAAAAACTACAATAATTCGCTTTTTGTGCCAAGTTTCACAGATGCCCAACCCCCCCCCCCCCCCCCAAGTATACCAAGGAACCCCGTGTGGTTTACCCTAATAAATGTTCTCTGGTGTCCCACACTTTTGCTCATGAGTGCAGATGTGTTTTTAACCAGCTGCCAAGTGTCCTCTCCTTCAATTCCACTGAATGTTCTTTTATAGTCATTGTAGTTTGAAACACATCTAAACCACAATGTCCTAATCTTTTTTTTGTTCATAAAAATTACACTGAAAAAAAATGAGGATTAAACCCTGTATCATAAACGAGGTTTGACACGAACAACGAACGAGGGTTTGTTATTAACGATACGATTACTGTATCCACCAACATGAAAGCAGCAATTTTTTACATTGTACAAAGGTAAAGCATATGGATCAGTATGCAATAATCATAATAGGAACACACAACAAGTACTTACTTTTTTTAAGAACTTTCTTGATCCTTCTGTACTGATCCGGCTCCCTCCATTTAAGGTCGGACCACCGTTTCCTCAATTGGTCCTTTGACCGTCGTACCCCAAAACGATTGTGCAGGGTCTTAACTACTTTGGCCATGATTCTGGCCTTGCACAAGTTCGGATGGGTGTATGGTCCATGCTTGCCATCATAATCCTTACTTCGCAAGATTGCCACCATCTCCACCATCTCTTCAAAGGCCATATTTGAGGCCTTAATTCTCCTCTTTCTGGATTGGGACGTTTGTGGCTCCGGGGATTCGTGACTACTGGAGTCATTAATATCAAGCACCTGTTGTGTTTCCGCCATGTTTCTCCTACTGCGCACCGTAGAGAAAAGGGGGCGGGAAATATTCTTGGAAAAGAACGTCATGGGCGGGCAACGCAGGCGTGGTTCTACGCGTGCGCACTGTATATAACGCCAAAATGCACATGTCGTACGTGCTTAATTACGTTATGTGCGCACAAAAGGGCGGGAAAAAAAGACTTGACCAAAAGAACATCATGGGCGGGCAACGCAGGAATGGTTCTACACGTGCGCACTGTATATAACGCCAAAATGCACATGTCGTACGTGCTTACGTACGTTATGTGCGCACAAAAGGGCGGGAAAAAAAGACTTGACCAAAAGAACGTCATGGGCGGGCAACGCAGGCGTGGTTCTACGCGTGCGCACTGTATATAACGCCAACATGCACATGTCATACGTGCTTGGAGAAAATAGGAACGGAAGTTGTGAGCAAGCAAAATGAAGGTAAGTTTAAAAAAATTCCCCAAATCAGTGGCATATCCTGCTTATAGATTGGGGTCTATATTGGGCTAAGATTAGGAGAGTCTGGGCTAACATTGTTTTTGGCTTGTGTATTGTCTTTCAGAAAAATAAATCAGAAATTTAAAGATCCAGAATTTTTGAGCATATTTATTGATAAATACAAGGAGCTGACAAATCTGTGGCAAGTAAAGCACAGTGATTATTATAATAAACCAATAAGGAGGGCAACGCTGGAGAAACTTCTGGTATCTGTGCAGACTAGGATCCCAGAGGCAGACGTGGACTTTGTGGAAAAGAAAATTCAAATATTGAGAAATATGTACAGAAAGGAGAATAATAAAATCCTTAAATCCATCAGATCAGGAGCAGCAGCAGGTGATATGTATGTACCCAGGCTGTGGTATTTTGACAAACTACGGTTTATTGGCGACCAGAGTAAGGCCAGGGAATCGCTTTCAACCCTTCCCTCCACCCTTCCCTGCAGCATTCCCTCCACCCCAGCAGAGGCTGATGAGCAACCTGAGCCTTCCATCCTGGAAGAAGCGGATGCACCCAGCTGGAGCCAGGTAGTTTGTTACAATAAATAGTGATATTCATAATATTAATGATGTTAACTAGATGTTATAATTTAAACGCTATTATTGATGTTAAAAAAACAAATATTTTGACATATCAATTTACAGTAGTGGCTACAAATGTTTGTCACCAGCAGAAACAAGAAATACTGGTGTCATAATGATACTTTTTTATATGTATTAACAGAATTTTTAAGTCAGGAGCTGAAAAATGTTTATGATTGATGAACAAAAAACTAAAACGATGTCCCTTTTTTATACACAGGATGAGCTCAGCCAGGAGGAAGTTGTGGAAAGTGGCAGGCAGGAGGAGGCTGGGCCCACTGTCAGCCAGGAGGTGGCCGGGCCCAGTAGGAGACTCACACAGTCGCAGGTGCCTCCCCTCCGTCTTCCGGCAAAAAGGCAAAAGAAGATGACGGTCACACAGGAGGAATCACTGCGCCTCATTCGAGAGGCTACAAATGTCTTAAGAAGCCCCCCTGAAGCTGAAGAGGCCTATGGCTGCTTTATATATACCAGCCGGTTGCAGCAATTGGAGATGGGCCAACGCCTCCAATGTGAGAGAATCATTTTCTCGGCCTTGCAGAAGGGGCTGAGTGGCGAAGTAACTGCCACAAGCGAAATCGTGGATCACGTTCCTCCTGTTCCTCCTCCTCCTCTTGCCACAAGTACACCACCAGAGACACAGCCTCACAGGAAGGCTGCTGAGAAGTCTGCAGGGAAGGGTGCAGTGAAGGGTGGAGCGAAGAGAAGAAAGTGATGACCTGGCTTCAGTCTGGTCTGACCAAAGACGCAGCCTGTTGTACCACAGCCTGGGGACATATATACCATCTGCTGCTGCTCTTGATCTCTGGGATTCAGGGACCATATTGTACTTCTCAATATGGCAATTTTCTTTTCCACAGACTTTAATGTTTGCCCTGGGGCCAAAAGGCTACACAAATGTCAGAAGTTTCTCCAGTGTTGCCTTCATTTTGATTTTTTTAACCAGAATAAATGGATATTTTTTTTTTGGAAAATATAATTGCCTATGTGTTTTTTGGTCAAAGACATTTCTAAAAGACAATGTGAAATTAACAAGGGACACCAACCTCCTTGAGGTTCCAAAAAAAAAAAAATATGTTATTGTGGTAACTTGTCACCAGAATAAAAATAAAAAGGTTATTGTGGTAATGACACACACAAAATAAAAAGGTTATTGTGGTAATGACACACACAAAATAAAAAGGTTATTGTGGTAATGACACACACAAAATAAAAAGGTTATTGTGGTAATGAAAAAAAAAAAAAAAAAGGTTTTTGGTGTTAACTTGACAGAATAATTAAATATGGAGATCACTAGAAAATAATTGGGAAAGAATTATACGAAAAATATGGATGAAAAAAAAAAAAAGAGGACTACCAAAAAAACAAAAAAAACATTATTACTGAGATGGGGCTTTAAAATAAAAACAATATCATTCATGAGATGAGGAGAAATAAGCCAGATATGTGTTTTGTGAGAACTCTGTGAGTGAATATGAGCAGCAAAGCAACTTCGTTCTTCTAGCATTATAAAGAAGATACGCTGCATTTAAACGAGCACAGAATTTGCAGCATGATGAACTGGAGTTTTACAAGACCGAGCACTTCCGTCTCGTACTTGCTTCAGAGCATGCGTCGTTTTTGGTCTGTCGGAACAGCATACAGACGAGCGGAATTCTACATCGGAACTGGGTCCGGCGGAGTTCCGTCGGAAAAATTTGAAGCATGTTCCATTTTCTAAAGTCTGTCAGACTTTTGCGAATCAAAAGTCCGTTGCAGCCCACACACGATTGAATAGTCTGCCGGAATCATTCCGTCAGACTTTGGATGTTGAAAAGTCTGCTCGTGTGTACGCGGCATTACAAGAATTCCCAGACTTATTCGTGGCCTTTTATGCTTCCAAATAAACCTGTGGAATAACAGATTTAGTTTTTTAAAATATATTTCTGGGATTGGGATTGGTATTATTTGTATTTTATATAATATTTTAGGGAGTATTATCATCTTCAGACAGTTTATCCTATTAATCCAAGATCTTTGTCTAGAAGCTATAGAATATAACTCAGTTTTAATGCCGTTCATTAACGGAATAACATTTTTTTGGTACATAGTATCAAATGTAGGTGTTATTTTGACTCCCAGATACTTGATTTAATTTTCACTCCATATAAATGGGAAGTCCATATAAGCATTCATGCTTCCTGTGGGGCAACATTTATATAAAAAATTTCCGATTTTGAGGGATTAATTTTGAAATTTGATACTTCCCCATACATTTTTAACGTGTTCAGTAGATTGAGGAGGGTTGTCCTGGAACTAGTGACATAAAACAGAACATCATCGGCATATGCCGCTACGGGGTGCTTATAAAGGGCATTTATTAAGCTTGTATCTTGGAGCCAACTCCAAATGCCTCCAGAGAGTTTTGCATGAATCCCCAGTCTACTCTATTGAATGCTTTCTGGGCATCTATCGACAGTAGTAGCCCTGGGGATCTACTCACTTTCAGCTTATGTATAAACAGTAGGGTTCTGATACCATTGTCCTTACTCTCCCTACCAGGGACAAATCCTACTTGATCTGTGTGCACCAGATCGTTCATTACCGTCTTCATTTGATTAGTGAAGATCTTTGTGAATAGCTTTACATCGGTATTCAGTAGAGAGATGGGCCGGTAACTAGAACTAGAGTAGGGTCTTTTCCTTCCTTAGGGATAATGGTAATCTCCGCCTCGAGTGCTTCCCGTCGTATTTCCCAGTCTGCACCTATCCCATTCAAATAGGAGACCATTTTTGGAACCGGGATATCACTAAATTTTTTATAATAAGCGATCGTAAACCCGTCAGGGCCGGGACTTTTCCAGCCGCTGACTCTTTTAACATGCTGACTCTTTTAACATTTTAAGAGTTTCTGTTTCTGATATAGGGTCCTCGAAGGGGCCAGCTTTATCAAATTATATTTTTTTAAGGCCACATCCATTTAAAAAACCTCTGGCATTATCTAGTCTCTTTTTAACAATTTCCAGGGGGGGGGGGGGGGGCTTTTTGGGTTATTGAATATAAATTCTCATAATATTCTTGAAAGGCCTGATCAATCCCTGGAGTGGAAAAAACCTTTCCCCCTTTGCCTGATTGTATACTTTTAATAAAGTTAGCTTTACTTTTCTTTTTAAGTATTTTAGCAAAATATTTACTCGACATATCCCCCCATTGACATCTTTCTTTTTTAAACCGGTGATAGAGTGCACTATTTTCTTGTTTAATAATTTATTTAAGTTGTTCTTTCTGTATGATGATTTCCCATTCTACCCGTTTCTCGCCTATGTTTTTGTGGCTCTGTTCGAGGACATAGATTTCCTTATATAACCTATCTCTTTCTGACTATTTGCCCCCTTTTTTTGTGGCTTCTAATCAGGATCCCCCTAATGTAGGCCTTGTGGGCCTCCCATACCATAGCTTCCAAAGTGGTACTAATGCTATTAGTTGTAAAGTACCATTCTAGTTCTCTTTTATCCTCTCTACAATCTCTGTATCTTGCAGCAGTACTTCGTTCAGTCGCCACCTATTAGCCCCCTGTCGTTCCCCCTCTATCTTTAATTTTATTGACACTGGGGCATGGTCTGAAAAAACACCAATTTCTATGCTTGAGCTCTTCACAGTGTTCAACATCCTAAAAGAGCATTTAACCTCCCCTCTAATGCATATGATTTCTTTGGGCTAGCTTTTGCTTTTAAAGGGGAATGCCACACTGCATTCTACAATGGTCTTGTCTCCCCCTCTAACCCCTTGGATTTCCATGAGCTAACTTTTTGTCACAATCTGGAGTCAGGCTCAGAGGCCAGTAGCTATAGCAGCAGAGCAGATATTCACACAGGTCACCCTGGCTGATGACACGGGTTCACCTGAGGTGCGGGGTCTAAGCACTAACCGGTATTCACCAGAGCTCCCAAAGGTGGAGATGGGCTTGGCTGCGTGTTAGTGCCAGGTCGCGGTCCTCAGGATAGCCCCACCAGGAGGTGAGCAAGCCGGGGGTCTGGTAGCAGATATAGCAGGTAGGGATCAAGCAGAAGCGTAGTTGAGAAACAAGCCAAAAGTCGGTAACAAATAGTTGCAGGTTGGGATTCAGCAGAAGCGTAGTCCAGGAACAAGCCAAATGTCGGTAACGAATTGTAGCGAGGATACGGTCAGCAGCAGGAGAGATAGGAGCAAGATATTGGCTGGTGAAGGCACAATATTCTGGCAACCAGGAAGTACAGAGACATGGCTTAAATCAGGAAGTTCATGGGAGGAGCAAATGGTTCAAGGTTCAAGACAAACAAGATTCAAGAAAAGATCATTCAAGGAATTGTCCAAGGAGCTGTCCAGCATTCCAGGTGGCTCAGCAAGCAGAGTCACTGCCAGACACACCAGAGGTCCCAGGTTCAAGCCCAGGTCCTAACAGTACTCCCCTCCTCCCAGGATGTCCCCTGGACATCTTAGGGCCAGGTTCCTGAGGAAATCTCTGGTGGAATTCCCTTGTTAATCTAGGGGCATGGACATTCTTTTCAGGCTCCCAAGAATTTTCTTCTGGCCCATATCATTCCCATTGAACCAAATATTGCAATTTGTTCCTAGAGATTCTGGAGTCAAGAATTTTTCCCACCACAAATTCTTCTTCACCCTGTACCTCAACAGGTGGAGGAGGAGGAGGATGAATTCTTCCAGAAAAAGTATTTTCATTAAATGGTTTGAGTAGTAATATATGAAACACAGGATGAATCTTCATATTGTCAGGAAGTTTTAGGCGAAAAGTGACTGGGTTGATTTGAGCAGAAATCTCAAAAGGTCCCATAAACTTTTGACCCAACTTAGCACATTGAACTTGAACTTTAAAATTTTTGGTAGGGGGCGTGGCCGACCGAGCGCTGTGATGGACGCCTGAGCCTGCAGCTCCGCTCGTCCACCGGAGAGATCTCTATCCCACGGAGCACTCCGGCACCAATTCCACCCCAATCCGCAGGGATCAAACGCCTGAACGTTGTGGGAATGTCGAGACGGAGAAAATCTGCGCCGCAACCCCAGAAATTGAAGGACTTTTTTGTGAGAAGGCCGCGAGACTCCACACAAGATGGCGGCGGCGCGAACTCACGGCGCCCTCAGCTCCAGGCCGCGAGACAAACCACGGACATGGAAGGACAGGCAGCATCTACTACACAGCCCGGAGGACACAGCAGCTCCACCTCGGGCTCCTCCAGCCCTTCGACCAGGAGTCCGGTCAAGTCTAAGCCGCGGATGAGCTCTCCTGTCTCAGGCACTGACATGGAGGTAAGCGGTCAGCAGAGCACCCACACCACACAGGCAGCACATCTCCCAGATCCCATAGCGGAGTTCCCTACGGAGGATAGGCCTGTCTCAGACACAGTACTAAAGGAAATGTTACTTTCTCTCAGATCAGCTTTACATACAGACATGGTACAAGCAATTAACCAATGTCGCTCTGAAGTGCAAGCCATAGGACATAGAGTGGACAGAGTAGAACGCCAGCTAGAAGAGCATGCAACCTCTTATAATGTTATGGTGGAAGCACATGAGGCCCACGGGGAAGAAATCGCATGGCTAAGGGACAAAGTCGCAGACCTTGAGGACAGATCCCGAAGGAACAACCTAAAATTGAGGGGTGTCCCTGAGTCGATCTCCCCATCACAACTTCTACAATATGCCCAAACACTTTTCTCAACACTGGTTCCGGACCTGTCTGTATCAGATCTGATTATAGACAGAATTCACAGGATCCCTAAACCCTCTTATCTCCCTGAAGGGACCCCGAGGGACGTATTAATGAGGATTCACTTCTTCCATGTTAAGGAGCGCATTCTCCAAGCGGCACGCGGTGCTGCCACCTTACCACCACAATACGCTGACATGCTGCTGCTGCCTGATCTCTCCAGACATACTTTGGAAAGACGGCGTAATCTGGCTACGGTGACTAAGGCCCTGCGGAACCATAAAATCCTCCACAAATGGAAGTATCCTGCTTCATTGGTTGTAACGCACAATGGTGTCTCCAAAACTATCACAACGCTAAATGAAGGCATAGCTGTGCTGAGGGAATGGGGGATCCTGCCTGAACCACACATGCAGACTTCGCCTACCCAAGATCCCAGACCTATTCCTGCGGAATGGCAAGTGGTGTCACACAAACGTCACGGCAAGAAAAATGCCGGTGGTAGCTCATAATATCTTCTCCACTGTTATGCAATCTCTCCGGAGAAATGGAGCTTATTGAGTTTCCTTTCACCCCCGATTACAAGTTAGCAGCTACGTCTGCACGTGGATCGGTTTTGAGATCCTTTTTTTATGATTCTTGTACGTTATTTTTTACTTCTGTTTTGTTTTTCTTTCTTGTTTATGGCACACAGTAACCTACCTTACCGTCAAATAAGTGACACTGAAATTCAGATGACTCTGGAGTACCTCGTGTGGATTTGCCTCGGAAGGAATACATGTGGTATAGTGAGTAATATCACCATGCTTCCTACACACATCTACCTACTATGTATCCATGACTATTAAATGTTTGTCACTGAACGTTAGGGGTCTAAATCATCCTGCCAAACGGTTCTCCCTATGGAAGGAAGCAACTAAACATAAAGCCGACATACTTTGTGTGCAGGAAACCCATTTCCAACAACACAAAACCCCTAAGTGTACCCACAGGGACTATCCACATGTTTTCTTAGCATGCAACCCGACCAGCAAAAGAGGCGGTGTATTATTGGCCCTGAGGAACACCATTGCATTCCACCTAAAGGAATCTTTTATAGACGATGGGGGGAGATACATTATACTTACTGGAGACGTTAACTCCAGACCATACACCATTGTGACTCTTTACGCACAAAATTCACGTCAACATCGTTTTCTCCGGAAAGTTTTTAAGAAAGTTTCCTCCATGCTCTATGGCCAAGTCATTATTGGCGGAGACTTCAATCTTATTGCAGACTCTAACATGGACACTACATCTATTGGCCTACATAGGTCAAATGTCCTACAGCCTCTTCTACATACCCATGAACTGTTTGACACCTGGAGGTGTTTCCACGCGACCGAAAAAGACTACACCTTTTTCTCTACCAGACATTGCTCGTACTCGCGCATAGACTTCTTTTTAACAGATAAGTGGTTGCTTCAACGTGTGACGGATGCTCGGATTCATGATATAACATGGTCCGACCATGCAGCCATAACACTGTCTATTGGAGAGGGGGGTGTCTCTCCTTCCCCACCCATCTGGCGCTGCAATGTTAAAATTATCCAGAACCCCACACTTCTCCCGGAGATCTCTCAGCATCTCACAGAATTTTTTCAGGTGAACGAATCCCCTGACACGAACCCTTTCACGCTCTGGAATGCTCATAAAGCATACATGAGAGGTATTCTAATTCAACTAGGAGCCAGGGAAAAAAGGAAATATAGACAAAATCTACAGAACACATTAGACACGCTTCACAAACTAGAAGCCCAAAACAAAATGTCCCCATCGCCGTCCTTAGCTGCAGAGGTCTCTAAAGTTAGAGAAATCCTGAGAGATCTACTCACACAACAATACGATCAGCATCTGCGTAGGCTGAAGCTTAACTCATATGCCAATGCCAACAGAGCAGGGAAATATCTGGCCAATAGAATCAAACAAGCACGTTTAAAGACTAGAATAGCTTATATTCTACATTCCACCGCACGACACAAAATTACAAACCCACAGGATATAGCAAATCAATTTGCTGAGTACTATGAGTCCCTTTATAACTTGCATAAAGACGACACAATTCCCCAACCCAAAATGACGGACATTCAGAATTTTCTTACGCAGATCCAACTCCCCTCTATAACGGAGGATCAACTATCTCTACTTAACGCCCCATTCTCGGCTCAGGAACTCTCCCAAATCATAATGTCTTCTCCCAATGGCAAATCCCCGGGACCGGATGGTTTTGGGAATGAATATTATAAAGTATTTAAAGAAATCGTGTCACCTTACCTGTTGGAAACTTTCCAAAAAGCGATTGATGGTTCATGTTTTCCTCCTAAGATGCTGAGGGCTCACATCGTGACCCTTCCCAAACCTGGGAAAGATCCCAACACACCAGCCAATTTTAGACCCATATCGTTGCTCAATTCAGACGTCAAAATATATGCTAAACTATTAGCCAAACGTATGATGCACGTACTCCCACATATTGTTCAGCGTGACCAGATGGGTTTTGTGAAGGGGAGACAGACCTCTGACGCTACTCGTCGTATCATCGATATTGTTCATCATGCTGTTGAATCCAGAACGCCTTCTCTGCTTCTGTCTATAGATGCAGAGAAGGCGTTCGACCGGGTCCATTGGAGGTATATGGAGGCGGTACTGACCAAGTTTGGTCTTAGGGGATCTATTGTACCTGCTATAATGGCTCTATACTCGTGTCCGTCAGCACAGGTGTACTCCTCGGGCATTCTATCCAAACCGTTCACTATTTCTAATGGCACACGCCAAGGTTGCCCCTTGTCTCCCACAATCTTCAATCTTATGATGGAACCTTTGGCAGAAACTATTCGGACACACTCTCGCATTGAAGGGTTTGTGTTGGGACATCATAAACATGTTATCAATCTATTTGCCGACGATGTTATCCTTATGCTGACGGACCCAAGTACATCTCTCCCTCATGCTCATGATGTGTTAACTGCCTTCGGAAATATATCCTACTACAAGGTGAACTTTAGCAAATCACTAATTCTGGATCTGGGGATTTCCCATGCAGTTAAAAGTAATCTTCAAACCACTCTACCATACACTTGGAGTAAAGGCTGCATTAAATATCTAGGTATCAATATCACTAATAACACCTCCACTTTAGCTACGGCAAACTTCGGCCCTTTTATAAACAAGCTAACCCAACAACTTAATGAATTAACGAGCAAAGACCTGTCCTGGATGGGTAGAATAGCGGCCTTTAAGATGGCCATTTTACCACAAATACTTTACCTCTTTCGCTCATTACCTATCCCTGCTCCATTGCGTTTCATTCGTGAAATGTCCAGGCTTACATGGAAATTTATTTGGGCGGGTAAAAGGGCTAGATGCTCACGCCCTAACCTACATCCACACAAAAGAGTAGGGGGAATGGGATACCCGGATCTGCTGGACTACTTCTGGGCCACTAAACTTGACCATCTACGTCACTGGTTTCACCAAGTAGATCCCCCGTTATGGGTAAACCTAGAAAAAGCACTGCTACACACGACTGACATTCGGTTGTTTCTCCTGAGTGATTTGTGGGAACACTGGCCCTTGAGAAACCTGTTGCCTTCGGTACAGATATCTCTACAAGCATGGAGGCTTCTCCTCCGACTACGCTGCAATGACTCACAGTCGGTTCCTTATGACTTTCCCATAGAAATATTGGAGGTGCAACTCCCCTTGCTCTCGACGACTCAGTTGAAAGCGGGGGGAGCCACTTCCTTGTCCAGTCTGTTTAAAGATGGGCAGCCGAAATCCGCTGACCACATTATGACTGAATTTAAGCTTCCGAGCACGTCATGGTTTTCTTGTCTTCGTATTTCCCACTATTTGAAGGCCCATCCAATCCCTGAGTTGACAATGCCACCTAAAGCCTGGCACTTCTACTCTAATGCCCAACATTCTATTAAAGGCATAACCCTATTTTATAATCTTATCAATGATAAAAATTCCTTTTGCAAAACACAGAACCTTAAAAGATGGGAAAGAGATCTGTCCACCACTTTTTCCAATGAACAGTGGTCTCAAGCCTTCCGATCTATTCACCAAGCTTCACACTGTGTTTCGCACTGGGAAATGACTCTCAAAATTCTCAACCGGTGGCATTATACACCCCTTAGAATAGCCCAATTCTCTACAGGTATGTCGCCGCTATGTTGGAGAAAATGTGGGAAAACAGGCAACCTGCTCCATATGCTGTGGGACTGCCCGAGCCTAACTAGTTTGTGGAACAATGTTTTCCGCCTCATCTCATCCCTCACTGGTATATTGACCTCACCCAATCCAGCTCTAGCTATACTGCACATAGGCATAAATAACTTTCCCCCAGACGATAGACCAGTTGTTACACATGTCTTGCTGGCTACCAGAAACCTCATCCTACAAAACTGGAAAGATACCTCTGCCATCAATGTTTCTGATGTACACACATTAGTCAACAGATGTCACTCATATGAACGCCTCCTAGCCATTAATAACTTGCAGTCCCAACGGTTTGACCGAATTTGGGGAACATGGTGTAGTAGCTTTAAGCCTAACTTGTAGTGTACTACCTTGTTTATGCTGTAACTGTTACTGATTCTGTTCCGCTCAAAATTCTGTGTGCACAGTTTTTTTTTTTTTCTGTTTTATTTTCTTCTGTTTTTTCTGTTTTTGTTCTACTTTTTTTTTGTCTTTTGGCAAAGATTCTATATGCATCTTGACTAACTGTATGAGATATATGCTGAATATCAATAAAAAAACTATTGTTTTAAAAAAATTTTTGGTAGATAACCAAACTTTCTCACCTACTTGAAAAGTGTGAATAGACCTACGATGTCTGTCAGCAGCCTTCTTGTAATATTCCTGCGCCTCCTTCAATGTATCAGTTAATTTCTCCTGGATCTCATGTAATGAAGTTAGTCTGTTGGTAACAGCAGGAATTGAAGTTGGGATGGGGAGATCAGGAATAAAAACTGGACGATAGCAGGTGTGTAAGAAAAATGGGCTTTGGGATGTGGAACTATGTTTAGAGTTATTATAAGCAAACTCTGCCGTAGGAAGGTAGTCCACCCAATCATCCTGAAGATAACTCACGAAACATCGAAGGTATTGCTCCAGAGTTTGATTGGTCTTCTCGGTCTGACCATTAGACTGCGGATGAAAAGCCGAGGACAGATTAACTGTTACACCCAAAGCTGAGCAAAAACTTCTCCAAAATTTTGAGGTAAACTGTACCCCTCTGTCAGACACCACATCATCAGGAATTCCATGAAGTTTAAAAACTTCTCTAACCATTACCTCAGCAGTATGTTCGGTGGAGGGTACCCCTTTAACTGGAATAAAATGAGCCATCTTAGTGAGACGGTCTACGACTACCAGAATGGTGGTCATCCCTTTTGAAAGAGGAAGGTCAACCACAAAGTCCATAGAAATTGACCCCCATGGTCTTGATGGAACAGGTAGTGGTAGAAGTAACCCCAGAGGAGAAGATCGAGGTGTCTTATTGCGAGCACAGGTTAGACATGAAGCCACATAACTCTTAACATCTTTCTTGTACCCATGCCACCAAAAGGAACGTGATAAGAGTTCTTCTGTCTTAGAAACCCCAAAATGACCAGCAAGCTTAGAGTCATGTACCAACCTGAGGGCTTCTACCCGAACTGATTCAGGTACATAGAGGCAATACGCTTGAGTCCAAAAACCATTGTTGTACTTGAGGTTAATGTCCTTAGGAGGATTATTAAGAAGTGGGTCATTCTCATACCCCTCCTTGAGAAGATTAAGAAATGTCTTCGAACTCATGGCCCCTAGAAAGTTCTTTTGAGGCAGGATTGTACATTCAGAGGTGCTTTCCTGGAGAGGCCCAGACAACATCCGTGATAGGGCATCAGCCTTACCATTCCTTGACCCAGGGCGGTATGAAATAACAAAATTAAACCTAGAAAAGAAAAGGGTCCAACGTGCTTGTCTAGATGACAACCTTTTAGCAGACCTAATAAATTCAAAATTTTTATGATCGGTGAGAACGGTTACAGGGTGCTTAGCTCCTTCCAGCAGATGCCTCCACTCAGAAAATGCTTCCTTAATTGCCAGCAGCTCCTTGTTTCCAATGTCATAATTCATCTCGGCCGAAGACATCAGTCGAGAGAAATAAGCACAAGGATGAAGCTGCATTTTTTCTTCCATTTGCTGAGAAAGGATAGCTCCCACAGCAGAATTAGAAGCATCAACTTCTACGATAAAAGGTAATTCTGGATCTGGACGTACCAGTATTGGTGCAGAAGTGAAGAGAGTTTTCAGTTTACTAAAGGCAGCCTGTGCCTCAGGTGACCACAAAAAGGACACCCCTTTCTTTGTCAACTGTGTGATTGGAGCAATTACCTTAGAGAAATTCCTTATAAATCTTCTGTAAAAGTTGGCAAATCCAACAAATCGCTGTATCTCTTTAACATTCTTAGGGGCGGGCCAATCCACCACAGCTTTGATCTTATCGAGATCCATGCTTACCCCTTCAGAAGAGATTATGTATCCCAAGAACTGGATCTGAGTTTGTTCAAACTCGCATTTCTCTAGTTTTATGTAAAGTTGATTTCGCCTTAATCTCTCGAAAACAATACAGACATGCTTGCGGTGTTCTTCCAAAGTATCAGAGAAAATGAGAATGTCATCCAAATATGCTATTACAAACTGATCAAGCAAATCTTGAAAAGCATCATTAATAAAATGTTGAAAAGTTGCAGGAGCATTGCAAAGCCCAAAGGGCATGACCAAAGACTCAAAATGCCCATATCTGGTTCTGAAAGCAGTTTTCCATTCATCTCCGGGACGAATGCGGACAAGGTTGTATGCCCCCCGTAAATCTAATTTGGTAAAGAGCTTGGCAGAGCGGAGTCTCTCAAGCATTTCTGGAATCAGTGGGAGTGGATAGCGATTCTTAATTGTGATCTTATTTAAATCTCTGTAGTCAATACACGGACGCAGAGTGGAGTCCTTTTTCGTCACGAAGAATAAGGCTGCTCCAGCAGGAGAGGTTGAGTGTCTGATAAACCCCTTCTCAAGATTCTCATTAATCCACTCCCTGAGCACTTTGAGTTCAGGTTCTGATAAAGAGAAAAGGCAACCAAATGGTATTTCTGCCCCTGGAAGCAATTCAATGGGACAATCATAAGAGCGATGAGGAGGCAGCTGATCTGCGTTCTTTTTATCACAAACGTCCTGAAACTCAAGATATTGTGGAGGTAGCTTGTCGTATGACTGGATAGTTGTCAAAACTGCTTGTAAATCTTGGGTTGGTGGAGGGCTTATTTGATAAGATTCTTTGCAATGTTTCTTGCAATGGTCAGATGTAAAGCTTAAAGAATGTGTCTCCCAGTTGATGGAGGGATTATGGATAGAGAACCAAGGAATGCCCAGGATAATAGGGAACTTGGGTGATGTAATCAGCTCAAAGCTGATAGTCTCCTGATGGTCAGTTTCAATTAGGAGTTTAAGTGGGATTGTCTCGTGGGTAACAGGGCCTGAAGTCAAAGGTGAGCCATCCACAGTTTCCATATCAATTGGGGCGAGTTTATTTCTTATTTGAATGTTATTACTTTGGGCAAATTCGATGTCAATGAAGTTTCCCCCAGCCCCTGAGTCCAGCATAGCAGAGCAAGGTATTTCATTTCTTTCAACAATAAGCTTTATAGGGATGACAAAATTAGTTGATAAAGAATTAACTTTATTTGCTTCCTGAATCAAAGGAGAGATGGACTGAGAAATTGAGTTTATTTGTTCAGATACTGTAACATCCGTTGCTGCAATTGTTCTTTTAAATTTATTGGGACAATTAACTGCGTAATGTCCAGAGTCTCCACAATAAAGACATACGTTTTCTGAACGTCGTCTTTCTTTCTCCTGAGTAGTAATAGATCTTTTAATAGCATCCACCTGCATAGGTTCAGGAGTGTCAGAATCAGGAAAACTCTTGGACCCTTAGGAGGATACTGAGTAGTAGAAAAACGCATGCCACCATTACTGCCTAGGATTCCCAGTCTCTCCTTTCAACTTTCAGTAAGTCTCTGATCAATTCGAATACATAATTTAATAAAAGCTTCAAGGTCATCAGGACTTTCTACTCTGGCAAGCTCATCTTTTACTTGTTCCGAGAGTCCTTGACGGAACTGACTCTTTTGTGCTGCTGGATTCCAATTGGTATCTGAGATCCAACGTCGGAATTCAGTTGCGTACTCTGCAACAGAGCGTCTTCCCTGCCGTAAATTGTGCAATTTTGCCTCAGCAGTAGCACAGCGGTTAGGATCATCGAAAACTTGGTTCATCGCAGTCACAAAAGAATCAAAATTATCCAGGATGACATCATCTTTCTCCACATAAGGGGAGGCCCAGGCTAAGGCTTCCTCAGTCAGGAGGTTGATAATAAACAGTACCCTTTTCCTGTCAGAAGTGAATGCAGCAGGTTGCATCTGAAAGTATATACGACATTGATTAAGGAATCCTCTATAATGGCGGCGGTCTCCGCTAAACTTGAGTGGTAGGGGCATTTGTGCATTAGTTTCTATGGCAGCAGTATCTCGGGCATGAAAATCCCGCAATTGTTTGTGTAGATCAAGGATTTCCTCTTGTAGACCTTTCACTTCAATTTGTAACTCAGAAATTTTTTCCTGGTAGTCAACACCAAATGCCTGTAACTCAGCGATTTGAACCCTGAGAAGAGCCACGGCAGCTTCTACAACGGCCTCCATGTTTTTGGCCAGAATATTCTGTCACGATCTGGAGTCAGGCTCAGAGGCCAATATCTATAGCAGCAGAGCAGATATTCACACAGGTCACCCTGGCTGATGACACGGGTTCACCTGAGGTGCGGGGTCTAAGCACTAACCGGTATTCACCAGAGCTCCCAAAGGTGGAGATGGGCTTGGCTGCGTGTTAGTGCCAGGTCGCGGTCCTCAGGATAGCCCCACCAGGAGGTGAGCAAGCCGGGGGTCTGGTAGCAGATATAGCAGGTAGGGATCAAGCAGAACCGTAGTTGAGAAACAAGCCAAAAGTCGGTAACAAATAGTTGCAGGTTGGGATTCAGCAGAAGCGTAGTCCAGGAACAAGCCAAATGTCGGTAACGAATTGTAGCAAGGATACGGTCAGCAGCAGGAGAGATAGGAGCAAGATATTGGCTGGTGAAGGCACAATATTCTGGCAACCAGGAAGTGCAGAGACATGGCCTAAATCAGGAAGTTCATGGGAGGAGCAAAGGGTTCAAGGTTCAAGGCAAACAAGATTCAAGACAAGATCATTCAAGGAATTGTCCAAGGGGCTGTCCAGCATTCCTGGTGGCTCAGCAAGCAGAGTCATTGCCAGACACACCAGAGGTCCCAGGTTCAAGCCCAGGTCCTAACACTTTTGCTCTTAAAGGAGAACTCCACACTCCATTCTACAATGCTCTTGTCTCCCCCTCTAACCCCTTGGATTTCCATGAGATAACTTTTGCTTTAAAAGGGGAACTCCACACTCCATTCTCCAATGCTCTTGTCTTCCCCTCTAACCCTTTGGCTTTCCATGGGCTAACTTTTGCTTTTAAAGGGGAACTCCACACATCACTCTATTCTCAAAATGCTGTGATCTGTCTTCACCAATCCAAACCACATCCTTTTTCAGAGCAAACAACAGGGCCAGCTAGGAAAGGGGTGATTGCCTAACCCCCTCCTGAACCACACAAGGCCACATGCACTTAAAATAGCTGACTGCCTTTGGGGAATGTTGGGCACAGCCCAATACAAACCACAAAGCTGATTGTGTACATTTGGGTGTCCTTATAGAGTTTGTAACACATGCATTTTCTCTTTGTATATTGTTTGTTATGTCTTTCCAAAACAGATGTGATTTTAGAGCAAGTATTTTCTACTTTTTTTTTGGGGGGGGGGGGTATTTTTCACTGAAATATTATAGAATGTTGTCACTCTGTGTTATTTGTAGGTTGTTAGTTTCACTTTGATTTAATTGTTTGTGCTGCATTATTTTGAAAAATCTTCCTCAAGCTGTTGTGACTGCTAAATATTTAAATCCTCAAGAGACTGTCCGTCTGTGGGTGCAGTCCTTTTAATGCCTGTTAATTTCCTTTGCAAAATGGTCAGACCTCAAAACCA
Source organism: Lithobates pipiens (assembly GCF_037356315.1). NCBI lineage: Eukaryota > Metazoa > Chordata > Amphibia > Anura > Ranidae > Lithobates > Lithobates pipiens. Next base: position 521,522,600 of record NW_027507748.1, on the reverse strand, counting down.
TATTCCGTATAGAATTAACATACATGTGTTTTTGCTTTCCTTGCTCTTTTCCAAGTCCTATTTTGTTGACCAATAAAATTTGTATCAGATTTTATGTGTTTTGTTAATAATTTGTTTTGCAGATGCATGCTCAATCCAAGTAATGCATTTTACACTCCCCCCCCCCCCCACCCAAAACAATTTTCATGCAACAGATTTACCAGCTGAATCTTAACTAGGCTTATTGCCATAGCAAAGGCAAAACAAAAAAAAGTGGGATTTGTCTAAAATATACTTTCCTGGTGCCTTCATGGTAGCATGTGTATGCTTCCATAAATAGGCAACAGGAAAGGAAAATACAGAGAGGTAATTATTCAATTTTCCATTTTAGCGCAGTGGTTCTCAGCCTCAGTCCTCAAGTAGGACATGCACAGGACATGTTTTGAGAATTTATTTAGCTAAATAGCTGTTCAAAATACCAAGCCATTGACTGGACAGGGTTGACAGGGTTGAGAACCACTGGTTTAGAGCACTGAGCTAAAATCTAGCTCAAGACAATCCTATTCTAATTGTGGGCATTTGAGGGAAGCCAATTGAGTGTTATAACCCCTGCTTGTCTTTTTTAGGCTGGGCTTTCTGTCCCTTTTCTGAAAATTGGCTTCACTTCCTGTCACACAGGAAAACCCTACCAATGTCTTTCCTTGGGGACACACAGGTCCATCTAACTAGTGTCCCCATTAGGCAAATTGCAATCTAGTACTTTGTTGTGATGCTGTGTTTTCCCTGTATGTCCCCCTCGGATCTCCAGCAACTGCACTTCCAAGTGCACTTGTAGTGAAAAGTGGATTTGCCTTTAGTAAATAAACCCCAAAGTCCAAGATACCTAATAGTTTGGAGTGCAATTTACCTAATGGGGAAACTATTTAGATTGACCTGTGTGTCCCCAAGGAAAGACATTAGTAGGGTTTTACTCTCACTTCTTGTTTGGCTATGTGACAGGAAGTGAATAAATTTGAAGGAGAAACTGGCAAATTTTGGGAGGTGTCTTAACCCTATTAGGGGCGCAGACATCCAAAAACTGACAAGACTTCTTATCCCTCAGCACTCTATCCCCAAGCAAAAATAAGAAAGGATTTAATTTAGTTTAACTTTGCAAAGGCACATTCCTAAGTTCAACTGTGATGCATCTCAATGGCCCATTTAGACCTTGTTTAATAGAAAACACCAGTTGCCTTTCACTCTAAATATTTGTTAGTCCAGTCCTGGAAATCTACATCTGCTTTACTATAAATTTCCATAAAAATTGGGTTCCTGCAGCTAGATGCGCCAAATGCATCTAGATGCGCGACCGCTGTGTATGTGAGATGTGCAACTGCTGTGTGCGCAGAGGTATGTACCCGTGGCGCATATGTGGTTCCCGGAAGCATTGGCCAGCATGCAGGAATTACATCACTCCCATCCAGGAAGTTGCTGGTACAGCTGCTAATGTCTACACACCACCAAGCCCTGATCACTGTTCTCTGAGGAAGAGATGATCCTTATTTGCAAATTAAGATCATTTTTGATTTATTTTTACATGGGGTGCCTTTGTATGGGTCATGTGTGTTATGTCTGAATGATTTGGCCTCAAAACACACACCTACTTCCTGTGTACAGATTCACTTCTGGGCCAATGTATATTGCTCCCTGCTTCAGTATGTATGTATATATAGATATATCCATATATAGATATATCTATAGATGTAAGTTCTTGTGTCCACCAGCAGAGAGAAGTTGGTTAGATGCCACATTCCCAATTCTGGAAACATAATAATGGTCTAGCACAGGGCCCTCCAGTTGGTCAGGAACTACAATTCCCAGCATGCCTAGTTATGTCTATGAATGTCAGAGTTTTGCAATGCCTCATGGGATGTGTAGTTCCGCAACAGCCGGAGAGCCATAGTTTGAAGATTCCTGATCGCTCTAGCATGTCTTGAAAAAAGGTGTTTTTTTATGTGCCTTGTATAATGCCCAATGAATATCATTTGGAAAATACAAGTGGGTCATGGAACATCTACAGTCTAAATTTGGCATTTAAGATGGTCATGCACTACACAATCTGATTGGCCAATATCTGTACAATTTGATATTTAGGCAAAATAGGTAATAGGAAGACGCACTTGAACAATTAATTCAAAATATAGGAAATCAAACAGGCTCTTGCACTAAGTCTAATTTATTTTACATTTAACTGATTGCAGTGTCACATTTTAAAGATCAAGATCTGAAAATATTCATTTATTGGGTTTAGAAACACTTCTCTGTTCTTTGTAATGTATTGAAAAATTTGGGTAGAAAAAGAAAATAACACATTTCAAAGATATATTACAAGTGATAGGAATGAGATTAGCATCAAAAGGGTTAATTAACTGAGTACACCTAATAATTGCCTAACAAGACACATCCAGTGAGATGAATTAATCAATTGTTTTGGGGGTGCACTATTATCAATGAGAAAACCAAAGTTACCCTAGCGCTAGTTGCAGTTTACATATGTGAGTATTTATTATCGTGATTTGCACTTCAATATGTGCCGGTTTTCACATTCTATTAATTACTTTTCTGGCGTAACAGTTAATGTATGTACTGGTGCAGTGCCTTCTTCTTATTAAATCACCCCCTCTGACACACTTTCAGATTTTCAATTGGCTTTCTTCAAACATAAATCCTTGGATGGATTAATGGTGATTTAAAAAACAAAAACAAAAAAACAACAACGGTAATATTACCACATGACATTTATAAAGCAGCGCAATAGTGAAATACAGTACTCAGAGCATTATAACTGTAAGGCAATTTAAACACAAAGCAGCAAGAACACTAATGCCCCGTACACACGACCAGACTTTTCAACATCAAAAGTCTGACAGAATGATTCCGGCAGACTATTCGAACGTGTGTGGGCTGCAGCGGACTTTTGATTTGCAAAAGTCTGACAGACTTTAGAAATGGAACATGTTTCAAATTTTTCCGACAGAACTCCGCCGGACCCAGTTCCTACTGAGAAATCCGCTCGTGTGTGTGCTAGTCTGACGGACTAAAACCGACGCTAGGGCAGCTATTGGCTACTGGCTATGAACTTCCTTATTCTAGTCCAGTCGTACGTCATCACGTTTGAATCCGTCGGACTTTGGTGTGATTGTGTGTGGCCAAGTCCGTTCATTCGTAAAGTCCGTCAGAACTCTGTCAGAACTCCGTCAGAACTCCGTCGAAAGTCTGCCAGACTTAAGTCCTGTCGTGTGTACGCGGCATTACAGACAGGGAACTATTAAATCAGGAGAACAAAGTCCCTTACTACAATTCTAGTGAGTAGTGCTAAACCCAGTCCTGAAATCATTGGAGCCAATAGTCCTTGGTGGAGTGTTCTATATTATAGAACTTTTGTAATATTAAATGGGGAAAGAATCCAAAGTAGTCCCATAAAAATTGGCAGCATATCCTACAGAATGGACAAACAGGGAAAGTCAGTGGCCAAGAGGGCGATCGCCGTGGTAATCAGTCTCTAAGCCCCCAACAATCCCATGAAAGCACTCACTTTCAAGCTAGCATCCAGAAGCAATTATAGATAGTTCACTTGACTGAGGGTAAAGAGTCTCACACCAGATCCAAAACATGGTATATGTGTCTCTGAACCCCTGAACAGACTCTTAGCAGTCAAGTCTAGTTCACAGCACTTCAGTCCAGATCAGCAAAGGCAGATCCTGGTACACAGGTTTCATGCACAGGCCACACCCACAACATGTGGTTGTTCAGAAGTGCAAGTCACCACAGCAGCAGCCATGGTTCCATGAGTGGCCACAGGCTGTGCACCATCTCTACAGCATAGTCCACTCCTGTATCCTTGCCTTGTTGTATCCCTCATGACTCCCTCTACTCAGGGCAATCTCGTCTTTCCTTTTTGCCAGCACAGTCCTCCTGTGTCCCTTTCCCCCCTGGGAGATGCAGCGCCTCTCTCCCTTAAGACCAGGGCTTAATTTCTTTTAGGGGGCTGCACTCCCCAAAAACCCCTGCTGCTTTGAGTTCACTGAATGAGGCTTAGCATGGGTTAGAGCAGCGGCAGCCAATTACCATCTACTTTTCTTTTCCCACACAAAGCCATGCAGTTCTATCATGGCACAGGAGAAAGAAATATTCTAGCAATGTGAGTGTCTGTGTTCTCTTCTCAAAGCCTGAGTGGATGGCAGCTGCAACTTAAGGCCTTATAGCCAGGCTTCACATTTCCCCACCAAAAAGTCTTTGGTCCCTCAAAGAAGCAAAATTTGTACACATACACATAAAACCAAACGTTAAACTGTTGCACAGATTAAATACACTATGTTGATGAGATCAGGCTGGTTTTGTGACATGTCTTTGTATAATGAAGAAATGTCATCAGCACACCAAGGATTTCTTGAAAGGGTCCAAAGCTTTAATTTTGTAGTCACATGATAAACATACAGCAACATTTCGGAAACCATGCAGGGCCCCTTCGCCAGGCAAGGGGAGCAGGGCAATAGGTACTACCACCAAGGAGAGTCAATATAGTTTTGGGGTGTCACTCACTGGCACAAGATAGGATGCACCTGTGCATCAGTAAGTCTGTTCTCTGTAGTGATGGCCTCTTCCAAACTGTTTCCAGGAGAATCATCAGTCTGCATTTTGGGGGTCGTATAAGACTATTGACCACTCATTCTCTGAGTTCAGATGTGCCTGGAATCAAAGGTTCCCTTTTAGGACCAAAGGGGCTGGGCAGAGTTATTCTACTTCCTTGGCTCAGAGGTTTTTCTTCTACTAGGCAGGAAATGTAGAGAATTAGGCCCAGGTAGTTCTCTGTGGTGGACATGGATTGAGTGGTAGCCAGAAACTCTTGTGGCTATAACCATTCCACGCCAAAGTCTTTCTACTAGTCATCTTCTTCTTTCTTTTCTTCTGTAGACAGTTTATGGGATCTAGCACCCTTGGTTCGAAAAGAGTGGACTGGGAGAAGGTGACATAGTTCTTGTTGGCACCTGAACAGCTTCACTCAAAGGCATAAGATGGTTCTGGTGCAAAGTTTTCAGAAACTGTGTCTTCTCATCAAGGCAGATCTGGCACACAGAAAGCTACTGTATAGCATCTGGTTGGAGGCAATACTGGTAGCTCCATCAATTAGCTAGCTTATGTATTCCAGGGAGACCCAGGTTGCTCAACAGTACCACACCACCTGGTGGTAAATTGTGGGCCCAGATTTCTTTGTCTTATCTCCTCTTATTTCACTGTCCTGGAAAATTGTATACTGCTTGAGCCATCTCATAACCTGCTTTTAGTTTATTTCTGAGACCGTTCACATAGCCTTTGTGAGTTGCAGTTGAGGTTCTCTCTATAGAAAAGCCAAAGGCCTAGTCCACTGGTAGTCTGGCTTTTCTGCCCACCATGAGCATATAAGGTGAGTACTTGGTCACATTAGTGTTTAGCTTGGCGGTTGTGAGAATGTCAGGAATGCTAGCTTTTGAAAGGAGCAATTCCTCTTGGCTGGCCTCAGGTGTCATGCTATCAGCATGACACTCCACAAAGTACTTCTATACTGGTATCCGCATGTAGTTCAAGTGGGTCAGTGTAGACTAAAATAGGATCATGTAGTATTTATTGAGAAATAAATAAAGATAACAGTACAGGTGCAACATAGACATGTACGATATTGTGGGACCATCATCACAGATGAGGCGCATAAAAACAAGAGCAGATTGTAGCTGTATCATAATGAACTTATACCATAGACTAAAATACTTGAACTAAACAGAAGGTAGTGAAACTAGTAAAACAAAACAGCAATCTGACAGTAACTGGATGGATCCTGAGTTAAGAGTTAATTGGATCAGGGGTAGCTACTGAATGTAGAAGAAAAAAAAGGGGGGGGGGGAAGAGGGGGACACATACATAAAGAAAATAAAAGGGTGAAGAGGGGGTATGAGGGTTTGTATATAGTCCCTGAGGTGGGAGGTTCCAAGGGGCAGTCCTGGAGATCAGTAGGTTGCTGGGCGCAAATTAGATAGGAGATGGGGGGGATCTGTCCCCAAGTTCAGTTGTCGAGCACCGTAATAGAAAAAGGTGAAGTGGTCCAAGTTAATGATGTCTACAGGAGGGAGGGTGGCAGATATGAAGGGAAGCCACAACGCATAGAAGCGAGACTTCGCTTTTTCGTCCCGGAAATTTGCGTTACATCGGTCCTTGTATAGGAGTGAAAGGAGTTCTTTCTGCGTCTGAGCGACGGAAGGAGGAAGAGATGAAGTCCAGCTCTTTAGAATGGATTTCCTGGCTAGTAGTAAACACAGCAGAGACCAATCCACGTGGGAGGGTTTGTATGGCGAGCAGCTTGTGGGCTCGCGGCTTCTGCTGGAAGACCATGGAAGCAGGAGGGGGTCCCAGTATCCAAAGATGAGGAGGAGGGGGTCCTTTGGCAGTTTCAGCAGGGTTACTTTGAAGATGTAGGAGAGGATTCGGTCCCAAAAAGATGAAATAAAGGAACAGGACCAGAAACGGTGAGCCAGCGAGGGCCTGTTCTGGAGACAGTAGGGGCACTTGGTGCTGTCCTGATCAGTGTTGGATGGAAGGAAGGGAAGGTATGCCCTGTGAGCAATTTTTAGTTGTGATTCTCTCCATAGCTCGTTAGGGGTTAGGCGGTAGACTTTGTTAAGTCCTTGTAAAAAAATTTCTACTAAATCCGGGTCAGGAAAGTCTTTCTCCCAGTTGGCGACTGATGAGGATGTCAGTGGAGAAGAATTACGCTGAAGCAGGGGTTTGTAGATGTCTGAAATTTTGTAAGTATCGTCCATGAGCAGTCGATCCAAAAAGGTTAGTGGGAAACGTTTACGTTCATCGCTGCAGATATCTTTTAAGTAACTGACGCATTGCCTGTAGTGGAAGGCGTGAGCTGGCAGAAGGGAGAACCTCTCCGCTAGGAGTGAAAAGGGCAGAGGGTGGCCAGAGTCCAGATCACAGAGTGCAGCAAAACTGGTGATGCCCTTCTCTTTCCAGATGTGGAATGGCTTGTGGAGTAAGCCAGCCGAGAAGGTGGGGTTCCCCTGTATCGGGAGGTGTCTGGAGACAAAAGGGGGAAGTTTGAGGCCCTTCCTGGTTTCCCTCCAGGCTATGGCAGTGTCCCTGAGTAGGAGATTGTGTTGAAGTAGTGATGGTACCGACTTCCACCTGCAGTGGAGGAGAGCTGTCAACGAGAGTGGGGAGACCATGGCGGCTTCCAAGGGGTAGTTGGAGTATCTGGAGGATTGGGAGATCCAGTCCAGGCCAGTTCGCAATAAACATGACAGATTATACAGTCTTATATTAGGCAGGCTAATACCCCCCTCGCGTCTGGGAAGACGCAACTTTTTTAAGGCTATACGTGGGCGTTTGCCCTGCCATATAAAGGAAGAAAAAGCAGATTCCAGAGTCTTGATGTCCTTGTGAAGAAGGAGCAAAGGAATGGTTTGAAGCGGGTACAGTAGCCTGGCAAAGCTAACCATTTTTAGCAGGTGGCATCTTCCCAGAAGCGAGAGAGGCAGATCCATCCAGTTTACCATTTCCTGAGAGATTTTCGTGATCAGGGGGGGATAATTGAGGTGATAGAGGGAGGAAGGCAACTTTCCAATTTTAATACCTAGGTAGGTGATGTAGGAGCTGGCAGTCGAAAAGATAGAGTGTTGTGTCCAGGGGGGTTTGCGAGAAGACCCTATCGGGAGAATTTCGCTTTTACCATAATTTATACGAAGCCCTGAGCAGGATCTGAAGACGTCAAAAACCTCTTTAATGGTGTGCATGTCGGAAGCGGGGTCCGACGAGAAGATGAGCACATCATCAGCAAAAAGGGAGGTGCGCAGGTCATGTTGGCCAATGCGGATACCGTGAAGAGGGGCTTTTTGGGTCAAATATCTGGATAGGGGTTCTAGGGCGATATTAAAAAGGAGTGGGGAGAGTGGGCAGCCCTGGCGAGTGCCTTTATGCAGGCGGAATTCATCTGAGAGAACTCCAGCTGCAACTAACTTAGCTGCTGGGGAAGAGTACATGGCTTTGATGAGGTGACAGAAGTGCCCCGAGAAGCCCATTTCAGATATAGTCATAGAGAGCCATTCAAAACTGACATTGTCAAAGGCTTTCTCCGCGTCTAGCGTTACAATGGCTAAATCCCCATCCGGGTTGTTTTTAGCATGTTCCAGAGCGAGCATAACCTTACGGATATTCAAGGTGGCAGTTCTGCCTTTCACAAAGCCAGATTGGGCAGGATGGATTAGGGAGGGTATAATGGCAGCTAGTCTTGTGGCTATGATTTTGGACAGGATTTTGACATCCAGATTGAGGAGGGAAATCGGCCTATATGAGCCTGGGTCAAGGGGGTCTTTCCCTTTCTTGGAAAGGAGTTTTATAAAGGCCAGGTTTCCAGAGGGAAGATATGGGCCACCGGACCAGATGCCATTATATACCTTAAGGAGAGTGGGTTCCGTGATGGAGGAGAGGGTTTTATAGAATTCACTGGTGAACCCGTCGGGGCCTGGTGCTTTGGACGGGGTTAGATTGCGGATCATGGAGGAGATTTCATTAGGGGAGATGGGGGCATTGAGAGCTTCTAGTTGTTCAGGGGTAACTTTAGATAGGAGCACACTATCTAAGAAGGAACATGCAGCAGTATTATCTATGGGGTCTGGGGTATAGAGGGCAGTATAATAGTTTAGCATCACCTTGTTAATTGCTTGTGGGGTGGAGTGCATAACACCCTTCGTGTCTTTAAGGGAAGTGATGTGCATCGGGTGGAATGAGCCCTTGCACAGCCTCGCTAGGAGCTTGCCCGCCTTGTTTCCAAACTTGTGGAGCGTTGCGTCGAGTTGGGATCTTTTAGTTTGCTCGAGTGTATCCGCCCAAGTGTCAAAGCCTTTCTTGGCTGCCTGCCATTCGGCTCTATTGTTGAGTGAATCGTTAGTGGAGAGGGATCTTTGGGCTAGATGTAGTCACACACTGGCCCGTTTGTAATCGGACAGGGTGTTTCTCTTAAAAGAGGATGCATAAGAGATGATCCGGCCCCTGAGGAACGCCTTACCGGCATCCCAGAAGAGGTTCGGGGAGTCCGAATGGGGGGAGTTTGCCTCCGAGTATTCACGCCAGGAGTCCGCTATAAAGTGTTGAAAGTCAGGGTTGTTGTGGAGATACGAGGGGAAGCGCCACAGTCTTGGGTGTGGTGGGAGATCTAGGTTGTCAAGTCTAACTGAGATCGGGGCATGGTCAGAGATAGCAATGTCAAGTACTTCGGCTTCAGACAAATTGGGGATGAGATCATCGGAGCCAAAAAAATAGTCGATTTTTGAGAACATATTATGAGGGTGTGAGTAAAAGGTGTATTCCCTGTCCGCTGGGTGGGTTAGGCGCCATAGATCCAGAAGATGAAGAGATTCCATGGTGGAGGCAAAATGGGAGGGAGTGGAGGGAGCACTTTTCGACCTGTGGAGTGGGGGAGGGGATCTATCGTCCGTATGGTGCAGGATGTCATTAAAGTCACCGCCAACTAAATGGGGGGTCTGGGTGGTGCGGAGGAGCCAGGAGGTCAGGTCGCTATAAAAAGACTTGCTAGGGTTATTGGGCGCGTAGACGTTGGTGATCACTAGTTCTTTGGTTCCCAGGCAGGCATGCAATAAAAGGAGCCTTCCCTGAGAGTCTGAGTGTGTGGACAGTACCTCGCAGGGGAGGTTTTTGTGGATCAGCAGGAGAACACCCGCTTTACGGCTAACGGCATCAGAGCCTAGGACTTTGCCGACCCAGAGTTTCTTCATGCGATGAAAATCTGGGGCGGATAAATGGGTTTCCTGCAATGGGGCAATATCCGTCTTCAATCTTTTTAGGTGCCGGAGGACTTTCATTCTCTTATTAGGAGACCTAAGGCCTTTCACGTTCCAGGACACTATTCTCATGTCAGGGGGGTCGAGAAAAGGAATTGGGCCGATTTTAAAGATTTGTCGCCAGCCGGTGGGCAGGGCAGGAGAAACTTTTGACTAAGTAAGAGGGACCTGGTGGGGTTGTGGGACACGTTAAGCATGATGATCAGAAAGGAGACGTTGTCTCTGGCAGAAGGTAGGGGGAGGGGGCAGGGGAGGTGGGGAGCAGACTTAAACACATACAAAAACATAAACACTTGAGTGAACTTCGCTTTTTTCCGCATGGAGTCACTGTGTAGGCCAGCCCCCAGTGCACGACCCAAAGGTATAGGACAAAAGCGTCCGGGCGGTGAGCATGGATAAGGGTGTGGCTGTAAATTAAGAGCCAAAGATGACACGCGCCAGGGTGTAGCATTAGTCACGCACAGTGAGTCCAGGGGGGAGTGTAATGCAGTCAAAAATCATGTGAGCGAAGAGTTTCATACATACGTGCAGCGTAAACATTTCAGTATAAAGACCCAAGAGAGTGGAGTGATCCACATGTAAAACATATAAAAGTATAAACTATAAAGTATAAAATATAAAGTATAAAATACAAAAGTACAAAATACCAAAGTATAAAGTGGCCGCAAAAGCAGCAGGGCCGCTTCTAACCGAAGCCAGGATGCCAATCAAGGCAGAGGTGATTCGAGAACGAAGTTAGAGTGTCTGCTAAATGGGAGCAGAGCTTAAGGCTGATCAAAACTAGGAGCAATAGGCATAACAGTGACCGAAACAGTAAATAATAAAGTAACTTACAAAACCAAGTCAGGCTGGGTGGTCCTGGCGAAAGGGTCACCGGTGAGGTGAAGAGAGGAGGATCCAAGGGGACCGACATGTCATCACCGAGGGGTACCACGGTGATGGTGTTCCGTGGCAGAGGGCCTGAAGCGTTTGGGTGAGTCCTTCCGGGGACTCCTTTGGTCCAGGGAGCGATTAAGCGATGACGACTTGGATGGGGTGTGGGGGTGCGTACCCTGGTGAAGAGAGCGTAGGAAAGCCTCCGCTTCGGAGGGATCTTGGAAAGTCAGTTGGTCGCCGTTCGGAGCCTTGAGGCGAAGGACAGCCGGAAAGGCCAGGGAGAATTTGAGTTGCATTTTGAAGAGTTCCGAGCACACCTGCTGGAATGCTTTCCGTTTCTTGGAGACCTCGATAGAATAATCAGCAAAGATTAGGACCTTGATCCCATCCAGTTGGAGAGAGCGAGTTTGCCTGAACTTCTGCAGGATCAGGGCCTTGTCAGAGTAATTGAGGTACTTTGCGATTATGGGTCTAGGGGAATTGCGTTCAGGTGCAGGGGGACCCATACGGTGGGCGCGTTCAACCGTGCAGGGGCCCGGAAGGCCCAGGGCTTCTGGGATGCGCACTGCACAAAAGTCAGATAGCTCGGAGGATTGTAGCGACTCGGGGATGCCCACGAATCGCAGATTGCTCCGTCTAGCCCTATTTTCCAAGTCATCGAGTTTCTGTAGAATGTATTGATTCGTCCTGTCCTGGGAGCGCTCCGTGGCTTGGGCCTGGTAAAGTTCCTCTTCCATATCTGACAGATGGTGTTCCAGGTCATTTAGTCTGGTGTGGTGCTCGCCTATTTGGGCCTTGAGCTGTTGCATGCCTGCATTTACAGCCTTTTCCACAGATGCTGTGATCATGGGGGATAATAGAGCAGCCACGGTCTGGGCAATGCGCTCTGTAGTGGAATCCCCAGCTGGCTGTGTGGAGAGATTGCCCTGGGATGGAGGGGCTGGAGATGCTGAGAAGGGGTTGTGAAGAGGGGGGGAGGCAGGGTCACAGCTCACCTCCATGTCCGCTGCGCGCTGTGAGACGAAGGGAGCCAAGTAGGCCGGGGCCTCGATTTGCGTATGCGCACGCGAGCCGGTTTTTTCCACGAACCGGTCCATGGCTATGGGGGTGATTTCAGAGGTATTTCGGTGGGTGCCCGGCCGCTCAGCGAGATTTAAAAGCCGATTTTAGGGTCGTGGTGCGGGAGCTGATGAGGAGAGCAGTCACTCAATGCGGCGCCGGAACCGGAAGTCCTCCAAACTTCTCTTTAACTGGTGATATGTAAGCTCACACTGGTTGGGATACTCCTCTTATATTGAATCTTCAAGCCTTCTAGGCCGTTTGGTTTGGTTGGCCATATCTAATTGTTCTAAACAATCTCCCTCTCATTTATTTCCTATCACTGAGGGTTTGGGCTATCTTGGCAAATCCCTTCATGAATCTTGGGTAGTAGGTACAGAATCCAAAAAACAAACTTAATTCAATAACACTTCTGGCCTTGACCATGAGGTGACGGTTTCCAACTTCTTGGGGTCCATGGCTAGTCCTTTATTCATAAAAAGATGCCCAAGATCAGTAACAGATAACTAATACTTCTCAAGAGAAAGATTCACCCCCTTTTCATGAAGTTACTTCTCCCACCAATCTTCATGTTCTAGCATCTTCCTGGGGATAATTATGTCATCCAGACACACTAACACTTTGACTATTTTTATGTCTACTACAGGCCTCTGCATCAGATACTGGTGCATCCTGTTGAACTCATAAAAACCCAGACTGGCAAAGAAGTCTTCTCTCTATCTTCTGGGTAAATGAGAATTTGTCAGTGCCCGCTTCTCAGGTCTGACACACTAAATCTCTTGGCCATGGACAGACATTGCCTGGCCTCTATTCATGGAATGGTCTATTGATCTGAAATAGTTCTCTGAATGAGGGTGCAATAGTCGATGCACATCCTGATGAAGCAACTCTACTTCTGGATAACCACTACAGGAAAAATATAGAAACCTCTAGATCAGGGGGTCTTCCAGCTGTTGCAGAACTATGAGTCCCATCATGCCTCTGCCTGTGGGAGTCATGCTTGTAACTGTCAACCTTGCAATGCCTCTTGGGACTTGTAGTTCTGCAACAGCTGGATGGCTGCCAGTTTGAGACCCCTGCTCTAGACTCTCTAGACTCTCAGAAGATTCTAGTCTGTTCTATTAAACCTTCCAAATCTCCTAATGGAATCCACTAGACATGTGCAATGGAAAAATTAGTTTTGTTTTATTTCGTATAGATTCGTTATGTTACTAAGTTTGTTTCCTTATGGAATTCGTTTGGTTTCAGAATTAGTTTAGTTTAGGTTTGTTTTCGTTAAATTTCTTTTTTTTTGTTTACAAACGATTTTTATTTGGTACATAGAGAGAGTACAGAGAGTAAGCATAGATAGTTTTCGTTAAATTTCATTACGTTTTCATTAAAATTTGTTTCATTTATTAATTTTCTCATGAATTCCAACTTTTCAGAGTGATTAGAATTTGGATCGGTCAAAAAACGATCGACCGATTCAAATTCCTTTGAAGAAATAGCTGGTTGTTAAGCGGCAGGCTGAGAAGTTGGCCGCCCTCATTCTTAACAACCATAACTAATCATCGGTCAGCAGACCTCCCTACTGACAGATGAATGTAAAGATAAAGAATGTCAGCAATAGAAAAATGTTTTAAAAAATGGCGTGGGGTACCCCCCAGTCCATTCCAGGCCCTTCGAGTCTGGTATGGATTTTAAGGGGAACCCCAAGCCAAAATAAAAAAATAAAAATGGCTTGCAGTCCCCCCAAATCCATACCAGATCCTTATCTGAACATGCAGCCTGGCAGGCCAGGAATGGGAGGGAAATGAGCAAGTGCCCCCTCCTGAACCATACCAGGCTACATGCCCTTGACATGGGGGGGCTCTGCGCCCCCCACCCCAAAGAACCTTGTCTCCATGTTGATGGGGATAAGGGCCTCTTCCTCACAACTGTGGGCGGTGGTTGTCAGGGTCTGCGGTGGGGGCTTATTGGAATCTAAAAGCCCTCTTTAACAAGAGCCCCCACTCCAAAGCACCAACTCCTGCATGTTTAGGGCATGTGGCCTGGTATGGTTCAGGAGGGAGGGAGCTTGCTCATCCATGCCTTTCCTGACCTGCCAGGCTGCATAGCGGGATAAGAATCTGGTATTGATTTTTGGGTTCCACTTAAAATCCATACAAGACCCAAAGGACCTGGTATTGACTGATGGGGGGGGGGGACCCGTAGCTGTTTTTTTTTTCTTTATTTTTATTTTTTTACATAGCTGGTGCCAGAAATGGCAAGCGCAGTCAATTTAAATATGATTTGACTATTCTTTTTCTTTAGCAATATAATTTTTGCTGCCAGCATGTGTTATACATGCTACAGATGCGCCACTATTCAGATAGACTAAGGGGACCCCATGGGCACTATATTTAACGTAATTTTTCTTATTTTTTTGTTTCACATAAAGTGGGGTTCTCACTTTAAGTGAAACACTAAAAATGAAAAATTCCTTTAAATATAATGCCTGGGGGGTACCCTTAGTCTGAAGTGGTGCTTCTGTAACATGTGTATAAAATGCTGCAGGAAAAATTTTATTTCTAAAGAAAAAAATGCATGAAATTACTTTTAAATTGCCGGCAATACAATACCATTGCCAGAAATCAAAAAATGATTTTTAAAAAATGGCGTGGAGCATGCAGCCTGGCAGGTCAGGAAGGGGCTACATGCCCCCAATAGGGATGAGCTTCAAGTTCGAGTCGAACTCATGTTCGCGGGCTGTTCGCGGCAAATTCAAAAAGCCAGAACACCCTATACAAGTCTATGGGAGAAATCTAAAGTGCTAATTTTAAAGGCTAATATGCAAGTTACTGTCCTAAAAAGTGTTTGGGGACCCGGGAACCCCGCATCAAATAAAAAAAAAAAATTGACGTAGGGGTCCCCCTAAAAATCCATACCAGACCCTTTATCCGAGCGCGCAACCTGGCAGGCCGCAGGAAAAGATGGGGGGGACGAGAGAGCACCCCCCCCCCCGAATCGTACCAGGCCACATGCCATCAACATTACACAAAGTGTAATTTCGCAAGGAAAAAAAGTATTTTAAAATCACTTTGAATTGTCGGCTCCCATAATACAGAGAACACTCAATGAGTGTTCTCTGTATTACGGGAGCCGACAATTCATTCATTGATAAAAAAAGACCCTTCAGGTCTGGTATGGATATTAAGGGGAACCCCGCGTCAAATTTAAAAAGAAATTGCCGTGGGGTCCCCCACGGATAAATACCAGACCCTTTATCTGAGCACGCAACCTGGCAGGCCGCAGGAAAAGAGGGGGGGCGAGAGAGCACCCTCCCTCCTGAACCATACCAGGCCACATGCCCTCAACATTGGAAGGATGCTTTGGGGGTTTGTGACCCCTCAAAGCACCATGTCCCCATGTTGATGTGGAGAAGGGCCTCATCCCCACAACCCTGACAACCCTGACCGGTGGTTGTGGGGGTCTGCGGGCGGGGGGCTTATCAGAATCTGGAAGCCCCCTTTAACAAGAGGACCCCCAGATCCTCCCCCCTGTTTAAAATGGTAGGGGGTACAAAAGTACCCCTACCATTTCACAAAGAAAGTGTAAAAATGGTTAAATAAGACAAACACACTTTTGAAAAATTCCTTTATTAAAAATAAAAAAATAAAAAAAAAGATTCCAGCGGTGGTAATCCACTCTTGCTATCCAGTGACAGATGATCATCTCTCCGGGGTCCAGAGATGGCTGATCTGATCCAGCGACGGGGGATCTCTCAGTCCAGCGCTGTCCATGCATGCATCCATCTTCTGTCTCCACTGCGGAGACACTGCAGGGATCCCAGCGCTGACGTTTCTTATATTAGGAGGGCGGGGCCACCCGTCTCCTGACCCCACCCCCTCTGATGCTGATGAGGGAACCCATGGGGTTCCCCAGTGACGTATGGGTGACCCCCCCCCCCCCCTGATGTAACACACCAGACTTTTTTTCCTTTGCGAAATGACACTTTGTGCAGGGACAGTTCTAAGCACGGGAACATGCGCCCCTTCACAGGCATACTATACACACCCCCCAGGTACGAAATTTAAAGGAATATTACACTTTTATTGTTTCACTTTAATCATTATTAAAATCACTGCTCCTGAAAAAACTGCAGTTTTTAAAACTTTTTTTGCATTGATACATGTCCCCTAGGGCAGGACCCGGGTCTCTAAAAACTTTTTAGGACAGTAACTTGCATATTAGCCTTTAAAATTAGCACTTTAGATTGTGAACGTTCGAGTCCCATAGACTTTAATAGGGTTCTTAAGTTCACACGAAGTTTAGGTCTGTTCGCAGACCTTGTCCCCATGGGTATCGGGTACCCATTCACCAAAAAAGTGCCAATAATCAAAAACCACAGAAAACTGTATTTGACAATTCCTTTATTAAAAAAATCTATCACGATGCCCGCCATCCAAATCTCTGAATAACCAAAAATGTGTCCGAATTTGTATTTGGACCAAAACCATTTGCACATGTCTAGAATCCACTTACACCTCCTTCTGAATGGCTTATCTTCTTGTAGGCATATATGATGTAGGGTGTTCATGGCACACCCTACATCAAACTCATTCTCAGAAACAACTCTTGCCACTTTAGGAGTAAAGCAGAGTCACTCCTTCTATTCAGGTGAGATCAGGGTTTTCTTTGGGTAAAGCTGCTTTGGCTGGAATCTCATCTTCAGCTACCCCCACCAAAGCTGAGGGTGAAAAGAGGGTAGCTAGATACACCAGCCCTAGCAATGGACACTGACAGTTTTTTATTTCCCTGAGCCTGCTGCAGCAATCTCATCAAAATTTTTTTAGAAAATACTTCTACTTCAGATTCATTCTCATACTTTACATCAACTGCATGAACAACATGATAGTCCAACTATGTCAACTTGACTACAGCCCAGGCATAAGTCAACTTTTCTGTCTGCATGACTTTTTTACCTTCCACTCCCTCTGCTGGGGCCTTGTGCTCTTAAACCAAGCACTGATGCACCTATCACAGGATAAGGTGAAAATCTGCCATGCAAAGTCACTCTGTGAGACAACAGGGTTTTTGAGCTGCCTTACCAGTGTTTAATAAACTCCTGGTGAATGCAAGGGGATGGGGACACACAGTGGCAAGGGTGTCAGAATTCCCTGATTGCCCTGCAACTGAATAGTTGAACGTCAGCCTAAGTGGGATAGAATTTTTTTTTGGGCTCTGATATGCTAGCTTCTTCAAAGCCCAGGTCCATCCACTCCTCGAAAGTTTTTTTTTCATGTGGCTACCAAAAAAGTCCTCAGCCTCCAGTAATCAGATCTAATGTAAGAAGGGCTAGTCCTTAAGCAGTTAGCTCGGAAGTCTTCTAGAGCCACTTATGTCCCATACACACGGCCGGACATTCCGACCACAAAATCTGTCGGATTTTTTCAGATGGATTTTGCCCGAAACTTGTTTTGCATACACACGTTCGCACAAAGTTGTAGGAAAATCAGATCCGAAAATCCGAGTGTAACGTCCTACACATACATTTCCAAATTTTCTCTGAGCATGCGTGGCACTTTGTGCATCGGAATTCTCTACACAGGATCGCAAAAAGTCAGATCGGATTTTGTTGTTGGAAAATTTTAGATCCAGCCCTCAAACATTTTCTGTCGCAATGTCCGACCACACACGATCGGATTTTCCGACAACATAATCCGATTGGACTTTTTCTGTCAGAATTTCCGACCATGTGTACGGGGCATAACAATTATGGCCATATTATGGCCATGGGCATCAGCACAGTGCTGATTAGCCTGTACTATCAGGATTGCTTGTTGATATCGTCAGCTGTCCTAGGTATAATTCAGTGTCACTGGCCAGCTGTAGGCTCATACCCAGGAAACAGGTTAGAATGGCTTTCCTCAACTTTAGCAGGTAGTGCAGTCCACTTTCACTTCCAGCATGAACACTCGCTGGTTATGATCTAATGCTGTCCCCATTTGATGAATCTGTTCTTAATCTGTAATATCAAATGGAAAAAGAGTTCAAAGTATTCCCAGAAAAAGGGTCAGCTTTGTCCAACAAAATGATCAAACAGGGAGGCAATGATCAAGAGACCATGGACCACAAAAATCAATCTCTGGGTCTCCAACAGTCCTATAAAGGCAAGCAAAACTACTTGAACTTGCATCCAGCATCAGATGGTATACAGTATATGTGTAAGGCTGACCACAGGTCAGCCAGTTTTTGTAGGAGGAGTCAGGCTGTATAAAGCCTGCCCTTGTGGTCATAGGCTCTCGTTAGCTGACACGTAATTTCCGGGTTCAGGGCAGTTTGCGTCACTTCACAGAACAGCAGCGCAGTCGCTAGAGGAATCTCACCAGTCCCCTCTCCCAGTGGTCGCGGTTCCAGTAGGACCGGGCGGGTGGCATCTATGGCGGGCCCGCATTGGATGCCACCCGTCCCGCTCAGGTGCCGGCCCGAGTTCAGTGGGGGGGGTAGGACAATCGCAACTGATTGGGAATGTCGAATGGGGGGGTCATCCTGGATGTTACTTTGTGATTTTGCTGCCCCATTGCTCCATCTTATGCTGTAAAGGCAGCAGATAGGAGTGTTTGCATGTCACCTGTTCTCAGCGGGTGGGTCAGCCCAATCACAGGGGGTTGTCGGCTGAGGGGAGTCCATCCTGTCATTCAAGACACACGTACTGTGCAATGGTGATGTGTTTACCTTCCCAGTACAGGTATAGATAGATGGTAATGTCCATCCTTCCCCAATAGTAGATGCTGGCCTCCTGTCAGAAGTCATCAGAGGCTGGATCCCAGTGCGGAGGGGGGGGGGGGTCGGGTGTGTGTGTTTTTCCCCGGTAACACTCCAGGCACAGCACCATCACCAGGTGTGTTCAGGGGAGGGATGGAGGCAATCAGTGGACACCGGGCCCACCACACACACCCAGTTACTGCTGAGTGGTGCTGAGGGCTCGCTGTTATCCCACTGAGCAGATGGCTATACCTCATTATTACTGGCTGCCGCCCAGCGCGGCCTTTGTCAGCTCATAGAACAGTGTTTGCTTTAGTCAGTCTCCTTACCCTGTCATCTATGGGGTTGTTGATTTCAGGCTCGTTTTGCAATACGATTTGCTTTTTCAGACCTGCTTTTCATACATTTTTGCGTTGTGTTTTGCCTAGCAGCTCTGCTTGTCAATCACTAGGAAATGCTATTCATGCATGATATGCAAATAAATGCATGATCATCGAGCACTTAGCCATAGAAAACAAGCATGTAGGGGAGGGGGTCAGAGAAGCCAGTTGATCTGTTGGTGGCATCTATGGGTATCACATACTTAACGTATTGCCCTATCAGTTTGACAATAATGAACACTAAATGCATACAACAAGCCCATGTGATTCCACATGTTTATATCACTGTACAGATATATGCCACTCCTGTGAATCTCATATTCTAAGCCCATCTAAATTATTCCCAGTTCACTAAGTCCATGAACTCTTTAGTTGTTCATCTTTAGTGCTTCATATTTCTATTATATTCTTTCCCTTTAGGCTCATTTCATAAATCTCCTTTCACATACTCACCAACTTTCCCGAATTTCCTGGGACATTCCTGAGATTTAGACCCTTTTTCCAGATTTTGCCATTTCTGGGAAATGTCCCAGGAAAGTCTAATTTTCCTGATTTTTTTCCCCACTGCCGCCACCGCTAGAGGTGTATGGCCAACAGAGTCTCCACTGGCCGCCATTTTCCCAAAGATCATAACATTTACTGTTTAGTAATGGCCGGGTGGCTACCAATAGAATTTGAGCTGTAGCACCGCCCCCCTCCCGCTCCCTGCCATCTGTCTGTGACCTGATGTGGGAAAGGGCGGGGGTGGGCGGTGCCACAGCTCAATTGCTATTGGCAGCCACCCAGCTTAGGCTAGTTTGTCCCATTCTGTTTAGTAATGGTGGCGGAGAGAATCTCCACTGCTGGGAATGCCTGATGTAAGGAAAGGGGAGCTCCATTGGGGGGATGCTTCGTGTAAGGGAGGACTCTGCTGGCAATGTCTGATGTAAGGGGGGACTCCACTGGCAATGTCTGATGTAAGGGGGGCTCCGCTGGCAATGTCTGATGTAAGGGGGGACTCCGCTGGCAATGTCTGATGTAAGGGGGGGCTCCACTGGCAATGCCTGATGTAAGGGGGGACTCCACTGACAATGCCTGATGTAAGGGGACTCTGCTGGCATTGTCTGATGTAAGGGGGGACTCTGCTGGCAATGCCTGATGTAAGGGGGGGCTCTGTTGGGGACAGCTGATGGCATCTGGTGGCAGTCGACGTGGCAGATGACACGCTCAGGACAGAACCTGAAGCGGCTGTGCATGGCAAACAATCAGCTCATAGCTTTCATTTTCAAAGCTGAACAATTTGAAGATAGAAGCTGATTGGCAGCCATGTGCAGCTGTTCCAGATTCTAACTGTGCCGCTTTTGATAAATTCCCCTCACTGTGTTTTACCTTTCTTACTCCTGACTACTGCATTCTATTACAGCACATTCTTTGTTAAAGTGATTGTAAAGGCACAATATTTTTAATCTTTATATATTCTATGCATGAAGGTAAAAACCTTCTGTATTCACCCCCCCCCCCGTCTCACCTAATACTTACCTGAGCCTCCCTCAATCCAGCGATGTCCACAAGCATCTTGTCTCTCTCGGGACTCACACTCCCGATCAGCTTTTGGCAGCAGCCGGAGCTATTGGCTTCCACTGCTGTCAATCACAGCCAGTGAGCCAATCAGGAGATGGAATGGGCAGGAGTGCTCCTGCTTGGTTGTCCCCATAGTAAGCTGCTTGCTGTGGGGGCATCCGGCAGGAGGAAGGGGACAGAGGCACTGCTAAGAGACAAAGGAAAATCCAGGCTGCTCTGTGAAAAAAAACATTACACAGAGCAGGTAAGTATAACATGTTATTTGAAAAAGAAGGAAAAAAAATCAAGACTTTAATATCACTTTAAGGTTAGCTGTGCATGGTAAAGGACTTGCAATAGGACTTTCAATAGAACAGTTTTATTTAATGAAAATGAATCTACTGAGATTTGTACTGACTGTAACATAGTCAATAGTTTGTGGTACAGTCATGTAAGCACATGTCAATTTAAGCCTCTTCCACTGTTGATGCAATCTGACCACACACACAGCTTTGGCACAGTGCTGCTATATTGCCACATACCATTTTTCTTGGGGGGAGGGTGCAAAAAAATTATCAGCCCCATATGCCAGATGTGCTAGCTATGCCACTGAACACAGGTGCAAATGGGTGTTCCACAGTGAGATATTCTACCAGTTTGGTGATATAACACCCCAGATCCCTGCCCTGGTCCAATAAATGTGATAGCTTGTGTTTAAACAGTGTAGTGGGATCACACTTCAGAGGATGGTAAGTAGTGATATCCTGTAAATGTCTAAGGGCCTTCCCCTATAATATTCAGAGGAGAGTATAACTACCACACCCCCCTTGTCAGCTTCACTGATGACTATATCAGTGCGGGATTCAAACCTTTTCAGAGCTATTCGCTCAGAATTACTCAAATTACCTTTTTGGGGGAATAAAGTAGCCAATACTCTCCAATGTAACTCCATAAGTTCTCTCTCCACCACACTCTGAAAAGCATCTACATCTTACTTCTCAATTTTATAGGGTAAAAATATGTGTCACCTCTAAGCATGTTGTCTGTGATATATAAAAAAGGAGAAAATTAAATAATTGGCGCTACCGATGTCACTATCTCCTTAACTCAGCGCAATGGTATTTAAATATAATAATAAAGATACATAAATACACAAATTAAAAGTTTCCTTATAATCATGTACAAAAGCAGCCGCTTACTACATAAGAAACACAATCTCTTCCATATGATAAATACAGCTTATTGATCAAAAAATCATTAGATGTCATTCATCGTTAGCAGCGCTCCTGTCATTCCTATAATGGCCAGGCTAGATTAATGTCCAATATAACACAAATGATGACACTTATATTAAAACTGAGCATCGGCACTGGATAACAGTTTCAAATGGTGATGAGTAGAAAGAGAGAGAGTCCAGACACAAATGGTGATATTAATATTTATTTGTTGGCTGTGCACCCTTCCACCAGATTCCTCCACACGTGTGTTGTTCTCCCCTCCGGGGTTTAAACTCACCACAATTCTGGAATTATCAAGCCTCAGTTTAGATATCCCGAGACTGTTTCCGTGTGCCTTTAATACATCAAAGCTCTCAAATGGCTCATCCGAAACAACCATCTTCAGGCTCTCACATATGCATATTCAGGATCTCATGATGAGAGCCTGTGATAGCCTTTTAACTCTATTAAGTCCTGCACACCAGCAGATTACAGCACTTGGGTGGGCACCAGAGGAGGAAGATTTAATCTAAAGGAGGATACAACAGCACAAGGGACACATCCAGCTGAAGATGGTTGTTTCGGATGAGCCATTTGAGAGCTTTTATGTTTTAAAGGCACACGGAAACAGAGTCCCGGGATATCTAAAGTGAGGGTTGATCATTTCGGAATTGTGGTGAGTTTAAACCCCAGAGGGGAGAGTGATGCATGTGTGGAGGAATCTGGTGGAAGGGTGCACAGCCAACAGATAAATATTAATATCACCATTTGTGTCTGGACTCTGTCTTGTTCTACTTGAAACTGTTGAAACTGTTATCCAGTGCCGAATGCTTCGTTTTAATATAAGTGTCATCATTTGTGTTATATTGGACATGAATCTAGCCTGGTCATTATAAGAATGACAGTAGCGCTGCTAATGAGGAATGACATCTGATAATTTTTTGATCAATAAGCTGTATTTATCATATGGAAGAGATTGTGTTGTCTGTGATGTCACCATAAAGTTCACCTGCTGATTCAGAAAACAATTTGTCCGATGATGATTTAACAACTAAATCAGAGAAATTAAAACTAGAAATATCATGAAAAATTATAGACTCAGTATCTGAAGCAGATTTGGAATCTGGTGGAGAATTTTAATCCATAGCATCAGAAAAGTGTTTTCTCAAAAGTATGTTGCATGTAAATTTATTCACATCTAAAATACGTAAAAACACATCAAAATGTGACATGGGGGGAAGGATAAACCCCTAGACAATAGGCAAACCTCTGATAAAGAAAGTGGAATGATTAATTACGTTGTCAGACACGATAGTACCTTTGTTCACCTGAATGAATCCTTTTTGTTCTTTGACCACCGTGGATACTTTTTCCTGACATTTCCAACAGGCATGCCTCCATCTCCTGATTTTCATTTTGTTATTTTTTGTTGTCCTTGGAGTTGGAGGAAGCCACTGAGTTTTTGTCCTTGCATCCATGGGACTGTCCTTGGTAAATACTGAAGCAGCTGAACTCATTGATGGAACCTAGGGAGGCATACCAGCAAGGCCATGTTTAATACTGATTGGACCCTGGGCAAACATTTTCTTGGGCCCCCCTCCATGCAATTTTGCTCTCCACCTTCCTGCATTACCATGGACTGGGGTGGTGAGGGGACCCATCAATAGACAGAAAACTCCTAGGGATCCTAGAACTCCTCTGATCAGTGGCAGTGCTGGGGGGAGGGGAGGGTGTGATCAATGGCAATGCAGATTTACACTGACCACCAATGTAACTGAGACATTTAGCCCACGTTCACATTTGTGTGTGTCAGGACTGCATGCAAAATCACTTTCCTGACACCACAGAAACATGCTGCCCTTTAGCAGATACACAGCAGTGCCATCCTCACACATCTGCAGACGTTCTATGCAACCGTTTGAATTAAAAAAAAAACGTTAGGGACTTTCTTCCGCATTTCTAAATAATTGAAATAATTGGTCTGCCCTACATCTTTATCCACCCTGTCAGTACACCTTTGCATCCTAAAACCCCTGCTAACCTCTGCACCCCAAAACTCCCCCATCCTCTCCACTCCAACCCTTGCTCTTTTTAACTATACCTATCTCCTCTGCTCATCTTTGTACCCACCTTCTTACCTCTATACATCCCCTCCTTGCTCACCTGTGCACCCAAACTGTAATTCCTTCTCTGCCTACCTCTGCACACCCCAACAATTTGCTTACCTTTGCAGATAAGGCTGATGCTACGCTATATGATCAGAACTGCAGGTGGGACTTTCAAGCATGACTTTTCAAGCATATCTCTCCAGCGGGCAGCATTCAGTATAGGTGATGGTGGATATGACCACAGGGGGCATGATATACATATGAATGCCGTCTATATTTACATATGAATGTTGCCTGTCAGTGGCTATTTACATATGAATGCACACGCTATTTACATATCAATGTTGGTCATTTACATGTAAACACAGGGTCTGCAGGTGAGACATCTGTACACAAAAAATAGGGCAGAGCTGGGCAGCATTAGTAGCAGCATTTCACACTGAGATATCGGGACACAGCATGGGACTAAAACTTTGAGGGAGTTAAAACCGGGATAGTTGGCACGTATGCGGTAGCTGCTTTGGGCCCCAAAACAATGACAGGGCCCAGGGCAGCTGCCCCTTTTACCCTGTCTTAAAGACGGCTCTGCATACCAGAAGTAACGTAAGTGGAAGTACAAGTCTCATACTCGCGGCTGATATGCAATTGTCTGCAAAGTGAGTGAAGCTAGTGGTTTTAATAAATTTCTCATAAAAAACATTTTAAAACTATGGGAAGTTCTTTTCCACCCTATTGTATACCCTGAGGGAGGCAGAGCCCTACCCACCAAACAGACCCAGAAGACGGTGGAGAACTACTAGAGGGCCCCTATAGGAAAGAAGAGATAGGAGGACCATCCCATTGGGAGAATATTCCTACATGCCTAAACTCAAGTAGTAAGAAGGTGAGAGTCTAGAGAGCACAGTGATGTCACAGTATTATGATAGAAAAGACACAGAGGTTTATTTGTATCACACAGAGGTGATGGGATATATAATTAATATTAAAAGTGACTGTCTCAAAGATACATGGACTGCTTAATGGACTAACTCTATTGGAGTATTGGAGAGACATACATTTTATGTTGATTTACTCTGTCTTTACTATACAGCACTTGTATGATTTGATCGGCATGCTTGAATATTATTAGTAATTTAATTTTGTAAATACTTACCAGCAATCATTTAATTCACCTGAGGAGTCTATTAATCTATGATAGAGTTGCTGTATTTCTGTATCACAATATTATTGCTTGGTTTTCACAGTACGTATAGTGTTTTTTTTTGCACATATTTAAACAACTTGGTTTCCCACAACACTTACAGCGATTCTTTGCACAAACAGCTCAACACCACCTGTTTTACATATTTTATGCTCTTTATAGCTGTGGGAAACTTTTTAGGTGCCTGCAGCAGTTAGTTCTTTTTGATTTTACTTTGTTTTATTTATTTATTTAGTACTGTATATATTAGAAGTGATTGTGAGGGAGTACACCATATACTGTATGTGTACTTTTCTGTTACCCTCTCAATGTAAAAGAAAGGTGAGTGGAAAACCAGATATTAAATGATTTCTCTAGGGTTTTCAAAGAGGTCACCCATTTCCAAAAATGAGAAATCCGAGCAAGGATTCAATGAGTACACTTGGAAATACTCACAATACTGCAAGCACCATTAGAGGTACTGGCAATGCATTTGTGATTGAGATTGGAAGCACTGGCAGGGATACTGAAAGTCCTAAGAGGGATTCTGCAAGCAGCATTGGAAGCATTGACAGGGTTTCTGTGAGAAAAAGTTCTGGAAGTCCTAAGGGGGATTCTGAAAGTAGTAGTTCTGGAGGTCCTGGCAGAAGTTCTAGTAGACCTGCAGGTAAAAGAGCTGTAGGGAAAATTATCAGGGGAAACTCTGTCTTCAGACAAGACTCATGGAAAATGGATAATGGATACAAATTAGGGGAATCTGGGAGTGTGAGCCTGACAACTACAGGGTTAATGACCTTATGGACAGGAAAAAGGACAACAAACCTATTTTAAAGGGACACTGAAGCTCCAAGTTGGTAGTCAAGAGCCACACCAATTCACTGTATTTAAAAGATAGGCACTCCCTGCTCTTCCTGTCCACCCCTTGTTTGACTCTGATCTGAGTTTGGAGTAACAAGGACTAGAGCTTTTCTAGGTAGGAGTTTAAGTAGGTAATCCTATTCTATCTTATTGTCAGAGGATAGGATGGGCTATGCCTTCCAAGAACTAAAGCAATTGCTCCAAGGCCGCCCTAATGCCCATCAATTCTCTTTTACCAATGTAATATTTTCTCATTCTCTAGCATCTTCTGTGAGAAAGCTAATGGCATGCAAAAGTGCCTTGGGACCTGCTGAGTCAAAATTGCACCTACCATTGTTTATGATGCATTTGTCTCTAGAATGGGGCAGGATGATTCAGGACAGGTGCAGTGGTAAACATTGCCTTTAACTTATTGAATGCAGACTGGGCTTCCAGTGACCACAAGCAGGAACCATGTTGGGTAATTTTTGACTTAAGATATTTGACTGAAAAACAAATTGAGTGTAGAAGCCTCCAATAGCCTGCTTCTTGGTTGTGTCTTACATGTAAGGTCTGGTGACGTGGGCTTCCCTAAGGTGCATGATCTAAGCACCTGTTTTCATCCGAGTTCCTGATTGTGGAGTTGGGCTTTGCTGCTTCTGGTACCAGTATGTGGCCCAAAGGTGAGCTCAACCAAAGGGTGAGTAAAGACAGGAAGGCTATGCTGTGGAGCCAGATCATTAAATATTAAGCAAAAGGATAGTCAGATCTAGGCAGAGGTCATAGGCAGGCAGCAGGCTAGAGAGTGGCCCAGTACAGGTAAAGGTCTTGGGCAAGTAGCAGTCAATAGAGTCAAGGTTGTGGGCAAACAGAAGGTAAGAGAGCGGTTAGGTCAATCTGGATCAGCAACGAAACAGACAATCAGTAGTAAAATATAGCTCTTTTGCACAAAGCAGGGTTGATGCTTAAATACCCCTCTGGGCTAAAGGACATGTCCAGTGTCATTTCACATTACTTTACTTACTTAGATTCTGTACATAAGAGTTATGAAAGTTGTAAAAATTATTCTTTAACCACTTAAGGACTGGAAGGTTTTACCCCCTTAACACCTTGCCGACCGATTCACACCGATATACGTTGGCAGAAGGGCTCGTACAGGCAAACTAACGTACCTGTACTTTGACCTTTAAGAGGAGGCCAGCAGGCATATGCATCTAATGAGAATTTGTCAGTTCCCCTGCAAGTATTACAGGTGCATGTATGGGTATTTATGAAAATACATTGACATTGACATAAGTATCGTAAATATGAGGGCAAAAAAAAAATACGAAAAAAAAGCTCTAAAAATTGCAGCCCCAATTATGCCAACAAATCTGATTTAATTGTTTTGCAACATCAACAATACATTACTGTATAAATGAAGATACAAATTTGAAATGACTCAAAATAAGTGATCCCTATATTACCCCCGATCACATATACTGTATACCATGAATAGAAAATACTGGACACTTGAAGCTCACATTTTCAGTTTATTAGTCTGTATGTGAGTATTTAAGCACATTCATACAGCACAGACATTATACAATTTATTTTTCATACTTTCTTCTGGAGAGGGATTGCTTGCTTTTCAACTTTATACTGTAATACAAAAATATAAAAAGCTGCGCCAACCCTCTAACCTGAGGCTGGACACCACACAGGAAGGCTGTTCATTACACTACAGACATGAGGTCTCAAGATTTAGGATCAAGTGAAACCGCCTGAAAAGGTGATTTACAACAAGCAGCAGTTCTCTACAAAGCTGTAGGCTGTTTTGAGGTGTGTCAGCACAGAATATGAATATCCTTCATACCATCTGTTAACTTACCATTTTTGGGACCATGGAATAGAATATTCTCTTGGGAGTGCTGTTGTGATGCGGAGAGCGGACCCATCATAAGGAGGATTATTTTGGTGTGATCTACCATCTAATTATAACGCTCCAACCTATATACCCTCTGGTAAGCGCACTCACTATATGGTGACGGGCACTTGTGCGCATTCTGAGTGTGTTGAATCACTGTGGTGTCTCCATTTAAGAAAACAATTGCTGATCATATGGACACATTTATGAACTTTCTATGAACGGATCTTTTTTTTGCATTGTCATTTTTTATGCATTTTCTGATTTATATGCACTTGAGGTGTTTTGATTGCATCCATTATTTATATATCAATTACTTATATTTTATTTATATATAATTTTATTCCTT
Source organism: Lithobates pipiens (assembly GCF_037356315.1). NCBI lineage: Eukaryota > Metazoa > Chordata > Amphibia > Anura > Ranidae > Lithobates > Lithobates pipiens. Next base: position 521,494,566 of record NW_027507748.1, on the reverse strand, counting down.
TTTTTTATAATTGGTTAGAGGGTTGGCACAGCTTTTTATATTTTTGTATTATTGTTGGGTGTTCGTATCACATTTATTGGCTGCTGCCTATACTACACACCGTTAGTTTGCTTTTCACTATTTTTACCCAAGCGCGGTTTATACTTTTTCCAACTTTATACTGTGTTCTTCTTTCCGATGTAGTACATCAAGGAATTTCTACTGCAGATATATCTATTGTGATGGGTAAAAATATGTCTTATGTTTTGCAGAACATCATATGCAAATGTCAAGTTACCTGTGTAGATTCTCCTTATCTGTATATTAATTTAATACAGTAACTCACCGGTCACATTTTTGTAAATATTTTATTCTATCTTTTCGTGTAACAACACTGAAGAAATTACACTTTGTTACAATGTAAAGTAGTGAGTGTACAGCTTGCATAACAGTGTCAATTTTCTGTCCCCTCAAAATAACTCAACCCACAGCAATTCATGTCTAAACTGCTGGCAAAAAAACTGAGCACACCCTAAGGGAAAATGTCCAGATTGGGCCCAAACTGTCAATATTTTGTGTGGCCACAATTATTTTCCTGTACTGCCTTAACCCTCTTGGGCACGGAATTCACCAGAGCTTCACAGGTTGCCACTGGAGTCCTCTTCTACTCCTCCATGACGACATCATGGAGCTGGTAGATATTAGAGACCTTGCACTCCTCCACGTTCTGTTTGAGAATGCCCCACAGATGCTCAATAGGGTTTAGGTCTGGAGACATACTTGGCCACTCCATCACTTTTACCCTCAGCTTCTTTAGCAAGGCAGTGGTCATGGAGGTGTGTCTGGGGTCGTTATCATGTTGGAATACTGCCCTGCGGCCCAATGTCTGAAGGCAGGGGATCATGCTCTGCTTCAGTATGTCACAGTACATGTTGGCATGCATGGTTCCCTCAATGAACTGTAGCTCCCCAGTGCCGGCAGCCCTCATGCAGCCCCAGACCATGACACTCCCACCACCATGCTTGACTGTAGGTAAGACACACTTGTCTTTGTACTCCTCACCTGGTTGCCATCACACACGCTTGACACCATCTAAACCAAATAAGTTTATCTTGGTCTCATCAGACCATAAGACATGTGGACTTTCTTGTGCATCGTCTTTAGAAGAGGCTTCCTTCTGGGACAACAGCCATTCAGACCAATTTGATGCAGTGTGTGCTGTTTGGTCTGAGCACTGACAAGCTGACCCCCCCCCCCCCCTTCAACCTCTGCAGCAATGGTAGAAGCACTCATATGTCTATTTCTCAAAAACAACCTCTGTATATGATGCTTGCACTCAACTGTTTTGGTCAAAAATAGTGAGGTCTGTTCTGAGTGGAACCTGTCCTGTTAAACTGCGGTATGGTCTTGGCCACCATGCTGCAACTCAGTTTCAGGGTCTTGACAATCTTCTTATAGCTTAGGCCATTTTTTTTTTCAGATCCCCAGAAAGTTATTTACCATGAGGTGCCATGTTGAACTTCCAATGACCAGTATGAGAGAGTGAGAGTGATAACACCAAAGTTAACACACCTGCTCCCCATTCACACCTGAGGCCTTGTAACACTGAGTCACATGACACCGGGGAGAGAAAATTAATAATTGGCCCAATTTGGACATTTTCACTTAGGAATGTACTCACTTTTGTTTCCAAAGGTTTAGACATTAATTGCTGTGTGTTGAGTTATTTTGAGGGGACAGAAAATGTACACTGTTATACAAGCTGTACACTCACTACTTTACATTGTAGCAAAGTGTTATTTCTTCAGTGTTGTCACATGAAAAGATATAATAAAATATTTACAAAAATGTGAGGGGTGTACTTAACTTTGTGAGATACTGTGTGTGTGTGTGTGTGTGTGTGTGTGTGTGTGTGTGTGTGTGTGTGTGTGTATATATATATATATATATATATATATATATATATATAAAAGTATATTTTATAAATATATACATATATATATATATATATATATATATATATATATATATATATATATATATATATACTTTTTTTTGTATTTGTTATTTGTATTTTATATATGTAGATTAACCATATTTGAAAGAATCATAAGCATTGCTTTACATTTTTTATTGGCATCACAGCACATGTCATTTTTTCCATAGTTTGAATCATTTATAAACATTTAGTTTGATGGTAAAAAATGCAGTTGCTGCCAACATTGTACACTGAGATTTAGGAAGTAGAGACTTTTAGTTCTTCAAATTTAGGAAGTACACTACACATAATATATCTTCAATTATTTTTTTTTCCATTTATAGCTAAAGAGTGCACATGATACTGTGCTAATGACTCTCATTTCCAAGAACCACATGACATAATATGTCCTCACTAGCCAACTTCCTGCACTCATTTCAAATCCTTAAAGAAATCTATCACCAATAAAAAAGATCTGGCCATGCAATAATTAGATATAATTACCTTTTCTGTCAGTACTCAGATTAATCACATAATATAATGCAAAATTAATTGCCGCTTTACCCTTTTTTTAAATACCTGTCTCCAGTGTACAAATATAACACAGTCATGACCTCCTAACTATATGCAGCATCTTGCCATGGAGACAGATACTTAAATCGAAAGTTTCTTGATTTCAAGAGGTGAATACTCTGAAAACAATCATGGTACACAAATTCAAGAGATTAGCTAATTGTCTTATAAGGTTTCATAATGTTCCACAGACCTTAAAAAGTGAAGATCTGCCATCTTTTTGAGAAAATCTAAAAATGTTAATGGTGCCTAAGCAGTACCCTTAAAATAACCCTTTTGTTTTGAATTGTCCATGAAAAATAGCAATGCACTTTCTGGTATGCAAGGGTACCTAGACAACCCAGTAACTTCAGCCTGTACAGCTGTATATCTACTGCAAGCATAGGTGTGTGCAGCATATTGCATTAGGGTATGCACCCAAAACCTCAAACAAACATGCGTGTATATACAGTGTATATATATATATATATATATATATATATATATATATATATATATATATATATATATATATATATATACATATACACACACACTCTTATGGCAGAACCGGTACATTGAAAAAAAGTACCATAGCACTTCCTTCATTAATAACAGAACTGCTCAGAGGAAGATATTTCCCATCTCTCCACTGGCACACAGAACAATAATTCTTATGCGCAATAGATAATTAGGGTGTGCCCAGGCACCCTTGGCACACCCCCTGTGCACACCTATGGCTGCAAGAGATCATCTTAGCTACTTTTGCCTATGACTGCAAGGAGATATAGAGTCATTACTTTGCTCCTTGCTGGTTCTGTTTTATTTACTCTTTTTAATTATAATTTCGCCAGTTAGGAACAACTCTGACAGAAGCAAGAAAAGACCTATTGCTCTTTACCTACCCAGAGACACAGTGCAGAACAAGACATAGTAAGTCAATAATGGGGAGAAGATGAGCTGAAGGGAACTTACAGGCAATACAAATGACTAATCTTATGCAATCTGCTTGCAAAGACCTCAGCCACCACAGTTCATGTCCTCCTTAACTAGCTGAAAATGGAAGCAAAGGTAAATAGTTACATTTACAGTTGAAAATATGTGTCATTTCATTTAAACTTTGTTTTGAGCTTTAAATCCCTGTCTGACAGCACAGTCAAGATCGTAGCTTACTTTTCTCTACTGAAGTTAATTCCATACAGCATGGCCCAGGACCACCCAATCTTTTGATTTGAGTATGAAGGACCAGCAACACACTTTGTAAGTAGTAAAGTCTGACTGGCTTGCAAGGCTGTTTCTTTCTCTCCCAAACCTAATCTTTGGGTTTGGGGAACAACAATATGGAGATTTAAGACTCAAGTATCACTTAAAATAGATTTTAGGATGTTTTTAATACATGCATAACTTAGTTTAATTGGATGTATTTCATCTGCCTAACACTTTTGCCTTAATATGAGTCAAAATGATTTAAAGTGGTTGTTAAGTCACTCTAACCTGTATACACCATCAGCAATGCCTACTATTATAGTATCCACCTCTGTGTGTGATTTATAAAAATAAATGCTGCAAATACCTAATTTCACTGCCGAGATTGCGATCACATGACTGGCCAGCTTTCTCCTTTCCTCCTCTGAGAGATGCAGTGGGCGGGGCTGAGATTCCTCTGCTGATGTCAGTCTGGAGGGGAGGAGGAGAGAGCTGGCTGGTCATGTGATTCATGGCTCCTAAATGAGGTATTTGCAGAATTTATATTTATAAATCAATCACAGAGGGGGACACTGCAATAGGAGGCAGTACTGGTGGTGTATACAGGTTAGTGTTATGAGAGCAGCTGGGGGGGGGGGCTCACACACAGACATAGAGGGGAGGGGGAGGAGGACACAGGGGCAGGAAGGAGTTCAAATATCAGGCTGCTGATAACGGAGGCACGTAAACTGACCACGGTCTCTGGTCTTAGCAGCCAGAATGCACCATGGTCAGTTTAAAGAGGGGTGGGGAGAAACTGTCAGGATCAGCCAAGTTTTTTAGGTGTTACAGGGGGCTGGGGCCAAAAAACACAGGACAAGCACTGTGTCATATAACATGCTTTCAAGGAGCCGGATCCATTTTTTTTGGGGGGGGGGGATAACAAATGCTTTAAGTTCTACTAGATCTTTTCTATAATAAGTATTGGTATAATATATATAACTGAATTTCTAATTTACTGTGCTTATGTAGATATTAATAGTTTAACAGTAAAACACCTGCCTGTATCCCCTTAAAGTTTCCCTGGAGACGTTATGGTATCTTTACAATTTCAGGCTTTATTGACAGCTTAGTAATGCATTGTGAGTTCAATGCTGAGGAAAAATGATAGAATATCATTACTACTAGACCGCATTTTAACCAATGTGGTTAACTTGCTTTGCAAGCACATAGTAGTGTGCAGTGTGTGTCTATATTAGTTCACATTTTTGTAAGAAAAAATAAAGTGGAATTGTTACTTTCATATTCCGAAGTGTCTTTCTAAAGGGGTTAAGTGTAGCTACAGCTTTTAAAGACTCAGCTGATTACTGAACATTTAAATGTAACCTCATAACACATTATATAATTGCATTATACTTGTCCGTTTTTGTCTTCAAACTTTGTGGTTTAACCTTCCAGGAAGGTTAAGCACCCAGATTTCATAGTGTTTTAACTGAATGTCTGCCCTGAGGACAACTCAATTAAAATATATATTTGCCTATTTCATCCTACCCTATAGGCTTCTACACTAAAAGCTCATGAGAAGAATTTTTCCACACTTTTTCCAAGTGAAACCCCTCAGGGAAGTTCTGTGCTAGTATCCAGTTCAATGAAGCAAACACAGTACTATCAATGATGTAGCCTCAAATGAGATTCTAAGAAACAGATGGGATTTTTTTGTTAATTGAGTTTTTTATTCACAGTTTTGTAAAATTATGTAAAATAAGCATGCATATATATTGGAAACAGGTACATACAAAAACACTTAATGTAAGAGCACATTTGAAAATGGTAACTCAATTTTCAAAACTGTAACTCATATACTAATTACAGGTATGACACATTTTTGTTTTGTTTTCTAAGTGCTACATTTAACAAGTGGGGCCCATTCACATAGGCCTTGCACTGCAAACAATTTGATTATTTCTGAGCCAGGGAGTCACAGGTGTTTGCATGCAGGCTACAGCTGTACCCTGGCAACCACACATCCAAGTATTTACATGCATATAGGGTTGGATGTGCTCCCTTGCATGGAGACAGTTTGCATCCAGGGTGGTTCATTACAGGCTTTTGGCCATGGCTGTATGCGAACACCCATACTCCAGGCACAGAATTTCTTTCTTTCTTAACTTTTATTATCTTTCTTTTCTTTTCTTTTCTTTTCTTTCTTTCTTTCTTTCTTTTTCACTTTTCTTTTCTTTCTTTCTTTTTGTTTCTTTTTTTTCTTTCTTTCTTTCTTTCTTTCTTTCTTTCTGTCTTTCTTTCTTTCTTTCTTTCTTTCTTTCTTTCCTTTTCTTTTCTTTCTTTCTTTTCCTTTCCTTTTCTTTTCTTTCTTTCTTTCTTTCTTTCTTTCTTTCCTTTCCTTTTCTTTCTTTCTTTCTTTCTTTCCTTTCCTTTTCTTTCTTTCTTTCTTTCTTTCTTTCCTTTTCTTTTCTTTCTTTCTTTCCTTCTTTCTTTCTTTCTTTCTTTCTTTCTTTCTTTCTTTCTTTCTTTCTTTCTTTCTTTCTTTCTTTCTTTCTTTCTTTCTTTTTCTTTCTTTCTTTCTTTCTCTCTCTCTCTTTCTTTCTTTCTCTCTTTCTTTCTTTCTTTCTTTCTTTCTTTCTTTCCCAAACTCTGGTAATATACTGGAATTTTATGCAGCTATTGACACTCTACTGTAAGGATGATGAACAGTGACATATAGTGTGACTGTGAAAGGATGGTGGGCAATGTGGTGCTAAAGACACTATCTGGGAGGGTCATTTATCTGACACTGGCATCGCTATTGACACTAATACAGTGATCAGTGATAACACTGTACAATGACACTGTACTAATGACACTGGCTGGGAAGGGATTAACTACTAGGAGCAATCAAGAAGTTAACTGTGTGCCCCACAATGTGTAATGTGTGCTGCTTTTACTTTTCTATCTGGCTGTTTTTTCTCCCTGCTTTTCAGGGAGAAGAAACAGTTAGATCGCTGTTCCTATGCACACAGAGTTATGTGATTTTGTGAACAAAAAACTCTATATGTGATTGGCCACAGCTAATCAGCTGACTTCAGCCAAAATCATTGGCTGGAATCAGCTGCAAAACTTGTGCTGTATCCAATTACAGCACACGTTGGCAGGGGTCCACGCATGCATTCCCCAAACTTGGAAGCATCCAGTATATTGTCCAGCCTGCTTGTACCGATTGGCCGCAAGAAATCTAGTGTGGGCGAGTGGCAAGTAGTTAACCTCTTGACCACCAGAAGGTTTACCCCACTTAAAGTGGTTGTAAACCCTTACAAACCACTTTGACCTACAGGTAAGCTGCTGGGGGACATCGAGTCCACAATATGCTTGCCTCCCACTGTGTATAATCAGCGGGTCCCAGACCCGTAAGTGTCAGATCATGTAGTACGTGATCTGGTGCAGAGCAGCCATCCTGCCACAATATAACTATATATACAGAATACAGAATATATACATATATATATATATATATATATATATATATATATATATATATATATATATATATATATATATATATATAAAGAGAGAGAGAGAGTGATTATATTACCCTTCCTAGGGGTAGATTTCCTAGATTTCCTCTCACTTCCTGTTGTCTGCCTCCATTTGTCTGAGTCAGAGTCTTTTGTAATTTGTATGTTTGTAACTAGGGGACCGCCTGTATGTTTGTGTGAACTAAAATTGCACAAGGATTATGCATCATTAAAAATTGCAACTATATGTATTTTTTTTCTACAGGGCCATTGCCCAATATATAATATATTATGTTTTGAAGTAATTTTCTAGCCCAAAATGAAAATTTGAAATGTGTTCAAATTAAAAAAATGCTCAGGTAGTGAACTGGCTAAAAAAAAATAAAAAATGTAAATATGCCAATCTAGTTTTCACAGGAAATTGACTCATAATGCAGGAAAAAACACATGTGATATATACATGGATGTAACATTCCCAACCCAATGTGAATGTAAAAACATGACAGTTGAGATAAAATTAAGAACTTTTTGTTTTGTTTTTAACACTTCACTTTTAAAACAAGTGTGGATCAGGAGGTGAAAATGTTTGGATAATGAAGAAAGGACAATGTCGAGAGATAGCAAGCACATTAACTAGAGAAACAGCTAAATGGTAATGATGTTGTTAATTAAAAAGAGAAAATGATATGTTTTAAGCCCACTAGGAAGGTCAAATGAAAGATGCTGGATGTAATACACACCCAGAGATCATACTATTCCTAGCAGGAATCACAGTGCCTAACCCAGCAGGTGGGTGGAGGGCGGTGGGGTGGGCAGCAGAAGTTAACAGAGTCTGCAGTGTGATCATTCACATATGCTGCATTACATGTTAAATTTAAGACTTCTCAGTGTGAAGCCAAGTTATTTTTTAAACTATGAGTACTAAATCATTTAAATCAAACAACCCTTTAATGGAAGGCATCTGGAGTGTGCTCAATGCCCATTATAAATGTGTGCTAGGTACCATATTAAAGCCTGTGTGAAAAAAGCATATGCTTTACATGTATAAAACCAAATGTAAAAATGGTTCATGACCATGGTTAAGCCTCAGTGTAATGTATTTATTTATTTATTACGTTTACTTTTTTTTACTTTAGCACATCTATTTTTTTTAAATCCACTTTCAATAGGAAAATCAATAAACTTAACAATTGTCTGTGCAGGATTGGATAAAGGAAAACTGATGCCCTAAGACCATCACAATAACAGTGTCCCACCAGCTCTTTCTTTGCAAGTGTACAGTAACTTCACTTTCATTGAGAGAAAAAAAAATCTCATCTTAGGGATCAATGTACAATAACAAGCATTTTAATAAATGTTGCTTCATATTTCTATCTTTTTCTGTTTTGAAGGAATAGTTCTTTGTTTTATCATGTCCTTTGCAGACTGAATCTGAATAGGAGAATCTAGTTCATTATAACCGCCTGGTGCACTTTTTGTGATCTATTGAGGAACGTTGCAGTGTCTGCAGCCCTTTGGAAAAATATAAACTTTGGAAATAGCCCACAAAAACTGAAATTCCTGTTGAGGGGGTGTGCCTAAAATTTGACCGTGCAGATTTCTGAAGAAATCATTAAGCCAATTACACAAGAATTAAATTACATTTCTGGGATTATTTGGGGTTATTCTGTACATCAACTTTGTTCAAAACCCCTCCAGGTTGCAATAAATATTATAGAAAATGACAGCGACTGCAGATTGAACAGGAAGAGTAGTTTTTATTTTATTTTTCAATGAATGGTGAGTTATCCTTTAAGTGTCAAGACAATAAAACTTCCAGGTGAAGGTGAAAATAATGATTAAAAATAAAATTTCCTTCCAGGCCACCCTAAGGCCAAATCCCATAAATAAAAAAAGTTTTTATTTAACACTAAATAGCAGTAAGCAAGTAAATTATTTACTTATAGCCTCAGCAACAGAAATGGTGCAACATTTCAAGTCTTCCATTTCATGCATTTTTTTAAGAAGAAAAAATAAATTTCTGGAAAAAATGTAAATACAATTTTGAACCAGCCTCCCAAAGAATATAAGGCAAAATAAAATCTGACATTACTGCAAATGTAACTTTTGTAGAATATTTTTGTAACTATGCTTACGTGTCTTGTTTGACCTGCATTTCCCCTAAGTGCTGTAAATCTGGCAAAGTATATATATATATATATATATATAGATATAGATATATATATATATATATATATATATATATATATATATATATATATATATATATATATCTATATAGATATAGATATATATATATATATATATCATAAAAGCAGATGAGTAGGATGCAAGTAACTGTAAAGCTACAAACTGTCGCGCAAACATATTCAGGAAAGTCTCCGCATTCCAAAACTTCTTGCTCAATATGTTGTTTTTATGTTAGGTGCAACAATGACGCAACAGTTTTGAGCATCTCTGCTTTTCATCAAGTCCATGTGTAATCCCAATTAATCAAGGTTTATTAAAGCGGTAGTACACCATGAAAAAAATCTTCCTGCAAATGAATGTCATAATGCGCCAGAAAAAATTGCATACTAGCACATTTAGAAAGACTTACCTGAAAACAAAGCCCTCCAGCAGAGCATGAATTCATGAAAGTGTCCCTTTTCCCTTTATAAAAATATGTGACTAAAAGATTGAATAATAGAACTAGAAAGTGCTACAGTGTTCTATGCAAACTTCAAAATATCAGTCCATAAGTGCTCCAAAATACTCCAAGCTATTCAGTGGATGTTGTGAAACTGATCCAATATTAAAGCACTGTGTTCACACTCCGGTGTCCCCCCTAGGTATTAGCCGCTCACCTTAGAGCGTGTGACCTTACTGTTTAGGCTTGGTAAAAACACACATTACAACCTATACATGGTTCAGCAATGTATCCGGAATCCCGGGTGGGCCTCACTTATGTCTCAGTATGTCAGTGGAGTCCCTCTTGTGCCTCGGTATAGCAATAGAGAGAGGAGGACTTCATAGTGCAGTATGTAAAATAGTTTATTTGTAAACACATTAAAATCCCACACCTGGTACTCACATTTCCATGGTGCATCAGGGCACCACTGTAAAACAGCGTAAATAAGCGGGATACAGCGGCCGATAACGGGGTGGTGTGCTGATCATTCTCAGCAGGTTCACTGACTAGTGTTCCATCCTGCCTCCTTCCCCAACGCATGTCAATACAAGGGGTTTTATCTTCCTCAGGGGGCAATATGAATATAATAATATATAATAATATCTGTTTAACCCTTCAGGATGGAATGAACGTAACTTGATACAATCGGGAATTGTAGTACCTGTGCATTGCATGAACCTATCCACTGGCGCTGTAGCCACTCCCATTCAGGCGTCCAGCCCCTTTTCGGGTCAGGGAGCCTGAATTACAGCTGGAGGGGTGTTTCTTAAGCACCTGATTGGAGCCATAGACTTTAATAGTTTAATAGGCTTAAAAAAAGGTGCACTGCAAGTGCAAACTATTGTGCTCACAGTGCACCCAGGTGTGTTAACAATGCAAATGAATACCAGACACCTGATTGGCTGAAGGTAGAGGCAATCTCATTGACCACCATGCAGAACAGGAAGAAGACGCTCATGGAGGACACAGCATCCATCGCCATGCTACACATCCCACAAATCACTACCTGAACTGCTGCCTGTCTCACCACCATGATGGGGTAAGTGCCAGCCAGACAGCAGGGGGGCACAGTGGCTGCATATTATCGGCACAAAGACCGCAATTGATGGGGCACAGTTGACTGCATTTGCGAGGCACAGTGGCTGCATATGATGGGTACAGAGGCTGCAACTGATGGGGTACAGAGGCTGCATATGATGGGCACAGAGGCTGCATATGATTGGCACAATTGGCTGCATATGATGAGCACAGTTGGCTACATATGATGGGGGCAGTGGCTGCATATAATGGGCACAGTTGGCTGCAAATAACAGGCACATTTGGCTGCATATTATGGGCACAGAGTCTACATAAGATGGGCAAGGTGGCTGCATATGATGGGCACAGTGGCTGAAATTGATGATTTTGTTTCAGTATTTTTCAGAATTTTTCAGTTCGTTTGCACCCCCCACCAGCCGCCACTGGTGGAGATGGTCTATAGTTCACAAATAGGCACATTTGGCTGCATATTATGGGCACAGTTGGCTGCATATGATGGGCGCAGAGTCTGCATAAGATGGGCAGAGTGGCTGAATATGATGGGCAGAGAGGCTGCATATGATGGGCACAGTGGATGCAATTGATGTTTTTGTTGCAGTATTTTTCAGAATTTTTCAGTTAGTTTGCGCCCCCCACCAGCCGCCACTGGTGGAAATGGTCTATAGTTCACAAAGGTAACCTGGGCAGGGATTTCAGTGCACCTGTTGTTAGCTCATTACAGAAAGTTAAAAGCTCACTACATTTCTGGCATTATCAAGACGTACTTATCAAACAGATATAACAAAATGCTTTCAACTGTATATTTAACAGACCAACAGGTAGCAAGTAAATTATGCTGATTGGTAGGCAGAAACAAAATGGAGCCTGGTGACAAATGCCCAAACTTTAACACATTTGGCCCCCCTATTTGGCACGAGTTGTGCAACAAATGTAGTGGCAGTATTTCTACTGCTTCTATACTGTATATGACAGCTTTCTGCTGTAACTGGTTCCTAAGGAGCTTATATCTGGGGCTTTCAAATTCAGATAAGTCCCCAGTCCACACACCCCCACAACCACAAGGGTTGTGGTGGGGATGAGACACTCATCAACAAGGAGACAACATACCTTGCTTTTGCCATGCTGAGGGCATGTGGTCTGGTATATCCTCTTCCACCCTCCTTTATTAGCCAGTCAGGTTGGTAGCTCAGATTAATGGTATGTCATAGATTAATTGAAGAACCTCACACATTTGTTTTTACGTAAGGTAACCCCATAAAATCCATACCAGACTCAAAGGGTCTGGTATGTTATTTGGGTTGAACAATATTTAGTGTTTTTTTTACATATATTGGCAGCTTCTTAGGGAAAAAAGCACATAAAATTCCTACAAAGGTCCCCCAAGATAAATAACAGACCCCTAGAGGGGTCTGTGTGCTTTTGTTTTAAACAATTTTAAAGTTTATTTTTATGACAGTTCATGTTCAATGTTAACAGTTACAAACAGCTTTCCGATTTAAATCTGAATCTGCCATTCTTCAATGCTGAAATGTCTTTAGCAGGCAGGCTAATATGCAATCTGTGTTTCTGCATTTCAAATCTATTTGGCTTTTGTTACCAACTCAGCTGATTTGTTCCTGTATCAACTGTTTCATTGACTACCATTTCTGTTAGCTGCTCTGGTACATGTTCACCCACAACTTTCAGATCTTGCCCCTGAGTCATTCAGCTGATTTTATACCACTTTGGCTTCATGTTGCTGCCCTAGCTTGTTTCCTGACTTGCTTTGATTAGTGAACCATGCTAACCTGATACTACTGTGCAATCTATTTTTAGGCCCTCAAGTTTCAGTATCATCACCTTCACAAAACTTAGTATTTGTGCCATTCCTTCATCCTTACACTCCCTGTTACCCAACCCTGATGTGTTTACAATGGAGCAATAAGGTAGTCCTTCTTTGCAACCTCTCATCCATGTATGTGACACCAGGGGGGTTATTTACAAAAGGCACTGAAAGTGCACTTGGAAGTGCAGTCACTCTAAATTTAAGGGGTAGATCTGAAATGAGTGGAAGCTCTACTGACTTTATCATCCAATCATGTACAAGCTAAAATGCTGTTTTTTATTTACCTTGCATGTCCCCCTCAGATCTGCAGTGACTTTACTTCCAACTGCACTCTCAGTGCACTTTCAAGTGCACTTGCAGTGCAATGTGGATTTTCCTTTCGTAAATTAACCCCCCAAGTGTTTTTGAACTCATACATTTTAGGACATAAAGTGAGGGTAGGGCATAAAAGATTCACTTTCTGATGGGGACATCACCATGGCCCTTTGTACTCACAGGGGGTTATTTACTAAAGGAAAATCCACTTTGCACTGCAAGTGCACTTGAAAGTGCAGTCGCTCCAAATCTAAGGGGTAGATCTAAAATGAGTGGAAGCTCTGCTGAATTTATCATCCAATCATGTGCAAGCTAAAATGCTGTTTTTTATCTCCCTTGCATGTCCCCATCGGATCTACAGCGACTTTACTTCCAAGTGCACTTGCAGTGCAAAGTGTATTTGCCTTTCATAAATAACCCCCACAGTGTAATGATGCAAAGAACTGTGCTGATGACATGGGGTCAGTGACGCTCTCTACTTCATAAAGAACCACCCACCACCAGACAAGGTTTGGATTTTAAAAATAAAAAAATGACTGCCTCAGGGGAGAGGGAGGGGGAACTGAGCCCAGAGTTATGCTTTAATATAGGGGTGATAATAGCGGCACAAAAAATAGTGTATCACAATGGACAACTAATAATAGTATTATTATAATTATTATTATATGCTATTACTTTTAGTACTAGCAGTAGTAGTGGCAATAGTAGTAATGGTAGTAGAATCAATTATTATTCCTAATTGTATGTAGTATAATAATAAATATAGCATATTGCTGACATCCGTAATACATTTCTATATTATTGATGCAAATATTTTAGTTACATCAGCTGTATGCTATTTTCTTTTCTTTTAGACAATTAGTAAATTGTACCTATAGACAATTATTATACAGTATTCCTCTTTAGGAATGAAGGTTTGTTGACAAATCAAATTGTATATGGGCAAATCAATAACATACTGAGCTAACTGCATATATTACAACTTGGCAATGTGATTTAGGAATGAATTAGATAACGAAGCATGGCAAACAATATGGATGAATACTGTTAAATGAACCAAGAGTGTCCTGTTGAATAAAGATGCTATTAAGGTACTATATAGGCTTCATTTAATGCTGGATAAATTACACAAATGCTACCCTCCCAGAGGCAAATCTATTCTTCAGGAAATATTTGACAAGAAAATTCTAATCACATATGGTATGGCTTTGCTGCACTAAAGAAGCTTGTAAAGCAACAAAATATATTAACTATCATGCAAGGGAACATAACATACAGATTCACACATTTCTCAAATAGTAAACTTATGCATAAAACAAGTTGATTAGAAAGCATTTTTATTAGGATATTTTGGCTGTTTTGTTTTTTTAATAGCATATTTATTTCATTGACACAGGAGCTATTGTGTAATTTAATCTTATAACAGATACTTTTCCATTTCAATTTGCAAGATATGATTTCGTTGAACTAATATAAAATAAAAATTGTGTTTCCCTGCAAGCATTGGGGGTTATTTACGAAATGCAAATCCACTTTGCGCTGCAAGTGCACTTAAAAGTGCACTCGCCCTAAATCTAAGGGGTAGTCCTGAAATGATTGGAAGCTCTGCTGATTTTATCATCCAATCATGTGCAAGCTAAAATGCTGTTTTTCATGTTCCTCGCATGTCCCCCTTGGATCTACAGCGACTTTACTTCCAAGTGCACTTGCAGTGCAAAGTAGATTTTCCTTTAGTAAATAACCCCCATTGCATCACAAATTTACTTAAAGCCCACTTCAGGGGACCTTTCTGTCCCAGTGCTGCCCCTCCTCTTCTGAGGGCCCCTTGTGATGAAATTGAGGCCTGACAAACCATAGAACTGCATGGAGAGAATAGGGAAAATGATACTGAACTGAGATGCTACCCTCATTGTTACTAATATTCACAGATCAGTAAAAAAGACAGATCAAAATCTCTTTTCTATACTAGGTGACAATCCTAGAAGGAATAAGGAAATAGCATAATCCTCAAGTAGTCAGCATCTTCAAAGGACTTGGTTAATGGTCAAGTCATAAATGTTCTGGAATGTGGTTTAAGTAATATATATCTGTGAAGCTGTAGCATTGAACAATAACGAAATTCTACAAAGATAAATTTCTTCAAATTTCAGAACTCCTACTGAGTTACCTTGCTAAAAAGGGGATTAGCAGATAGGAGTAACAGACACTGTGCAATTGGTAAGGTGGGTGAGCCTGGCAGCAGCATTTATGATGGATTGAAGGGCAGATAACCTATGTAAAGGTAATCCAGTGAGGATGAAGTTGCAGCAGTCGATGGATTGAACTAGGAGTTTAGTGGTGTCATTGGTTAGGAAGGGGCGTATTTTGGAGATGTTTCATAGGTTGAGGAGGCAAAATTTAGACAATGATTGGATGAGGGGACAAAAGGAGAGTTTAGAGTCCAGGATTACACCTAGAACCTTGGCATGCAGGGACGACTTGAAAGTCATGCCATCGATCCTGGCAGTTTGAGTTTTGGATAGATTGTGTTTGATCAATTAGCTTCTATCTTTAATTTTCAAAGCTTAACTGAACAAGCTAAAGATAGAATCTCATTGGTTGCCATGAACAGCTGCTCCAGATTCGTTCTGCTCCAGTTTTGATAATTCCCCCCATCACACCTCCTACTACATGAGATATAATAATTATATATTTGCTATATAAAATTTTGTAATTTCATTCTTCTAAATATCGTGCTGGTTTTTGGATTGTGAAACCTTGTCATATGGAAACATACAGAATATATACCCAGGATGGTTGGCATTAACCGCATGCAAATATGCAGCCTCTCGGCAGTTGAGCCTTGATATATTTTCGTGAATTCGTAAAAATACAGCTGTGCCAAGAGCGTGCATCCTGCATGCTCCCCTCACAGTTCACTGTGGCTAACAGAAAGTTACTGATCGCTGTGCAATTGGGAGCTTTCCCGATCATGTGATCACCGTGACAGCCAGTCACAGTGATCACATTTTATTGGGATTTTATGTGATAGACCAACAAAAAGGGGGACATAATTGTGAAGCGGAAGGAAAATTATAAATGATTTTAATTTTTTTTTACAAATAAATATCTAAAAAGTGTGGTGTGCATTTGTGTTCAGCCCCCCGAGTCAATACATTGTAGAACCACCTTTTGCTGCAATTATGGCTGCAATTTTTTTTGGGGATGTCACTGCCAGATTTGCACATCTAGAGAGTGGATTTTTTTGCCCATTCTTCTTTGCAAAATAGCTCAAGCTCTGTCCGATTGGATGGAGAGCATCTGTGAACAGCAATTTTCAAGTCTTGCCACAAATTCTCAACTGGATTTAGGTCTGAACTTTGACTGGGCTATTCTAACAAATGACTGTGCCTTGATCTAAACCATTCCATTGTAGCTATGGTTGTATGTTTAGGGTCGTTATCCCACTGGAAGGTGAACCTCCGCTCCAGTCGCACATCTTTTGCAAACTCTAACAGGTTTTCTTCTAAGATTTCCCTGTATTGGGCTCCATCCAAATTCCCATCAACTCTGACCAGCTTACCTGTCCCTGCTGAAGAAAAGCATCCCCTCAACATGATGCTGCCACCACCATGTTTCATGGTCGGGATGGTGTGTTCAGGGTGATGTTCAGTTTTAGTTTTGCGCCACACAACTTTTTGGTTTTAGGCCAAAAAGTTAAAGTTTGGTCTCATCTGACTAGAGCACCTTCTTCCACATGTTTGCGGTGTCCCCAACATGGCTTCTCACAAACTGCAAATGGGACTTCTTATGGCTTTTTTTCAACAATGGCTTCCTTTTCACCACTCTTCCATAAAGGCTAAAGACTAATAGTTGTCCTGTGGACAGATTCCCCCACCTGAGCTGTGGATCTCTACAGCTCCTCCAGAGCTACCATGGGCCTCTTGGCTGTTCTCAAATGAATTCTCTCCTTGCCCAACCTGTCAGTTTAGGTGGACAGCCATGCCTTGGTAGGTTTTCAGTTGTGTCATACTCTTTCCATTTTCTCATGAAATATTGAACAGTGCTCCATGAGATGTTCAAAGCTTTGGATTTTTTTATAGCCTAACACCGCTTTAAACTTATCTACAACCTTATCCCTGACCTGTCTGTTAGGTACCTTGGTCTTCAAGATGCTATTTGTTCACTAAGGTTCTCTAGCAAACCATCAGGGCTTCACAGAACAGCTGTATTTATACTGAGATTAAAGGACCAGAGGTCTTTTTACAATTTCGCACTGCACTGATTTAACTGGTAATTGTGTGGTCATGCAATGTTGCACCCAAACGAAATTTGCGTCCTTTTCTTCCCACAAATAGAGCTTTCTTTTGAAGGTATTTGATTGACTCTGCGATTTTAATTTTTTGCGATATAAATGGAAAAAGACCGAAAATTTGGAGAAAAAAAAATATTTTCTACTTTTTGTTATAAGAAAAATCGAATAAACTCAATTTTAGTCGTACATTTAGGGCTAAATTTATTCAGCCACATGTCTTTAGTAAAAAAAAATGCCAATAAGCGTATATTTATTGGTTTGGGCAAAAGTTATAGCCTCTACAAACTAGAGTACATTTTCTGGAATTTACACAGCTTTTAATTTATGACTGCCTATCTCATTTCTTGAGGTGCTAAAATGGCAGGGCAGTACAACCCCCCCAAACGACCCCATTTTGAAAAGTAGACACCCCAAGGAAATTGCTGAGGGGCATGTTGAGCCCATTGAATATTTTTTTTTTGTCCCAAGTGATTGAATAATGACACACAAAAAAAAAGTTTACAAAAAGTTGTCACTAAATGATATATTGCTCACACATGCCATAGCTATATGTGGTATTGCACCCCAAAATATATTCTGCTGCTTCTCCTGAGTACGGGGATACCACATATGTGGGACTTTTTGGGAGTCTAGCCGCGTACAGCACCCTGAAAACCAATCACCACCTTCAGGATTTCTAAGGGTGCAATTTTTTGATTTCACTCCTCACTACCTATCACAGTTTCGAAGGCCATAAAATGCCAAAATAACACAAAACCCCCCTAAAGGACCCCATTTTGGAAAGTAGACACCCCAAGGAAATTGCTGAGGGGCATGTTGAGCCCATTGAATATTTTTTTTTTTGTCCCAAGTGATTGAATAATGACACACAAAAAAAAAGTTTACAAAAAGTTGTCACTAAATGATATATTGCTCACACATGCCATAGCTATATGTGGTATTGCACCCCAAAATATATTCTGCTGCTTCTCCTGAGTACGGGGATACCACATATGTGGGACTTTTTGGGAGTCTAGCCGCGTACAGCACCCTGAAAACCAATCACCGCCTTCAGGATTTCTAAGGGTGCAATTTTTTGATTTCACTCCTCACTACCTATCACAGTTTCGAAGGCCATAAAATGCCAAAATAACACAAAACCCCCCTAAAGGACCCCATTTTGGAAAGTAGACACCCCAAGAAAATTGCTGAGGGGCATGTTGAGCCCATTGAATATTTTTTTTTTGTCCCAAGTGATTGAATAATGACACACAAAAAAAAAGTTTACAAAAAGTTGTCACTAAATGATATATTGCTCACACATGCCATAGTTATATGTGGAATTGCACCCCAAAATATATTCTGCTGCTTCTCCTGAGTAGGGGGATAGCACATATGTGGGACTTTTTGGGAGTCTAGCCACGTACGGCCCCCCCGAAAACCAATCACTGCCTTCAGGATTTCTAAGGGTGCAAATTTTTGATTTCACTCCTCACTACCTATCACAGTTTTGAAGGCCATAAAATGCCAAAATAACACAAACCCCCCCCCCCCCAAACGACCCCATTTTGGAAAGTAGACACTCCAAGAAAATTGCTGAGGGGCATGTTGAGCCCATTGAATTTTTTTTTTGTCCCAAGTGATTGAATATTGACACAAAAAAAAAGTTTACAAAAAGTTGTCACTAAATGATATATTGCTCACACATGCCATAGTTATATGTGGAATTGCACCCCAAAATAGATTCTGCTGCTTCTCCTGAGTATGGGGATACCACATATGTGGGACTTTTTTGGAGTCTAGCCGCGTACAGCACCCCGAAAACCAATCACCGCCTTCAGGATTTCTAAGGGTGCAAATTTTTGATTTCACTCCTCACTACCTATCACAGTTTCGAAGGCCATAAAATGCCAAAATAACACAAAACCCCCCCAAATAACCCCATTTTGGAAAGTAGACACTCCAAGAAAATTGCTGAGGGGCATGTTGAGCCCATTGAATATTTTGTTTTGTCCCAAGTGATTGAATAATGACACAAAAAAAAAGTTTACAAAAAGTTGTCACTAAATGATATATTGCTCACACATGCCATAGTTATATGTGGAATTGCACCCCAAAATATATTCTGCTGCTTCTCCTGAGTACGGGGATATCACATATGTGGGACGTTTTGGGAGCCTAGCTGCGTACGGCACCCTGAAAACCAATCACTGCTTTCAGGATTTCTAAGGGTGCAAATTTTTGATTTTACTCCTCACTACCTATCACAGTTTCGAAGGCCATAAAATGCCAAAATAGCACAAAACCCCCCTAAAGGACCCCATTTTGGAAAGTAGACACCCCAAGCTATTCACTGAGAGGCATGTTGAGTCCATGAAATATTGTATATTTTGCCACAAGTTGCAGGAATATTAAATTTTTTTTTTTTTTGCACAAAGTTGTCACTAAATGATATATTGCTCACACATGCTAAGGGCATAAGTGAAATTACACCCTAAAATAAATTCTGCTGCTTCTCTTGAGTACGGGGATACCACATGTGGGGGACTTTTTGGGAGCCTAGCCACGTACGGGACCCCGAAACCAAGCACTGCCCTCCGGATTTAAATATAAAACGCTACCAAAAAAAAAACTGTTAGCGATCGCAGGGATCAGGCCTGACTCTGCGAATGCTGCAGTTATGTGTTTAGTGTTTTGTAAGTGACAGTGATCGATCGATACTGCACTTGGGTGGGCTGGGCGGAGGGGCAAAACGCAGGTGCTAGCAGGTAGCTGGGCTGATCCCGCTAACAATGCATTTTTTGGAACCCTAAACTGCTGGGGACACTAATATAGATGTGATCAGTCAGATATTGATCTGTTCAGATTCTATACCACTACGGGAGGTTTATGCTTTGCGCGTGGGTGTTAGCGGTACTGGCACTAACCTAGCACTGCCTGGGGCAACGCAGACCCTGACCCTAAAACCTAATTGATATCACCGCCGGGTGATCAGGGGGTTAAACCTTTATTGGGTAATAAATGGTGGGTGCCCTGATGCTATAAAAAGCAAACTAACTAACCAGAGTCACCCGTAACACTTATACGGTGATCACTGGTGAAAGGGTTAACTAGGGGCAATCAGGGGGTTAAAATCTTTATTAGGTAGTATATGGGGGTCCCTGGCACTATATAAAAACCTGACGGGGAACCTAAATAACTAACTGGCTAACCAGCGTTACCAGTGACACTTATACAGTGATCGCTGGTGAAAGGGTTAACTAGTGGCAATCAAGGGGTTAAAACAATTATTGGGTAGTATATCGGGGTACCTAGCGCTATAAAAACCTGGTGTGAACCTAAAAAAATAACTAGCTACCTAGCGAAACTAGTGACACTAATGCAGCGATCAGAAAAATGATCGCTTAGTGACACTGGCAAAAGGGGGTGAAAGGGTTAACTAGGGGCAATCAGGGGGTTAAAACCATTATTGGATAGTATATCGAGGTACCTAGCGCTATAAAAACCTGGCGGTAAACCTAAAAAAATAACTAGCTACCTAGCGACACTAGTGACACTAATGCAGCGATCAGAAAAATGATCGCTTAGTGATACTGGCAAAAGGGGGTGAAAGGGTTAACTTGGGGCAATCAGGGGGTTAAAGCCATTATTGGGTAGTATATCGGGGTACCTAGCGCTATAAAAACCTGGCTGTGAACCTAAAAAAATAACTAGCTACTTAGCGGCACCAGTGACACTAATGCAGCGATCAGAAAAACGATTGCTTAGTGACACTGGCAAAAGGGGGTGAAAGGGTTAACTCTAGGGGCAATCAGGGGGTTAGACCTTTATTGGGGGGGTAGGGGGCTACCCTGGACCTAACACTAACTGCCCTGACAGTTTTTACTGTCACAACTGACACTGAATGCAGTGATCAGTAAATAAATGATCACTGCAATCAGTGACACTGTGACTGGAAGGGGGAGAGGGGGCGGGGGGGAGAGGGGGGTGATCGGGGGGGGGGTTTGTGTGCCTATGTGTGCCTACATGTCAGTGTAGTGTTGGTGCACACTTACTTTCACTGTTCTCCTCGTAGTCCGGTCAAAAAGACCGCCCCGAGGAGAATGACATCACTTCCTCCCTGCCTGTGTTTACTATGCACAGGGGAGGAAGCTTCTCATTCGCCAGGAGCGATCGAGAGGGGATGGCCAAAAACCAACGGCCATCCCCTCATCCCGGATCGCTCCTGCAGCGAAACGGACCGCCGCATCCAGCAGGAGGGGGTCCAATCGGACCCCCCACCCGCTGGAAGGCAAGCACGTACATGTACATGCTTGTAACTGTCGGTGCCATTGCACCGACGTACATTGCCATGCGGCGGTCCTTAAGTGGTTAAAAAAAATACTCTTGATTTTACATTTTTGTTAGTGGGTGCCTTAAAAGTCCATTTTGGTGCATATACTGCATTGATCTTTTTGTATTTGTGTCTGCTGGGCATAATAATACCTACAACACAACTCTGAGGAAAAAAGTGCTGGATTTAATCTTCAAATGCTTCAAACTCTGCATTGAGGTCCTCCTGAAGACCAGGAAGACTCTACCTAAATATTCTTTCCAAAACAAAGAACAATAGCAAAAATGAAGGGCACTTCTGTAAAGTGTCACTATGACATTTATTCAAAGCAGTTAGTTTCTGATATAATTCAATAATTAAGCCACACCCCTCTCTATGAATAAGCACAATCGGGCTGAAACATGTTAGCGGGATATGGCTTAAGGTAGGGTCAGAAGTTAACAACTTTAATTAAACCTTATGGTGAGAAGTTCAGCTTTGTCCCTCAAATGTCAAGCAGGATGCGCTCTTAAAGCCAGCACTCAGTGTGGAGGGGGGGGGGGGACAAGAAGAATATGCTCAGGACTTGTAGTGGTGCAGTCTTTTCTTTGTGTCTACAGTATCTTTCTTTATCGTACATCACTGGACACTGAGCCTTAAGTACTTAATGAGTTATAGACCACCTTCAGGTGTTGACATAGGTTATACCCAATCAAGGAAGTTCACTCCCTATATAACCCTTACCTTACAGGAGCACGTCAGTTTTTTTCGCCAGTGTTTAAGGTTTTGGTCACACGTAAAGATGTGCTCTGAGGAGCTCTACTGGAGGGATCCATGCTGGATTTAAATAGCCTCCATAAAGACCAGATCCATCCTAAGTGCCACTAAGGCCTAAAAGGATAGTACCTGGGGCCTTGTATCCAAAGCATGAGGTTTTGCCTGTAACGCCTCTCTTTGAAGGGCTGGACCCCAGGACCCCAGGACTTTGATCTTGCTACATTACCTAGTATTCCTGGTGGGGTGCTTTTACAGGTCCAAGGGAGTTGGAACCCCGATATTAGGGACCCGGTCCTTGAAGGTTTGCTAAACGCAGCCAGCCGTGATGGGTGAAGGATGGATTGTCTGTTAATTCAGCAAATCCTGCAGCGGGGATAAGGTAAGGGAAGAAACGTAAGTATTAAAAACACCTATGTATTTCTTCCATTAGGGAAAAAAATGTTGTCATGCCTTAAATTTCCACTAGAGGGAGTCTCTGCCCATACCTTATTCTGTTGTCTTCACTGTTAAGCTCAGACTGTGTCTGGTTGGAGCAGCACGTGGAGGGGGATTTTTTCAAAGTAAAAGAAATCTGCAAAAATGTTTTCTCCCTCCCCCTAATGGGACCAGAGGGTTAGGGAGACAGCAGCACTGTTCCCCCCTTATATTTCCCCCCCCCCCAGCCTGAGCCGCAGGGGGGTTTGGAGGTCCTGCTAATACCGCTAATTGTTTTACTGTGGCTGATTTCCCTGTTTGTGCCTGCTGTTGGATGGGTCCCTGCCCCCCCTCATGTTGGGTTAGTGCAGGGGTAGTCGACCCCCAGTCCCCTGCCCACTACCAGGCCGTGCCCCTTCTGCAGCTGGGCTGCAGGTGCGGGCAGCCGGCAAGAGAAATGCTGGGCTGCCAGCATGAGACTGATGTGTGGAAGAAGTGAGTGGGTGGGCAAGCAGAGATGATATCAAATGTGAGGGTTGCAAACTGGCATTCCTGATACAGGAACAACACCTTTTTTCCAGCACTAGGCTGAATTTTATAGCGGCTTTAAATGTCATGAATATTTTCAGCTATTAATTGCAATTTGCATAGTACCTCTGTTTTTGTACTTAGGACTATGCCTACCAAAAAAGACACCACAAAAAAACAAAAAAATGTAAGGTTTCACCCCCAGGCGCTAGGATCCCTAGTTGCATTTCTATGCTGTCATCCTCGTTTGAATTACCAGTTATGGCAAGCCTAGGTGAGCCATTGGAACAAATTGATGGTGCAGCCACTTCTCACATCTCAGCCACTGTATACGTGACTGAAGATGTCCTTTCCTCCTTCCTGCAGGGTCTGGAAGGAAGATTAGTGGCTTTAATCACATCCTCCATTCAAGGGGATAGTAAGCATGCTAGACCCCCCTCCCCTACTTCAGAACCTTTGCAAGGGGAGTAGTGGGCACAGGATGAGGTGTTACCCTCAGTCAACCAGGAGGAAAAAACAAACCAACGATGATTCCTCTGTGGAAGAAACAATGGTAGATGAGCCTTTTTCAGCCTCTCAATCTGAAAAATTGCTGATTTCTTCCTTTGGTTCCTCAAAAACCCTCTCAACCTTTGCATGTGTTTCCTGCACATGCATTACTAGAACAGCTTATTTTTGCTGAATGGGATCACCTGGGGAGCGGCTATTTGGAGAAGACTTGGACAAATATATCCAAGCAATTTCTTGTGGGAAAAAGTACTCTTTTGCCAGGCAATAAAAAGTATACTCTTCAGGGGCCACGGCCTCCGCTGTCAGACTCTAGAGGATAACCTCAGGGTCAAACCCAGGCTCAAAAGAAGTCCTGGGGTCGTAAACCTGCAAAGTAGAATCCTAAAGCCTCATGAAGAGGCAAACCCCCTCACCAAGGTGGGGGGAAGACTTCTGCAGTTTTCAGAAGTCTGGAAAGAGGAAATTCAGGACAGATGGGTCATCTCCACGGTACAAGCTGGAATTTCGGGACTTTCCACCGCCTCGCTTCCTGAGGTAAAGCGTTCCCAAAGATCCAGAGAAAAGACAATCTCTGTTTCAGGCACTAGACCAATTAATATCTCAAGGGGTGATCATGCAGATCCCCACAAAAGAGCAAAAAGAGCAAGGTCTGGGTTTTTATTTCAATGTTTTCATGGTACCAAAGATCTAAGAAATCTAAATCAGTTCTTGAAGATCCGCTCCTTTCACATGGAGACAATCAAGTCAGTAGTTTCTATCCTTCTAGGAGGAGAACTTCTGGCATCAATCAACATCAGGGATGCATATCTGCATGTCCCTATATTTCCCACTCATTAAAAGTTTCTGCGGTTCGAGTTAGAACAGCAGCATTTCCTTTTTGTAGCCCTGCCCTTCGGGCTAGCCCCAACACCAAAGTGCTGGCCCCACCTCTAGCCAGGTTACGGGCACAGGGCATAACAGTCATAGCGTACCTAGATGATCTATTGCCAATAGATCAGTTGGTGGCTCGTTTGGAGCAAAGCATACGCACTACAACCAATTATCAGGAAAGTTTGGGTTGGATTCTCAACCTAGAGAATTCTTCCTTAATACCGCTAAACAGGCTGGAGTACTTAGGTCTGATCATAGACACAGCCCATGAAAGGGTGTTCTTGCCTCAGGCAAAGATCAATTCCATAAGAGAGCTGGTGCGGATGGTCAGGTCAAATGATGATCCTTCCATTCACCTTTGCATGAGGTTTCTAGAAACCATGGTGGCTTCATTCAAAGCAGTTCCTTATGCCCAGTTTCATTCAAGACTGTTGCAAAACAGTATCCTGTCTACTTGGAACAAAACAATTCAAGCTTTAGACTTACCAATGCGACTGGCCCCAAGAGTGTCCCAAAACCTCTCTTGGTGATTACTAACCCAGAATCTGCTGAAGGGAAAATTCTTCAGACTAGTCATCTGGAAAGTGGTAATGAAGGATGCCAGCCTTTCAGGCTGGGGAGCAGTACTAGAAAAGACAACTGTCCAGGGACAGTGGTCAAGAGCCGAAAGAACCTTGCCCACCAATATTCTAGAGATTCGGGCAGTACGTCTGGCTCTAAAGGCCTGGACTTTCAGTTTATGGGATTGTCCTGTCAGGATTAAATTTGATAATGCCACAGCTGTGCCCTATATCAATCATCAAGGGGGTCCCGAAAGTCTCTCAGTGCAGAGAGAGGTGAACCATATTCTAACTTGGGCAGAAAGTAATGTTGCATGCCTATCGGCAGTCTTCATTCCAGGAGTAGAGAATTGTCAGGTGGAGCAGTTATTCCCAGTGGAATGGTCTCTTCACCTCGACATATTTTGGGCTGTTTGCCAAAGACGGGGGACTCCGGACATAGCTCTAGTGTCCAGGTTCAAAACGTTGTGGCCAGAACAAGAGATCCATTCACATGAAGAACGGATACGCTGGTGACCCTATGGGATCAGTTCTCACTGATCTATGTATTCCCCCCTTATCAGTTACTGCCACAACTTCTTTGCAGGATCAAGCTGGAAAGAAATCTGGTACTTCTGGTAGCACCAGCATGGCCCAGAAGGTCATGGTATGCAGAAATCGTAAAGATGGCAGTGGAGGGCCCATGGTCGCTCCCACTATGGCCAGATCTGCTCTCACAGGGACTGATATTCCATCTTTCCTTACAGTCTCTAAATTTAACGGCTTGGCTATTGAAACCCACATTCTGAAGAAACGTGGGCTTATATATACCCTGCTTAGTGCAAGGAAGCCAGCTTCTAGAACTATAGAGTCTGGAGGGTTTATGCTTCCTGGTTTGAATCCAAGGGTTGGCACCCTCGGAGATATATCATAGGTAGAATTCTTGCCTTCCTACAATTAGGGGTAGAAATGAAGTTGGTCTTGAGTACTATTAAAGGCCAAGTTCCAGCTTTCTCAGTCTAATTTCAAAGACTACTTGCTACTCATGCTTTAGTCTGAGGTTTTATACAAGGGGTAACGTGGCTTAATCTGCCCATCAAACCTCCCATCAAACCTCCCTTGAACCCTTGGGACTAGAACTTAGTTTTGTCTGTGTTACAAAAACAGCCATTTGAACTGATACAACGTACTCCCTTAGTCCTTCTGACAAGGAAGTTGGTATTTTTGGCTGCTCAGCAAGGCGGGTTTCAGAATTGGCTGCTCTTTCTTGTAAAGAGCCATATTTGAATATTCATGATGACAGAATGGTGTTACGCCCTCGCCCAGGCTTTTTGCCAACAGTGGTCTCGGGTTTCCACCTGAACCAAGATATTGTCCGCCATCATTTTTTACAAAACCATGTTCCAGGGAAGAAAAGTCACTACATTGTCTTGATGTGGTAAGAGCAGTAAAATTCTATTTAAAGGCAACTGCTCAGATTCATAAGACTGATGTCTTATTTATTCTGCCAGAGGGTCCAATGAAAGGACAGGCAGCGTCAAAATCCACTATCGCTAAGTGGATTCGGCAAGTGATAATTCAAACGTATGATTTATAGACATGTGCATTCATTTTCGTCCGAATGCATTTTCGTCCAAATTTCAGCTATTTTCGTTTTCGTTTTGACAAACGATAACGAAAGCACAGAATCCGAAAAACGAAAGATCCGACATAAATAAATGCTTTATTTTCGTTTTCATTGTTACAACAGTTCGATATAGAATAGGAGATTCAACGTGACAATAACAATCTGTGTCTATAGAACCTGTGGTCGAATGTGCCTAACCTTACCTCTATTAGTCCAAGATTATATAGAGAAAATATTCGACAGAGAAAAAAGATTTGACAGAGAGAAAAGATTCTGCAAGTTACTGTCCTAAAAAGTGTTTGGGGACCCGGGGTCCTGCCCCAGGGGACATGTATCAATGCAAAAAAAAAAGTTTTAAAAACGGACGTTTTTCGGGAGCAGTGATTTTAATAATGAATAAAGTGAAACAATAAAAGTGTAATATTCCTTTAAATTTCGTACGGGGGGGGGGGGGGGTGTGTGGCTATAGTATGCCTGTGAAGGGGCGCATGTTTCCCGTGCTTAGAACTGTCCCTGCACGTGTCATTTATGCAGGAAAAAAAGTCCTTTAAAATCACTCGCAGCTATTATGAATTGTCGGCTCCGTAATACAGAGAACACTCATAGAAAGTCATTGATAAAAAAATAAAATAAAAAATTTTTAAAAAAGCGTGGGGGTCCCCCAAATTCAATTACCAGGCCCTTCAGGTCTGGTATGGATATTAAGGGGAACCCTGCGTCAAATAAAAAAAAAATTGACGTGGGGTTCCCCCTATGTATCCATACCAGACTCTTTATACGAGCACTTGAACCTGGCAGGCCGCAGGAAAAGAGGGGGGGACAAGAGAGCGGCCCCCCTCCCTCCTGAACCATACCAGGCCACGTATGGGTGACTCCGCACCCCTCTGATGTAACACAGGCAGGTTTCCGTGACATCAGAGGGGGGCAGGGTCACCCATACGTCATGGGGAAGCCCAGGTTTCCCCTTGCGTCAGAGGGGGCGGGGTCAGGTGACGGGTGGCCCCGCCCCCTCCTCATATAACAAACGTCAGGCCGCCGGAATCCCCACAGTGTCTCCTCCGTGGAGACAGAAGATGGATGGATTCGCTGCGCTGATTCAGATCAGCCATCGCTGGACCCTGGAGAGATGATCGTCCGTCGCTGGATAGCAAGAGTGGATTACCACCGCTGGAATTTTTTCAAAAGTGTGTTTGTCTTATTTAACTATTTTTTACACTTTCTTTGTGAAATGGTAGGGGTACTTTTGTACCCCCTTACCATTTCAAACAGGGGGGGTAGGATCTGGGGGTCCCCTTGTTAAAGGGGGCTTCCAGATTCTGATAAGCCCCCCGCCCGCAGACCCCCACAACCACCGGCCAGGGTTGTTGGGATGAGGCCCTTGTCCTCATCAACATGAGGACAAGGTGCTTTGAGGGGTCACAGACCCCCAAAGCATCCTCCCAATGTTGAGGGCATGTGACCTTGTACAGTTCAGGAGGGAGGGGGGCCGCTCTTTCGTCCCCCCCTCTTTTCCTGCAGCCTGCCAGGTTGCGTGCTCGGATAAAGGGTCTGGTATGGATTTTTAGGGGGACCCCACGTCAATTTTTTTTTTAATTTGATGCGGGGTTCCCCTTAATATCCATACCAGACCTGAAGGGTCTGGTATGGATATTTAGGGGGAACCCCATGTCAAAATTTTTTTACATTTGACGCAGGGTTCCCCTTAATATCCATACCAGACCTGAAGGGCCTGGTAATTGAATTTGGGGGACCCCCACGCTTTTTTTTTTTTTTTTATCAATGATTTTCAATGAGTGTTCTCTGTATTACGGAGCCGACAATTCATAATAGCTGCGAGTGATTTTAAAGGACTTTTTTTCCTGCATAAATGACACTTTGTGCAGGGACAGTTCTAAGCACCAGAAACATGCGCCCCTTCACAGGCATACTATAGCCACCCCCCCCCCCCCCCCCGTACGAAATTTAAAGGAATATTACACTTTTATTGTTTCACTTTAATCATTATTAAAATCACTGCTCCCGCAAAAACTGAAGTTTTTAAAACTTTTTTTTGCATTGATACATGTCCCCTGGGGCAGGACCCGGGTCCCCAAACACTTTTTAGGACAGTAACTTGCAAATTAGCCTTTAAAATTAGCCCTTTAGATTTTTAACATTGGAGTCCCATAGATTTTAATAGGGTTCTAAAGTTCACACGAAGTATGCTATATACTAGCTCCGTCAAATCTTCTTTATACATTCTACAAACACCATAAGCCTTCAAAGACAGATTCGACCATAATTCATGTGGATTTCCGGACGAATGCAATTTTTGAACGAAAAACAAAATAAATAAAAAAGAATTTCGGGAGTAACTAAATAAATAAATTTTTCGGACGAAAACAAAATTCCGAAACAAAATATTTTACTCTACACATGTCTAATGATTTAAGCAGTAAGATTCCCCCTTTTCAAGTTAAGACGCACTCTACCAGGGCAGTTAGGGGGGTCTTGAGGATGGACTACTGGCCAGAGAGTGCTCAATATGCAATCAGGCTACTAGCCCGCCTGCATCCAGCATGCTATGCTTTCTGAACGTACATTCAGTGCTGCTGGAAGGTTTGTAATGGATCCACAGACTCCGGTGATAGGCTCACATTCATAAAAATAAATCAGTCTTGGATCAGCAGCTTGAATTTGCTATCGATCTGGGATACCTTGAAGACTGCCTATACTGACTATCTTATTCCTCCCCAATCTTGATGATGCTAGCTTTCAACAATATTTTTGGTTTTTAGGCTCCACCACCCAAGGCCCAATTTTTCTGCCCCTGTTTAAAAGGGGCATGTAATTACAGTTTTTGATATAACATTTCACAGCAGGGCCCGTTTTTGTGCCCAGTAGAGGTGTGCATCGTCACTGGTCTCACAATTAAATTTGATTGTGATTATCTAGTCAACGATTCAATGCGATTAGATTCCGCAGTGCATCACGATTACTGTCGATGGTTTCCATCAAAAAAAAAAATTAGAAGAACTCAATTTTTTAAAATTGTATCTGCTTTACAAAAAAAAAAAGAGGACACTTCCTGCATATAGCAGGACAAGGACATGAAAGCGTCCAGGATATGAGGGAGGGGTAGGAACTGAAAAATGGAAGAATCCATGAATAAGAAAGGAAGAATGGAAGAGTTTGGGGATGGAGGAATCCATGGATAGAAAATGGAAGGCCCAGAGGAGTCTGGAGATAGGAACTGAAGGATGGAAAAGGATGGGGATAGAGGAATCCATGGATAACGAATGGAAGGCCAGAGGGGTCTGGAGATAGGAACAGAAGGATGGAAGAGTCTGAGGATGGAGACGGAGGAATCCATGGATATGAACAGAAGGATGCAAGAGTTCAAAGATACAAATGGTGGTGGTAAGGCGGGGACTGAAGGTTGGAAGAATCAAAGGGAGGATGTTAAGATGGTCATCATGGACTCCTGCAGGTGAGGAATATCAGAGGTAGAGGATGCTGTGCTCCTGTGCTGTGTGCATGGCAGGGTTGGCAGGTGATGGTCTCCTCCTGGAGTCCAGGGTTGTGGATGTCATAGTGCTTTCTGTATAAACATATTTTATTAAAGGAGTTCCACTCAAAAGTGAAAATTATGTTTTAAGGAGTCCTGACCCCATTACATTCAACAGCTGGCATGTAATTTTTTGGGGGGCTGGGTACTTATTTTTGATAGGTACCTGCTCCCACTTCCGCTCGGGCCGCCTAGGTGGCCCCCTCCCTCCCTGCAATGTTCTGGGACATGTTACAGGTCCCAGAAGATTGCCTGGCCATTCAGAACAGAGCAGTGAGACATGCACACCCGGCTGTGAAGCTGCAAGGGAGGAGAGAACGGAGGATTTGGGCAGCCACATCACTGGCCCATGGGACAAGTGAGTATCTTTTTATTAAAACAAAAAACAAAACAAAAATACATGAGGAACATTGCTTTGCATTGGGGGGTAGGGCTTATATTGCAGCCATCACCGACAATCACGCTAGGTCTTATTTTTGGGGAAACAGGGTAGGTACTGGACAAACTTTTAGCTGCAAATGGTGACAGTTAAACCAAGTAAGAATCAGGCATGAAAGAAGTCCAATATTTGGCACACTGGGTAGTAGGAGGCACCCTGAGACAGGAAAGGTTGAAGACATCATGGTCTGGCCTACTCCTTAAACCAAGAAGCATGTTACTGTATGTAATTCTTTGGAAAACTTTGCTACTATAGAAAAGTAATATTCAACAATAGCACCATAGGTAACCCCTGAATGACCTGGCCAAGAGGAAATTGCTTTAGATTGTGTCCTGTATATCAGAGTTTGAGAAAGCCTTCCATGCCTTGAAGGGAGCACTCGGCAACTACAGATTTCACCTGTTATATTCTGGTGCAACTGATACTTTTGTTTATGGTTTAGGTGTGGTCCTGAGCCAGGTGGATCAAGCAGGAGAATGGCATCCCATCCACCACCTAAACAGGAAGCTAGTCCCCAGGAAGGTAACATCTGCCAACATAAAGAAGTGTTTTGCAGTCATATTGCAATCATACGGATGTGATAAACATGTTACATATTGACAAGCACGCCAGAGTGAGAGCAAAAATTCTGGCCTCAGACCTCCATTAAGCCTCCATGAAGCTAAACCGATGACCTGTAGGGGTTTTTTAAAGTGTAGTCGCTGTAAAATATTGGGTGCTGAAGTTTGTTGCCATTTCATGAGCGCTCACAAATTTAAGGTTTGATGTGTTGGTTATCTTTACTTGGCGCAACCTCATCTTTTATATTTTACAATACAAAATTGGGTAATTTATTGCCTTTGTGTGACCTAAAATTAACTTTAGTGTATATTTTCTACTTAAAGTTTGGGTTTCCTAGACCTTTGTGGTAATATTATGTGCCATACAAAAATTTTAACTACCACTATTTTATTTTCTAGGGTGTCTGGTTTCAGAAAATATATAATGCTTTGGAGGTTTATGCAATCATCAGGCCAAACATTTTTTTTAAACATATGTGCAAAAAAAAAAAAAAAACTGCAAAGATGGCTCCAGCATCAAAAGGGTTAAAATGGTTCATGCTTATGCCATGTTGCACTGTGGTACGTGGTTTGGATCCCAGCCAGAACACTGCTGCATGAAGTTTGCATGTTCTCTTTCTGTTTGTGTAGGTTTCCTCTCACATTTCAAGGACCTGATGGAAGGTAATAGACTTTTGTGTAATTTTCCCTAGTATGTATGTGATGGTCTAAAAACTGGACCTGTGGTCTTCTATAGCAGACTCTGGTAATACTTTGTTGAATGGCTAATACAGCTCTTGTACACATTTTAAGCAGATAGAAAGAGGCAAAGCTAAGTTTGAGGGGCACCAAAGATTATAATTTTGTTGTGGTGGTAGGGAAATAACAGAACTTAGCTTTCAGAGTAGAACAGTTGACCCCGCCAAATATTTTTTGCAGGGTTTGGTGAAGTGGGTTGAATAATGCTGGCCTTCATCCAACCCTACATAGGACATGAGACATAACTGATATTCTGTGAGTGACAGTCTGGAGAGCTTTGGTGAATATTGCAGTGAAAACTTAATTCTTTTTTCTTAAAACCTATAGTCAATTTAGTGCATATTTAAACAATTGTCAGAAACTGGAGTTCTGTTTTATCTGTATGCACACTGATAGTACTAAATTTGGTCTGGACATCAGTGATCCTTGATCATTAAAGGGTTACGCTGGTTGTATGTTAGCTACATCCAATAATATAAAAAAAAATAAAAAATGTTATCCTTATATTAAAAATGTACTAATATAAAGTAATGTTCTTGATTTATGAAATGTGTATTTTGATGAAAATATTGTTTCTCTTAGAAGCCAATTGCACTAAAAAATCTACAATCATTTTTATGGAAAAGATGCAAAAAGAAATCCAATCAAATCTGACAAAATGTACCTTTATTTATGTGTCAAAAGATCATTTTCAAGAGAAAGACTGCGTTATACGAATCTGTGATTCATATACTGTACAGCAACAAACACAGCAAACACTATTATTGTGCAGTTTTAAAATAACATTGCGCATATGAAAATATTCAATTTACAGTTATATAAAATAACAGTATTAATAATGCAGAATACATTTAATCTCAGAACTATTTATCATATTTTGGGTTGTGCACTTGGGAACGCTCCCCAATTTTTTAATTGGATACTCTGTACTGGCTCCTTGTGGGATATTCTGTAATTTATCATCATATTGAAATAGCATGCATTATAGAATGGTGTGCTCATGCCATCTATGGACTTATTATGATACTGCATTTAATATCCAGCTAGAAAACCTGAGCTGATTCTCTTCAATGACAATGACTAACAAAAAAAATGAAATTGTTATACATTTTTCTGTTATCATATCATATAGACATAGTACACACAGTAAACTGCTATATATTTATAAACAAAACATTTTTTTTTAAATTTATATAAAAGTATATGATACCTATTAGAACATGTAAAGCAGCACTGTGTATAATTATAGCAGCAATATCAGTTATAACAAATACCGTATTAATACAAGTTACTGTAAGCTTATTATGTTTTCAATGATGCTTTGCAGAGTACAAACATTATGCAAAAAACCGCAGAAGCTTATGGTAAACATATTTCAGTTTGCTCATGTCAGTAAGTAGAAGATGATTTGTTTTTACAAAATATATAGGCTATTGTATATTTTGCATAGTAAAGGTTTTTATGTAGGTTACTATGTATGGATTATTTAACCAATAAGTACAAATTGCTAAGTCTTTTAGTAACCTTTAGCAATCAATTGCATTTCTTTGCATTCCCCTCTGAATTCAAGTACACACAAATCGGAATGTCTCATCCACTGCACATTCACCACACACATTTATTTGTAAAATGTTTATGGCATTTATCAAAAACGTTTACCACAAAGATTCATCTGCATTTTTTCACCTAATCTAACAGCATTCACCAACATATGTTCTGTTATGGGAAAAAGGGGATCATTATCCTTTTAGTTCACCCAATTTGACACACTGCAAATTCACAGCTATACTGCAAAACAAATCTTTACTTAACATGTGTGTCATATTGAAATGCCAGATCTGGGTTTTAAAGGTTATGTGTAAACAAGCAAACTATGGGAAATTGTCAATTTGGCCCTTAATAGTGATGTCAGCATGGTGGGATCCTATGTCCTCTGCGATGAATATATTATTATAATAAACTTGTAACAAGATAATTGAATAGGCTGTTTAATTGATCCTCAGTTCTTATTTATACAATATAAAGGTTTTTCATAAAACAATAATAATTTTAGCAATCTATATCAATGAAATTATGTACGTAAATTATGTTGCTTTCATGTCATATACAATCAAAAAATCTGATTGCATTCAAACAGATGGAAAAAATAATAAACAAAAACAAATTTAAAAAAATACATCTAACCAATTTAGACCATGCAGGCCTCTTGCATGTGGGCACTTGGGCCCATGCAACATAAATTCAAGCACATTTTCCCCACTTGCAAAGCCTAGGTGCTGCCCATAGGTATCAATGGCTGTGCCTGGTTGTGTTTGGGTATACATGGGTGTTTGAGTAAATACTCATAAAGTGTACAGGCGTATGCAAAGAATAGGAAGTATAGTATTTTTTTGCATACGACCGTAGCAGGGCCTGTTACGGCAAGTCTGGGAAAGTTAGTAAGTATGCAGCAACTCTCTAAAAGAAACAGAAATAAAAATGTTTTTCTATAGTATAGTTGGGGAAGGCTAGAACCACTATGACAGCCAATAACCTAGGTAATACATCATTACAATCAAAATACTGCCACCCCCTGACCCAATTGTGACCCAAACGGTAAGAGCAAAAGCAGGTGAACGTGAGAAGATTAGCTTTTGTTGTCAATCGGCCCAAAGTGCTCTTCTTTGAGCACATCCAGGTTCAGTGCCAATCTGTTTAGATGCCATATCAATCTTAAAAAATTAACCTGTTGCCAGCTGTGTTTACTGTCACACATTGTGACAATTATAAACTGTGCACACACACACACACTTACACATATGTACATTAAGGATTCACAATTATACATAAAACTACTAGTACACTACAAATATTAAGAATCCTCTCATAATTTAAAAATGCATAAAAAAAAGTATTGTGAAGGCAATTTCTTAGTATAGGACTAGAATTAATAACCCCTTGATGTTCGCTCCCGCCAGCCCTTTAAGGGGTTTGGAATGCTGGGAGACGGAGCGGGGATTGTGACCATGTGACCACCGTGATTGGCTGTCACGTGTTTGGAAAACTCCTGATCGCAAGCAGAGATCAGGAGCTTTCCGTGAGCCGCCAGTCACTGTGCCGGAAGCACGAGAGGTGCGCGCTCTCAGCACAGCTCTATGGTAGCTATTTCAAGCATATATGCGGCTGCTCGGCACCAGTCTAGCCACCGATAGCCCGCAAATTTGCGCGCGCTCACCGTCAAGGTGTTAAAGTATTAACTTTTTGGGAAAGAGCAGAGAGAGGGGTTTGAATTATGTGTCTTTAAGTCTTATCATGTTGTGTACGGCCGGCACCAATGGGGATAAACTGCATTCCAGAATTTGCTTGTCTTCAGCTGAGAGAACTTGCAAAAATTTAAGATTTCCTATAAAGTCTCAGAAATCTTTCATTAGGGTATTCATGTTATAAAGTTTGAATACTATGTATTAAATATATTACTTATCATTGTAAAAGAACATATTCCATGCTTCTTTTTCAATTTTTTTCTGGGAAAAAAACAAAAAACGACTTAAAAAAATACGATTTTTTTTTTACCAATTATTATTTATTTTTTTACATTTTCTTGCTACTTGCGAGTTTTTTTATTGTTCTGCCCCATTATGTAGATTTTCCCACTCTATTTCACCTGTTTACTGTTATCATCTAGAGTGAATGTGAAAGAAAATCCCAAATGTGAGGTTTTCACCTGAACAAGAATAGAGGGGAAACAAGGGAAGGGTGAAAAAAGTTTTCCCTTTAGTTCTGCTTTCAATTACCAAAGGTTATCAGTATAGTTACTTATTTATCATTTTGCTTATCTTCTATTTTTACAGTTTTTCAAAAATGCATTTACATTTTACACATCTAGTCTTTAATAATTCTGCACAATTTTTTAGACCAAATTGTGTTTTTGTGTGCTAGTGAATAATTTTTAGTTTTTTTACCAAAATAATGATCAAATAATAAAAATGAAATGTGAAAAAAAAAAAAACAAAGTTGATTCAGCCATCTGGGATGCCAAATGAGAAGCATTCACCAAGAATAAAGAGACTGAACACAAGGACCGCAGGTATTTTTTTTTTTAAACTAAGTTCTTACAGTTTGTTAACACCCCTAGCGTGTATAAATAAAGTATTAAAAGTTCAAAAATCCAACTACGGGTGTTTCTTTTCTCATATATGAAAGATTCTGAATGATTTAGAAGGAAAATAAATACATTCAGAGAAACTACCACAATGTTATTGCCCAATGATTCTATTTTGAATGCTGTAGTAAACATATTTATTACTTTTTCTTAAAATTAAGTAGCTTGCTGTGCTCTTAGGAAACATCTTACCATTAAAAAGTGTTAACTGCAGTTCATATAAAAATGGAAGCTTAATTTGTTTAACATTATGCTCCAAGCCATAACATTTTCAAGAGGTGTATTTAGTTCTATGTGAAATAAATACTGCAGACATCCTTACACTGGAAAGTTGTTAAACCACTATACCAATATACACATTAATTGGTTTGACTTGATAGTAGGGTAAAAAAGGTCAACATGCATTTTCATTCTTTGATAAGGTTTAATCCTTATACCCTTTCCTTGGCAAGAGTGTATCACATTGAATTTTAATAGCATATATACACAGTAACTGAAAATACCGAAATAAAAACAACTGCAATGCATAATTAGAGTGTCTACTCCGTGCTTAATACAGTGTACTGTATGTATTTACTTGTGTATAGTGAATTAGACATGTATAATACTCGGAGCGTTATGTAAGATTAGGTATAGACAAATCCATATGTAAAAAAGTTATTCCTTTATAATTTATAGCTAACAACAATTTTTTATAGGATTTTTATATTTAATGAAGAATTCCAGGAATTAGCTTGCTATTTAAAATGTGCTGGCATACAGTGCATTAAGTCCAACTATGTGTGTGTCAACTTGAAGACTTATCTCTTTTATTTTACAGATGACATCTTAAACACTTCCAGTCCAGGCCAATTTTGACATACACTATATTGCCAAAAGTATTGGGAGGCCTGCCTTTACACGTACATGAATTTAATGGCATCCCAGTCTTAGTCTGTAGGGTTCAATATGGATCCCCCCCCCCTCCATTTGCAGCTATAAACCTTCAACTCTTCTGGGAAGGTCCACTAGGATTAGGAGTGTGTCTATCGGAATGTTTGACCATTCTTCCAGAAGAGTATTTATGAGGTCAGGCACTGATGTTGGATGAGAAGGCCTGGCTCGCAGTCTCCTCTCTAATTCATCCCAAAGGTCTATCAGATTGAGTTCAGAACTCTGTGCAGGCCAGTTAAGCCCCCCCCCCCCCCCCAAACTCGCTCATCCATGTCCTTGCTTTGTCCACTCGTGCGCAGTCATGTTGGAACAAAAAGGGGCCATCTCCAAACTGTTCCCACAAAGTTGGAAGCATGAAATTGCTGAAGAAGTACATTTGTTGTTAAATCTTGATGGGATGATGGCATTAAATGTGGAAGACAGATAATGTTGTAGGCACCCACCCCTATCTCTATCTCTCCCTCTCTCTCCCCTCCCCCTTCTTTCTCTCCCCCTCTCTCTCTCTCCTCTCTCTCTCTCCCTCCCCCTCTCTCCTTCCTCTCTCTCTCCTCTATCTCCCTCCCCTCTCTCTCCCTCTCCCACCTCTATCTCCCCTCTCACCTGCTCCCTCGCTCTCTTTCTCTCGCTCTCCATCCCCCCTTTGCTCCTTCTCTCTCTCCCTCTCTCTCTTTCCTCCTCTCTCCCTCTTTCCCCCTCCCCCTTCTCCATCTCTCTCTCCCTCTCTCCCCTTCTCTCCCTCTCCCCCTTCTCACCCGCTCTCTTTCCCTCCCTCTCTCTCATTCTCTCCCTCTCCCCTTTGCTCCTTATCCCCCTCCCCCTCTCTCCCCCTCCCTCCCTATCTCTTTGTCTCTCCCCTCCCCCTCTCTCTCATTCTCTCCCTCTCCCCTTTGCTCTTTCTCTCTCCCTCCCTCTCTCGCTCACCCTTTCTCTCTCTCTCCCCCTCTCTCTTTTCATCTCCCTCCCTCCCCCTCTCTCTCCCCTCCCCCTCTCTCTCCCCTCTCCCCCTCTCCCTCTCTCTCCCCTTTCCCCCTCTCCCTCTCTCTCCCCCTCTCTCTCCCTCTCCCTCCCCTCTCCCTATCTCTCTCTCCCTCTCCCCTTTGCTCCTTTTTCCTCTCCCTCCCTCTGTCCCCTTTGCTCCTTTTCCCTCTCCCTCCCTCTCTCTCTTTTTGTCTCTCCCCTCCCCTTCTATCTCCTCTCTCTCTCCCTCCCCCTCTCTCTCTCCCCTCTCTCTCTCTCTCTCCCTCTCTCTCTGCCCTCTCTCTCTCCCTCTCCCCTTCTCTCCCCTCTCTCTGTATCTTGCTCTCTCCCCCCTCTCACCTGCTCTCTCTCTTGCTCCCTCTCTCTCTTTCTCTCCCTTTCCCCTTTGCTCCTCCCTCTCTCTCCCTCCTCCCTCTTTGTCTCTCCCTCCCAATCTCCCCCTCCCCCTCTCTCTCTTTGTCTCTCCCTCCCTCTCTCTCCCTCCCTCTCCCCCCTCTCTCTCTCTCCCTCTCCCCCCTCTCTCTCTCTCCCTCTGTCCCCCCCTCTCTCTCTCTCTCCCTCCCTCTCTCCCCTCTCTCCCCTCTCTATCTCTCCCTCTTTCTCCCTCCTTTGTGCTGCAGCACTACCATGGAATTTAGTCATTAGTGCTCTGGCTTTTTTGCTGACAGAGTTCTCAGACTAGAGAACTAGGGCGCTCAGAAGGACATCCTTAACTGCACTTCCATTGTTAAAACTGAAGTTTAGGTATGGATTTTATTGCATAGTTACATTGGGCCAGCTTGGAGCAATGTAAGTATGTATATCCCATACTTGATCCATCCTCGTGTTAGCTGCAAATCACTGTAATAGTCACTGCTATTGTGGGGCAGATTTCCACTTCATCTAATTAGAGAATGGCTTGTATTCATTGAAAAAATACCATAAAAATACAAGGTGTTCTCTAAATGGTGGCAGTGCAGAGTAAGAGACCCCCTGTGGTCACTATGCAGAAGAGCAGTGGCTTGGCACAGGATCCAGAACACTGAAACCATCACTACAGCAGCAGTGAATCCTACAGGGATTTGCAGCTTACACAGGCATAATCGTGTATGAGAAATGCATATTTACATTGGTTCAAGCTGGACTAATGTAGCAATGCAAAAAAAAATCATGCCTGATCTTAATTTTGAAATCATATAGAAATAAGCTGACACTTAAAGTGGTTGTAAACCCTTACAAACCACTTTGACCTACATGTAAGCCTAGATTAAGGCTTACCTGTAGGTCCAAGAAATATCTCCTAAACCTATACGGTTTAGGAGATATTTACAAAAAGACAGGCACTGCTGTCTACGTCGCATGCCGTTAGTGACGGCTTCCATGTGCATGCGCGGGAGCAGCGATACCCGGAAGAAGATGGATGCTCCATGCTACAGATGACAGCGGGGACTTCGCTGGCTCCTGTGTCAGGTAAGTGACACATAATGGGCTACTATGCGATACATAGTAGCCCATTATGCTTTACCTTTGCAGGGAACCAAAGAAGAATAAACCCATCAGGGTTAAGAATTCCTTTCACTGATGTTAAAAAAAAATCATCTTTGGATCAGATATGTAATATCATAATTATTATGACATGACAGAGAAACATTAAATGTATCATCATTGATTAAAATACACTAGATAAACTACACAATGGGGTTGGTTTACTAAAGGCAAATCCCCTTTTCACTGCAAGTGCACTTGGAAGTAAAGTCGCTGTAGATCTGAGGGGGACATGCAAGGGAAAAAAAAAGCATTTTTGTTTGTACATGATTGGATGATAAAATCAGCAGAGCTTCCCCTCATTTCAGCTCTTCCCCTCAGATCTAAAGCGATTGCACTTCCAAGTGCACTTGCAGCAAACCTGTAGTGCACAGTTGATTTGCCTTTAGTAATCAATCCCAATGTTTCACAAGTGTATTGTGCATATAATGTATAATTTCACTGTTAACCAATGAGTATTTATTGAGTGAAAAAGAAATATGCATCGTAAAGTATTCATAAGATGAATGTAGAAACCCAGTAATTAATAAAAAATTGGCAAACATAATTTTCAAGAATTATTAGGGAAAATGCAGTTGCTAGTGCAGGTAAAATGGATGTACATGATATTAAAATGTGATAATTATGGGTCAGCAAAAAAGAAAGTACTCTTATTTACAGAGGCATACTTGGTATTATCGCTATAATTACTATCTGGTGAATTCATTTAAAGACATGAGCTAATCTGACATTAGGGAATGTTTCCTGGGCAGTGGCGGCTGGTGAAGTTTTTGGATGGGGGGGCGCCAGACCCCGCCCATCATGACCCCTCCCACCATTTTGGCCCCTCCCACTTCTCATAAAACACGCCCCTTATGTAATCGGAAAAAAAATTGATGTGGGTTCCCTCTCCGAGAGCATACCAGGCCCTTAGGTCTGGTATGGATTCCAAGGGGAACCCCCTACGCCGAAAAAACGGCGTGGGGGTCCCCCCCAGTTCCACACCAGACCCTTATCCGAGCACGCTACCCGGCCGGCCAGGAAAGGGGGTGGGGACGAGCGGGCGCCCCCCCCCCCTCCTGAGCCGTACCAGGCCGCGTGCCCTCAACATGGGGGGGGTGCCTTGGGGGAGGGGGGGCGTGCGGCCCCCCCACCCCAAAGCACCTTGTCCCCATGTTGATGAGGACAAGGGCCTCTTCCCGACAACCCTGGCCGTTGGTTGTCGGGGTCTGCGGGCGGGGGGCTTATCGGAATCCGGGAGCCCCCTTTAATAAGGGGGCCCCGGATACCGGCCCCCCACCCTATGTGAATGAGTATGGGGTACAATGTACCCCTACCCATTCACCTGTGAAAAAAAGTACAACAAAAAAACACAACACAGGGTTAAAATATTTTATTGCACAGCTCCGGGGGTCTTCCGTCTTCGGGGTC
Source organism: Lithobates pipiens (assembly GCF_037356315.1). Classification (NCBI taxonomy): domain Eukaryota; kingdom Metazoa; phylum Chordata; class Amphibia; order Anura; family Ranidae; genus Lithobates; species Lithobates pipiens. The sequence continues at coordinate 521,453,394 of NW_027507748.1, read as the reverse complement.
TTCTCGCCGGACTCCTCCGCTATCTTCTTGTAGCTCTTTTGCTAGCGGAGGAGTCTGACTTTCTTCCTCGCCGCCGGCCTCTTCTCCCGACTTCGGGGGTCTTGTCCCCCTCTTCGGTTCTTCTGCCGGGCCACCGCGCCTTCTTATAGCTCTTTTAGAGGCGGTGGCCCGGTCTTCTGCTGCTGCTGCGTAGGGGGTTCCCCTTGGAATCCATACCAGACCTAAGGGCCTGGTATGCTCTCGGAGGGGGAACCCACGTCAATTTTTTTTTCAGAAATTTGGCGTGGAGTTCCCCCTTCAGAGCTCATTCTCTGATTGGCCACGGCAAAAGTCGCCTGGCCTGGGGAAACCTTTCTGGCTGTGAAAGCTTTTTGCATTCATTCAGCTAAATGCACAAACATTCTCCACAAAGTAGAGGCTAGAAAGCCTTTATGCGGTGACTCACCTCTCACTGTCTGGCAGCTCCGCTCGGGCTAAGGAACGGAGCTGCCTACGTCACTTCCGGGTTTCGTGAAGCAGCCAAAAGCCGGAAGTGACTGCCTGTCTAAGAATGACAATGCTCCCGCCCGTAGAATCACAGTGATTTTACGGGCGGAAGCTAGTCGGCGTTCTGCAGTGCGCCGCAAGGCGGGTTTTTAACCCGCAAATGAAGCGCCATGGATGCAATCTTGTGATTGCATGGACGTGGCGCTTCTCATAGTGCACTGTGACCGGCGCCACAGTACACTATGTTAAATTGTTAAATGACATTTTTTTTTTTTTAAATGTCTTAAAGGGCCCGTTTTTTTTTTGTTTTTTTTTACTTTTTTTTTTTTTTTACACCTAGGGAGAGGGGGGGCGGCGCCCGGGCGCCCCCTATGGGCGGGCCGCCACTGTTCCTGGGTACTAAAGTATAGCAACTCTCTAGGTTGTGAACAGCCTGAAATTGTCCAAAAAGCAAAGAATTTGACATCCAGTTGGACTTATTACAATCCACTAAAGACTAAGGGGTTGATTTACCAGCAGTGAAACATGGTGAGAATATTATTTCTAGTGAATGAACATGCAGCTAGAAGGTTTTGCTCTACTGGGTGGATTTACTAAAGACAAATAGACTGTGCACTTTCACTAATTTTCTTGAGTAAATGTAATATGGTAAAACCTCACTTTGTACTCAATCAGATACAAGGAAAATTAAAAAGCAAATTTGCTTGCAAACGATTGGATGACGTAAATAAGAAGAGCTTTACCACATTTACTAAGCTCTGGGGAAAATGAGTGCAACAGCACTTGCAAAGTTTACAGTATTTTTATGGTTAGTAAATCCACCCCAGTAGAGCAAAACCCTCTGGCTGCATGTTCATTAACCACTTGAGACCCCTTGCTATAGCCGAATGACGGCTACAGCGCGGATCTCCTTTTCCGGGACTACGTCTATTGACGTAGTCCCATGCACGAGCTGCCTGCGCGCCCCCCTGAGGGGCGCGCGTGGCGCGCTCTGTGATCAGTGAGTCTATGAGACTCGCCTGATCACCGATCCGTGCAAGGGGTCGATCCCGACCCCTTATCACGTGATCAGATGTCAGCCAATGACAGCTGATCATGTGATATAACGGAGCCGGTAATCGGCTATTATTCCTCCTCGCGCTGTCAGCGCGAGGAGGGAAAAAAAAGCCGATCACTGGCGCCCGTGATCGGGAAATCAGTCTCGATCGCGGCCAGCCCTGCTAGTGCCCCCTGCCAGTGCCACATTAATAAAAAGTAAGTGCCCCCCATCAGTGCCACCCAGCAGTGCCCATAGTGCCACCCAGCAGTGCCCACAGTGCCACCCAGCAGTGCCCACAGTGCCACCCAGCAGTGCCCACAATCTGCCTCAACAAAGGTGCTGCACCCCAGTGCCACATATCCGTGCCCATCAGTGTCATCTACCAGTGCCCAGCAGTGCCGCCCATCAGTGCCCAGCAGTGCCACCTATCAAAGCCACCTATCAGTGCCACCTATCAGTGCCCATCATTCCCATTTATCAGTGGTACCTATCAGTGCCCATCCGTGCCACCCATCCGTCCCACCCATCTGTGCCCCCCATCCGTGCCATCTTATCTGTGCCCATCTATGCCGCCTTATCTGTGCCCATCGGTGCCGCCTTATCTGTGCCTATTAGTGCCGCCTTAACTATGCCTATCAGTGCCCACCAATGCAGCCTATCAGTGCCCACCAATGCAGCCCATCAGTGCCCACCAGTGCAGCCTATCAGTGCCGCCTCATCAGCGCACTTCAATGAAGGAGAAAAATGACCTGTTTGCAAAATTTTATAACAAACTATTAAACATGATTTATTTTTATTTATTTTTTGCATCTTTTTTTGTTTGTTTAGCAAAAAATAAAACTCTGAGCTGTAATTAAATACCACCAAAAGAAAGCTCTATTTGTGGGAAAAAAATGATAAAAATTTCATTTGGGTACAGTGTTGTATGCCCGCGCAATTGTCATTCAAAGTGCATCAGCGCTGAAAGCTGAAAATTGGTCTGGGACTGAAGGGGGTTTAAGTGCCCAGTAAGCAAGTGGTTAAATAGAAATAATATCCTCACCGTGTTGCACTTCTGGAACAAAATGCAATCACAGCATTTAAATATAAAAGGGGACAGTATCTGTGGCCCTTTTATTGTTAAAGGAGGCTTTCATACTCAGCCCCTGCTCGCAGACCCCCACAACCACTTGGCCAAGGTTTTTGGGAAGAGGCCCTTTTCGTCAACCAGTGAAGGCATTTCTATGAATCTAATAAATCACTCAGTGCTCAATGTTGTCTGCATGCAGTGTAATGTTCAATTGTTCAATCTGGTATGGACTTAAAGGGGAACCCCAATGCCGAAAAAATCGGCGTGGGGGTCCCCCCAGGTCCACACCAGGCCGCTACCCGGCCGGCCAGAAAAGGGGGGATGAGTGCTCCTCTCCTGAGCCGTACCAGGCCGTGTGCCCTCAACATGGTGGGTGCCTTGGGGAAGGGGGGGCGCACGGCCCCCCACCCCAAAGCACCTTGTCCCCATGTTGATGAGGACAAGGGCCTCTTCCCGACAACCCTGGCCGTTGGTTGTCGGGTTCTGCGGGTGGGGGGCTTATCAGAATCCGGGAGCCCCCTTTAATAAGGGGGCCCCCGGATCCTGGCCCCCCACCCTATGTGAATGAGTATGGGGTACAATATACCCCTACCCCTTCACCTGTAAAAAAAAGTAAAAAAAACACAACACACAAGGGTTAAAATAGTTTATTGCACAGCTCCGGGAGTCTTCCGTCTTCGGGGTCTTCTCGCCAGACTCCTCCGCTATCTTCTTCTAGCTCTTTTACTAGCGGAGGAGCCCAGCTTTCTTCCTCGCTGCTGCCCTCTTCTTCCGACTTCGGGGGTCTTGTCCCCCTCTTCGGTTCTTCTGCCGGGCCACCGCACCTTCTTCTAGCTCTTTTACAGGCGGTGGCCCGGTCTTCTGTCGCCGCTGTCGCCACCTTCTGTCGCCACCTTCTGTTCTCTTCTTCTCTTCTTCTCTTCTTCTCTTCAGATGTTGCCTTGTCGCATCCTCCGTTTACAATGGCACCCTTGTGTGTTGTGTTTTTTTGTACTTTATTTTACAGGTGAATGGGTAGGGGTACATTGTACCCCATACTCATTCACATAGGGTGGGGGGCCGGTATCCGGGGGCCCCCTTATTAAAGGGGGCTCCCGGGTTCTGATAAGCCTCCACCCGCAGACCCCGACAACCAACGGCCAGGGTTGTCGGGAAGAGGCCCTTGTCCTCATCAACATGGGGAAAAGGTGCTTTGGGGTGGGGGGGGGGCGTGCGGCCCCCCTTCCCCAAGGCACCCCCCATGTTGAGGGCACGCGGCCTGGTACGGCTCAGGAGGGGGGCGCTCGCTTGTCCCCCCCTTTCCTGGCCGGCCAGGTAGCGTGCTCGGACAAGGGTCTTATGTGGACCTGGGGGGGACCCCCACGCCGATTTTTTCGGCATTGGGGTTCCCCTTTAAGTCCATACTAGATGGCGGGGCCAGCGATGCATCCTTCGTGGGCCCCGCCTACCTGGAGACGCGCTCAAAATGAGCGGACTTTCCTCCACGTGTGTGGGCGAGTCCGTTCATTTAAAAAGTATGGCGGATAGTCCGGCGGACTTAGTAGGCCGTATTAGTCCGCTGAAAAAGTGCCGTGTGTGGGCAAGTAGCCCGTTCGTAAAGTCCGGTGGACAGTCCGGCGGGAAGTCCGCTGGATAGTCCGCTACGTGTGTACATGGCATTAGCCTCCATGGACACTGTTTTAAAGACAAATGCACTCCAAGACTTCAGGGCCCCTTCTTATTACTCCTGGACCTCAGCTCAGCGCTTCCAGATACACTACAGGACACATGATATAGGAAGCAATGACCAGGAGCTTTCTTTAAATTGTTGATACAGGTTGTGAATTGACAAAACTAGACTGTGTTATAACTGGAAAGTCTATTTTCTCTGGAAAGGTGAAGCTTGAGAACAATATTCTCTGCAGACAACACCAATAGTAACAATTTGTAGAAATTATTTTGTGGATGTCAAACAGATTGTGTGTCCTTCAGATAATGTGTCCCTCTCGTCTTTGCTCCACTATGTGCAGCTGATTTTGTAAGTTCTAGGATTCCAATATAAAACTTCAGCTGTCTCATAAGTTACTTGTAGTTACGTACACCATCAAAGAATAGACAACTTCCAAATTTGGGGAATTGGTAAACTTAATTTTTTTAATTAGTCTGAAACTTTGTACACTATATAGATTTGTCCAAAATGCATGGAATCACACCATTCACGTTATCAGATTTATGTGCATTTTATAAATTGATGATTCTCCTAAGATCAGACAGCGCTGCTTAGAAAACACTATATATTGATGATTCTCCTGATTCATACATATATGAACCTTGATAAAACAAAACAGACAAAACCACTATTGAAGTTCTTGATGTTTACCTGAAATTAATGTTACAGTAATCTATAAAATATTCAGAAACTGTCATTGTTTCTCAAAAATGTCAGACGTAAACATGTTTTCATCAGGGCTTTTCTATTTAATTTCAAAGCAAATTGTATACTTCATATTTAAGATTTTGTTTAATCAGCTCAGCATGATTCTATTGATAGTGAATAAGAAAATGGAGATGATAGTTGGAAATTTCATGTGACATTTCCACGCCATGATCTTCCTTTCATCAGAGAATGCATCGCTGATTACTATTTCTCTTTTTTCTTTTGGTAACGATGGAGATAAAGATGTGAAATTAAGGATTATATTGTACATGCATTTGACAAATAACAAAAGTGCTTCACACAAAAATTTGTGCTTGGCTCCAAAAACACAACATAAGCAAACAAACTGTAAATACATATCATTCATAATACAGAAAAAGTGAAGAAAATAAAAATACTGTAATAATGAAGAAAATGCTTGCCCTATATTCATCTATATTGTGAATGTATCAATATTTAACATATTGACTATAAAATCAATTTAAAGTGGTCATATAATTAATTTAACAAGTCTGCATAAATACATTTCTGACATGTGGCAATACAGAAAATCAGGTATCAGTGTCATTTTATTGAGGCGTGTGCTCTGCTATTTCTTTCATGATACAGACAAGAATTTGGGGCTTAACTGATGATGGACTCTCTCCTGTTGAGTCTTGTTTGCCATGACTGTTGCTGCTTTCTTCTCTAAATTTTGACATCCATTCTCCTTTGCCTGCTTCTGCTTCTACATTCTTCTCTGGCATTGCCTGCGCTCAATGTACTTATTCTGGGTCCTGTCACTTCCGAGTCTCATTCTTGTTAATGTTCTTGTAAGTTTCATACTCATAGTTTTCCTGGTTCACACTGTTGTATCAATTCTCTATATTTCAGTACTGTCTCTTAGCTGATTCCTGTATTCTGTCCACCTAGATCCTTTTACTATACATGCCTATGCTTGACTTCGTTTTTTTTTTTTTTCTTTGAACTTTTAGGCTCTGTCTGCTTATTTTTCCTTACTAGTTAATTTGAACTAGATAAGATAGACATAAGTTAAGGTGCAAAACAGGGCCCAGGGAAGGCAAGAGAAATAATAGCAGACTTAATAAAAGTGTAAGCATGTACCTACAAAAGGCTGTCACATATTCCCTTTTTGTTGAGAACTGCAAAAGCTATGTTATTAGGTATGGTGTTGTAAGTACAGTGTGTGGCTGCCCTGGGACTAAAAAAATTTAAGGAGTTATCACATATCTGGTGACAACAGTTATTAATACGGCGCACTCTGGATACGAAAATAAAATAGTGATCAATAAAATGATACTGCTGGGAGGGGGGGGGGGGTATATATGTGAAAGGGGGCAGTAAATCAAACAATATGCTGGTTCAATGACCAATAGTCCGTATAAAACAGCAATTAAAAATCATGTAGTCAAATTTAAATCACGTATCTGGTAGCAGAGCCTGAAATGATGAGGAAGGCCTTACTTACACCTCAGACTCTGAGCCCCTGGTAGCGTGAACAGAAGGCACAAGAGTGCAGAGTGGCTCAAGTGCCTGCAGGTCTTGCCAGTAACAGAGTGTGTATCGACACCAGGCAGGATAGGTCGTCAGTAGGCTTCAGTGCGGCATAAGGGCTGATAAGCAGCTAAAAGATGGCAGACTGGAGCAGGATGGTACTGGTGATAGCAGCCAGGTGAGGAATGTGCTGGTAGCAGACTGTAGAACCGTAGGCACAGCAGGATGTGACAGGCATCAAGGTCAGGCAAGGGTCATACACTGGCAGGACAGATCAGGTACAGAGGAGCAGGCAATAGTGTGGTCTGGGTACAAGCCGGGTCAGGAGCCAATAAGTGCAGTAGAAGCCATGAAGCAGACAGATGTAGACATCAAGGACAAGCCGGAGACAGTGCAAACAGAGTTTAGAGAGTGGAAAGACAAGCTGGATCAGCAAATGGGATCAGGATACAGGATAACAGGAACACAGGGGGTCATTTACTATAGTGTTGTGATGCTAATTTTCCGCCAATTACTGCAAACTAGCATGGATTAGCGCTAAAACGGTATTCAATATAGCTCTAGTAAAAAAAGTACTCCCAAAATCTAATTTACTATAGTTCCCGGAAAACAAATAGTGCCCAAATCCTTACTCTGCTAAAACCTGGAGAATTGCACATGGAAATAATGTTAAGATATAATTGCCTAAATGGTACTGAAATATGCAGTACATTATTTAACCACTTAACGACCGTGCCATAGCCAAATAACGGATACAGCGAGGCTCGATCACTCTGGGAGGGCGTACTATGACATCCTCCCAGTATTGCGCTCCTGTGCGGCCCCTGGGGCATGCGCCTGGGAATATCCGTGACCGCCGAGTCCAGATGACCTGGCGCATCACGGATCATGGTAAATGGCTGCTGATAGCTCTCGTTTATCACGTGATCACTCCGTCAAATGACATATACAGTTCCTCTCTTCCCTCTCTGTACTGATCTGTACAGTGTGAGCGGAGGGGAGAGATCGGGGGCTGCAGCGATGTGAGCTGGATCTTTAGTGCCCACAACTCTGATTTGTGCCCATTCCGGCCTCATCCATCCGTGTTCATCCATCCATCCTTAATCAGCAATACTCATCCATGCTCATCCATCCATCCCTAATTAGCAATACTCATCCATGTTCAGCCATCCATCCTTAATTAGCAATACTCATCAATGCTCATCCATCCATCCATACTCAACAATACTCATCCATCCATCCATCCATCCATACTCAGCAGTACTAATCCTTCCCTGCTCAGCAATCCATCCCTAATCAGCAATACTCATCCATGCTCAGCCATCCATCCATTCTCAGCCACCCCATCCACCTCTATCCATACCCAGCCATACTCAGCCATACCCATCCACCCCCATCCACACTCAGCCATATTCAGCCATACCCAGCCATACTCAACAATATCCAGCCATACCCAGCAATAGGGATGAGCTTGGTGTTCGGGTCAAACGCATGTTCGACTCAAACACTGGGTGTTCGCCCGTTCGGCGAAGCCAGAACTTTGTGAGCTGTTCGTGCCATATTCGTGTGGTGCTCACGGCCCACAATGCACTGCGGCATCACAGTGCATTGCTGGCTGATGATTGGCCAAGCATGCACTATGACCCGCATGCTTGGCCAATCACAGCGCCAGCAGGGAGTAGAGCCATAATTGGCCACAGGCAGGATGTCTGTGGCCAATTATAGCTCAGGGCGTTTAGTACACGCCTCACATGATATAAGGCCGCCTGTGCAGCGGCCTTGTGTAGTGTGTTGCGACGTTCATAGAGAGACAGAGAGGCAGGGACAGTGTCTTCATTTGTTGTGAACCTAGAGCAATTACAGTCAGTGTATTGTGCCCCCTGCACAGTGTACACCTGAAGTTACTCCAATTGCTGCTGTTGTTCTGGTCCTATACCACAAGCAGCTGCAGCAGTTACAGAAGGTGTATTGTGCCACCTGCACAGTATACACCTGAAGCTACCCACAATTGTTGGTGTTGTTATGGTTCTATACCACAGGCAGCTGCAGCAGTTAAAGTCGGTGTATTGTGCCACCTGCACAGTATAAACCTGAAGCTTCCCCCAATTGCTCGTGTTGTTCTGCTCCTATACCACAGGCAGCTTCAGCAGTTACAGTAGGTATATTGTGCCACCTACACCGTATACACCTGAAGCTACCCCCAATTGCTTGTGTTGTTCTGGTCCTATACCACAAGCAGCTGCAACAGTTAAAGTCAGTGTATTGTGCCACCTGCACATTATGCCCCTGAAGCTACCCCCAATTGCTGGTGTTTTTCTGGTCCTATACCACAGGCAGCTGCGGCCGTTACAGTCATTGTATTGTGCAACCTGAACAGTATACACCTGAAGCTATCCCCACTTGCTCGTGTTGTTCTGGTCCCATACCAGAGGCAGCTGCAGCAGTTACAGTCAGTGTATTGTGCCACATGCACAGTATACACCTGAAGCTACCCCCAATTGCTGGTGTTGTTCTGGTTCTATACCACAGGCAGCAGCAGCAGTTACAGTTGGTGTATTGTGCCACCTGCACAGTGTACGGCTGAAGATACCCCAATTGCTGGTGTCATTCTAGTCCTATACCAGAGTCAGCTGCAGCAGTTACAGCAGTTTTATTGTGCCACCTGCACAGTATACACCTGAAGCTACCCCCAATTTCTCGTGTTGTTCTGGTCCTAATCCACAGGCAGCTGCAGCAGTTACAGTCAGTGTATTGTGCCACCTGCACAGTATACACCTGGAGCTACCCCCAATTGCTCGTGTTGTTCTGGTCCTATACCACAGACAGCTACAGCAGTTACAGTCAGTGTATTGTGCCACCAGCACAGTGTACACCTGAAGCTACCCTCACTTGCTCGTGTTGTCCTTGTCCTATACCACAGTCAGCTGCAGCAGTTACAGTCAGTGTATTATGCCCCCTTCACAGTGTTTACCTGAAGCTACCTCAATTACTGGAGTTGTTCTGCTGCTATACCATAGGCAGCTGCAGCAGTTACAGTTATGTATTGTGCCACCCGCACAATATACAACTGAAGCTACCCCCAATTGCTCATGTTGTTCTGGTCCTATTCCAGAGGCAGCTGCAGCACTTACAGTCGGTGTATTGTGCCACCTGCACCGTATACACCTGAAACTACCCCCAATTGCTTGTGTTGTTGTGGTCCTTTACCACAGGCAGCTGCAGCAGTTAAAGTAGGTGTATTGTGCCACCTGTACAGTATACACCAGAAGCTACCCCCATTTGCTTGTGTTCTTCTGGTCCTATACCACAGGCAGCAGCAGCAGTTACAGTTGGTTTATTGTGCCACCTGCACAGTGTACGGCTGAAGATACCCCAATTGCTGGTGTCATTCTGGTCCTATACCACAGGCAGCTGCAGCAGTTACAGTAGGTTTATTGTGCCACCTGCACAGTATACACCTGAAGCTACCCCCAATTTCTCATGTTGTTCTGGTCCTATTCCACAGGCAGCTGCAGCAGTTACAGTCAGTGTATTGTGCCACCTGCACAGTATACACCTGAAGCTACCCAAAATTTCTGGTGTTGTTCTGGTCCTATACCAAAGGCAGCTGCCGCAGTTACAGTCAGTGTATTGTGCCACCTGCACAGTATACACCTGAAGCTACCCCTAATTGCTCATGTTGTTGTGGTCCTATACCATAGGCAGCTACAGCAATTAAAGTCAGTTTATTGTGCAACCTGCACAGTATACATCTGAAGCTACCCCCAATTGTTCGTGTTGTTCTGGTCCTATACCACAGGCAGCTGCAGCATTTACAGCCGGTGTATTGTGCCATCTGCACAGTATACACCTGAAGCTACCCCCAATTGCTTGTATTGTTGTGGTCCTTTACCACAGGCAACTGCAGCAGTTACAGTCGGTGTATTGTGCCACCTGCACAGTGTACGGCTGAAGATACCCCAATTGCTGGTGTCATTCTGGTCCTATACCACAGGCAGCTGCAGCAGTTACAGGAGGTGTATTGTGCCACCTGCATAGTATACACCTGAAGCTACCCCCAGTTGCCACAGGCAGCTGCAGCAGTTACAGTTGGTGCATTGTGCCACCTGCACAGTATACACCAGAAGCTACCCCCATTTGCTCATGTTGTTCTGGTCCTATCCCACAGGCAGCTGCCTCAGTTACCGTTGGTGTATTGTGCCACCTGCACAGTGTATGGCTGAAGGTACCCCAATTACTGGTGTTGTTCTGGTCCTATACCACAGGTAGCTGCAGCAGTTACAGTCGGTGTATTGTGCCATCAGCACAGTGTACACCTGAAGCTACCCCCACTTGCTCTTGTTGTCCCGGTGTATTATGCCCCTTGCACAGTGTTTACCTGAAGCTACCCCAATTACTGGAGTTGTTCTGGTGCTATACCATAGGCAGCTGCAGCAGTTGCAGTAGGTGTATTGTGCCACCTGCACAGTATACACCAGAAGCTACCCCCATTTGCTTGTGTTGTTCTGGTCCTTTACCACAGGCAGCTGCAGCAGTTACAGTTGCTGTATTGTGCCACCTGCACAGTGTACGGCTGAAGATACCCCAATTGCTGGTGTCATTCTGGTCCTATTCCATAGGCAGCTTCAGCAGTTACAGCTGGTGTATTGTGCCCCCTGCACAGTGTACACCAGAAGCTACTACATTTACTGGTGTTGTTATGGTGCTATACCACAGGCAGCTGCAGCAGTTACAGACAGTGAATTCTGCCACCTGCACAATGTACACCTGAAACTACCCCCAATTGCTCATGTTGTTCTAGTCCTATACTATAGGCAGCTGCAGCAGTTACAGTCGGTGTATTGTGCCACCTGCTCAGTGTTTACCTGAAGCTACCCCAAATACTGGTGTTGTTCTGGTCCTATACCACAGACAGCTGCAGCAGTTATAGTCTGTGTATTGTGCAACCTGCACAATGTACACCTGAAGCTACCCCCAATTGCTGGTGTTGTTCTAGTCCTATTCCACGGGCAGCTGCAGCAGTTACATTCAGTGTATTGTGCCCCCTGCACAGAGTTTACCTGGAGCTACTCCAATTACGTGTGTGGTTCTGGTGCTATACCACAGAGAGCTGCAGCAGTTACAGTGTATTGTGCCACCTGCACAGTGTACACCTGAAGCTACCCCAATTGCTGGTTTTGTTCTAGTCCTATACCACAGGCAGCTGCAGCAGTTAGAGTCTGTGTATTGTGCCCCCTGCCCACTGTTTACCGGAAGCTACTCCATTTACTGGTGTTGTTATGGTGCTATACCGTAGGCAGCTGCAGCAATTACAGGCAGTGTATTGTGCCACCTGCACAATGTACACCTGATACTACCCCCAATTGCTTGTGTTGTTCTAGTCCTATACCATAGGCATCTGCAGCAGTTACAGTCAGTGTATTGTGCCCCCTGCACAGTGTTTAAATTAAGCTACTCCAATTACTTGTGTGGTTCTGGTGCTATACCACAGACAGCTGCAGCAGTTACAGTCAGTGTATTGTGCCACCTGCACAGTGTACACCTGAAGCTACCCCAATTGCTGGTGTTGTTCTAGTCCTATACCACAGGCAGCTGCAGCAGTTACAGTGGGTGTATTGTGCCCACTGCACAGTGTACACCTGAAGCTACTCCATTTACTGGTGTTGTTCTGGTCCTATACCAAAGGCAGCTGCAGCAGTTACAGTCGGTGTATTGTGTCACCTGCACAGTGTACACCTGAAGCTACCCCCAGTTGCTTGTGTTGTTCTTGTCCTGTACCATAGGCAGCTGCAGCAGTTACAGTTGGTGTATTATGCCCCTGCACAGTTTTTACCGGAAGCTACCCCAATTACTGGAGTTGTTCTGGTGCTATACCACAGGCAGCTGCAGCAGTTAAAGTCGGTGTATTGTGCCCCGTGCCCAGTGTTTACCTGAAGCTACCCCAATTACTGGTGTTGTTCTGGTCCTATACTACAGGCAGCTGCAGCAGTTACAGTCAGTGTATTGTGCCACCTGCACCGTGTACCTGAAGCTACCCCCAATTGCTCGTGTTCTGGTCCTATACCACAGGCAGCTGCAGCAGTTAAAATTGGTGTGTTGTGCCACCTGCACAGTATACACCTGAAGCTACCTCCAGTTGCTTGCGTTGTTCTGCTCCTATACCACAGGCAGCTTCAGCAGTTGCAGTCGGTGTATTGTGCCACCTGCACTGTATACACCTGAAGCTACCTCCAATTGCTTGCGTTGTTGTGGTCCTATACCACAGACAGCTGCAGCAGTTACGTTGGTGTACTGTGCCACCTGCACAGCATACACCTGAAGCTACCCCCATTTGCTGGTGTTGTTCTGGTCCTATACCACAGTCAGCTGCAGCAGTTACAGTTGGTGTATTGTGCCACCTGCACAGTGTACGGCTGAAGCTACCCCAATTGCTGGTCTTGTTCTGGTCCTATACCAAAGACAGCTGCAGTAGTTACAGTCGGTGTATTGTGTCACCTGCACAGTGTACACCTGAAGCTACCCCCAGTTTCTTGTGCTGTTCTTGTCCTGTACCACAGGCAGCTGCAGCAGTTACAGTTGGTGTATTATGCTCCCTGCACAGTTTTTACCTGAAGCTACCCCAATTACTGGAGTTGTTCCGGTGCTATACCACAGGCAGCTGCAGCAGTTATAGTCTGTGTATTGTGCCCCCTGCACAATGTACACCTGAAGCTACCCCCAATTGCTGGTGTTGTTCTGGTCCTATACAACAGGCAGCTGCAGCAGTTACAATCAGTGTATTGTGCCCCCTGCACAGTGTACACCTGAAGCTACTCCATTTACTGGTGTTGGTCTGGTCCTATACCAAAGGCAGCTGCAGCAGTTACAGTCGGTATGTTGTGCCCCCTGCTCAGTGTACACCTGAAGCTACTCCATTTACTGGTGTTGTTATGGTGCTATACCGTAGGAAGGTGCAGCAGTTACAGTCAGTGTATTGTGCCACCTGCACAATGTATACCTGAAACTACCCCCAATTGCTCGTGTTGTTCTAGTCCTATACCATAGGCAGCTGCAGCAGTTACAGTCGGTGTATTGTGTCACCTGCGCAGTGTACACCTGAAGCTACCCCCAGTTGCTTGTGTTGTTCTTGTCCTGTAGCATAGGCAGCTGCAGCAGTTACAGTTGGTGTATTATGCCCCCTGCACAGTTTTTACCTGAAGCTACCCCAATTACTGGAGTTGTTCCGGTGCTATACCACAGGCAGCTGCAGCAGTTATATTCTATGTATTGTGCCACCTGCACAATGTACACCTGAAGCTACCCCCAATTGCTGGTGTTGTTCTGGTCCTATACAACAGGCAGCTGCAGCAGTTACAATCAGTGTATTGTGCCCCCTGCACAGTTTTTACCTGAAGCTACCCCAATTACTGGTGTTGTTCTGGTCCTATACCACAGGCAACTACATCAGTTACAGTTGGTGTATTGTGCCACCTACACAGTGTACACCTGAAGCTACCTCCAATTGCTTGTGTTGTTCTTGTCCTATACCACAGGCAGCTGCAGCAGTTACAGTTTGTGTATTATTATTCCCCCGTGCACAGTGTTTACCTGAAGCTACTCCAATTACTTGTGTTGTTCTGGTGCTATACCACAGACAGCTGCAGCAGTTACAGTCAGTGTATTGTGCCACCTGCACAGTGTACACCTGAAGCTAGCCCAATTGCTGGTGTTGTTCTAGTCCTATACCACAGGCAGCTGCAGGAGTTACAGTCGGTATATTGTGCCCCCTGCTCAGTGTACACCTGAAGCTACTCCATTTACTGGTGTTGTTATGGTGCTATACCACAGGAAGGTGCAGCAGTTACAGTCAGTGTATTGTGCCACCTGCACAATGTACACCTGAAACTACCCCCAATTGCTAGTGTTGTTCTAGACCTATACCATAGGCAGCTGCAGCAGTTACAGTCAGTGTATTGTGCCCCCTGCCCAGTTTTTACCTGAAGCTACCACAATTACTGGTGTTGTTCTGGTCCTATACCACAGGCAGCTGCAGCAGTTACAGTCGGTGTATTGTGCGACCTGCACCGTGTACACCTGAAGCTACCCCCAATTGCTCGTGTTGTGGTCCCATACCACAGGCAGCTTCAGCAGTTACAGTCGGTGTATTGTGCCACCTGCACTGTTTACACCTGACGCTACACCCAATTGCTTGTGTTGTTGTGGTCCTATACCACAGGCAGCCGCAGCAGTTAAAGTTGGTGTATTGTGCCACCTGCACAGTATACACCTGAAGTTACCCCCATCTGCTCGTGTTGTTCTGGTCCTATACCACAGTCAGCTGCAGCAGTTACAGTTGGTGTATTGTGCCACCTGCACAGTGTACGGCTGAAGCTACCCCAATTGCTGGTGTTGTTCTGGTCCTGTACCAAAGGCAGCTGCAGCAGTTACAGTCGGTGTATTATGTCACCTGCACAATGTACACCTGAAGCTACCCCCAGTTTCTTGTGTTGTTCTTGTCCTGTACCATAGGCAGCTGCAGCAGTTACAGTTGGTGTATTATGCCCCTGCACAGTTTTTACCGGAAGCTACCCAAATTACTGGAGTTGTTCTGGTGATATACCACAGGCAGCTGCATCAGTTATAGTCTGTGTATTGTGCCACCTGCACAATGTACACCTGAAGCTACCCCCAATTACTGGTGTTGTTCTAGTCCTATACCACAGGCAGCTGCAGCAGTTACAATCAGTGTATTGTGCCCCATGCACAGTTTTTACCTGAAGCTACCCCAATTACTGGCGTTGTTCTGGTGCTATACAACAGGCAGCTACATCAGTTACAGTTGGTGTATTGTGCCACCTGCACCGTGTACACCTGAAGCTACCCCCAATTGCTGGTGTTGTTCTAATCCTATACCAAAGGCAGCTGCAGTAGTTACAGTCAGTGTATTGTGCCCCCTGCACAGTGTACCCCTGAAGCTACTCCCAATTGCTGGTGTTGTTCTAGTCCTATACCACAGGCAGCTGCAGCAGTTACATTCAGTGTATTGTGCCCCCTGCACAGTGTTTACCTGAACCTACTCCAATTACTTGCGTTGTTCTGGTGCTATACCACAGACAGCTGCAGCAGTTACAGTCAGTGTATTGTGCCACCTGCACAGTGTACACCTGAAGCTACTCCATTTACTGGTGTTGTTATGGTGCTATACCACAGGAAGGTGCAGCAGTTACAGTCAATGTATTGTGCCACCTGCACAATGTACACCTGAAACTACCCCCAATTGCTAGTGTTGTTCTAGTCCTATACCATAGGCAGCTGCAGCAGTTACAGTCGGTGTATTGTGCCACCTGCACCGTGTACACCTGAAGCTACCCCCAATTGCTCGTGTTGTGGTCCCATACCACAGGCAGCTGCAGCAGTTAAAGTTGGTGTGTTGTGCCACCTGCACAGTATACACCTGAAGCTACCCCCCATTGCTCGTGTTGTTCTGCTCCTATACCACAGGCAGCTTCAGCAGTTACAGTTGGTGTATTGTGCCACCTGCACTGTTTACACCTGAAGCTACACCCAGTTGCTTGTGTTGTTGTGGTCCTATACCACAGGCAGCCGCAGCAGTTAAAGTTGGTGTATTGTGCCACCTGCACAGTATACAACTGAAGCTACCCCCATTTGCTGGTGTTGTTCTGGTCCTATACCAAAGACAGCTGCAGCAGTTACAGTCGGTGTATTGTGTCACCTGCACAGTGTACACCTGAAGCTACCCCCAGTTGCTTGTGTTGTTTTTGTCCTGTACCATAGGCAGCTTCAGCAGTTACAGTTGGTGTATTATGCCCCTGCACAGTTTTTACCGGAAGCTACCCCAATTACTGGAGTTGTTCTGGTGCTTTACCAAAGGCAGCTGCAGCAGTTACAATCAGTGTATTGTGCCACCTGCACAGTGTACACCTGAAGCTACCCCAATTGCTGGGGTTGTTCTAGTCCTATACCACAGGCAGCTGCAGCAGTTACAATCAGTGTATTGTGCCCCATGCACAGTGTTTACCTGAAGCTACCCAATTACTGGTGTTGTTCTGGTGCTATACGACAGGCAGCTACATCAGTTACAGTTGGTGAATTGTGCCACCTGTACAGTGTACACCTGAAGCTACCCCAGTTGCTGGTGTTGTTCTAATCATATAACAAAGGCAGCTGCAGTAGTTACAGCCACTGTATTGTGCCCCCTGCACAATGTACACCTGAAGCTACTCCCAATTGCTGGTGTTGTTCTAGTCCTATACCAAAGGCAGCTGCAGCAGTTACATTCGGTGTATTGTGCCCCCTGCACAGTGTTTGCCTGAAGCTACTCCAATTACTTGCGTTGATCTGGTGCTATACCACAGACAGCTGCAGCAGTTACAGTCATTGTATTGTGCCACCTGCACAGTGTACACCTGAAGCTACCCCAATTGCTGGGGTTGTTCTAGTCCTATACTACAGACAGCTGCAGCAGTCACAGTCAGTGTATTGTGCCCCCTGCCCACTGTTTACCGGAAACTACCCCAATTACTGGAGTTGTTCTGGTGCTATACCACAGGCAGCTGCAGCAGTTACAGACGGTGTATTGTGCCAGCTGCACAGTGTACACATGAAGATACTCCAATTGCTGTTTTTTTTTCTGGTGCTATACCACAGGCAGCTGCAGCAGTTACACTCAGTGTATTGTGCTCCCTGCACAGTGTACACCTGAAGCTACCCCAATTGCTGGTTTTGTTCTGGTGCTATTCCACAGACAGCTGCAGCAGTTACAGTCGGTGAATTGTGCCACCTGCACAGTGTACACCTGAAGCTACCCCCAATTGCACGTGTTCTTCAGATCCTATACCAGAGACAGGCAGCTGCAGTAATTACAGTCGGTGTATTGTGTCATCTGCTCAGTGTGCACCTAAAGCTACCCAAATTGCTGGTGTTCTCATTTTCCTGCAGGCCATTAGTATGTCTAGAAGACCAACAAGGAGAGGCAGACAGTCATGAGCCAATAAAAGAGGGCAAGCAGGTTCTGTGTCTAGAGACAACAGTGCTGGTCTTGGACGCGGTGCATCGTCATCAGCACGTGGCCATGGCTTTTCCTTATTTTCGGCAGCTGGACGTGTTGAGCCACAACATGCCGAAGACTTGGTAGAGTGGATGACAAAGTTCTCCTCATCCTCCTCAACATCTATCACCCAGGCTCAGGGTATTGGCAAAGCAGCTGCCAAAGCAGCCTCTTCCCTCGTCTCAATGGCATCAGTCACTCCTTCTCTAGATCTACCATGTCCTCCTGAGGAGTCCACCGAACTGTATGAGCACAGTGTTGGATACATGCTCCAGCAGGATGCCCGGTGTTTTAAAGGCTCTGATGATGATACTCAGCTAGAGGAAGGCAGTAGCATGAGCCTAGAGAGAGGGGATGCTCAAGAAGGACAGCAATCTGGCAGTCATGTTCCACCAGCTGCAGCATACTGCCAGGTTTTCTCCAGTGATGAAGAGGGGGGATGATGAGGTCACTGACTTCAAGTGGGTGCCTGATAGGAGAGAGGAGGAGAGGGAGGAGGAGGAGGGGGCACATCTCCAATGAGACAGGATGCTCTCCAGGGGCCAGCTTAAGGGCAGCACATCGACTGAATCACACCGCAGAGCTCTGCTAAAAGTTCTTTGGTGTGGGTCTTTTTTGAGACAAGTGCATCAGATCGCACCTCTGCTATTTGCAACATATGTCTCAAGCGTATCTCGCTTGGGAAAAACAGCCACTTCGGCACCACATGCTTGACCAGACATATGTTGACCTGCCATGCAGTTGTTTGGCAAGCTTACCTTAAAGACCCTCACCAAAGAACAAAGAGGACCTCTCCTTGCTCCTCATCAGTTGATATCTCCAACCCCACTATACCTTCAGTCCTCTCTGATACCTGCACTGAGACCAATGAAGGTGTATAATTAGCTGTGTCACAGCCATGTACTTGCGGGCACTCTGCTAGCAGTACACCGACGTCTGACTGTACCAGGCAAATTTTCCTGCCCCAGCTGCTGGACCGTCAAAAGAAGTTCACACCCAGCCATCCACATGCCCAGCAGTTGAATGCTAGCTTTGCTAAATTGCTAGCACTTCAACTCCTGCCTTTTCAGTTGGTAGACTCTGCCCTTTCCGTGAGTTTGTGCAATGTGCAGTTCCTCAGTGCCAGGTTCCCAAATGTCACTTTTTCTCACAGAAGGCGATTCCGGCTCTCTACCAGCACGTGTAAGGCAGTGTACTGCCTCACTGTACAGGGCGGTCAGCATTAAGGTGCATATTACCGCTGACTCATGGCCCAGCAGTCATGGACAGGGACATTACCTTTTCGTTATCTTTCACGGTGCATAGGGTCACTCTTCTGGCAGCTGGGAAGGATGCAGGACAAGGTGCAGTAGTGTTGGAGGTTGTTCCGCCACCACGCCTACAAAATGCTACTACTTGTTGTGACACACCTCTCTCCTCCACCCTCTCCTCTTCTTCTTCCTCCATGGCCTCTTCCTGTGCTTTGTCCTCAGAACCAGCGGTGCTCTGGAGGCGTTCAAGGGGCTACGCAAGTACGCAGGCAAAAAAGATGCCTTGCCGTGCTTCTGCTGGTGTGCTTGGGGGACAAGATCCACACTGGGGCAGATATTCTGTCAGCTCTGCAGGGTCAGGCTGAGAGGTGGTTGACGCCACGCCTGCTTAAGCCAGGAATGGTGGTTTGCGACAATGGCAACAACCTCCTCTCTGCCCTCAGACAGGGACAACTGACCCATGTGCCCTATGTGGCTCACGTGCTTAACTTGGTGGTGTAGCAGTTCTTGGGCAGGTACCCAGCCTTACAGGATGTCCTGAGGCAGACCAGGAAAGTCTGTGTTCATTTGTGCCGGTCATGTAATGCCAGTGCTCGGCTGGCTGAGATCCAAAAGGAGTTAAACCTGCCCAAGAACTGCCTTATCTGTGACATGCCCACCAGGTGGAACTCAACATTGGCCATGCTGCAGCAGCTGCACACGCAGCAGAGGGCCATCAATGAGTACCTGTGCGACTAAGGCACCAAGACAGGGTCAGAGGAGCTTGTTTTTTTTCCACACTAGTGGGCCATGATCAGGGATGCATGCACTGTCCTGTCACCATTTGAGGAGGCCACGAGGATGGTGAGCAGTTACAGTGCATGCATCAGTGACACTGTACCTCTTGTCCACCTGTTGGAGCATATGCTGCTTTGAATAATGGACAGGGCACTTGAGACAGAACAGACGCAGGAAGAGGAGGACTTCCTTGCCTCTCAAGGCCCCCTTTATCCAGACAGTGTTCCTGCTGTGCCACTGATCACACAGATTGACACGTCAGCAAGATTGACACGTCGCTGGACCCGTCACATGGTATGGACTTAAAGGGGAAGCTCTACGCCGAAAAAACGGCGTGGGGGTCCCCCCAGGTCCATATAAGAGCCTTATCCGAGCCTGGCCGGTCAGGAAAGGGGGTGGGCAAGAGCGAGCGGCCCCCCTCCTGAGCCGTACCAGGCCGCGTGTCCTCAACATGGGTGGTGCTTTGGGGAAGGGGGGCCGCGCGGCCCCCCCACCCCAAAGCACCTTGTACCATGTTGATGAGGACAAGGGCCTCTTCCCGACAACCCTGGCCATTGGTTGTCGGGGTCTGCGGGCAGGGAGCTTATCGGAATCCGGGAGCCCCCTTTAATAAGGGGGCCCCCCGATACTGCCCCCCCCCACCCTATGTGAATGAGTATGGGGTACAATGTACCCCTACCCATTCACCTGTGAAAAAAATGTAAATAAAACACAACACACAAGGGTTAAAAATAATTTATTGCACAGCTCCGGTGGTCTTCTTCCGTCTTGGGGGGGCTTCTCGCCGGACTCCTCCGCTATCTTCTGCTCTTTTGCTAGCTCTTTTACTAGCGGAGGAGCCTGGCTTTCTTCTTCGTCGCCGCCCGGGGGTCTTCTTCCGACTTTGGGGGTCTTGTCCCCCTCTTCGGTTCTTCTTGCCGGGCCTCCGCTTTCTTCCTTTAGCTCTTTTACTAGCGGTGGCCAGGTCTTCTGTCGTTTGATCGTGTGTACGCGGCATAAGCGTCATTAAAATCAGTGCTCCCGAAAAAACGGCCCTTTTAAAAAGAGTTAAAAAAGAGTAAAAAGAATTTGTTTCTTGAGGTGCTAAAATGGCAGGGTGGTACAAAATCCCTTCAAATTACCCCTTCCCCCTCTCAAGAGAAGTAGCAGAATGTATTTTGAGGTGTAATTCTATATATACATAGCATGTTTGAGCACTATATAATTTAGTGGCAACTTTTTGTAAAAAAAGAAAAAAAAAAAAGAAAAAGAAAAATTAAACATGCCTATCAGAAAATAGCTTGGGGTTTCTACAAAAGGGGTAATTTGGGGGGGGGGGGTGGTGAACTGTCCTGGCATTTTATGCACGACATTAAAAGCTTATGCCACACATCACCCACTCTTCTAATCACATACATGAAAAAAAATGTTTGGGTAGAAAATTACTTTGAACCCCCAAAATGTATATATTTTTTTTACAGCAAAGGTCTTACAATTTTAATTTATATTGCCCAAATGTTTGGTAAAAAATAAAAGATGATCTTATGCTGAGTACATAGATAGCAAACATGATATGATTTAAAATTACGCAAAACCATGCAGTGGCGACAAACTACATACATTTTTAACCACTTGCCGCCCGCCCTATAACAAATAGACGGTGGCAAAGTGGTTGCATAATCCTGACCGGACGTCATATGACGTGATCAGGATTATGAGCCGCTGCGCGCCCCCAGGGGCGCGCATCGCGGCGATCGTTGTTGCGGGGTGTCAGTCTGATACCCGGCAACTACGATCTCGGTAAAGAGTCTCCGACGGAGACTCTTTACCACGTGATCAGCCGTGTCCAATCACGGCTGATCACAATGTAAATAGGAAAAGCCGGTGATCGGCTTTTCCTCACTCGCGTCTGGCAGATGCGAGTAGAGGAGAGCCGATCGGCTGCTCCTCTGACAGGGGGGGTCTGTGCTGATCGATTATCAGCACAGCCCCCCCGAGGATACCCACACTGGACCACCAGGGACGCCACCAGACCACCAGGGATGCCCAGGACAAGGTATGCCACCCTAGACCACCAGGGATTCCAGTCAGTGCCACAATGGATGCCAATCAGTGCCCATAATGGATGCCAATCAGTGCCCACAATGGGCATCACTGATTGGCATGCATTATTGATTGGCACTGATTGGCATCCATTAGTACAATATATTATAATACAATGCCGCCTATCAGTTCCCATCTGTGCCGCCTATCAGTGCCCATCCATGCCACCTATCAGTGCCCATCCATGCCCACCTGTGCCGCCTACCCATGCCCACCTGTGCCGCCTACCCATGCCCACCTGTGCCGACTAACCCATGCCCACCTGTGCCACCTATCCATGCCCATCCATGCCAATCCATGCCAGCTAACAGTGCCAATTTGTGCCACCTATCAGTGCCCATCCGTGTCGCCCATCAGTACCACCCATCAGTGCCGCCTATCAGTGCCACATATCGGTGTCCATCAATGCCACCTCATCAGTGCCACTTCATTGGTGCCACCCCATTTTCGGTATTTTTTTATTTGTTTAGCAAAAAATAAAAACCGCAGAGGTGATCAAATACCACCAAAAGAAAGCTCTATTTGTGGGAAAAAAATGATAAAAATTTTATTTGGGTACAGTGTAGCATGACCGCGCAATTGTCATTCAAAGTGCGACAGCGCTGAAAGCTCAAAATTGGTCTGGGCAGGAAGGTGTTTAAGTGCCTGGTATTGAAGTGGTTAAAAGCCTTTACAAGTTACCACTTTAGATTTACATTGGAGGTCTACTGCTAGAATTACTGCCTTTGATCTGAGGTTCACAACAATACCTCATATGCATGGTGCAATTGCTGTTTACATACGATACAGCGTGGGGGTGTGGGGGACAGGAGTGCTTTAATTATTTTTATTTTTAATAATTATTTGTTTTGCTTTTTTATTTAATTTTGACACTGTTCCTTTTTTTTATCATTTTTATTGTTATCACAGGGAATGTAAATATCCCCTATGATGGCAACAAAAGAACATCGCTCTAGGCAGACATCTCATAATGCATCCCACCTGCTGATGGAAACAGGTGCTGGCTCTGCATGTAGGAATGAAT
Source organism: Lithobates pipiens (assembly GCF_037356315.1). Classification (NCBI taxonomy): domain Eukaryota; kingdom Metazoa; phylum Chordata; class Amphibia; order Anura; family Ranidae; genus Lithobates; species Lithobates pipiens. The sequence continues at coordinate 521,430,710 of NW_027507748.1, read as the reverse complement.
TGAAGAATGATAGCAATAGGTAGTGACAGGTACTCTTTTTATTTAATTTGGAGTCTATTAGATGCTAGATTTCTGCCCTGCATCCACCCACTTCTAATAATGGGCTGAATAAAATAAAAAGAACTTAACAGATTCCTCCATTCACATTAATCGATGTAGAAATCTCTGCCAAGAAAAGTTCATAAAAATACATGCCGAAGCATAGGGGCGATCCACCCCTATGTCCTCCCCTGCCCCTATGCTTTGGCATGTACGCTCTTTTTTAAATGTGGTGGTGTAATCACCTCCTATAGCGCTGGAGTCATGAATTTATGTGTTGTGAAAGCAAACCCTGTTGAGGCAAAATACATAAATCTGCCCTGCAGCAGAATGGCGTAACTGCAAAGAAAACAATGGTAACAATAAATCACAGTATCAATAAAACATTAAATCAATAAAACAACTTTGTTTCATTGCAATTTGTGCCAAAAAAAAATATATATATATATATATATATATATAATATATATAACGAAGCATAGGGGCAATCCACCCCTAATGTCCACCCCTGCCCCATGCTTCAGCATATATGCTCTTTTTTAACTGTGGTAGTGAAATCACATACTACAGCGCTGGGGTCATGGATTTATGTATCTTGAGAGCAAACCATGTTGCTGTCAAAATAAATAAATCTGTGCTGCAGCTGAATGGCATACCTCCAAAGCAAATAATGGTTAACAATAAAACACAGTAACATTACAGTATAACAGTAGCCGGGGCGGAATGACCATTCAGCAACTCTGGCACTGCCCGAGGGCCCTGGGCCACTAGGGGGCCCCATCAGGGTTGCCAGCTTCGGTAAAACCAGGGACAGTATGCAAAAATCTTGTTTTTTTTACATCTGCCATCTGAAATGTCCCTTGCCGACATCCTTTTGGTCTAAAAATCCCGAGATTATAGCTGCGCCACCCTTCCAGTAGCTTCTCAGCCAATAGAAACATATCTGTGTGTACATGTATGTGTAACCTGTGTGATTTTATTCTGTGTATGTGTGTGTTTGTGTATACTGTGTGGCCCCATAATCTCTGATTGCCTAGGGGCCCCATAATCTCCTATTGCCTGGGGGACCCATGAGTTGTCAGTCTGCCCTTGACAGTAGGACATACCTGCAAAGCAAACACAATAAAACACAGTAACAATAAAACACTGAAGAAATAGAATTGTGAGGTATTCTCACACCAATAATGTATTGACGTCAATAATTAAACAAATTAAACTATGGTTGCAGCAAACCACCGACAGGGGTACAAACCCTCCCCAGGTGCATAGATGGGGATTCCCTGATGAAGTCACGTGACTAGTGATGATACGCATAGGAATACAACAGGAATACAACCGGAAGTGACGTCCGCAGCACGAGCGCGACGCTCATTTTGTATTACATTTTGTTTTGTTGTTAAATGTGAGTACCCAGGATTTTTTTCCTTTTTATCAATAAATGTGAATATTATTACATACTTCACTATTGGAGTTTCTTCTTCCTTTTATGGTAACCATGCTATAGTGCCTAGTGGGGGATTTATCTGCAGTGTTTGAAGCAGTATCCAGCCCATATCCCAGGAGTTACTAATGCTGTTTATCTTACAGTAGTAAGGTAAGGTGGCCACTGCACCTATTGTGTGAACACACTAAGGCCGCGTACACACGGGCGGATTGTCTGCCCAACTAAGTTCGTCAGACAATCCGACAGACAGTCCGTCCAACTTTTGAATGAACGGACTTGACCACACACGATGAACAGACAGTCCGCTGAAAGCTTGCGCGATGACGTACGGCACGTACGACGGGACTAGAAATAGGAAGTCCAAGACACAGCAAAGCACCCTTTGGGCTCCTTCTGCTGGCTTTTCAGACTTCAGCTTAATTTGTCCGTTTACTGCGGCGCAGTCTACCTGTGAGGTTTGTATCTGTCTTTCGGTACACGTGGATCAGTCGAACCTGTTGTTAGGCGCTTCTGGTCCGCTCGTTTCTGGGTTTCAGGTCGTTCTTCATAGGTCTGGCTGTTCTTCAGTGCGTTCAGTTGAGCTTGTTTGTCGAGCCGACCGTTTCAAAGCCATGGAGAGTAGACGTACTCGGGAACGAGTTTGTGCTATATTGGGGCTTGGTGTTGGGGTTAATACTTTGACCCAAGCCCAGTCTGTGAACAGGGTGAGGAGGAGTTCATGGACAAAGAATTGGTTGCGCCAGCGTGACCAATTCTCGCATATGCCTTTACTCCGTGAGATCCGTGAGAATAATCCTGATGATTTCAGGAATTATCTCAGGATGACGGACCCCGTTTTTCACCATCTGCTGGCTTTGCTGACCCCTTATATCAGCAGGCAGGATACCTGCATGCGGCAAGCCATCACTCCGGAGCAGAGGCTCGTCGCCACGTTGCGCTACTTGGCGACAGGGAGAAGCCTTCAGGACCTCAAGTTCTCGACAGGCATCTCCCCCGAGGCTCTGGGGATCATTATTCCAGAGACCTGTTCTGCCATTATTCGGGTCCTGCAGAAGGAATATATGACGGTAAGTTTGTTCTTTTAATATTGCATTATATGCATTGTATGTTTGTATTCATTTCATCATGACTTTTAATATCCATGACAGGAATATGATGTGAATGTCCCCTTTATATGAATGCATGCATTTTTTTTTTTTGTTTTTTTTGTTTTTTTGATGGTTTTTTTTTTTTGTTTTTTTTGTGTCATTTTTTTGAGCTTTTTACCTTTTTGTGTCCCACGTGCATATTTGCTTTCACTAACGTCCTCAGCATTCAATCCTGGGCCCCTATACACCCACAGCTGAGACTGTTTTTCTCTATAATTCATATTGTCAGCTCCATTGTACTATTTTACTGGCCCCCCCACCCTTTGTATACTCTTTGTATACACCCTTTGTGTGTGTGTGTGTGTATATATAGATATAGATATATAGATATATAGATATATAGATAGAGATATATATGGATTGTCAACTCATTAATTAGTCACCCCACTCAAATTGGTTGCAGGTATTGTCTACTCATTAATTAGTCCCCCCACCCCACTCAAATTGGTTGCAGGTATTGTCTACTCATTAATTAGTCCCCCCACCACACTCAAATTGGTTGCAGGTATTGTCTACTCATTAATTAGTCCCCCCACCCCACTCAAATTGGTTGCAGGTATTGTCTACTCATTAATTAGTCCCCCCACCCCACTCAAATTGGTTGCAGGTATTGTATACTCATTAATTAGTCCCCCCATCCCACTCAAATTGGTTGCAGGTATTGTCTACTCATTAATTAGTCCCCCCACCCCACTCAAATTGGTTGCAGGTATTGTCTACTCATTAATTAGTCCCCCCACCCCACTCACCCACCTAACTTATGTCACCTGGTCCATCAGAGGGCTGATTAATCTGTGAATTGGGCCGTCTATTTTTATTTTTATTTTTGCAGAAAAAAATGTGCAATATTTCTGTTTAACTGTTGTTCCAAAATGTTTTTGAGTTTTATTTGTTATGAATTGTTTTTATTTAATGACTAATTTTTTTTTCCTGTGTTTGACTCCCCAGTTTCCTTCCACGCCACAGGAATGGCAGACTGTGGCTTCCCAATTCGCTACCCGTTGGGACTTTCCCAACTGCGGAGGGGCGATCGACGGGAAACATGTGAGGATTGTGCCCCCACCCCATTCGGGGTCCTACTATTGGAATTATAAGGGGTTCCATAGTGTGGTGCTAATGGTGGTGGTGTCAGCACAATGTGACTTTCTTTATGTGGATGTGGGGAAGAACGGCCGGATGTCTGACGGAGGAGTCTTTAGGCAGACCGAGTTCTGCCACCGTCTCATCACTGGTGGCCTGGACTTGCCACCAGATGCCGAGAATGTGGAGGGTCTACCGTTTGTGTTTCTAGCGGATGAAGCGTTCGGTCTGAGTGACCATCTGATGAAACCCTTCCCCCAAAGGACCCTCACCCCGGAGAGGAGGGTTTTTAATTACCGGCTGGCCAGAGCAAGAAGGGTTGTGGAGAGTGCCTTTGGCATTATGGCCAGCCGGTTCCGTCTGTTACTGACAGCGATCAACCTAGCAGAGTATAAACTGAACTATGTGATTCTTTGCTGCTGCATTTTGCACAATTTTCTCCTCAAACTTCAGGGAACCAGTACCTGCAACCTATTGGGCCTGAGGCCGGACTAATATTACCAGAACTCACAGGGCTGGATCATGCCCTTCCTGGCTTAGCCCCCCAAACAGCACGTGAGGTGCGTGACCGCTATGTCAGCTATTTATGGTAGGGGGGCTATTCCAATGCCAGCTGACCAATAAAAATTTATTTTTCTTGAAATATGTATTGTCTGTTCAAATTTTTAAGTTTGGTTCTTGTTTGCTTTTCACGGTGCTTGTCTCCTACATTCTCCTAATTCAGGGATATGCAATTGGCCAACCTCCAGCTGGTGCAAAACTACAAGTCAATCATGCCTCTGGGTCTCATGCTTGTGGCTGTCAGTCTTGCTATGCTTCATGGGACTTGTAGTTCTGCAACAGCTGGATTTCCACTAATTGCATATTCCTGTCCTAGTGCATTTGTATTGCAAAGTGGTTTTTGCCAATAGTAAATAAGGCCCTTTGTGACAGAAAACACAAAATGACTTCCCAAACTGGTATTGAGTATTGAAAGAAGTAGACACACACACACACACATCTTTTTTTTGGAATTTTTAATAGTGCACATTCCAACCAGTGCCTCTTTTTTAGATATTTTTGTTTTTGTTTTTGTTTTTTTTGTAATTTTTATTTTTTATTTTTTTTTAGAAACATAGAAATATATAGATATATCTATATATAAAATAAAATTATAAAAAAATACATAAAATCAAATTTTTAACTATTTACAGAAAACAAGGGGTTAAGCCAAATTTTGAAGATGCACACCAAAAATTGGTAATGTCAACATGTGCTATGTACCATCATGAGTGATCAATGGACGTGTTTGGTGGGTGCAATCCCTTCCTCTCACATACTAGAATGAGGAAGGGTTTGCAAACACCAAACGCGTACATTGCGATCCTCTGATGGCACATAGCACATGTTGACACACCGTGTGCATCTTCAAAATTTGGCCTCTAAAAACAATGTTGTAAAAACATAAAAAAAAATTTGGGAAGGAAATGAAGAACATGATCTTTCGTTTTAGGGAAAAGGGGCTTAGATTCTCCCTAAAACATCGATCATGTTCTTCATTTCCTGCCTCATAGTGACCAGTTGTTGTTGCATGGCATGGATGTTGTTCTCCATTAAATCCATCCTGCCATTCCAGGCCATGATCTGCCCAATCAGTCTCTGGGCACTGTCGGTCGTAAATGGCTCTGCGGCTTGTTGTCCTTCCATAACCAGATCATCACCTAAAAACATGTGTAGATAAAAAATTGGTTAACATATACAGCCATTAATTGTTTACCTTAAGCTGGGTTGTCAGACACTCACTTTGTGGGGTGTGTATCTCCACCACCTCTTCCTCCTCCACATCTAGCCCTGGGCTGGGCTGATCCAGCTCGGACACGGGGCTTGGCTGCTCCCTCACGGACACGGGGCTTGGCTGCTCCCTCACGGACACGGGGCTTGGCTGCTCCTCGCGGACACGGGGCTGGGCAGCTCCATCACGGACACGGGGCTGGGCAGCTCCATCACGGACACGGGGCTTGGGCTAACTGCCCAATCAGGCTGGTGAGGTCGGGGGGTCCTGGGCTGCTCCGCCTCTTGTCTGAGTCTTTTTTCCCCTATGAGAATGAAAAAACCAAAAAAAAAAGGTATACTTTTAAGCATAGTGATATTTGAGTTCAGAAATTTGAATATGAAACATTGGTTTGAAGTGGTGTAGAATTATTAGCTGGTTATTACAAGCTCCTAGTTTAATACATCATTAAAATGACATTCTTTTTTTTTTTTTCCACAAAATTTTTTTATTGAGGTAAAGAAGTCATACAGAGAAATACAAACAAATGACATTCTTTTAGTTAGGCTGTGTTCAGACTGCTGCGATGTGCGAACGCTGCAAATCTACTGTGGTTTCACGCATCGCATGCCTCCCGGAGGCAGTTCACACTGCCCTATGTGACCTGCTGGGAGTGTCAGTGTAAAGTTTTATTGACACCTCCAAATTAGTTCTCATATCACAGTGCAATCTTTAAACTCGGACAGGAATCGGACCACATGGTGTGAACACCCATGTGATCCGATTCGGCTGTGGAGTAAAAAAAGGGCCATGTACAAGTTTGGGCCGGATGCGATGCGAATTCAGCAATACTATATGTATGGCTGAAATCGCATCACACAGAGATCACATGTGATTTGCACTGCAGTGCGGTGCAAATCACATTTGATCTCGTACATTGCAGCAATATGAACCTAGCCTTTAACCAAACTGTGATACTTTATATCTTTTGTCCAAGTTTCACAGACGGACACACTCGAATCATCCCCTGGAGTACCTGTGTGTGATTATGTCAAAAAATGTTCTATGATGTCCCAAACTACACTAAATGATTCCCAGTCCAGATGTTGAACCAGCATTTTATCTATCTATCTATCTATCTATCTATCTATCTATCTATCTATCTATCTATCTATCTATCTATCTATCTCATTTTTTTATTGAGACTATATTGCACTGAATAAATTTATGAAACTTTATTAAAAATTTATATCCTAAACTGAGTGTGACAATTCAGTTTATCATGAACAATACAAAAAAATTAATAACTAATTAAAATCTAATCCAACACCAGATAAATTTACACCATATACAAATTCATGCTATTTACGCCCACATATACGAACAAGCATATGCGCTCATTACATGAACTATTAACTACACGAACGATCAAATTCGCCAGATTTACATATAATACCTATACGAACGATTATGTCCGCCAGACACAATCAAATTCGCCAGATTTACATATAATACCTATACGAACGATTATGTCCGACAGTCACGATAAACGCGGAGTTTACTCACTTTTTTTCAGGGCCTTTTTGATGCGATGATATTGGTCCGGCTCCCTGGACTTGATGTCGGACCATCGTTTCCGGAGCTGGTCCTTGCCTCTTCATACCCCAAATTTGCTCTGCAAAGTTGTGACGACCATATCCATGATGCCGCTTTTGCGGATATTGGGTTTGGGGTACGGGCCATTTTCCCCATCATAATCCTCCCTTCTCAATATATCCACCATCTCCACCATCTCTTCAAAGGCCATGTTTGCGGCCTTATATCTCTTCCTTGCTCCGGAAGCATGGGGTTCAGGGCTTTCCTCCGCGCTGCTCACTGAATTTCCGTCCGCCATTTTCACCTATCAATCTTCCACAGCGGAACGAGGGTAAAAGGGGCGGGGAAATACGGTCACACGGAACGTCAGGGGCGGGCGACGCAGGCAGAGCTTGAACGCATGCGCTGTATATAAAGCGTTACCGCGAGGCCATATGCTTGTCCGAACGGAAGCAGCGAGTGCTACACACGACGGTAAGATAGTTATCTTTTTATTTTATTTTAATTTTAAGCCTGCGTTAGGAATGTATATAGTGAAATTTCACCTTATTGATGGTTAATTGATTTTTATGTGGGTTGGTGGTTGAGTGGGGTTGGTGTTTTGTGTGGTAGTGTGGGGGTGGGTGTATGGGGGGGTAGTGTGTGTGTGTGTGTGTGTATGTGTGTGTGTGTGTGTGTGTGGGGGGGGAGGTGGGTGTATGGGGGGGTAGTGTGTGTGTGGGGGGGTAGTGTGTGGGGGTAGTGTGTGTGTGTGTATGGGGGGGTAGTGTGGGTGTGGGGGGGTAGTGTGTGTGTGTGTGGGGTAGTGTGGGTGTGTGGGGGGGTAGTGTGTGTGTGTGTGTGTGGGGTAGCGTGTGTGGTAGTGTAGGTGTGTGGGGGGGGGTAGTGTGTGTGTGGGGGAGTAGCGTGTGTGGTAGTGTGTGTGTGTGTGTGGGTGTAGTGTGTGTCTTGCCTACATTGTCACAATATAAATAGTGTGCATTTGGTCTGACATTATTTATTTTTTTTATTATTTTTTTTTTTTTCAGAAATCAAAATGCAAAAGTATAACCCAGACCCCTTTAAGGAGGAGGCCTTCCTCTCCACATTTATTGATCTAATAGAATCATACAGGAGCCTTTGGGATTCCAATAACCCACAATATTCCAGCCGTCCTGGCCGGAGGAAGACACTGGAGACAGTTTTGACGTTTGTGAAAACCCGACTCCCCCAGGCAGACACTGACTTTGTGAACTCCAAAATTCAGAACCTGCGTAGCATGTATAGGCGGGAGCGCAAAAAGATCCTAGACTCCCAAACATCAGGATCAGCAGCAGGTCAGGTCTATGTACCTAGGCTGTGGTATTATGACAGGCTGCGTTTTCTGGATGACACGTCAGAAGCCAGGCAGTCACTTTCCACTCTTCCATCTACCCTTCCCTCCACCCTTACCTCCACCTCAGGTGAGCCATCCCTGGAAGATCCAGACCCTTCCTTGCTGGACGAAGTTGATGCGCCCAGCTGGAGCCAGGTATATTTTAGTTCCTAAAGTTAGGATTGCTCAAATATTAATGATGTAAAGTTCAATGTTTGAATTGCTTCCAAATCTAGGATTTCATCACAAATTAAATTAGATATAAGGATACAGTAGTTTCCACAAATGTGGCTCAAATCTTGGTGAACTGATGGAAAAATGATGGTGTCAAAATGATAGCCTTTTGTATTTCAAGACAAATGTATTTGCAAGTGAGAACTGTAAAATTGTTAGTGATTGATGATTTCAAAATATAGACATATTTTATTTATTGATTTCTTTGTTTTTTTACACAGGATGAGCTCACCCAGGAGGAGGCCGGGACCAGTGGTATGGAGGAGGAGGCCGGGACCAGCCACACACAGGAGCTAGCTGGGCCCAGCAGGAGTCGGACCGAAAGCCAGGTCCCTCCCCTCCGCCTAGCCAGCAAAAGGCCCAGGAGGATGACACGTACAGAGGAGGAGTCCTTGGCACTTATACGCCAAGCCACCCAAGTGCTGAGCAAACCCCCTAATCCTGAGGAGGCCTACGGTACTTATTTAGCAAGCAGGTTGTTAGAAATGGAGAAGGCACAGCGCAACTTGTGCAAAGCCATTTTTTTTATGCCATTCAACGGGGTCTGAAGGGTGAGCTAACACCGACCACCAAACTGTATAACACAGACCCTACTGCTCCTCCTCCTCCTCCTCCTCCTTCTCCTCCTACCACAAGTCCACCACCAGAGGCACAGCCTCCAGCGAAGCGTGGAGGGAAGGCTAGACGGAAGAGTTGGAAGTGACTGCCTGGCTTCAGTCTGCTCTGAAAGAAGATGCAGGCTGTTGTAGTACCACAGTCTGGGGACATAGATCTCATCTGCTGCTGTTCCTGGTCTTTGGGATTCTAGGACCATGTTGTGCTCCCTATTTACATGTTACACAGGTTCTGAATTTTGGTGGCCACTCACTTGATGTGTGCCTGGGGGACAAAAGGCTTCACAAACGTCAAAATTGTCTCCAGTGTTGCCTCCCTCTTGATTTAGTTTTGTTCTGACGAAAAATAAATATTTATTATTTCCAAAAATATTGTATGTTTTTTTTTGTTATTTTGGCTTAAAAAACAGAGTTTATTTGTGAGTAGGCAGGTACATGTCAAAAGACTCTGGGGGTTATTTACAAAACACACGTTCATGTTAATATAAATATGCTAACTTCAAGTGCAATTTTTAAAGCACTGCAAGTGCACTTGGAAGTGCAGTCGCTGTAAATTTGAGGCTATCTATCTATCTATCTATCTATCTATCTATCTATCTATCTATCTATCTATCTATCTATCTCTACTTACATAGTCCTGCTTGGCCAAAAAAAATGCAAGTCCATCTTGTTTCAAACCCCCCCCCCCCCCCCCACAAAAAAAATATATATATAGTAATAGATAAATTCTATAATTTAAAAAAAAAAATATATATATATATATATATTTTTTTTTAATTATTTTATATATATATATATATATATATATATATATATATATATATATATAAAATAATTTTAAAAAAATATATATATATATATATATATATTTTTTTTTTTTAATTTTTTTGTTTTATATATATATATATATATATATATATATATATATATATTTGGATTTTTTTTGTTTTTTTTATTTTATTTTTTAAAATATTTTTCTAAAATTGGAAGATTAATCATAGGATGAGGATGAATAAAAATATTGGGTATAACTCTGTGTGAATATAAGCAGCAAAGCTACTTCACTTTTCTTGCATTATGAAGAAGAAAAGAATGGGCTATATTAAAAAACCACAAAATTAGCAGCATGACGAATATGCTAGCTTCAATACGAACACTAGTTTTACAAGACCAAGCGCTTCCGCCCTGTCCACCCTGTAAATCCTTTCTGGGCATGCGTCATACTTAGTCCGTCCAACTTGCCTACTCACGAGCGGACTGTCCGCTGAAAACAAAGTTGGACGGACAAAATTACGGAAATTCCGAAAGACTTAGTCCGTCAGACTGTCCGCTGAAAAAGTCAGCTGAAACCCACACACGAGCGGATTGTCCGCTGAAACACGTTTCAGCGGACTAAGTTGGGCAGACAATCCGCCCGTGTGTACGCGGCTTAGGAATTGCAAGATCACCTTTTTTGAATCACTTATCTTTCATGGATTTTCCTAGCCTTAGCACTGTGTGGACTCACAGATTGCATGTACATGGTTTGCTGCTGCTGTGGACTTTAGACACATCAAACCTTAATCAGACATTTATTCATTTTATTTATGTGTCACATATGCACCTTATGTTTGAACAATGTATTTTATTAATTCTTTATTTTAATGCACTTCACAATGCACTTTGTTGGATGTTTTCTATAGTATGTTAAGGCACGTATGCACTTAGAAGTTTAATTTACAGGAAACTGCTTTTAATTAGCGTTGTAGCACATTTGCCCTATATATTTGATAAAGGGCATAATTTAGGACATCAGTATCCTGTTAAAGGCACATTATCTTTATTAATTACTCACTTATTTATTTTTTGTCTTTTTTATTTTATATATTTTTAAATTATTTTCTTTTTATTGTTTTTTTTTAATTTTTTTAAACTTTTATTTGCACATTGAATGTACCAGCTTAGGGTCTCTCAAAATGCAAAGCCAACTAATATCTTTCGAGACCCTGTGTGAAAGTGTGCCCTAGGACTGTGCCAGCTTAGGGTCTCTCAAAATGCAAAGCCAACTAATATCTTTCGAGACCCTGTGTGAAAGTGTGCCCTAGGACTGTGCCATGCTGTACCATATACTAATGATCTACTCGTGTGTGGTAGAGATGGAAATAGTCCCCAATGCAGAGACCAGGTTGGTCAGGACAGGAGGGACAATAATAGCGGATGTCATACCTATATCCACGCTTTCTAAAGACACGGCATCCTTTTTGGGTTGTTCATTTGGTAGGGTGTACCAGGAAAGACATCCGGAAAATGCCTCTCACGCAGCTCACTGCATGTGGATTGTGAATTTGGGCCACAGCACCTGCTGGATACAGAAGGGCTGCTATGACCTCTTCCTGGAATTTTAAGAAGGATCCAGTTCATCCAGATACTTTGTATAGCACAAAAGCGTTGAACAGAGCTAATTGGAGCTAATGATGTCACAGTCACAGAGGATGCTGGGACTGTGACATCATAATGGATGGGGATGTCCCTATATAAGTCGCCACACGCCGCGTCCCTTTCATTGTGGTCAGAGACAGCGAACAGTCAACAGCTCAAGAAGAGAAGAACAGAAGGAGGCAACAGCGGCGATAGAAGACCGGGCCACCGCTTGTAAAAGAGCTAGAAGAAGGCATGGAGGCCCGGCAAGAAGTATCGAAGAGGGGGACAAGACCCCTGAAGAGGGGGACAAGACCCCAGAAATCGGAAGAAGACCCCCAGATGGTGGTGAAGAAGAAAGCCGGGCTCCTCCACTAGTAAAAGAGCTAGCAAAAGAGCAGAAGATAGCGGAGGAGTCCAGCGAGAAGACCCCCCAAGACAGAAGAAGACCCCCGGAGCTGTGAAATAAACTATTTTTAACCCTTGTGTGTTTTATTTACATTTTTTTCACAGGTGAATGGGTAGGGGTACATTGTACCTCATACCCACTCACATAGGGTGGGGGGCCGGTATCCGGGCCCCCTTATTAAAGGGGGCTCCCGGATTCCAATAAGCCCCCCGCTCACAGACTCCGACAACCAATGGCAAGGGTTGTCGGGAAGAGGCCCTTGTCCTCATCAACATGGGGACAAGGTGCTTTGGAGTGGGGGGGCCGCATGGCCCCCCTTCCCAAAAGCACACCCATGTTGAAGGCACACGGTCTGGTACTGCTCAGGAAGGGGAGCCATTTGCTTGTCCCCACCCCCTTTCCTGACTGGCCGGGTAGCGTGCTCGGATAAGGGTCTGATATGGACCTGGGAGGACCCCACGCCGTTTTTTCAGCATAGGGCTTCCCCTTTAAGTCCATACCAGGTGACGGGGCCAGCGACGCTTGCTTCACTAGTCCTGGCTACCTGGAGCCGTGCTCAAAATGAATGGACTTTCTTCTGTGTGTGTGGGAAAGTCTGTTAATTTCAAAAGTACGGCGGAAAGTCCCGTGTGTGGGCAGGTCTGCTTGTTTGGACAATCCGGCGGACTTTACGGCGGTTTGTCCACCAGACTAAGTCTGCCGGATAGCCTGATCGTGTGTACGCGGCATAAGCCATCTGTTTTAATGCAAATTGTTAGACAGTGTAATTTGTTTCTAAGTGTACTAGGAAACATTTTGATTTGCATGTTCCCTATAACAAAGCCACCACTACATAGAAGATGCCACCAACGGCCATTTTAACAAAACAAATCCCCATTTATTAAGTTATTATATAGTACAGCCTTACCTCTCTGGGATTACTGGATTACTGGATTTATGATTGCTTACAAAGCAGAAATGGCACCCTTAACTCGTTCTCTTATGGTGTTGATTGGATAAAAAATAGATAAGAAGAAAATAAGGACACTCAAGGTTTGGTAATAACCTCAAAAACCTTTGTGTAGCATTATTTTGTTCAGTGTTTTTAAACACCACATTTAGCTACATTATATAGCAGCACTAAACTTAACAATGAATGTTGCCATATGAAATGGTCAAAGGATGAAGTGGGAGAAGGTTTCATCCTTTGTATTTGCAATACATTTTTTCCCTTAAAATGTTACCCTTTGAACTTTTTTTGTCCTCCACACATTTTAGAGAACATTAGGTACAAAACATTTTGTAGACCTTGAAAACTGGATTTTTCATAAAACAGTAGTAGCTCAGTTTATTAAATCAATTATTAAAGAAGCAAAATGTAACTGTTAAAAAAGTATCAAATTATAACAAAGAATAATGGAGCCCACTAAATCATTGGTTTTGCTTTTTTGTCTTAATACTTACCTTTTCCAAAGTCTCCAAGCTGGTCAAGTAATACTACAGGGTCTTTTTCATTTTTGCTACTTCTCCAGGCTAAGGGATGTTTCACTGATTCAGACAACTTAACTGATGTGATGTCACTGCAGTCATTTTCTCCACAATCTTCTGGCATGGTATCTTTTTTCTTTTAGTCACTAGGTTGTCCCAATGATGTGCTGGAGTTACTTTGTTGTAGAACCTGGCCCAATTTTTGCCATCTTACATTGACTTAGTAAGTGCTTTAGCAAAGTCCATATGTTATGTATGTAGTATATCAACAGAACTCTAAAATTCAGATTTTAACTTACCCCCTCATAAAAATGACAATATAACAATGTATCTTATATGAACTTATGTTGAAAGTCCTTTCCTTATACAATACTTTTGTATGTTATACCTGTGTTAACTCTAAATAATTTATCAACAATAGAAATAAGACTTAAGCTGTCCATACATGGATAAAATATGACTGGTTCAGCAGGGACAGGCCAAATTTCGATCCATGTATGGGCACTGTGGTTGAACAGAAGTCAATCTACCATACTGACTTCTGTTTAGCCAGCCTGTTGGAAAATTTCCACACAATATGTGTATTCTCATGGGGAAATCAGGCCAGTTTTTTTTTTTTTTTTTTTATTCAACCCACTGCTTGAACAAAAAAAAAAGACTTATTCATGACTAGCTTTACTGGTCTCTAGTTTGCCAGGCTTATCTTTCTAGCCTTTTAAATAATGATATCAAATCAAATGTAGGCTTTTCTTGTGGAGTAACCTAGTTAAGCAAGGGTCTATGAAAATAATCTAACCTATCACTTACTTATTTAATTAGCTTATGAGGACGAATGACATGCAGGCCAGTTGCTTTATCTGTCTTAAGTATGCTCAGACACTATACAACTTTCTCTTCTTGTGTTGGAAAAAGAATGTTAAAAGAGGGTTATTGACTATACTCGCCTTCTGTTTGCTAGTATTTTCCACAAGTGTTAAGAATGATTAAAATATGCATAAGATCTGAGCTTGTCTTATACAATTACAGCGCCTTGAAAAAGTACTCATACCTCATGACATTTTCCACATTTTGTCATGTTATAAAAGAAAACTTAAATGTATTTTGTTGGGATTTTATGTCATGGAAAAACACAAAGTGGCACATAATTGTGAAGCGGAAGGAAAATGATAAATTCTTTTAAAAAATGTTTTCAAATAAATATCTGAAAAGTGTGGCGTGCATTTGTATTCAGCCCCCCGAGGCAATACTTTGTATAATCACCTTTCGCTGCTATTACAGCTGCAAGTCTTTTTGGGTATGTCTTTGCCAGCTTTGCACATCTAGAAAGTGACATTTTTGCCCATTCTCTGCAAAATAGCTCAAGCTCAGTCAGATTAGATGGAGAGCACCTGTGAACAGCAATTTTCAAGTCTTGCAACAGATTTTCAATTGGATTTAGGTCTGGGCTTTGACTGGGCCATTTTAACACATGAATATGCTTTGCTCTAATTCATTGTTCTGATGGAAGGTGAACGTCCTTCACATTCTAAAGTCTTTTGCAGGCTCTAACAGGTTTTCTTCTAAAATTGCCCTGTATTTGGCTCCATCCATCTTCCCCTCAACTCTGACCAGCATTCTTGTCCCTGCTGAAGAAAAGCATCCCCACAACATGATGCTGCCACCACCATGTTTCACAGTGAGGATGGTGTGTTCAGGGTGATGTGCAGTGTTAGTTTTCTGGCATACATAGCGCTTTGCTATTAGGCCAAAAAGTTCATATTTGCTCTCATCTGATCAGAGCACCTTCTTTCACATGTTAGTGGTGTCCCTCATATTGCTTCTTGCAAACAGCAAATGGGACTTCTTATGGCTTTCTTTCATCAATAGCTTTCTTCTTGCCACTCTTCCATAAAGGCCAGATTTGGGGAGTGTATGACTAATAGTTGTCCTGTGGACAGATTTTCCCACCTGAGCCGTGGATCTCTGCAGCTCCTCCAGACTTACCATGGACCTCTTGGTTTCTTCTCTGATTAATGCTCTCCTTTACTGGCCTGTCAGTTTAGGCAGATGGCCATATTTTGGTAGGTTTTCAGTTGCCATACTCTTTCCATTTTCAGATAATGGATTGAACAGTGCTCCATGAGATGTTCAAAGTTTGGTATTTTTTTTATAACCTAACTCTGCTTTAAACTTCTCCACAACTTTATCTTTGACCTTTGGCCTTCACGATGCTCTAACTAAGGGTTTCACAGAACAGCTGTATTTATACTTATTGGATCTGGAAGCCCCCTTTAACAAGGAAGCCCCCAGATCCTGCCCCCCATATGAATATCAGGTACATAGTTCCCTAACCCATTCACCCAAAAAGTTTCACAAAGTAATAAAAAAACATAGAGACAGTTTTTAACAATTCCTTTATTAAAAATTAAAAAAAAAAGTGTCATCTAATGTAAACCCATCATCAATCATGCCACCCACCGCACCCAAAAAAAAAAATACATAAAACCGTTCCCGCTGACATGAAGGCTGGCTGCCTACGGCAGTCTCCACCATTTCACAGTTCTTATATCGGTAAAATGCAGGGCCACCTCACTATGGAATCGGTCCCCCCTTAGTCCATTACCGGGCCCTTTGAGTCTGGTATGAATATTAAGGGGAACCCCCGAAGCAAAATTAAAAAAATAATTGCATGGGGGTCCCCTCAAAATCCATACCAGGCCTTTCAGGTCTGATGTGGAAATTAAGGGGAACCCTGCACCGAATTTAAAAGAAATAATGGTGTAGGGGCCCCCCAAAATTCATACCAGACCCATACCAGATCTGGTATAGATTTTAAGGGGAACCCTGCACCAAAATTTAAAAAAAATAGTAGGGTCTCTCCAAAATCCATACCAGACTCTTATCTGAGCACGCAACCTGGCAGGCCACAGGAAACGAGGGGGATGAGAGAGCACCCCCCTCCTGAACCGTACCAGGCCACATGCCCTCAGCCTGGGGAGGGTGATTTGGGGTCTGACCATGTTGATGGGGACAAGGGCTTCATCCCCACAACCCTTACCTGGTGGTTGTGGGGGTATGTAGGTGGGGGGCTTATCAGAATCTGGAAGCCCCCTTTAACAAGGGGACCCCAGATCTTTCCCCCATTGTGAATTGATAATGGGGTACATTGAACCCCACCGTGTCATAAAAAAAGTGTCAAAAATGGTAAAAAAAAAAAGACAAGAGACAGCTTGGGACAAGTCCTTTATTAAAAGATAAAAAAAAAAAATGTCCCGTGATGTAAGTCCACACCACCCAGTGGACCGGAAAAAAAAGCAGCTACAGTTCCGCCTCCATGGAAAGCTCCCGCCGAGTGATGCTTCTTCTGGATGACAGCTGTTAAATAGCTGAGGGTGGGGCCACACGTGACGTAAAGCCTGCCTCTTGTGAAATAGTAGGGGTACAAGATAACCAGTTACCAATTCACATAGGGGGTCCAGGATCTGGAGGTCCCCTTATTAAAGGAGACTTCCAGATTCCGATAAGTCTCCATCTGCATACCCCCACAACCACCGTGCAAGGGTTGTGAGGATGAGGCCCTTATCCCCATCAACATGGGGACAAGGTGCTTTGGGATCAGACCCCAAAACACCCTCCCCATGTTGAGGGTATGTGGCCTGGTACGGTTCAGGAGGGGGACATTCTCTTGTCCCCCCTCTTTTTCTGTGGCCTGCCAGTTTGCCCGCTCAGATAAGGATCTGGTATGGATTTTGGGGGAACCCCTACACCCTTTTTTTAACTGTGATGCAGGGTTCCCCTTAATTTCCATACCAGACCTGAAGGGCCTGGTATAGATTTTGAGGGGAACCCCACACAATTTTTTTTTCATCTTTGGTTTGGGGTTTCCCTTAACCACTTGCTGCCCGCCCTATAGCAGAATGATGGCAGAAAAGTGGTTTCAAAATCCTGACCAGGCGTGGCGCAACTACGATCTCGGTAAAGAGTCTCCGATGGAGACTCTTTACCACATGATCAGCCGTGTCCAATCACAGATGATCACAGTGTAAATAGGAAGAGCCGTTGATCGGCTTTTCCTCACTCGCATCTGTCACACCTGAGTAGAGGAGAGCCAATCGGCTGCTCCTCTGAAGGGCTGGTCTGTGCTGATCGATAATCAGCACAGCCCCCCCCCCCCCAGGATGCCCACACTGGACCACCAGGGATGCCACCAGACCACCAGGGATGCCCAGCACCAGGTATGCCACCCTAGACCACCAGGGATTCCAGTCAGTGCCCACAATGGATGCCAATCAGTGCCCACAATGGGTATCACTGATTGGCATGCATTATTGTTTGGCACTGATTAGCATCCATCAGTACAATATAATACAATACAATGCCGCCTATCAGTGCCCATTCATTCCACCTATCAGTGCCCATCCATGCCGCCTATTAGTGCCCACCCATGCTTATCTGTGCCACCTATCCATGCCCATCTGTGCCGCCTATCTATGCCCATCCATGCCGCCTATCCATGCCAATCCATGCCAGCTATCAGTGCCAATTTGTGCCACCTATCAGTGCCCATCCTTGTCGCCCATCAGTGCCAACTATCAGTGTCCATCAGTGCCGCCTATCAGTGCCACATATCAGTGCCCATCAATGCCACCTCATCAGTGCCACTTCATTGGTGCCACCTCATCGGTGCCCATCAGTGCCGCCTTATTAGTGCCCATCAGTGCAACTCCATCATTGCCCATCAGTGAAGGAGAAAACTTAGTTATTTACAAAGTTTTGACACTGAAACAACAAAAAAAATATTTTTTTTCAACATTTATGGTCTTTTTTTATTTGTTTAGCAAAAAATAAAAACCGTAGAGGTGATCAAATATCACCAAAAGAAAGCTCTATTTGTATGAAAAAAAATCATAAAAATGTAATTTGGGTACAGTGTAGCATGACCATGCAATTGTCATTCAAAGTGCGACAGCGCTGAAAGGTCAAAATTGGTCTGGGCAGGAAGGTGTTTAAGTGCCCTGTATTGAAGTGGTTAATATTCATATCAGACCCAAAGGGCCTGGTAATGGACTGGGGGGAGCCCATGCCATTTTTTTCAATGCGTTTTATCTATATTGCCGAGCCCGACAATTCATTACAGCCGGGATCAGTTTTAAATGACAATTTTTCCTTTAGAAATGTAATTTTGTTGCAGTACTGTTCTAAACACAGGAAAAAATTGGCACTTTACAGGCATACTATAGACAACCCACAGGCATGATATTTAAAGGAATATATCATTTTTATTGTTTCACTTTAAGAATTAAAAAAATCACTGCTCCTGAAAAAATTTCAGTTTAAAAAAAAAATTGCATTGCTACTTGTCCCCTGGGGCAGGACTTAGGTCCCCAAACACTTTTTATGACAATAAGTTAGATATAAGCCTTTAAAATTACTTTTGATCTTTCATGTTTGTGTCCCATAGACTTTAACGGTGTTCCAGTGGCTTTCCAATTTTCCCCCGAACACCACATATTGTTCGGTGTTCATCGAAAATCCAAACAACCAAAATTCGGCCCGAACTTATGCTCAGGCCGAACCGTTCGCCCATCCCTAGCCCTAGGTGGGCAAGCAGCGCAAAGAGCATTGCAATTTTTATGCCAGCCAACATATTATAAAATTCAGCGGATGTTGTCAGCATGATCAGGGATATAAGGCTTATTAAGATAAAACGATATAGGCAAACTGAAAAAAATACAGTAACCAGGAGTCAAAAAAGTCATGTGACAAAGCTAAGGATACAGGAACAAAAACGAAACAAGGTGGGGGGATATGTGACAGTACAGGTTCCCTGTCATGGTATATGTCACACAAGATTCTCAACAAGGCAGGTTGAGGGGCTCCAGGGTGCTTGTCTACTTTGGAGGAAAAAGTTTTTTCAGTTTCCTTGGTGATTGTAAAAACACTGGGATCTGGAGCTCAGAGATTTCACAGTGATCTGAATGGGAGAAAATCTCCAATCCTGGGACCAGGATTTAGAAATAGTCAGGACACTGATTGTGCAGGTGGGTTCTGGGCTTCGTCCTCCTAAGGAGTCCAGGTGTGCAAGCAAGACACCAGAGGGCTGCATGGTGCAGTCTGTGATGGAACAGAGGGCCCAAGCCTGTGGGCTGGAGCAGCAATAAAGCTGTGGTAGAAAGAGTGCTGACTGAGGTACAGTATTTGCACATGGATAAAGGGACACTGTTACATGATCAGGGGGACCGAGGCACAAAACCTGAGCAATGTGGATAAAAAAAGCCAGGAGGCCGAACATTATTTTGTGTTAATGGTGGAAACCCCCTGCGTGGGAAACCTAGATTGTATGGACTTTTTTATTTCTCTTTAATGAAAGTGGGCCAACAAGCCCTTAAATGGCACACTGTTGAGCTCTCTACTTAAGCTAACCCCTAACATAAAAAAAATATATATATTATAATATATCACACCATTTTAGGCCCTCTTCACATGGGCTTGTCCGTATACAGACTTGGCTTTGCTCAGCGGCAATCCCTCTGTTGATCCTCACTGAGGTCCGTCTCTGCTCCCTGTGCAGAGATGGATCTGTCAGAGCTCTGCTCTCCTCTATGGGAGTTCGGATGAAAATGGACCGCCTGTCATCAATGTTTCATCAATATTGTTTCATCCAATCTGATCTGCCAGACGAATGGAAAATAGGTTTCCATCCATCTGAATTCATTAGAGCGGAGCTGATCTCAGCAGACATATCACCACTGATATCCTTCGCTCGATAGACCTGCATGGATCGTCCATTCAGGGCCGCCTAAAAAACTGACAGGTGGACCTGAACGGTCCGACCGTGTGAAAAGGGCCTAATGCACATTAAGGTGTTAAAAATGCTGGGTAAGGATGAAGTTGTTTTACATGGAACTGTGTTACAGCAGTACTCGAGATTGAATTATAGTACACTGAATATTGTCTCAAAAAAGTAAGCATGCTTTTATTACTCCAAATAATGCTTTTTGCTGCATTTATAGAAAATTATTGGAAAAAAAAGTCATATATAAAATAGTAGTGAATTTTCCAATCTTTTGGGAGCTGCACTTAAGTTCTCAATATCTATTGATTTACTCACTCGAAGGAAAATTCCACTGTTCTCAAATGTTACAATAATAATTTCCTGACATATTTTGTTCTTGAGTACCGTAAATGTGCTTTTCTGTGAGATCTCTGCCTTTGTCAATATCAATAATATGCCCCTAAATTAGATATTCTCAATGTGCACTATGCCAAATAAAATAAGAAACAATGGATTCATTGCAAGATCTTTACTTTTGGGAATGAAATATTTTTAAATATGTACAGTTATTTAATATACAATGGGTACAATCTAGGACAAACCAAATGCATTTTCTTGTCAAAGCATGGATTTCCAGTAAGTTTAATATCTTATTACAGAAAGTAGAAATGTAGTTGTAAGTTATACTATAGAAAGATTCTATAGCAAAGGATGTCAAGTCTCATGGTTTGTCATTATCTAGAATTGTTCCTACATGTTAAAATGTGCTTTATTTCTGGTTAGATTGAATGTAATATAGGTACTGTATGTGTAGTTTTATATACATTAATTAACATTTACTATGTCTACAATATAGACCTTAAAAAAGTAGCACCAGTACGTTTAGTTGTTGTAGATCAAGCACATGACAGGATAATAAAAATATAGTAGTACAGTGGAACAATTCTCACACATATTTTACAATTATTAGATCAGTTTAAGATCAAAGACTATGATCAGAATCTCTTGATAAAATGTACATGCCACCCGACACAAAATTTCAGAGGGTACTTTCAACTGGCTGTGAAAAATGTATTAGTCAAGGAAATTACTCTTATTTTTTTTCTGTGGAGGGTTAAGGCATGTAATACAGAAAAAAGCCGCACAAATAAAACTAAAATTAAAGGATAAATCTAATGCCAAAAAATACGAATATATATAATAATGTGTAACTAAAAACTAAGTGAAAATTAGACAGTTCAAATAAGAGAAAAGTCCAATAAATCCAAGTGAAGAGTGAGTAAAAATCCTTGGTAAACAGACACCACTTGATGTGATCCACCACTACATGAATAACTCGCTTACCAGAGGGCAAGCTTGGATAAGCTTATAGATAAATTTAGATAATATAGATACATTTATTTAAGTATAAAAAATGTACTTACAAGAAATAAGTGGAAAGAGGCATCCATTAAAAGCAGTTTGCCAGCCGGCTTGTATACACCCGTTCGTATGAGGGTCGCAAAGACATCAGCACGTCAACCTCCCGACGTACGTTTTGTCTATAACTGACGTCATCTGGGGAACTGCTGGTTTGGTGTCTTTCCTGTTTTTTTCGCCGGGCTTCTCCGCTATCTTCCTCCACTATCTTCTGCTCTTTTGCCGCTCTTTTGCTAGCAGAGGAGCCCGGCTTTCTCCTTCGACGCTGTCACCATCCGGGGGTCTTCTTCCGACTTCGGGAGTCTTCTTCTGTCTTCTTCGCGTTTTCCGGTTCTTCTCGCTGGGCTCCTCTGCTATCTTCTGCTCTTTTGCTGCTCTTTTGCTAGCGGAGGAGCCCGGCTTTCTCCTTCATCGCTGTCTTCTTCTTCCTTCTTCTGTTCTTCTGATGTTGATACGACGCTCTCTCCCGCTGTAATGCCGTGGAGACGGTACGTGGTGACTTATATAGGCATAAGGGGCGGGGTCACCGGGTGATGTCATGTGGTGACCCTGCCTCTTAAGATGCCACAGTCCCGGGGGATGCTGGGACTATGACGTCATAAAGGAGTTCTACCGGACAGTGTACTTTTTTCTTTAATTTCCAGTGGTAAGTTCTGTCATATGCACTGTTAAAATGCAATTCCATTTTTGCAGTCAAATATGAAAACCCTATATATTAGCTATTTTTAATGTATGATTCACATGCCATAGCTAAAAAAAATTCTTACCTTTAAGAAAGTTCTTAGGCAAAGAGATGGCAGACTGTAAGGATTTCTGAACAAGTTCAGAGGGGATTTGTCCCAACAGATGGGCTTAGTACACAAAGCAGAGTCAGTACTGGAGTCACCACTTGCAAGCAACAAGGTACCATGACATATGTAATCATCCAAGGAGAAGTAGGGCCAAAACTCTTTTGGCCATAATTCTCCTCTGGTTCACGGAAGTGTACTTAGTTCTGCATTCCTGTGACCCAGATTCAGCTGTCAGCAGGATAAAGCCCACTGTTGGCTGATGTAGTCAGGATACACCCAGATGCCTGATCGGCATCTGGCTCAGCCTCTCGGTGTGCTGCTGAGAACCTAATCCAGCAGCTCCTGCCCCCTCCACAGTCTGAGGCTCCAGTAATAGTCACTGTCTTTGATCACTCAGTTCTTGGTGTAGAGTCAGCAGGGGACAATTGTAGCTTGGGTTGGTGCTGCAACCATCTAGGTGAGTAGAAATGTTTTTGTTTTTTTGTCAAATACCACACATATCTCTTTAAAATCAAAAGTAAACAGCAGAGGAGAAGCTGAAAAGCATGCAAGGAATCCAGGAAGTTGTCGAAAGAGATAGCCAGCAGACAGGCAGCACTCATAACATGAAAGGAGATTTTAAATTAAACTTACTGGATTATCCAAAAAAAAAAAATATTGTTTATATTTTTAGTACAATGCAGATGCTATGAAATGAAAGTGTATGCTGTGACCAACAACCTCCTGTAATGTTACCCTTGCTGACTGCATATGGACAAAAAAAAAATTAAAATTTTTCATATTTTGTAAAAAAAAAAAATTTGGCCTATATTAAACAAAGAAAATGTTTTTAAAACCACCATAAAGAGCCTTGAAGTGTGACCAGATTTATATCAAGCATGTTATTTTATTTTACTTTTTTAACAGTAAAAAAAAAGATTAATCTTGAAATGATCTAATATAGAGTTGTCTACTAACAGAGAAAGTAAAAAGGGAATTAAGCAATTGCTGAGCAATAAATATTATCCAGAATAACTTTGTCATATGTTTTTTTTTTTTATCAAAATGTATGCTGTACATTTGTATCATTAGTGAAAAAAAAAATATGTTAAAAAAAGATTTTGCTGCATATCCACCACAGCTAGTTAAAAAAAATGTCTTTTATATTGGTCCCTTTGTTTGGTCCAGTAAGCACACTGCTAATTGACCGAACAATATAAATAACACTAATGAGCATGGCTAAATACAGTATTCCATATACTGTTTTATTCAAGACAATTTTAAAGATGTACAATATCTCAGTCTCAATAAGGCTGGAATCCAGTTGGAAACTCACAAAAAATGTTTACGTTTTTAAATGCCCACGGTGAGTGTGTAAGCAGTTGCTTATTAAGGGATCATCATGCTATGTGTTTTTCTGTTATGTTTTAAATGTTAAACCCAAATCCAACAATTAAATCTAAAATGCATAAATAAATATATGTAAATACATTAAGTGGAGAACATAAAATAAATAGATACATACAGTATAAGTGCTAAAAAATACAACTCAGTAAAAATGTCATATAAGTGCTCAGAAAATCAATTCAAATAAATACCACATACAGTGTTGTGAAAAAGTGTTTGCCCCCTTCCTCATTTCCTGTTCCTTTGCATGTTTGTCACACTTAAGTGTTTCGGAACATCAAACCAATTTAAACAATAGTCAAGGACAACACAAGTAAACACAAAATGCAATTTGTAAATGAAGGTGTTTATTATTAAAGGTGAAAAAAAATCCAAACCATCATGGCCCTGTGTGAAAAAGTGATTGCCCCCCTTGTTAAAACATACTATAACTGTGGTTGTCCACACCTGAGTTCAATTTCTCTAGCCACACCCAGGCCTGATTATTGCCACACCTGTTCACAATCAAGGCATCACTTAAATAGGAGCTGCTTGACACAGTAAGGTCCACCAGAAGATCCTTAAAAGCTACACATCATGCCGAGACCCAAAGAAATTCAGGAACAATTGAGAAAGAAAGTAATTGAGATCTATCAGTCTGGAAAGGGTTATAAAGCCATTTTCAAAGCTTTGGGAATCCAGCGAACCACAGTGAGAGCCATTATCCACAAATGGCGAAGACATGGAACAGTGGTGAACCTTCCCAGGAGTGGCCGGCCGCCCAAAATTACCCCAAGAGCGCAGCGACGACTCATCCAAGAGGTCACAAAAGACCCCACAACAACATCCAAGGAACTGCAGGCCTCACTTGCCTCAGTTAAGGTCAGCGTTCATGCCTCCACCATCAGGAAAAGACTGGGCAAAAATGGCCTGCATGGCAGAGTTCCAAGGAGAAAACCACTGCTGAGCAAAAAGAACATCAAAGCTCGTCTCAATTTCTCCACAACACATCTTGATGATCCCCAAGACTTTTGGGACAACATTCTGTGGACCGATGAGACAAAAGTGGAACTCTTTGGAAGGTGTGTGTCCAAGTATATCTGGCGTAGAAGGAACACTGCATTTCATAAAAAGAACATTATACCAACAGTAAAATATGGTGGTGGTAGTGTGATGGTCTGGGGCTGTTTTGCTGCTTCAGGACCTGGAAGACTTGCCGTGATAAAAGGAACTATGAATTCTGCTGTCTACCAAGAGATCCTGAAGGAGAATGTCCGACCATCTGTTCGTGTACTCAAGCTGAAACGAACTTGGGTTCTGCAGCAGGACAATGATCCTAAACACACCAGCAAGTCCACCACCGAATGTCTGAAGAAAAACAAAATGAAGACTTTGGAGTGGCCTAGCCAAAGTCCTGACCTGAATCCTATTGAGATGTTGTGGTATGACCTTAAAAAGGCCGTTCATGCTCGAAAACCCTCTAATGTAACTGAATTAGGACAATTCTGCAAAGATGAGTGGGCCAAAATTCCTCCAGGACGCTGTAAAAGCCTCATTGCACGTTATCGCAAATGCTTGGTTGCAGTTGTTGCTGCTAAGGGTGGCCCAACCAGTTATTAGGTTTAGGGGGCAATCACTTTTTCACACAGGGCCATGATGGTTTGGATTTTTTTTCACCTTTAATAATAAACACCTTCATTTACAAATTGCATTTTGTGTTTACTTGTGTTGTCCTTGACTATTGTTTAAATTGGTTTGATGTTCCGAAACACTTAAGTGTGACAAACATGCAAAGGAACAGGAAATGAGGAAGGGGGCAAACACTTTTTCACACCACTGTAATCAAGAAAGTGTTCAGTGCAAAATCCATAGAAAAATGAATGTGCCAATAAATGCCAGTAATCCAGCAAGATAAGTGACACTCTTCACTGCACCACCAGTCACAAGCTGCTTTCCAGATCTAAAGAAGAGGTCTGCCTGTACTTTTAGAAAGATCCCACAGGCATGGATGGATAATGACTCCCAGTTATCAGATGGAACTCATTCCACCAGCCACAGCAATCCGCCACAAATGTAGGCAGATAAATTGCATTACACCAGTAATTCCTGATCAATCCCTTGGCGGGCATAATGACATCACTGCTGTAGCTCCGGCTGACGCGTTGTGTCCTACAGTGGCCCATACAGTGTGAATGAGCAGTTTGCTTGTGCTGCTAAAGAGCAAACTTAGCCACTCTCTAACAGGAAGCTGGATCACAGCAGAAAAAAACGGAATTTGGAGATCTGAAGGAGACTAAGAGCAATAGATGTTTTTTTTTTTTTTAAGTAAAGCAGTATTAAATCCAAAAACAAAAATGTAATATATTGTAGCTTACCTATTATTAAATGTGATGATTGCATTGCTTTTCTTTTTAGGTTTTTTCCTTTATTTCTTATATCCAGTGTAGTAGTACAATTCCTGTATTAGGGTGTCTGCATTCTAGATGAAGTAGTAAAGCATTTTCAGTCTGGGCAGAGGGTAGTATTAGGCTGGGTTCCCACTTATGAGAATTGGATGTGGGTTTCTCCACATCCAATTTGAATGACAGGAGATTGTGACCGGCTCTCAATGGAGCCAGTTCACATATCTCCAGGGCAACTGCGGAGCGCATTGCACAGGGGTCCTGTGTGTCTTTGGCTCAGTTTCAGGTCTGAATTCAGACAAAAATTTGGGCCTCACCAGACCCCCTGCTGTGAGCCACATCCATATTAGGTGTGAGCCACATCCATATTAGGTGTGAGCCTAGCCTTAAACTAGCAGATTTAGGTGGACTTGAGTAACAAATGATCATTGTAATTACCCCTGTCAGTGTTAATTGGTTGATCTCTACCCCAACTGTTACATTGCTGGACTTATTGGCTGGATTGCTAGGAGAAAATTAAGCAAAAAAACCTAATACAAGAAAGCCAATGTAGCTAGTACATCTAATGCCTCGTACACACGACCGGATTTCTGGCAGAATTGGTCAGACGGAATGTCCGTTGGGCATTCCGATCATGTGTTGGCTAATCCGATAGTTTTTCATTAAAAATATTAGACAGGCCTAAAAATAGAACATGTTTCAAATCTGTCCAATACACTCAACTCCTATCGGGGAAAACCGTCCGTCTGCCTGCTGGTCGGACCAAATACGACGCAAGGGAAGCTATTGGCTACTGGCTATTGAACTTCCATTTTTAGTCCCGTCTTACACCATCACATTTAAAACGAACAGACTTTTGAACAGACTTATGCTGCGTACACACGAGCGGATTGTATGGCGTACTTAGTCCATCGAAACACATTTCAGCAGACAATCCGCTCGTGTGTGGGCTTCAGCGGACTTTTTCAGCGTGCAGTCCGGAGTACTAAGAATTTCGTTTTTTTCGAAATTCTGTCCGTTGTACTTTGGTTTCAGCGGACAGTACGGTCGTCAGTATGCTAGTTCGACGGACTAAGAATGGCGCATGCCCAGAAAGGATTTACACGGCGGAAGGGTGCTTTGCTGTGTCTTGAACTTCCTATTTCTAGTCCCGTCGTACGTGATGTACACGTCATCGCGCAAGCTTTCGACGGACTGTTTGTGCATCCGTGTGTGGTCAAGTCCGTTCAGTGGAAAGTACGACGGACTGTCCGTCGGATTGTATGACGGACTAAGTACGTCATACAATCTGCTCGTGTGTACGCGGCATTAGTGGATTCGTGTGTGGGCAAGTCCATTCGCTTGGAAGTCCGTCGGAACTTCGCCAAAAGTCTGTCAGGAAGACTGTCGGACCTAGTCTGCCGGAAAGTCCGGTCGCATGTACGCAGCATAAGAACTGTAAGCTGCCATTTAATACATTTTTGTATTTGGATTTAAACCACTTTAGGAATATATATTGAATTTAGTGTTGGGTGAACAGTTCAGCCTGAGCAAGAGTTTGGTTTGAACATTTGCCTTTTCGGCCACTCACCAAACACCTGAATTTGCAGGGTTTTCACCGGGTGTTTGCCCATGCTGCACAGTGTGTTCTGTGCCCTGATTAGATAAAGCTTTGACCAGTCAGGGCATGGTGTAAGCTGGTCATTAAGGAGCGGGGGCAGGGAGCATTGTCCTTAACAATTGATGAGTCATCAGCTGTCAATGGATTTCCCCGCTGACAAATAAATAAATAAAAAGTGCGGTTAAAAAAAATAAAAGAAAAACAGCGTGGTGTTCCCCCCAGTCCATACAATGCCCTTTGGGGGCCCTTCACGCCAAATTAAAAAAAAACAGCTTGGGGTCCCCTCCAAAATCCATACCAGACCCTTATCTGCATACAGCCTGGCAGGTGAGGAAAGAGGGGGTAACGAGCGAGAGCTCCCCTCCTGAATAATACTAGGCCACATGCCCCCCACCTCAAAGCACCTTGTCCCCATGTTGATGGGGACAACACCATGGCCGGTGGTTGTGGGGGTCTGCAGGCAGGGGGATTATTGGAATTTGGAAGCCCTCTTTAACAAGGGCCCCCCCAGAATCTGCCCCCCATACAAATGAGTTTTGAGCACAAAGTACAACTATGCATTAAAAAAAAAAAAGCCTGCCCCTCGATGTAAATCCATCATCACTCATGCTGCCCACCAGACAAAAAAAAACGAAGTTCCGCCTTCTGGAATGTCTTCTTGCCGAATTCCTTCTCTGCGCTTTGACAGTTCTTATCTAGGTAAGGGTGGGACCACCTGGAAGCATCACCTGGGATGGGGCCACCAGACCCAAAGAGTCTGGTATGGACTAAGGGGGAACCTCACACCGTTAAAAAAAAATGTGCAATGATACATATCCCCCAGGGCAGTACCCAGGTCTCCATACTCCTTTTATTGCCAATTACTTGCATATACAGTAATCCTTCAAAATGGGCGCTTTTGATTTTTCCTGTGCAGCTCCCATAGACTTCAATGAGGTTTGCTGTTCGGGTTACAACATTTCCCCTGTTCAGGAGTTCTGCTGCGAACTGAACAGGTGGGTGTTCAGCCAATGTCTGAATGTAGTGACATTCAAGTAAACACTGCTGGCAGAGGCTTAGCTTAAAGCTTGTGGGTCCCAATGCAAAAGTTGACCTACCCCCCCTCCCCCCCACTACCACCCACCACTTTCCCTGTGCGTGCAGATGCACCCACCGCATGCCAAGATAGTGTCTTAAGAGTTTTGAGCTCCCAAAGTTGGACCTTACATCAGAGGACAGGAAGCACCGCTAGAGAATCAGAGGACAGAGACCCCTGGCAGATCACTTGGCAGAGCTCCTTTCCCATCCCAGCACTGTATACAACTTCCCTCCCCCCCCCCCCCCCCCCCCACACACACACACGCACAGGGCTGAAATCACATTCCTTTAAACACAGCCTGTCAGCCATCACAGGGTGTATCTGGCTTTTATGTTGTCGTCCTGACCTGTGAAATTCTCTGGTCAGAACAGCAGTGTAGTTGCAGTAGGCAGATACACCCTGTGCAGATTGTGTTTGACTAGCTGTGTTGTAAAGGAATGTGATTTCAGCCCTGCGGAGGAGGAGAAGTATAGAGTGCTGTAATGGGAAGGAGCTCAGCAGCTGGGCACAGCATCTAGGGCAGAGGGGGTGATCAGGGGGCTTTGGGGGGGTACAACATAGATCTGGGGGCAAAATCTTGAACCTGCAGCCCCTCAGGGACCCCTCAGGAGGTGTTAATGGATTTGTTTAGCAATTTTTGAAGGTTTCTCTGTCAGTGTTGGGGAAAGGTCACCCCCAGAGGTATGTGCCTTTTCCCCAGTTGTCAGGGGAGTGGGGTAAGCAGACATACCCAGGTGGGTATAGAGAATCTAAAAAGAAAAGCTGCACTGCAATTTATGAAGAACCATATTGCATTAACCCATATAGTGTGAACATAAATATATAAATAATATTATAAATAAACCTCATTTGATTCCCATATAACATTAACCCATATAGTATAAATTAAATAAATAATAGTGCGAAAATTCATTCAAATACAAATTTGAAAAAAACAGATAATAATTCCTAGAGTCCAAAAAAAAATTGTCTCTAAAAAACGCACTCTGTAAATGTAAATCCTCCACCATTGACAATACTGACGCTTACCAGCTGATCTGATCCCTTATATGAGATCTAATGTTGCCTGTGGCTTATCCCCCAGCCAGAGTCTCTGTGTCAAAATGGCAAGCCCCATTTTCCACTGCTCCACTTATGATGGCAATAATTATTCTCCAGTGCGCACACCATATGGATTAACAGCTCATTTCCCATATATAAGAAAAAGGAACCACTATAGCGTAATACTGCAAACTACTTTAATAATAAAAAACATCCATATTGCACTTACATGTCTCTTGTATAAAAAGCGTACATAGTATAAAATTCAAGCCGGCCACCTACACTATCGCTGCCCGTCGATTCCGGGATTAGCGTGGACTCGTGGTGATGTCACCATGCTGCTCCTCCCAAAATATAGAGAATCCCAAAGTATAGAGAATCTCAGTTGGTGACTAGGTTTCTTACCTCACCAGTGACATCAGTTCCATTGTGGCTGCAGGACGGCACTCTCCTCCTCTTGCCTCACTGAGCCTGGTTACGATTCCATGTTGCCAGCACACAGCACAGACATGTTCCCATACTGGGCTGTTCTCACCCCGTGCTCCTCTCCATGCAGGAAATGGCTCACAGCTTCTCCCCAGCCAATGAGAATGGAGGGGGTGTGGAATGTGGAAGTCAAAGTGGAAGCCCAGTAATGGAGCATGGCTGTGGGGCCCTAGGGCAGATCTGAGCTGGACTTTGTGGAGGATATGATAATATGACAGGGAGGCTGCAGGGGTCCCCTGGAACTTCACCTTTTGGAGCATGTTACATGTTACACCCATATTTAAAGCGGTAGTAAAGCCCGCTTTGTGATTTTTACCTACAGGTAAACCTATAATAAGGCTTACCTCTAGGTAAAATTAATATGCCTGGGGGCGTGGTCAAGCTGGCAACCTGAGATGTGTGATAAAACTGCTTATTTTATCCGTAATTCTTGGGATTTTATCAAGACCGACACCCGCCCTCTACTTCAGAGGACCTCAGGATATGAGAAGCAACAGAAGCAGACTCCTGTGTGCTGCACAAACATGGAGACGCAAATGGCACCTACAGATCCGTCTAATGCAGGCTATCACCAGCTGTAAATCTACCCGGAGAGAAAAAATAGATTTCCTGCAAACAGACTTTGGACTATTGCAGAGAGACATGAATAGATTCTAGGACCGACTGGGAGAGGCAGAGACATGGGTGGGTGAGTCGCAAGACCCCGCTAGAGACCAACGGGCATCAATATAACCCTACAAGTTAAGATGAAAGCCCTGGAGCCCTGCACTGAAGATAGTGAGCACTGGAGCAGACGACACAACCTGAGGGTGGTTGGTCTTCTGGAGGGAGCCGAGGGGCAAAACCCCACTATCTTCACAGAACATCTTCTCCCCAGAGCGCAGTTCTCACCTCACTTCATTGCCCTCCTGCTTCAGACTTCCTGATCTTTTCAGCAATTGAATTCTATCCTTGATGGGTGAGCCTCAGGGATTCTCCCTGATTACTGAACACCGCTGGTAACACGTATACCAGGGTGAGACCGTGCCATGCTCTATTATGTAACATGTAACTAAGTTTGTGCCCCTAGAGTATGCTACGTGTTTTATTTTATTTTTGTTTTTTTCTTTACATGGCATATCATTTCCTTTTGTACTGCTTTTTTTATGCAGGTATTTTTGACTACTGCCTGTGGACAAAGTAGGTTGCATGGTCCAAATGTATATGTTCTCTGTTTACTAGCTTGTCTCACTGTTCCCATAGGAGTATTTCCTTTTCTAATCTGTGTGGGGTTTATTAGTTCTGCGATTTGGTACACCAAGTTTAATGGATGTGCAGGTTGGGGTGGGGGGGGGTATGTTTATGTCTTTTTTTTTGTTCCAATCTGTTCAATGCAGTGGTCCTTCCTTTTTGATGATGCATGGTATGCCTAAGAATTGGACGGGTGGCTGGTTAGAGGGTGAAGAGGTTGCGGTGCTATTTATGTTGAAGATGGGACCTTCCCCGCCTATCCACCTGGGGTCCCTATATGGTCTGGCAGATGTTTGGAGATGGAAGATGGATGGAAGCATCCTGACGAGCATGCTTTTACCTGCCATTCAGCTTCATACCATACTCTCTCATGGATAGATCTGTTTTATGCTAGTAGTGGGCTCCTGCCAAAGGTTATCGAGGTTAAGATAATTCCAAGAGGTCATGCTCCCTTGCTTTGCTGCCTTCAAATGACAACTCCGCCCTCTCAGAGTCTATGGAGACTTTTGCACTACTGGATCTCTGACCTTACAATAGAATATGAAATAGCTAAACATATCTCTGAATTTTGGCTGCTGAATAACTGCTTTGCTTCTTCTGACACTGTATGGGATGCCTTCAAGGCATATATTCTTCGTGGCTACCAGTCCTCTATCTCTAGATCTCGCCGCGATGCAGCCATAACTATCAAGGAGGCTGAGACCAAGGCACATACCCTGGAGTCTCAATAAATTATTTCTAAAAACCCTATTACTTGTTTGGATATGCAGGCTGCTTATCGTGAGGTAGTCCTCCTAAGGGTGACAAACACCAAAAAAAGCCAACTGGCACAAATGCAGTGCATCTTCGAACAGGGGGAAAAAAACTGGACGGCTTCTGGCCTGGTTAGCTAGAGAACAACAATCTCAGAGTTACCGCCTTGATGGGTACCACATTAAAGGTATGTGATGTTGTCTGGTCTAAGGTGGGGAAACCAGATACTTGGTCCCCACACACACCCCACTTTTGGATAATCCCTGACTACCCCATTTTTAAACCATCTCTGACCCAGTGGTTTGGTGCTCGGTTTGAAATTAAAACCTTGGGAGAGTGTCAGGCGGTAGATTAGTTTTGACGATCTCAGACGTGACTGGGTCTTGCCTAACCATATGCTATTTAGATACCTACAGCTAAGGCCCAATTTCCACAAGCTATTATGTTGGTGGTTCAAGACGTTGAGGGCTTACTGGTGGTCTTGGGGTGGGTAAGACCCTCTCTGCTCTTTATTCTATATTGGGGGGACTTGATACCTCAAAGGTCTCCCAGCTGTTCTTGGCATGGCAATCAGATATCCCTGAACTGGCTGATGACAACTGGGAAGAAGGTATCCAACAATACATCCTACTTATGATCTCAGCCAGAGAACAACTCACCCAACTGAAGTTCCTACATTGGGTCTACTACTCCCCAGAAAGATTGGCTAGAATGTACCCTGATAGACGGCCGGCCTGCCACAGATGTGGCGCAGAGGTTGGCTCCTTTTTCCATGTGGTGTGGTCATGAGCACAGCTGCGGCACTTCTGGGTGGAAGTGGTAGAGACTATGAACTCCATAGGCAAACTGAGGGTCCCCTGTGACCCAATTCCCTTGCTACTGGGTATCTGTGACACATTAGCGGCCCCCCAATCTAAAAAAATATTTGTATTTTACACAGCTTTCTATGCTAGGAAAGCAATATTCCTACAATGGAATAAGCCCCTTCCCCCTTCAGTCAACCAATGGCAAACTCGGATAGACTTGGCGCAGCACTTGTACAAGCTAACATATATGAGACACATTACAGATGGTCCATGATATGTAGGAATACGCAAAGTGTTCAAAGAAGTGGAACTTTCCTCCCCCCCAGGTATATAATGCTGTCCTTCCCTTCTCTTTTGCACTCCTGACTCCACTCTAGTGTGCTCCTGATGGTGGTTTTCCTTTTGGATGCTTAGATAACAACATGTCATACTACTACTGCTTGGATTATGCTTTATATGGGTTCTCTATGTCTGCACCACTCACTACAATCAAACGATGCATACTAGCACATTATGCATTTACCTTTGCCCTTCTACACATGGTCGGAGATTCCGACAACAAAATCCAACAGATTTTTTCCAACGGATTTTGTCCGAAACTGGTGTTGCATACACACGATCAGACAAAGTTGTCGGAAAATCCGATTGTTCGTAACATGATGACGTTATTTCGTTATGACTGGAATACGTTCAGGCTAGTAGCCAATAGCTTTGGTCTCATAATTTGATCTGAGCATGCGTGGCACTTTGTCAGATTGGAATTCTCTACAAACGATCAAAGTCCAATCGGATCATGCTGTCGGAAAATTTTATATCCAGCTCTCAAACTTTGTTGGTCTGGCATTCTGATGGAAAAAGTCAGATGGAGCCCACACACGGTCAGATTATCCGACAACACGGTCCGATCTGACATTTTCCGTCAGAACGTCCGACCGTGTGTACAGGGGCTAAGAGTTTTTTTTTTTTTTAACTAGCCACGGTTTTCAACCGCTTAAAGGTGTAACATGAACAATGCTCCATTGCTGCCCCCTGCACCCCCCTTCCCCTCCCTACAATGACAGAAGATGGGGGATCTTCTCCTCACACCCGTTGTCCATTTCAATATTGAGCACCCTCATAATTCATTCACTCTGGATCCAATTTTGGAACTGAAAGTCTGTATGGAGGTGCGGGTAGAAAGGCTGCAGGATCCTGACATTGCACCCATGATCTACTGATCACAGGTACAAATCTCTGCAGACTCCTCTGAAAAATTAATAGTAAATGCATCTTTTTTTCCTAATATGTGCATTTATCCTTGTTTTTAAAAGGTGAAGGTATACTGTATGTTCTTTCATATATGCAATAGTATTTTCCAAATACAATTATGCATGCACATGATAGGGTTATTGTACTTCAATATTATCAGGTCTCGAAACAATCATACAGTATATAAAATAACAGATTTTCACTGATTTCCTTTAATATAAGAGTTGATATTAAAGTATAAGCTCTGACATGTGAACATGAAAAGCATTGACAGCGATAAATTTAAACCTGTGACCTGTGACTATACCATCACGTATAATACTTCAGAGCCAGACACAAGAAAATACATAATCTGAAATCATAAAAATGATAAAAAAATAATAAATAATGAACTACACATGAATCCAGAGATCAACAGACAAATTAAGTGCAGCAGCAGTGTCCGTTTCAGAAAGTGTTTTGTATACACCCATCCACCAAAAGGAAAGATCCTTGAATCTACAAGTTATGTCCTTTAAATCACGGCCAAAGTCAGTTCCTTATAGTGCTAAAAACATCATGCTGCATGCTGATAGACTTTGCTCCTCCACCACTGCACCAAGTGATTCCTCTTTTGTGTGTAAGCTTACCAGAAGCATATATCAATTGGGCCTATCTCAGAATCCACCACTAGAGGTCACTCTATCTCCTGTTTGGTTCCTGGTCATCCACTTGAACGGGTCAGTGTATTAAACATGTGAGGATCATGTAAAAAATGAAAGGAGAAAAAACTGCATAGTGTAACACAGTTTTATTCAACACTCAATTCCCTCCCTGCACACATTATGCTTACAAGATAGGTTAAAATAATCGGCATATCATCAGCTATTCGTCTGCTCACTGCTAGGTTCCTTCACTTTTACAGAGCCCGCCGTGAGTCCAGAGAAGACGTCTGAGACTGCTAGTATGCCTGGTTGCGTGGTCATGTCCTGACGCGTTTCGTGATGCACGTCTTCAGAGGGCATGGCCACACTATACGACCTCTTCTTAATATAGTAAAGGATGCGGGCTCCTCCCCGTATGTCATTAAAGTCTACAAAGGGGGAAGCGCTGCCCCTCTTGTGACATAAAGAAGAGTCCATCTGTCTCCCCCCAGGAGTCAGCACGGACAACCCCACCCATCCACCTTACGATAGAGCACGGCTATTATTGTGCTAATGATCCATCCCTCATCGGATCATTCACATGCTGTTATGGGGAAGGTTACATGGGAAGTCTGTTTAGCACATAACTTCAAGGACTAATTCACTTGCAACTACATCATAAAGACAAATCATTCATTAAAACATAATATGATACCTCATATGAAATTATATACATTCCATAATACCTTATTAAGTATGTATCCATAAAATACATTAAATATTACCGTTCGTCTTATAATGAATATAACAAATGAGACACATTGTAAAACATCTGTACACACATCTTGTTTGCATGCTAAGTGCAAAATACAACAGTTGTATATGATAATAATATAGTCACGTGGAACCAAACCTCTAAATATTACGAATGCTTAGAGCATTTATAAAAAATTAATGAAAATTAATATGAATAAAATAAATAAATAAGGAAAGCTATAAAAAATTGAATTAATAAATTAAAAGCTATACAAAAATTCAATTAAATGAAATACCACTAATAAAACAATAAAGATCTAACTCAATGTTTAAGCCATTGGGGCTAAGAGTGTTAGTTAAATATATCCACTGCGATTCGCGTTTAGAAATTTCAGGTACCAAATTCGCACCGCTCCAACTGGGGTCTATCTTATCTATCCCCCAGAATTTAAGACCCGTAGGGTCCCGATTGTGTTTTTCTCTGAAATGGAGGGGCACACTATGTTCCTTGAAACCTATAGTAATATTATATATATGTTCCGACACTCTCTTGGCCAATGTTCTTTTGGTACGCCCAATATACATTAACCCACATGGGCATTGCAGTACGTATACCACGTGTGTTGACAAACATATAATAAATTATTTTATTTGAAAATGTTTGCTATTCGCAGGTAAAATTGGTTAGACCTCTCATATGGGTATTCACATGTCGGCAAGATATATACTTTCTACACACAAAAAATCCTATTTTATCCCAGAACATTTAAATTTTGTTGTTCAGGGGATCCAGTACTTATTTGACTACTTGCTCACCAAAAGAAGTGTTCCTTCTATATATAAACTGGGGCTTTGATGGTAGCACTTTACCTAGTACTTTATGCATACTTAAAATATCCCAATGTTTTTAAAAAATGGCTTCTATCTCTATATAGTGCTCATTATAGCCAGTAATGAAGCCCCACTCATGTTTTAAATCAGGAGTTTTTTTCTTTTGGGATTAGACTGTTTGTCTGAGAGGTTGCTCCTACTTCAGTTATCATTTGGTCCAATATGGAGGCACTGTAGCCCTTTTCCATAAACCGTTGTTTAATATAAGTTGCTTGGGATTTGTAGTCTTCACCCAAGGTACAATTGTGTCTTATTCCTGTAAACTGACCCTTAGGAATATTACATAGCCATTGGGGATGATGCCCACTCTGTACAGGAATAAAGCTATTGCGGTCTGTGCTTTTGAAAACAGTCTTAGTGATCAACTGAGTATCATATTTCATAACCATGACATCCAAGTAATGAATTGTTCCTGATTCCAATTAAATTCTAATCTTATATTATTTTTATTACTGTTCAACCACTTGGAATATTCTATCAATGATGTCTCTGATCCCTGCCAGATGAAGAACAGATCATCAAGATATCATTGGTAGAATATCAATTCTTTTCTCCTCATGTGGTATATCCATTTCTCCTCCTATTCCTATTGAATAAGTTTGCAAGGCTCGGTGCAAACTTAGCACCTATTGCTAATCCGGTCCTTTGGTTGTAAAACTTCCCTGCATACCAAAAATAGTTGTGTGTAAGACAATAGTCCAACACCAACCTTAAAATTATTTTTGTATAAATAGTATGTCATCTCTCTTGCTAAATGCTCAATTGAGAGCAGGTAATGTATTGTCATTTGAGAGAACAAATTCTCAAATTTTTTGTAAAAAGCTTGTGGTATCCTTTAAATATGCTTTTCGTCACAGTTACACTGGTCCGCAAAAAATGGTCCAGATATTTGCCTATATGGGCTGTCACTGAATGTATTCCATTTACTATAGGACTAGCAAGTGGATTTTTAGGGTCTTTGTGTATTTTAGGAACCGTGTAGATAGTAGGAATTCGATTAAAGCCTGGACATAAATATTGTTTCTCTTTTTTAGTGATCACCCACATATAGAACCCATAGTCTACTAAATTCTTCAACTCTTCCCTATATTTTTCTTTTGTAGGGTCTTTTTTCAGTTGCTCGTATATTTCTACATCTTCCAGCAAGGTAGCTAATTGGGAGTGATAGTATGATTTATTAAAATCACCGCCCTCTCCCTTATCTGCTAGACGGATAATCACATCTTTCCTTGATTCTAGTGCTTTAATTCCCTCCTTGATGTGGTTAGGGTTAAGATTTTTCCTAAAAATGGTCCAGATATTGGCAAAAAATGGTCCAGATATTGGCCTATATGGGCTGTCTCTGAATGTATTCCATTTACTATAGGACTAGCAAGTGGATTTATAGGGTCTTTGTGTATTTTAGGAACTGTGTAGATAGTAGGAATTCGATTAAAGCCTGGACATAAATATTGTTTCTCTTTTTTAGTGATCACCCACATATAGAACCCATAGTCTACTAAATTTTTCAACTCTTCCCTATATTTCTTTTTTGTGGGGTCTTTTTTCAGTTGCTCGTATATTTCTACATCTTCCAGCAAGGTAGCTAATTGGGAGTGATAGTATGATTTATTAAAATCACCGCCCTCTCCCTTATCTGCTAGACGGATAATCACATCTTTCCTTGATTCTAGTGCTTTAATTCCCTCCTTGATGTGGTTAGGGTTAAGATTTTTCCTAAAAATGGTCCAGATATTGGCAAAAAATGGTCCAGATATTGGCCTATATGGGCTGTCTCTGAATGTATTCCATTTACTATAGGACTAGCAAGTGGATTTATAGGGTCTTTGTGTATTTTAGGAACTGTGTAGATAGTAGGAATTCGATTAAAGCCTGGACATAAATATTGTTTCTCTTTTTTAGTGATCACCCACATATAGAACCCATAGTCTACTAAATTCTTCAACTCTTCCCTATATTTCTTTTTTGTGGGGTCTTTTTTCAGTTGCTCGTATATTTCTACATCTTCCAGCAAGGTAGCTAATTGGGAGTGATAGTATGATTTATTAAAATCACCGCCCTCTCCCTTATCTGCTAGACGGATAATCACATCTTTCCTTGATTCTAGTGCTTTAATTCCCTCCTTGATGTGGTTAGGGTTAAGATTTTTCCTAGTCGATAATGTGTCCAAATCTTTAAGAACTAGTTGTTTGAATACCTCCACTTGGTGGTTAGCCTGAATGGGTGGATTGAAAAGAGACTTATTTTTCAACCCACTGTCAATGCCAACTGTTTCTAATGTATCCCTATTCCTGAGATTTTAATTATTAGACAGAAAGTACTTTTTAATATTTGGTCAGGGAGACTGCACATTAAATCCATTATTTCTGTCCATTTGGTTATTCAGAGCCTCATAACGATTCTGAGTATGAATGTTATAAATTGATTGTTGTGTGTTATTGTTAAATGTGTTGGCATTGTTTCTGCCCCTGCCTCTTTGTTTATTGCCCCTTCCTATAATTTGATGTACATTTTTTGCATCCCCTTTTGGACGCGATAACTGTGAAGGTGACCCAGGAACTCTTCTTTCCTGTGTATTAATATTGTGGACTTTCACAGCTGGTAGAATACCTATTTCCTGTGATGATTGTGGGCATGGGCTGACTTACTCTGCATTTGTAAGTGTGTTTTTTATTTATTTAATACAATTAAAATTAGGGTTTTACACTATTTAGAGCCTTCTTATTTTCTAATAATCTTTTTTCACCTATTTTTATATATGGGTGCATAAGTTTTGCTGGACTTTATTCTGTGGGACTAATTTTTCAGTTTTTTATTCCTGATTTATTAATTTGAGATTGATTTTCATTTGTTTATATACTACCCTCATTTTTCCCTTGCACATATTTTTAGCACACATGTGAATTACTGGATACTTAATTTGTGTTAATTTTGTTTTTGATGTATATTTCAATCACTTGGGATTTGATTTTACAGGTTTTGTATTAGACACCTACACATTAATTTTGTTTACACACTAAGGGCGTCTAAGACTGATGTGACCTTTGAGTCATTGTTGGTGGGCAGTATAAGTCTGACCCCAGTAGTGAGATCACTCTCTACGCATAATTAATTCATTTACTTACCACAGGTTAGCGCAGTTCAAATTTTCTTTTCTTGTTTGTTTTTTGTATTTTTTGGTACAAAGTAGAATTGCAGCTTCCATTAGATCTTCACAAGATCCCTTATAGATTAAATCGTGTAGCGCAGTTTCTTTCCAATTTTTCCATAACTGTGATGAAAGAATATTTAAAGGATACCACAAGCTTTTTACAAAAAAATTGAGAATTTGTTCTCTCAAAGGACACTGAAGTATTCCTAGTGACAGCAGATGTTGCGTCGCTATATACAATAATAGAGCATGACGATGCATTACTTGCTCTCAATTGGGCCTTTAGCAAGAGAGATGACATACCATTTATACAAAAAATGTTTTTAAGGTTGGTGTTGGACTATTGTCTTACACACAACTATTTTTGGTATGCAGGGAAGTTTTACAACCAAAGGACCGGAGTAGCAATGGGTGCTAAGTTTGCACCGAGCCTTGCAAACTTATTCATGAGTGAATGGGAGGAGAAATGGATATACCACATGAGGAGAAAAGAATTGATATTCTACCAATGATATATTGATGATCTGTTCTTCATCTGGCAGGGATCAGAGACATCATTGATAGAATATTCCAAGTGGTTGAACAGTAATAAAAATAATATAAGATTAGACTTTAATTGGAATCAGGAACAAATTCATTC
Source organism: Lithobates pipiens (assembly GCF_037356315.1). Lineage (NCBI taxonomy): Eukaryota > Metazoa > Chordata > Amphibia > Anura > Ranidae > Lithobates > Lithobates pipiens. The sequence continues at coordinate 521,390,144 of NW_027507748.1, read as the reverse complement.
TTTGGATTTCATGGTCATGAAACATGATACTCAGTTGATCACTTAGCCCTTGTACACACGGTCGGAGATTCCGACGGAATGTTTGCTATCGGACCATTTTGTCGGATATTCCGACTGTGTGTGGTCTGCATCGGACTGTTTCCGTCGGAATATCACACGGACCAACTTTTCCAACTTGTCGGTAAAAGTTTCCGACAAAATGCTCCGATAGGACATACTCCGATCTTGTGTAGCCTACTCCGACGGACAAAGTGCCACGCATGCTCAGATCAAATTCCTAGACCAAAGCTATTGGCTACTAGCCTGAATGTAGTCCCGTCGTAACAAAATAACGTCATCACGTTATGTACAATCTGATTTTCCGACAACTGAGTCCGACTGTGTGTATGCAACATCACTTCCGGACCTCTTCCGGAATTAATCCGTCAGAATTAATCCGACGGATTTGGTTGCCTGAATCTCTGACCATGTGTACGGGGGCTAAGACTTTTTTCAAAATCACAGACTGCAATATCTTTATTCCTGTACAGAGTGGGCAACATCCCCAATGGCTACACAATATTCCTAAGGGTCAGTTTACAAGAATAAGATGCAATTGTACCTTGGATGAAGACTACAAATCCCAAGCAACTTATATTAAACAACAGTTTATGGAAAAGAGCTACAGTGCCCCCATGTTGCACCAAATATTAACTGAAGTAGGAACAACCTCTCAGACAAACAGTCTAATCCTGAAAGAAAAAACTCCTGATTTAAAACATGAGTGGGGCTTCATTACTGGCTATAATGAGCAATATAGAGAGATAGAAGGCATTTTAAAAAAACATTGGGATATTTTAAGTATGGATAAAGTACTGGGTACTTTATCCATACTTAAAATATCCCAATGTTTTTTTGAAGCAAGTAGTTAAAAAAGTACTGGATCCCCAGAACAACAAAATTAAAATGTTCTGGGATAAAATAGGATTTTTTGCCTGTAGAAAGTGCATATCTTGCCGACAGGTAAATACCCATAGGAGAGGTATAACCAATGTTACCTCTACCGCGAATGGAAAACATTTTCAAATAAAAGAATGTATTAAATGTTTGTTAACACATGTGGTATACGTACTGCAATGCCCATGTGGGTTAATGTATATTGGGCGTACCAAAAGAACATTGGCCAAGAGAGTGTTGGAACATATATATAATATTACTATAGGTTTCAAGGAACATAGTGTGTCCCTCCACTTCAGAGAAAAACATAATCGGGGGGATAGGTAAGATACACACTAGTTGGAGAGGTGCGAATTTGGTACCTGAAATTTCTAAACGTGAATCGCAGTGGATATATTTAACTAACACTCTTAGTCCCAATGGCTTGAGTTAGATCTTAAAGCGGAGGTCCACCCTAAAATGGACCTCCGCTCATCGGAATCCCCCCCCCCCTCCGGCGCCACGATTGGCACCTTTCAGGGGGGAGGGGGGTGCAGTTACCTGGATAATCCAGGTAACTGCACCCACTTCCGGGACAGCTCTCTGCGGAAAGGGGCGTAACTTACGCCCCTTTCCGCAAGTGCCCGCCCCTTCCCGCAAGTGCCCCGCTGCCTGCTGGGAAACACACAGCTCCCAGAGGCAGCGGGGAGCGTCCTTATTGCGCAGCGCAATTCGCGCATGCGCAGTAGGGAACCGGGAAATGAAGCCGAAAGGCTCCATTACCTGATTCCCATAACCAAGATGGCGGCGGCAGGTCCCGACAGACGACCTAGCGATCGGCTTCGGGTGCCGACATCGCGGGCGCGCTGGACAGGTAAGTGTAACTATTTTAAAAGTCAGCAGCTGCAGTATTTGTAGCTGCTGGCTTTTAAAAAAAAAAAAAAAAACGCGGAGTCCCGGTGGACTCCCGCTTTAATTGTTTTATTAGTGATTATTCATTTTTTTTTATAGCTTTTAATTTATTCATTACATTTTTTATAGCTTTCCTTATTTTTTTATTAATATTAATGTTCATTATATTTTTAGTAATTTTTGAAGTAATCGTAATATTTAGAGGTTTGGTTTCATGTAACTATATAATAATCATATACAACTGTTGTATTTTGCACTCAGCATTAGTACTAAATATGTAAAGACGCGTGTAGAGATGTTTTACAATGTGTCTCATTTGTTATATTCATTCAAGACAAACGGTAATATTTAATGTATTTTATGGATACATACTTAATAAGGTATTATGGAATGTATATAATTTCATATGAGGTATCATATTATGTTTTAATGAATGATTTGTCTTTATGATGTAGTTGCAAGTGAATTAGTCCTTGAAGTTATGTGCTAAACAGACTTCCCATGTAACCTTCCCCATAACAGCATGTGAATGATCCGATGAGGGATGGATCATTAGCACAATAATAGCCGCGCTCTATCGTAAAGTGGATGGGTGGGGTTGTCCGTGCTGACTTCCGGGGAAACGGGTGGACTCTTCATTAAGTCACGAGAGGGGCGGAGCTTCCCCGTTGTAGACCTTAATGACATACGGGGAGGAGCCTGCATACTCTACTATATTAAGAAGAGGTCGTATAGCATGGCCCTCTGAAGACGTGCATCAGGAAACGCGTCAGCACATGACCACGCATCCAGGCATACTAGCAGTCTCAGCATCTTCCCGGGACTCACGACGGGCTCTGTGAAAGTGAAGGAACATAGTAGTGAGCAGACAAATAGCTGATGATATGTCGATTATTTTAACCTATCTTGTAAGCATAATGTATGCAAGGAGGGAATTGAGTATTGAATAAAACTGTGTTACACTATGCAGTTTTCTCTCCTTGCATTTTTTACATGATCCACATATGTTTAATGCACTGATCCTTTCTTTTTTTTTTCCATCAAATATATAGTAATATAGTAATACACAGGGAAACTGAAGCAATACACAGCTTATATAGAAAGGTGAAAAGAACATCTACAGTCTGATATAGCACAAACAGTAGAGAGCATATAAGTAAATTTAGCATCAAGTTCCAATATTGGACCATGTAGTGGTACCTTTAATCATTAGTCAATTATAGTATTCATCAGTAGTGACAGTATCTGGGCACCTCCGACACCCCTTAACGGGAACTTTCTGTGTCCTGAGGAGTCCGATACTGCCACCGTATTCCATAGTTCAGGTTATCAATATCATTTAGCACCCATAGCGCCTGAAGAAATATATGATGAGCGAGTGGCTGTTGGCTTTAGTCATCTCAGAGTATTTACGTTGTTTGGGAGAAGTGTTTGTACCATTTAAACCATGGAGCCCATAGCTGTTGTTCTTTAAGGTAGCGCTGATGTGAGTTTGTAATTAGGAGCTCATAGGAATGGTGAGTTTGGGTTAAGATTATGACATCATTTAAGGAGGGCTGGGTTTCTGACTTCCATCCCCTAGTGACTGACAGTCTGGCTGCCAAAAGTATATGAGTTGCTACTGTCATGGTTATGCAATCGTTTGTCTGCTTACCTGTTCCCATGTGTTCATCTGGAGATCAGTCGACCCTCACCTGTCTGCTTTTGTAATCCATCCTCTGGCATGGCTCCACCCTAGCTCCTATCAGGGAGCTCTATACTAACCTGTGCACTACAGGCCATCCCCGCTGATCAACCTTTGTGTGTTAGCTTCCTGTTTCCTGCCGTGTGCTCTTCTACTGTTTTCCGTTACCGACTTTGGCATGTCCTTGAGTATCCCTGTTTGCCTGTGATCCTGACCTTTTGGTGTGTCCCCGACTATTCTTGTCTGCTTGTGGCCCCGACCTTGGCTTTGTCCCTCTCCATCCCTATCCTCCTGTTGCCTACTGTGGGTGTGAGCTGGGGAACCCGGGGGGTCACGACCTGGAGCCAGTTGCAGCCAAGTCCATCCTCTGGTGAACACTTGCTGGCTCTTAGACTCCGCGCCCCAGGGAATCTTACGCTCTAATCCCAGTGGGATCTGTCTCCCGTCTGCAGCAGTCAGCCGTAGGGTCCACAACCTTGCGGTGCACTCCTGATCCCTATGGTGTGCATCTGTCACCTGGCCTCAAGGTGACCTGACAGTTTGATCAGCCATGGACCCGGCTGAAGTGCCGCTTCCTACAGTCGATCCGTTGCAGGGCTTAGTTCGCAGACTTGAGACCCAAGAATCGCATCAGACCCAGGTGATGCGATTCCTTCAAGATCTGGCTTCCCGCTTTGAGCAGCTACAGGCTTCCTTGGGAACCCTGAACCTGCAGCCTCAAGTACAGTCAGCAGCTGCACCTATCGCACCAGTCGCATCCACGCATGCATTATTACTGCCAGCTCCGTTCCGTTTCTCTGGGGACTCCAAGGCTTGCAGGGGGTTCCTTAGCCAGTGCACAATTCATTTTGAGCTTCAGCCCCAAAACTTCCTGTCCGATCGGGCAAAAGTAGCATATATCATATCCCTCCTGTCCGGCGAGGCGCTAGCTTGGGCTGCCCCTCTGTGGGAACTGAATGATCCAGTGGTTTTTAGCCTGTCTGATTTCTTGAAACTTTTTCGGAATATCTTCAAGGAACCGGGTCGTGTCTCCTCAGAGGCTAGCGCTCTTTTACGTTTCCGTCAAGAGTCCGCGTCTGTGGGACAGTATGCTCTTCAGTTCCGTATCCTCACAGCTGAATTGAGCTGGAATAATGAGGCCCTAGTTGCAACCTTTTTACATGGCCTCTGTGATAAAGTGAAGGATGAATTAGCAGGAAGATCCCTTCCTGCTGATCTGGACAGTGTCATCACCTTGTGTAACCAGATCGATATTCGCTTTCAGGAGAGGGCCCTGGAAAAAAGACGCCAGTACTCCCCGTTCTTTAGGCAGCCTGAGCCCCCGGTCCCTTCTCTTCGATCCGAGAAGCACCCCCTGCCTACCGAGGAACCTATGCAGTTACCCGGACTAAGTTATCTCCCGAAGAATGCGCTAGGCGCAGAACTCTGGGCCTATGCCTCTATTGTGGGGCCAAAGGTAATTTCCATGGCACTTGTTCTCTTCGTCCGGAAAAACGCTCAGGGCTAATACATCTGGAAGGTGGAGTATTAGACCCTGAAATATCACCTTCACCTTCTCGTCTTCTCCTTTCTGTGTTGCTTCATGTCGGTGCTTCCTCTCGTTCCGTCTCAGCACATCTGGATTCCAGAGCCGCTGCCAATTTCATGGACTTTGCCGGGCTGCAACATGATGGACTAGGAGAATCCTCTCCTGAGGAGGAAACTTGTCTCCCCGCTCTATCCACGGGCAGCGGCGCTGCGTCCTGCATGTCAGTATAATGGGAGCTGGAGCTGCGTGTCTCTGTGACTGTGGAGAGACCGGTGCCATCTTGTCTTCCCCCGCACGGTGGAGGGGGGAAGAAAGCCATGAGTTTCTTCGGTCCACTTTCATCCTTGCGTTTCCTTGTCATACCACTGGTGATGTAGGAATGTTCCGCCGTTCGGGTGAACAGAATGGTATAGAATTGCGGTCCGGTGTCGCTGTAGAATCCGCCGATGCTGCGAAGCTCTCTCCCTATGCGTCCATACGGCTTGCACGCTGGCCACGCCCACAATGCACTGATCCTTTCAAGTTGATGACCAGGAACCAAACAGGAGATAGAGCGACCTCTAGTGGTGGATTCTGAGATAGGCCCAATTGATATATGCTTCTGGTAAGCTTACACACAAAAGGGGAATCACTTGGTGCAGTGGTGGAGGAGCAAAGTCTATCAGCATGCAGCATGATGTTTTTAGCACTATAAGGAACTGACTTTGGCCGTGATTTAAAGGACATAACTTGTAGATTCAAGGATCTTTCCTTTTGGTGGATGGGTGTATACAAAACACTTTCTGATACGGACACTGCTGCTGTACTTAATCTGTCTGTTGGTATCTGAATTTATGTGTAGTTCATTATTTATTTAGAATGTTTATGATTTCAGATTATGTATTTTCTTGTGTCTGGCTCTTAAGTATTATACGTGATGGTATTTATATTGAGCTAGTTGCAGGTTTAAATTTAGCGCTGTCAATGCTTTTCATGTTCACATGTCAGAGCATATAATTTACTATTTTGAGTTACCATATTATGATAGCAGCTGACGGTACATAGAACCGTAGCTTATTTTTTATTTTTTATTTATTATCTTTGTCCATTATTAGAACCGCTTGGTCCAGCAGTATTTTATATTTCTGGAATTTTTCTTTCATAAGAGTTGATATACTTTTAACAAACGTAAACACGCATGTGCACACACATCTCTGGTTTAATAGGAGAGTTGGGAGATGTGGAATGAGAGCAATTGGTCTTTAACTGGCTACCCCCATTTACAAGGACTGGGCAGGTAAAAATGTCAGTCAAGCCTAAATTAATGGCAGTAGTGCTGTTATGTTGTAGCAGCTTTAACATTTAAATAATACAACATTTCAAAGATAATTAAAGTGTTAGCATTTCGATATTGCTTAAGAAGTTGAAAGGAATAATAATAAATCAAGCTATTTGTAATATATATTTTTTTACGCACGAGTTATTACATTATTTTTACTTCATCTTATGTGCTTTGTGAAATATATGTTAGTTAATGGTTTAGTTTAATATTGAGCTCATTAAACAAACATTTATTTTTATTATAGAAAAATCATTCAAAGAATTAGAAATGTACTAGTTTGTATTCGTTGCAACAAATGTCTCAAAGAAAGCCTATCAGTTAAAATGATGAATTTTAACCTTTTCCAATTATTTCAGTGAAGAAGTAATTTATATTCTTCAGACTCCTGACTACTTGTTTCCCATACCGATGCAAACATTTGTACTTTTAAAAGATGTTTTAAAGGTCTGGTATACTTTTCAAGGACATTTTGCAGTCTGATTTTGGTGTAAATTGTCTACAACAATCAAGTCTTTATGGTTCACAGTGTGCAGTGGTTTTCTTTATACATGGTACACACATATGTATCTATTTAAAAAATAAAACACTAAAATATTGTGCTTAAAGTGGATGTAAACCCCATTCGTGAAATCTGACCTAGGCACATTTATGCGTAGTGTTTACTTTTCTCTCTCCAAAGTTCTGAGTCCAGTGTCTTTCTGCTGCTTTGTTCCTCTGTTATCAGCATGGTAACTTCTGACAAGTTCTCCGACACAGGAGATAAAACCAGCTGGAAATTTGTGTCGTAGGTCTGGTCTATTTACAGCACAGCTCTGCATGTTTCTTCATTCCTCTGAATATGTGGAGATTGGGTGTGTGCCTTTCTTCCAATCAGCTGTCACGTGGTGTATGCCCAGGCTCCACACCCACTGCTGGAACAGGAAGAAACTTTTCTAACATGATGTTCACATTCTAAACAGTGTAGATAGCTGAAGACAGCAGATATATAAATAAAACTTATATAGGGAGATTTGTTTCATCTTGGTGTATCATCTGAAGCTGTTCACTTCACTGAGTATATGTGAGGGTTTACATTGACTTTAACCACTTGCCAACCAGCTCACACACATTTATGGTGACAAAGTGGCTTGTTCCCACAAATCGCCTTAAAGAGCCATAGCAGGCGTATGTGCGCTGCACGGTGGGGGATCCAATACACGTGGCTGGTGGCCACAATGTCTGCAGGCCACCCGCGATCACAGGCATGAGAACCAGAACATTCTGACAGGGGAGGAGAGACAGATCTGCTGTTCCTAGTAATTAGGAACAGTGACCAGTTTCCTCCTCCAGTCATTCCCTTCCTCCACAGTTAGAAACACTCATGAGCAGTGGCGGTGTGTCCATAAGGGGGGGGGGGCTCTGAACAGCTCGCAGTTCACCCAGCTGTGTTAGAAAAGCGAATGAATATTCGCTTTCCTGACACTGAACCCCCTCTCCGCCAATCAGGTGCTCAGATCTGTTATCCTACACCTGATTGGCTGAAATGTCAGGCACTGTGATTGGATGCCTGTAAGGCATCGAGGACATGGAGGAGCATGGAGGAACGTGGAAGACACCGCTCGCCACCGTCACCCACTGCCCCATCAAGACAGGGTAAGTGCCGGGCAGACAGCGAGCGGGTGGGGGGCACAGTGGCAGCGATGGACACAGTGGTTGCATTTGATGGGCACAGTGGCAGCATTTGATGGGCACAGTGGCTGCATTTGATGTGCACAATGGCAGCATTTGATGGGCACAGTGGCAGCATTTGATGGCACAATGGCTGCGTTTGATGGGCAAAGTTGCGGCAATAGATGGGCACAGTGGCTGCGTTTGATGGCACAGTAGCTTCAATTGATGGGCACAGTGAGGCTGCAATTGATGGTGTTTTTTTCTGAATTTTTCAGTCTGTTTGTGCCCCCCCCAAAAAAAATTTGAGCACCAGCCATCACTGCTCATGAGGGAACACATTTAACCCCTCCATCACTTCCTAGTATTAACCCCTTCCCTGCCAGTGACATTTATACAGTTATCAGTGACTATTTTTAGCTCTGATCGCTGTATAAGGGCACTTTCACACCAGGGCAGGGGGTGTTAGCATTAAAGGGCAGCTAATATTATAATTACCACTGTAATAGCATCACTTTTCGGCCGCAAGCAGGGCAATTTTAACCCCTGCTAGCGGCCGAATAAAGGGTTAAAAGCGCCTGCAAAGTGCCACTACCGAAGAGCTTTGCAGGCACTTTTGCAGCGCTGCCCATTGATTTCAATGGGCAGGAGCAGTCTATTCACCGCTCCTCCACCACTCAAAAGATGCTGCTTGCTTGCCTTTTTTGCTTGCCTTTTTTTAATGTCCTGCCAGTGCAGTGTCCCAGTATGAAAGCACTCTGGCTTTCACACTGGGGCTGCAGGGGAGGCATTTTTCATGCGCTTTACAGGCGCTATTTTTAGCCCAAAAGCGCCTGAAAAATGCCCCAGTGTGAAAGGGGATCTAAATGTACCCGAAAAAGTGCCAAAAGTGTCCAATCTGTCTGCCTCAATGTTGCAGTCCTGCTAAAAATCGCAGATCACCACCATTACCAGTAAAAAAAAAAATATAAAAATAAAAATGCCATAAATCTATCCCCTATTTTGTAGATGCTATAACTTTTGAGCAAACCTATCAATATACGCATATTATAATTTTTTTTACCAAAAATATGTAGAAGAGTACATATTGGCCTAAAATTATGAAGAAAATCGTTTTGTTTTTTTACATTTGGGGGATATTTATTATTCAAAATTGTCGGTATTTTTTTGTTTATAGTGCAAAAAATAAAAAAAGGCAGAGGTGATAAAATACCACCAAAAGAAATCTCTGTGGGAAAAAGAGGACGTCAATTTTATTTGGGTACAGCATCACATGGCCGCACAATTGTCAGTTAAAGCAACGCAGTGCCGTATCACATAAAATGGCCTGGTCATTAAGGGGGAAAATCTTCCGGGGCTGAAGTGCTTAAATTAAAGTGATATTGCAGATTCACTATAAAAAGTACTACATATAATTTATATTACAGGGATCTCATTTCTATTCTCGAGATTGCTGAATTTGTTCAAATGGAAAGTGACATGGGAAGGTCTGAAAGGTATATACAGTGAGCTAAGAATTGAGTGAGTGAAAAAATATTTTTTTCCTTACAGCTTAACCACTTCAGCCCCGGAAGGATTTACCCCCTTAATTACCAGGCCATTTTTTGTGATACTGGCAATTGCATAGGCATGCAAAGCTGCACCCTTATATTTTTTACTTTCTACAATAATACATGTCCAAAAACAAATGTATGCAACAGTTTAGGCCAATATGTATTCTTATTGTGCTGATCAATTTATAAATGACACTTGCAGAGAAGGTGTTAACACTAGGGGGCGATCAAAGGGTGTTCCAAGGGTGTGTTCTAACTGTGTGGCATGAGCTTACTGGGACAACACAGAGATCACTGTTCTTGATCATTAGGAAAAGCAGATCTCAGTGTTGTCTCCTGTCAGAATGGGGATCCACCTTGTTTACATAGGCAGATCCCCATTCTGCCTCTCTGTGGAGCGATCTCAGGTGGCCGGCAGACTATAGATACTGTGGGTGCATGCACCACCCCCCCCCCCCCCCCCCAGAGGTATCAACTTGATAGTGTCCAGATGATCTCAGGTGAACGCTAGGCACACTCCACCAAACCCTCTGGTGAAGAAGGTCTTCAGTGGGCTAATAGTCTGTGGCTTGTTGGACATGAGGCAAAGTAAGGTTTACCTTACTGACCTGGACAATCACTACACAGGAAGACTGTGACATAACACCCAACTAGTCACCAGTGCTCCCACATTCAATTCCGCCTTCATTTCCTTAGTGATAGCCAAATCCACTTATCAACTATTTGCGGGCAGCACAGGCTCAAGGGGCAACTGCTTTGGGGCCCACAGCAGTGACTGAGCCCAGGGCAGCTGTCTGTTCTGCCCTGCATTAACGAGGGGCCTGATAATATTGATTTGATCTTAAAAGAAAATTACAATAACATTTTCTTAAATTGTTTACAAAAGATAGAAATAATGACTCAATCAGTGAAATGAAAACTTAACATTAAAGACTGTAAAGAGAAAATATTGTATTAATGCAATGTACCCAATAACAACTTAAAGCACATAAATCATAGACATCAGGTTTACATTATGGTTTATCTCTTAACCTCTTCCCGACAGCTCGCCTCATTATACAGCGACAGCATGGCACTCCTGCACGAATTGCCATAGCTCTTACGGCAGCTTGTGCAGGCCCTGTTGCGGGCAGGCGCACCCTGCTGTCGGCACCCGCTACACGTGGGTTAGGCGGATTTGATCTCCGCCGGTGACCTGAGATTGCCTTGTACACAGGCAGAACGGGGATCTGCCTATGTAAACAAGGCATTTCCCTGTTCTGCCTAGTGACCACTGATCGGGAACAATGTAATAATGTCACTGGTCCCTAAAAAGTGTCATTTGGGGTCAGATTTGTCAGCCGCTGTGGGAAAAAAAGGACATACATTTTGTTTGGGTACAGCATCGTATGTCCGTGCAATTGTCAGTTAAAGCGACGCAGTGCCGTATCGCAAAAATGGCATGGTCATTAAGGGGGCAAACTCTTCCGGGACTGAAGTGGTTAAAGTAATTGAAAAAGTCAAATTTTTTTTCTAATAAAATAACAAACATGTTATACTTACCTGTTCTATTGCATTGGATTTGCACAGAGCAGCCAGGATACTCCTCTTCTCGGATCCTTCCTGGCCCCTCCCTCCTGTTGAGTGCCCCCACAGCAAGCAGCTTGCTATGGGGGCCCCCGAGCTGAGCTGCAGCTCCGTGTGTCCATTCAGACATGAAGCTGTGGTTTGGCCCCACCCCCTCTCTCTCCTGACTGGCTAACTGATTATAAATGACAGTGGAGGGAGCCAAGTGTGTCCCTGCTGTGTCTCAGCCAATCAGGGAGAGTCTCGGACAGCCGAGGGACTCGTGGACATAGATGGATTTAAGTAAGTATTAGGGGGGTTGACAAGGTTGCTGCACACAGAAGTTTTTTTTATCTTAATGCATTAAGATAAAAAAAACCTTCTGCCTTTACAACTCCTTTAAAAGCTCATCTTATTTTAGCTTTCAGTTGATGAAAAATATTTTGTTGTAATTTAGTGTAATTTACAGTAGTAATGGTCATCTCCATCTAGTGGGCAATGTGCACACTGCTTGGTTTAATGTTATCCCACTATAGCGCATGCACAAGAAACCTGCAAGGGGCACCCCAATGTTTCAACTGCCTATGGGCTTCCATAGGATTTAATCTGGTACTGAAAAACACCAATAAAATGGTGACAATTGTGACAATATGGAAAATCAAAGCAGATGATTCCTGATGTTCCAACCTCACAGTGGAGCTTGTTTATGAAACCAAGGTCACAAAACGTTGTTTGACATTGTTCCTCTGTATAAGTACAGTCTGGATAAAAGCTGCCGCTGTTTAATTTTTTTGTCACATAAAATATGAAAATAGGTTTTATGTACATGTGTGGGTGTTCAACCCCCCCCCATAGCATGGCAAAATTCCCAGACAGTATCCCTGCTGTTTAGCCTCAGCATGAGCACAGTAGAAGCCATCAGAGTTTTGGTGTGCAACAGCCAACCCCCTTCTATTGTGCCCCATCTCCTCAGTTTTATAAGAGGTCCCCCTGAAAAGCATGAAATTACTGAGAGGTCTCATATGCCAGCAAATGACAGTGCACGGTTGAGGGAGCTTCTAGACTCCTCCTTGAGGTATCATATCACACAGTCAAATGGAGACTTGGGATGTAGGATTTGGGGTCTGGTAAGTGGGGAGTAGGGATGAGCCGAACACCCCCCGGTTCGGTTCGCACCAGAACTTGCGAACGACCCCCGCGTTCGGTACGAACGTTAGAACCCCATTGACGTCTATGGGACTCGAACGTTCGAAATGGAAAGTGCTAATTTTAACGGCTAATATGCAAGATAGTGTCCTAAAAAGGGTTTGGGACCTGCCTCCTGCCTCAGGGGACATGGGTCAATGCAAAAAAAAGTTTTAAAAACTGCCGTTTTGGCGGGAGCACTGATTTTAATGACGATTAAAGTGAAAAAAAAAAAAGTGAAATATTCCTTTAAATATGGTGCCTGGGGGGTGTCTGTAGTATGCCTGTGAAGTGCCACGTGTTTCCCGTGTTTAGAACAGTCCCTGCACAAAATGACATTAAACGGAAATAACACCATTTAAAACTGCTTGCGGTTTTAATGTTATATCTGGTTCCTGCAATATGGTTGAAAATCATTGAGAAACATGGCATGGGTAGCCCTCCCTGCCCATTACCAGCCTATTTGGGTCTTGTACGCATATTAAGGGGAACCCCGTACCCATATTAAAAAAAGGAAATGCGTGTGGCCCCCAGGCCCTATATACTCAGAACAGCAGTATACAGGCGGTGCAAACAAGACAGGGACTGTGTAGGTTTGTTGTGTTAAGTTGAATCTGTTTGTCATTTTCAACCGGTACATTTTTAAAGTGTAGCTCCAGTCAAAAAAACTATTTTTAAGCTTTTTGGAAAACATAGGGAAGGGTTATCACCCCTGTATAATTTGTTTTGTCGTCCATCTTTTTTCATCTCACTTGCTGCTGTCTCCTTGCGTTTCCAAGTAGGAGATGTTTGTAAGTTGGATGTTTGAAAGTAGGGGCCTGCCCTATATTATAGCGGTATGTACTGGGTACAGAGCACGCAGACAGCACGCACTATCTCCTAACACTACTGACTGCAAGCTCTTTTTACTGGTTACATGTTTTGAGTTGCAGAGGAGGTCTAGGACTAGAATTATTGCTCTCGCTCTAACATTCTCGGCGATACCTCACATGTGTGGCACATGCGAGCACATGGGGACATGGGCGCTTTAATTTTTATTTTATTTTTTTTATTGTTCATTTTACTTTATTTATTTTAGTTTGACATTTTTTTCCCCAAAAATATATTTTTGATCACTTTTATTCCTATTACAAGAAATGTAAACATCCCTTGTAATAGGAATATGGGGTGACAGGTCCTCTTTACAGTGAAATCTGGGGGTCAATATGACCCCACATCTCACCTCTAGGCTGGGAAGCCTGAAATAAAAAATAAAAAAAAGATTCTGGCTTTGATCGTACTGGCGAGTTGGTAGAAGCACCGGAGGGCGGTGAGGGGTGGGGGGCGTCTATGGCTGGGTATTTCAGGGTATCACCGAGTATGGCTGGGTATCTCTGAGTATGGCTGGGTATGGCAATTTATGGCAGGGTATTACAGAGTATTGGCGGGGTACTACAGAGTAATAGCAGGGTACTGCAGAGTATTGGGGGGTACTACAGAGTAATGTCAGGGTACTGCAGAGTATTGGGGGTACTGCAGAGTAATGGCGGGTACTGCAGAGTAATGGCGGGTACTGCAGAGTATTGGGGGGTACTGCAGAGTAATGGGGGTTACTGCAGAGTAATGGGGGGTACTGCAGAGTAATGGCAGGGTACTGCACTGCAGAGTAATGGCGGGGTACTGCAGAGTAATGGCGGGGTACTGCAGAGTAATGGCAGGGTACTGCAGAGTATGCACTGGTATTGCAGAGTATTGGCAGGGAATTGAGGGGTCAAATTCGGTGAGCAGCGATGTGGGCACTGCAGATGCAGCCCACATCGCTGCTGACACCGATCTCTTTCCCCTCCGCTGTATCGATCGGTACAGAGAGGGGAGGGAGGAACCGGCGTCATAACATGACGCCGGTTTGTTTCCAAGTGATCACTCCGTCATTTGACGGAGCAATCACGTGGTAAACGGCCGCTATGAGCGGCCGTTTACCGTGATCCGTGATGCGGCGGTCACGGATGCTCTCGAGTGCGCGCACCTCGGGGCACACGAGAGCAGAATTCTGGGAGGCCGTTAATTAACGGCCTCTCAGAGTTAAACAACCGCCCTGGCCGTTAATCGGCAATGGGCAGTTAAGTGGTTAAAGCTAGATCACTAGCTATATAGGTGAGGTGAATATATAGTGGTGTATACTGCAGTCAGGGCACAGACAACAACCACTACACAGCAGCAAGATAGGAAATCAGCCAAAAACGATCGGTGTGTACTGTGTTGAAGGTACACAGAACACCCACTGCTTCAGATGCTAAGTAACACACTACAGGAGGCCGCCTCAAAGGCGGCCTTATATAGTGTGGGGCGTGCACTACATAGCCTGAGCTATGATTGGCCACAGGCAGGATGCCTGTGGCCAATCATGGCTCTCCTCGCAGCCGGCGCTGCGATTGGCCAAGCATGCGGGGTCACAGTGCATGCTTGGCCAATCATGGGGCAACAATGCACTGCGCCACCGCAGTGCATTGTGGTCCGCGCGCGCGTCACTCGAATTTTGACGCGAACGGCCAAAACGTTCGGAATTCGCCGAACGGCCGAACAGCCAATGTTCGAGTCGAACGTACGTTCGACTCGAACACGAAGCTCATCCCTAGTGGGGAGGCATGAATTTTCTGTTTTGGGAAGGAGGAAGATGAGAATTGCAGCCTGTGGGAGTTTCTTTTGGTCTTTTGGTGGGGTGGTTAAGGAAAGAGGGTGGGTTTGCTTTTGGAGAAGGGGGGACGTTTCTTGTAGAGAAGTTTACAGGGGGGTGGTTAATGGCAGGGATTTGCTTCTGGGAGGGCGTTTGATTGGATGAAGGGAGATTTTCTTCATAATTAGGAATCTTTTCTGGGGGAGAGGGTGTTAACTGCAGAAGATATTTTTGCTTTGGGGGTCGGTTTAGAGACATTTACATTTTTGGGGGTATATTTGAGGCAGGGAGATATTTTACAGTGGCAATCTTTGCTTGGGGTGGGAGGGTTCTTATGAGGGAGACGGGTTTTTTTTTCCTTAAAAATAGATTTTTCTTTTAAATTATACTAAGTGGATGGAGCCTTGATACAATGTTGGATCTGTCCCCAGCTGCTTCTAAGACCAACAACAGAGCGATTAAAGACCGCTGATCACTTAGTTCTCAGCCTTCAGTGAGCAAAGAGTGATGACTGTCAGTACCTGGCTCAGCCCCCATGTTTTTAAGAGATGTTTTCATCTCTTAAAACATTTCATAACATTTCTTAGGACACAGTTTTTTAAGGTTTAAATACATCACTGAATGTACTGCCTACCACAATATGCTACCCCTTGCACCTGCTCAACTTTCAACATAAGGTTAGCTCAAACCTAGAATTGTTGTTTTTTTCTAGAAAATTACTTAGAACCCCCAAACATTATAAATTTTTTTCTAACACTGTAGAGAATAAAATGGCGGTTGTTGTAATACTTTCTGTCACACCGTATTTGCGCAGTGGTCTTACAAGAGCACTTTTTTTTGTAAACAATACACTTTTTTGAATTAAAAAATAAGACAACAGTAAAGTTAACCATTTTTTTTTTATATTGTGAAAGATAATGTTACGCCGAGTAAATTAATTCCCAACAAACTTTTACCCTTAAAAATCTCCATAGGCGATGTTTAAAAAATTCTACAGGTTGCAGTTTTGAGTTACAGAGGAGGTCTAGAGCTATAATTATTGCTCTTGCTCTAGCAATCACGGCAATACCTCGCATGTATGGTTTGAACACCGTTTTCATATGCAGGTGCTACTTATGTATGCGTTTTTCTGCACACAAGCTCGTCGGGACGGGGCACGTTTTACATTTTTTTTTCTTATTTATTTTACTTTTTATTTTTACACAGTTTTTTTTTTAATTGTCACTTTTATTCCTATTACAAGGAATGTAAACATCCCTTGTAATAGAAAAAAGCATGACAGGTCCTCTTAAATATGAGATCTGGCGTCAAAAATACCTCAGATCTCATATTTACACTAAAATGCAATAAAAACAATTGTCATTTAAAAAAATAATTAGAAAAATGGCTATTTAAGAGCTTTGGGCAGAAGTGACCTTTTGACGTCACTTCCACCCTGCATTGTTATGGTGGGGGCCATCTTCCCCTCACTCGTTTCCATACCTAACAGGAGACAGGCTGCTGCCGATGGCTCCATTAAGTAACGGAGGGCACCGGAGCACAGCGGGAGGGGGGCCCTATCCCGCTGCTAATAAAAGTGATCTTTCGGCGAATCCGCCGCACAGACCGCTTTTATCTTATAGCGTACTGCCCACTGAAGAGGAGGATACCAGGGTTATGGCAGCTAGCTTATGGTATCCTCCTTCAAACAGCTGACGTAAAACTGCGGCGGGCAGTCCATAAGTGGTTACGTTTGAAAGACTTGACCCCACCCCCCAGAAAAATTTTTATCTACGACCCTGGGGTAAACGCTGATGCACAGTAGCACAGAAGTCTCTGTGTTTACAGGCATGTACATCTATTCACTTCTATGGCCTGTTGTACACCCTGCCTTCAGCTCCCCAGGTATGCGAAAATGGCTTATTTTATGCCTGTAAACATCCTTCTGCATGAGACCTTAGGGTCCATTTTGATGGGTGTTGTTTTCCTTCACTTAATTTGCCTAAAACTGATGTTCTGTGTTTACACGAGTACAGGGGCACATAGCTAATTGTTATTGCTGGTTGAAAGCCCCAATTGTGGTTACCTGGGTTTTGAGAAATTCAGAGTATTTTTACGCTAGGTATATTTTTTTGCTTGTAAATGTCCGTATGCAGTAGTCCATAAAGCTCACTTTGATGGGTATTTTTTTCCTGCATTACATATGCGTTTGGAATACATATCAAACACAGGTTTACAAGTCCAATTGACATTAAAGGAGCAGTATACACTGCAGCTCAGAGGATGCTATGCATTTCTTTAGACACAGCAAACCTAATTGAGCTGCGTCTGACAAGAACGCCCTAGACCTAGACCTTTACCTGGTGTTATTTGTTTGAGGTATTATTGCTACATGTACAAAAGCTAAAAAAAGAGGAACACCGTAGGAGCTGACAGCTGCAGTAAATTACATTTTATCAGT
This sequence comes from Lithobates pipiens, assembly GCF_037356315.1. NCBI lineage: Eukaryota > Metazoa > Chordata > Amphibia > Anura > Ranidae > Lithobates > Lithobates pipiens. Next base: position 521,372,761 of record NW_027507748.1, on the reverse strand, counting down.
CTTTTTATTGTATAGGTTGGGAAACTGAAAAATGATTGATTGCTTTTGTCAGTATTTCCATTTTTCCATTTTACCAACTTTTATACAATACCCCAGTATTGGATTTGAAGTATTACTATCAGCCTTTTCTCCCTTACTGCTGTCATAACTCTTTTGCTGGTGTCCAGTTAGGGGATTTATGCATTTGGAGTGAATAGAATTCAAATAAAGTTAATCGGATTGTTCATCTGTAAAAAATGAATTTTGATTGGTTGCTCTGGGGAGCTCTTTGCATTCTGTTTCTTTTTATATATAGCCTAGTAGTGTGTTTCTTACAATATCAGCTCTGTTACATAGTCAGATGCCATTAAGTCATGTGATGTCTATCCTCTTGCTCACTGAAATGCTGAAATGCATTGTGCCAGATATTGGTGCAGATATTTGAAACAAAAAGGCTTCTCCAAGCTAAATAAGTGTATATGTACACTACCATACCTCCCAACATTTTAAGATGGGAATGAGGGACACCTACTAGCAAAAGTATGTTGGCATAGGATACATGTATGTTGACCCCTGCCACGCCCCCTTAAGGCTGGGTTCACACTGCTGCGGGGGGAGATCCGGATGTGATTCGCACCGCACTGCAGTGCAAATCACATCCGATCTCCGTAGCGATGCGAGTTCAGCCATACAGATAGTATGGCTGAATTCGCATCGCTCCCGCACCAAACTGCACTGCGATATGCGGACGGATCTGGGGGTGTCATTAACATTTCATTGACACTCCCAGACGTTTGCATAGGGCAGTGTGAACTGCCGGCGGGAGTCAAGCGATGCGGGAAAACGCCGCGGATTTGCGGCGTTCCCGCATCGCTATAGTGTGAACCTAGCCTATAGGAGAATTAACTAACTAGGGCTTTTTTTTACCATTACCATTCCTTTATATTGGCTTTTCAAATTTACAAATGCAGCAATTTAGAAATTGGATGAAAAGTTTAGCCCTGGGAAACACTTTTTGAAAGATCAATAGTGCATTTTATATACAACTATATAGATCAGACCAAAATGAGGGCAAATGAGGAGAAAAGAGGGACAGAGGGACATTGTTCCAAATCAGGGACAGTCCATCCAAATCAAGGACAGTTGGGAGCTAGTAACTACCAAGATTAACATAAAACAATAGCTGGCAGAAGAAGCAGCAAAACCCTACTACAATGTCTACTGCTTCCACTCACAGAGGTCTTCTACTTGAAAAATACATGTTTTGTTTGACTAGTCAACAGCTAATATCTTATGTAAAGAAAACTTTTTTTAGGACTTCTGCTCCAACTTCACAGTTGACATATTTATTAACCACTTGCTTACTGGACACTTAAACCCCCCTCAGTCCCAGACCAATTTTCAGCTTTCAGCGCTGATGCACTTTGAATGACAATTGCGTGGGCATACAACACTGTACCAAAATTAAATTTTTATCATTTTTTTCCCACAAATAGAGCTTTCTTTTGGTGGTATTTAATTTCAGCTCGGAGTTTTATTTTTTGCTAAACAAACAACAAAAGATGCAAAAAAAAAATCATGTTTAATAGTTTGTTATAAAATTTTGCAAACGGGTCATTTTTCTCCTTCATTGAAGTGCGCTGATGAGGCGGCACTGATAGGTTGCACTGGTGGGCACTGATGGGCTGCATTGGTGGGCACTGATAGGCTGCATTGGTGGGCACTGATAGGCTGCACTGGTGGGCACTGATAGGCATAGTTAAGGCGGCACTAATAGGCACAGATAAGGCGGCACCGATGGGCACAGATAAGGCGGCACTGATGGGCAAAGATGGGCACAGATAAGATGGCATGGATGGGGGGCACAGATGGGTGGCACGGATGGGTGGCACGGATGGGCACTGATAGGTACCACTGATAGATGGGACTGATGGGCACTGATAGGTGGCACTGATAGGTGGCTCTGATAGGTGGCACTGCTGGGCACTGATGGGCGGCACTGCTGGGCACTGGTAGATGACACTGATGGGCACGGATATGTGGCACTGGGGTGCAGCACCTTTGTTGAGGCAGATTGTGGACACTGCTGGGTGGCACTGTGGGCACTGCTGGGTGGCACTGCTGGGTGGCACTGTGGGCACTGCTGGGTGGCACTGTGGGCACTGCTGGGTGGCACTATGGGCACTGCTGGGTGGCACTGACGGGGGGCACTTACTTTTTATTAATGTGGCACTGGCAGGGGGCAGGTGGGCACTAGCAGGGCTGGCCGTGATCGGGACTGATGTCCCGATCACGGCCGCCGGTGATCGGCTTTTTTTTTTCTCCTCGCGCTGACAGCACGAGGAGGAATACTAGCCGATTACCGGCTCCGTTATATCACATGATCAGCTGTCATTGGCTGACAGCTGATCACGTGATAAGGGGTCGGGATCGACCCCTTGCACGGATCGGTGATCAGGCGAGTCTCATAGACTCGCCGATCACAGAGCGCGCCGCGCGCGCCCCTCAGGGCTATTGACGTAGTCCCGGAAAAGGAGATCCGCGCTGTAGCCATCATTCGGCTATAGCGCGGGTCTCAAGTGGTTAAACAGATTTTGAAAAATAGAACAGCATGATTTAAAAAAGAACATGTTAACATACCACCAAGTGATGTAAATGTTGAAAATAAGGGGCCTACCTGCAATTACCCAACCCTGCAGTAGATTTAGGCAGCCACCCATTAGTTGGCAGACCTTCAGGAGCTGTCTACTAGAGAAATCAGGCCAGCTGCTCCTGTGATCATACTGTATAACTAGCTACTGCTCAGTTCTGTTTTCTTCCCATAAATCCACACCTGCAATAGCTCCAAAGATAACAATGCAAAGTATAACTTAAAGAAAGGAAACATAAAACAAACAAGCAAAAAAGATAATGAAAAAAAAAATCCTACTAGGCAGAACACTTCTTATTAAAATATCTTTGTGTGTCACTTTATTTATCATTGTCAGTATAAAAATATGAAACCCTGTTATGCTCAAACTAAATGACATTTTGTTTTATATCTGGCTTGTACAACACTGATGTGTATCGTAATTTATTAAAGGTATAACACTGTTCTGCAGACTTCTTAGTGTTTTTAGCTGTACAACAATAAAATCCATTGATAATTTACTTCTTTTAAAAGTCTGCTGACTCACTATACTGAATGACATACAAAGAGTAGTTAGTTTTATGAGTCATTTTAATGGAAGGCTGTAACTAAGGTGCAAAGCAGTTTATATTTATAGTTTTACATCGAACTATGAAAATTTCAAAGATCAACGTAGCACAATGGAAATCCAAGAAAAAGATTGCAAGTGGGAGGTAAGGAACTAAGATGTAGCGCATGTAAAGCAAAATCGAATTGTATGTATATATATATATATATATATATATATATATATATATATAGATATAGATATATATAGATATAGATATATATATATATATATATATATATACCTCTATCCATGCCACCCTCTATATGAATAGATGGAGCTCATGCTATGAACACAGCGGCAGGGGTGTTTTTTTTAAGCATTAGAGCCATAGGCTCTGATAAGCTCCAAAATAGGGCGGGCTCGTGGCAATGAGCCCACCCAGGTGTTACAACAGCGAATGAATATTTGCTAATGAAACACTGATCCTCAATCCAGCCAATCAGAAGCAGGACTCGTTTTACGATTGGCTAAAGAGAGAAGAGTTCCAATTGGCCAAAAAGAGAAGTCACATAATAACCCTACTCATTCACAAAAAAAATGCAATCTATAAATAGACATCCAAATGCCCGACAAGCCCTTTATTAAAAAAACAAAAAATCCCCAAAAAAGTCCCTTGTTGTGAATCTGTCGTCAGTCATGTCATCCAGCAATGCAGATCCACGTCAATCATAATTATCTGATGACCACCAACCCCCCCATAAGAAAAAACTTTGCCACCAAGACACATCCTGTATGCTTGCTTGTTATCAACCAAATGCCAAGTGTGGTGGATGACAACTGTTATAAAAGGCAGTAAGGTCTCCCAGGTGACATCATTGATCTTACAGTATGGTCAATGATGTCACTGATACAGGCACGAGCACAAGTAAATGTTTGGAAGTTCGAACACCTGAACAAAGTCCACTCCATACTTGTGTTCAGACTGAACCTTGAGTTCATTTCTATTAGACAAATAGCATTGTCAGAAGGATATTGGCAATAACAGCATACACAATTATTTCAATGCAGGTTTCCTTCAGTACCCAAGATGTGCATCTAAACATCTGAACACCTGAACAGCCAAAGTTTGGTCCAAAATTATGTTTGGACTAAACTTTGAGCTCATCCTTATTAGGCTACTAGCATTTTCAGAAAGATTCCAGCAATGGCAGCCTATATATTTCTTTCAGTGGAGGTTTCCTTCAGTATCCAGAGGAATATTTCAGATGAAATAAAGCGTGTAGATACCAAGCAACGGAAACACAGAAAATATGAGGGAAAAGTTAGGAGAAAATAATAACATTATAGGCAGCACAGGACCTGCACACCAAGGTAAAGGGTTCAGAATAGGGATGAGCCCGATGTTCGCCGAACAACGAACAATATGCAGTGTTCGCGGCAAATCCGAAAGCTGCCAGAATACCGGTAAAGTGTATGGGACACTAACATGAAAAATTGAAAGTGCTCATTTTAAAGGCTTATATGCAAGTTATTGTCATAAAAAATGTTTGGGGACTGGGGTCCTGCTCCAGGGGACATGTATCAATGCAAAAACATTTTTAAAAACTGAAGTTTTTTCGGGAGCAGTGATTTTTTTTTAATGCTTAAAGTGAAACAATAAAACTTAAATATTCCTTTAAATATTGTGCCTGGGGTGTCTATAGTATGCCTGTAAAGTGGCACATTTTTCCAGTGTTTAGAACAGTACCACAGCAAAATTACATTTCTAAAAAAGGAAAAATTGTTATTTAACCACTTGCTTACTGGGCACTTAAACCCCCCTCAGTCCCAGACCAATTTTCAGCTTTCAGCACTGATGCACTTTGAATGACAATTGCGCGGGCATACAACACTGTACCCAAATGAAATTTTTATCATTTTTTTCCCACAAATAGAGATTTCTTTTGGTGGTATTTAATTACAGCTGGGAGTTTTATTTTTTGCTAAACAAACCAAAAAAGATGCAAAAAAAAAAAAAATCATGTTTAACAGGTCATTTTTCTCCTTCATTGAAGTGCGCTGATGAGGCGGCACTGATAGGCTGCATTGGTGGGCACTGATAGGCTGCATTGGTGGGCACTGATAGGCTGCACTGGTGGGCACTGATAGGCATAGTTAAGGCGGCACTAATAGGCACAGATAAGGTGGCACCGATGGGCACAGATAAGGCGGCAAAGATGGGCAAAGATGGGCACAGATAAGATGGCACGGATGGGTGGCACGGGTGGGTGGCACTAAGGGGCACTGATAGGTACCACTGATAGATGGGACTGATGGGCACTGATAGGTGGCACTGATAGGTGGCTCTGATAGGTGGCACTGCTGGGCACTGATGGGCGGCACTGCTGGGCACTGATGGGCGGCACTGCTGGGCACAGATATGTGGCACTGGGGTGCAGCACCTTTGTTGAGGCAGATTGTGGGCACTGCTGGGTGGCACTGTGGGCACTGCTGGGTGGCACTGTGGGCACTGCTGGGTGGCACTGTGGGCACTGATGGGTGGCACTATGGGCACTGCTGGGTGGCACTGACAGGGGGGACAAATTTTTTATTTATGTGGCAAAGCAGGGGGCAGGTGGGCACTGGCAGGGGGCAGGTGGGCACTGGCAGGGCTGGCCGTGATTGGGACTGATGTCCCGATCACGGCCGCCGGTGATCGGCTTTTTTTTTCTCCTCGCGCTGTCAGCGCGAAGAGGAATAATAGCCGATTACCGGCTCCGTTATATCACATGATCAGCTGTCATTGGCTGACAGCTGATCACGTGATAAGGGGTCGGGATCGACCCCTTGCTCGGATCGGTGATCAGGCGAGTCTCATAGACTCGCCGATCACAGAGCGCGCCGCGCGCGCCCCTCAGGGGGCGCACAGGCCGCTCGTGCATGGGACTACGTCAATAGACATAGTCCCGGCAAAGGAGATCCGCGCTGTAGCCGTCATTCGGCTATAGCGCGGGTCTCAACTGGTTAAAACTGATCGTGGCTGTAATGAATTGTTCGGTCTCGGGAATATAATTAAAACTCATTAAATAAAAGAGCATGGGATCCCCCCCAGTCCAATACAAGGCCCTTTGAGTCTGGTATGAATATTAAGGGGAACCCTGAACCAAAATCTAAAAAAAATAGCATGGGGATCCCCCTAAAATCCATAACAGACCCGAGGATTTTAAGAGGAAGTCTGCGCCAATTTTTTTTAAAAATGGCATAGGGGTTCCCCAAAATCCATACCAGACCCTTATCCGTGCATGCAACCTGACAAGCCACAGGAAAAGAGGGAGGGACAAGAGCGTGCCCCTCCTCCTGAACCATACCAGGCCACATGCCCTCAACATGGGGAGGGTGCTTTGGGGTAGCCCCCCAAAGTACCTTGTCCCCATGTTGATGGGGACAAGGACCTCCTCCCCACAACCACTGGTCTGCGGGTGGGGGGCTTATCAGAACCTGGAAGCCCCCTTTAACAAGGGGACCCCCAGATCCAAGCCTCCCCCCATGTGAATTGATAAAGGGGTACATGTACCCCTACCATTTCACAAAAAAATGTAAACATGGTAAAAAAGACGAGACAGCTTGGGACAAGTCCTTTATTAAAAAGTAAAAATGTCCATTCATCGATGTCCATTCATCTTCTTCTATCACGCTGCTTGACGAACCAAAAAAAAAGCAGCAACCAATCTGCCTCCATGGGAGGCTCCCGCTGAGTGATGCATCTTCACCGTAACTGATCTTATATAACTTCACCGTGGTGTCAGAGGGGGGCGAGGCCATATGGAGAAGTAAAAAATTTTTTTTTTGCATTGATACATGTCCCCTGGGGCAGGGCCCAGGTCCCCAAACACTTTTTATGGCAATAACTTGCATATAAGCCTTTAAAATTAGCACTTTTTATTTATGCATGTTCGTGTCCTATAGACTTTAATGGTGTTCGTGTGTTCTGCTGAATTTTTTGCCTGTTCACATGTTCTGCTACGAACTGAACAGGAGGATGTTCGGCTCATCCCTGGTGCAGAATCAAATGCTGAGAGATCTCTACAGCACACTTTCAAGCTGAGAAGTACCCACAGAGAGCACATTGTACAGAAACAAACTTTTTTTGTAATACCTAACAGAACTTACATTTTCAAGAATATCTCGGAAGAAGGAGAAGGATCTGATTTCCACTGATTATTTTCCTATGTTGTGTTGGTGGAGAACACATGCATGTGTGCCCAGATTTTAGCATTGTGTGTTTGTTGGAAAGTTAACTACATGCTGACCTGCTACATCCCCTGCAGATTTTCATGATTTGACATCCTTTTTGCGATTCGGCACTGTGTCGATTTAACTGACAATTGCGCGGTTTAGGCCTCAGTTTAGGCTGATACATATTCTTCTACATGTTTTTGGTAAACAAATTAGCGATTATTGATTGGTTTATGGAAAAGTTATAGCATTTACAAAATAGGGGATAGTTTTATAGCATTTTTATTAATATTTTTTTTTTTTTACTAGTAATGGCGGTGATCATTGATTTTTATTGTGACTGAGACATTATGGCAGACACATCGGACATTTTTGACACATTTTTGACACATTTTTGGAACCACTGTAATTTTTACAGCAATCAGTGCTATTTAAATGCACTGATTCCTGTGTAAATGACACTGGCAGTGAATGAGTTAACCACTAGGGGGCAGTGTAGGTGTTATGTATGAAGTTATTGTAGAAGGCGTGGCCTGGCATGTGACATCACTGATCGTCCTTCCCTATAAAAGGGAAGAGAGGATCGGTGACAGCCACACAGGGAAGCATGGGGAGAGGTTTGTTTACACAGACCTCTCCTCATTCTTCAGCTCTGTGACCAGATCGTGGGACACCATCGCCGATCGGGTCCGCTGGTCCTGCGGCCATGGTCATGGAGCACAGGACTGGTCGGGAGCGCGCCGCCGGTGGCACGCTCCCGACCCACGGCTGGGCACTTAAAAAGCAACGTACAGGTAAGTGCTTATGTCCAGCCGTGCCATTGCGCCGACGTACATCGGCGTGAGGCGGTCCTTAAAGTGGAGGGCCACCCTAAAAAAAAAAGATTAATATTATTTAAAAAATGTAAAAAAAAAACATTTGAAAAAATTTTTTTTACCTGGTCAGAAATCCCTGTTGCTAGGCAGTCTTCCTAATCTGCCTTCTTCCTGCTCCTCGGTGATTTTCGGTCTTCTGGGTAGTGGGGCACGCTGTGTTCTAGGAACTGTGTGTTCCCTAACACAGCGCGTCCCATTCACAAAGCGCCGCGCGACTCGCGCATGCACAGTAGGAAATGGGCAGTGAAGCCACAAGGCTCCACTGCCTGTTTCCCTTAGTACGAATGGCGGCGCTGGGACCCGAGATCCGAGGGACATGCCAGCCTCGGTGGCCGACATCGCAGGCGCCCTGGAAAGGTAAGTCTCCTTATTAAAAGTCAGGAGCTACTTTTTTTTAGCTGTTGACTTTTAAAAAATAATTTTTACAGCTGAAACACCACTTTAAGTGGTTAAGGACTGCCTCATGTAGATATACGTCGGTAATTTGAAGAGGGATATCTCGGTAACGGCAGCAGCTGCTGCCACAACCGAGATATCCCTCTTTACAGGAGGCGGTCCTGTGTGCGATAATGGTGGTCTCTACGGCAGGTTCACCGTGAGATTACCGTTATCGCCGGCAGGAGAGGTGCCATCCCCCTCCCGCCACTCTCCCGCACCCCTGTCGCGTACCGGAGCCGTCGGTAGTGGCAGAGGAGATCGGGTCCTTTCATCTGCTGGGTATGGAGACGAGTGAGGCTAAGATGGGCCCCACTCATTTCTATACCATAGGAGGGTGGAAGCGATGTCAAAACGTCACTTCTGCCCATACCTCCTAAAGGTAAATTTTTTTCAATGTAATTTTTTCAAATTACATTTTTTTTTTATTATTGCATTTAAGTCCAAATATGAGATCTGAGGACTTTTTGACCCCAGATCTAATATTTAAGAGGACCTGTCATGCTTTTTTCTATTACAAGGGACGTTTACATTCCTTGTAATAGGAATAAAGGTGATTCATTTTTTTTAAAGTGTAAAAATAAATAAACTCAAGTAAAATAAATAAGAATTATTTTTTTTTTAAACATCCCACCCCGACGAGCTCGCGCACAGAAACGAACGCATACGTGAGTAGAGCCCGCATATGAAAACATGTGAGGTATTGCCGCGATCAGTAGAGCGAGAGCAATAATTCTAGCTATAGACCTCCTCTGTAAGGCAAAACATGCAATCTGTACAACTTTTTAAATGTCGCTTATGGAGATTTTTGAGGGTAAAAGTTTGACGCTATTCCACGAGCGGGCACAATTTTGAAGCATGACATGTTGGGTATCAATTTACTCAATTGCCTAATTTTACTGTTGTCTTTTTATTCAAAAAAGTGTTTTTTTTTCCAAAAAAAGTGCACTTGTAAGACCGCTGCGCAAATATGGTGTGGAAAAAGTATCACAATGACCAATATTTTAATCTCTAGGGTGTTAGAAAAAAATATATATATAATGTTTGGGGGTTCTAAGTAATTTTCTAACAAAAAAAAAAACTGTTTTAAACATCTAAACATCAAATCTGAAAAAAGAGGCCTGGTCCTTAAGTGGTTAAGGTAACACTCAATCAAGTTAACAAGCCAAAATTTGGGCAGAAAAAATTTACAACTTGAAAAGAAAGGTTTGCACAGTTGCCTTTCATAATATACTTGATAAGATATAAACATAGCTATAGATAACTAATAGATTCACTCTAAAGAGAACTCATATAGTAGGGGAGGCATTTAACTGGGCAGGATGCATAGAAAGTGAAATTACACTGGGGATCTGCCTTCTGTATTAGCACCTCTTCTACTGAAAAAGAAAATTAATTTATTTAGTTTTTTTATACTTAAAGTGATTGTAAAATCTTGTTTTTTTGGGGTTTTTTTAGTTAAAAATAACAAACATGGTATACTTACATGCTTTGTGCTGTGGCTTTGCACAGAGCAGCCCAGATCATCCTCTTCTTGGGTCCCTCTTCAGTGTTCTGGGCCCCTCCCTCCTGTTCAGTGCCCCCACAGAAAGCAGCTTGCTATGGGGGCACCCAAGCCGAGCCACAGCTCCCTGCGTCCATTCAGACAAGGAGCCACAGCCCAGCCATTCCCCCTTTCTTTCATCATTGGCCAACTAATTTCCATTTACAGCAGTGGGAGCCAATGGCACTGCGCTGCTGTCTCAGCCAATGAGGAGGGGAGTCACGGGCAGCCGAGACAACCCAGCAACATCACTGGATCTATATGGGGCAATAGGCATGTATTAGGGTGGAATGAGGGGGGCTGCTGCACACTGAAGGTTTTTTATCTTAATGCATAAAATGCATAAAGTTAAAAAACCTTCTGCCTTTACAATCACTTTAACTTGTACGATACATTCCGTACCTTAAGCTTTGTTTAAAGCTCTAAAAAGTGTAATAAAGATCATACATCTGTGTGGTCTCCGATGAATTTCAGGCATTTCTTGATTTCTTTCTAAAAAATATACATATATATTAATAAAGAGTGAATTTTTTTTCCACGATAACTCTTTTTAAAGTTGTGTAATGCTAAAGTTTCTAAAGGTTGTTTAGCTACTTTTAAATTATGCATTATATGGGGCACTTAAGGTATTTTGCAAAGACTAATTCAAAACATATACAAAGCATATGACTAAAGATTCAATATAGAGAGGCTAAAAAATTGAATAATCTGTTTTACTTTAGCTTTATTCTTTACAAATATGAAAACATAATAGGTGACTTAACCTAAGTACTTTTCTATTTACAATGTATATGTTTTCAGTAGCTACTTGTCATATTTGTATGACTCCAATGGAATGTATTCTGGTAATTGCTGCACATTTATGTTTCAAACATTAGCTATATGCCATTTTACATTATACATTGCATAATCTTACATCTGTTATCCTATAAAGAACTAATGATGATTTTGGTGCAGTTTTGGGGACAAAGGTAAAAAAAAAATATGTATCAAAGCATTTGTCACTCCTTCCAACATTGCCTATTTGTAAAGTTGTTCACCATGTTCGTGTAAGATGCATATTTGTACTTGTCCATCAGAACAAGAGTTATGACTAGAGAAGCAAAATCAGCAGAAAAACTTTAAAGTGGTTGTAAATCCTGCCATACACTTATATGGATTGAAATTAGGCCAGTCCAGCAGGGACTGCTGGCCAAATTTTAATCCGTGTATGGGTAGACTGGTTGTACATAGGGATGGGCTGCCCTGTTTGGTTCACAGCAGAACTTCCAAACAGAGGGGAAATGTTCTAACCCGAATGACAAATTGGATTGAAGTCTATGGGAGCCTAACAGGAAAAATCAAAAGTGTCAATTTTAAAGACTTATATGCAAGAAATTGACCATAAAAGGGGTATGGGGGTCTGGTAACTGCCCTGGGGGACATGTATCAATAAAACCTGGGGGGTCCCCTTAATGAACCTACAAAGTGGCACATCTGTAGCGTGCATAAAACATGCTACAACAAAAATGACTTTTCTAAAGAAAAAAAATAATAATAAATCAAATCCCATTTAAATCCTCGAGTCATTTTAAATCCCATTTAAAATGACTCGTGGTTACAATTACCAGCACTCGGCTATTGAAAAAATGAAGAAAAAAATGTCCCTTTGTGTCAGGTATGGATTTTAAGGGGGAATCCCATACCAACAAAAAACAAAACAAAGAAAAACAGTGTGAGGTCCCCCCAAAATCAATACCAGACCCTTAACCAGGCATGCAGCCTGGTAGGTCAGGAAAGGGGGGGGGGGGTGAGTGAGCACCCCCCTACTGAACCATACCAGTCCACATGCCCTCAACATGAGGGGTGGTTGCTTTGGGGCAGGGGGGCTCTGCCCCCCATCCCAAATCACCTTGTCCCCATGAAGGATGGGGACAAAGGCCTCTTTGCGACAACCCTGGGCTGTGGTTGTCGGGGTCTGCGGACGGTGGGCCCTAGATACCACCCCCATGTGACTGGTTATCAGGTCCCTACCCATTCACCAAAAAACTGTACAAAAGTAATAACCACACAAGACAGGAGGTGGAGCATTTTTCATTTTTTTCTATTTTTTGGGCTGTCATGATTGACGATGGATTTACATAGAGGAACACTATTTTATTTTGTTTTAAATAAAGGATTTGTCAAAAACTGTCTTGTGTGGTTATTACTTTTATTATTACTTTTGAACACTTTTTTGGTGAATGGGTAGGCGTACTATGGACCTGATACATATTCCCATCTGGTGGCCCCCTTGTTAAAGGGTGCTTCCACATTCCAATAAGCCCCCTGCCCACAGACCTCGACAACCACAGCCCAGGATTGTCAAGAGGATGCCCTTGCCCTCATCAACATGGGAACAAGGTGCTTTGGGGCAGGGTTGCATGCTCCAGGGGACTCATGTGGCCTCCCTGTCACATTAGGATTTACACTGCATCGCTATGGAAAAAAGCTTGCTGCATCATCCTGTGTAGGTAATTCAGTAAGCCTATCCGGACAGTAATTATTGTTAGCGGCGACAGCAGCCACTAGCGATAATCGCAAGGCGATGCAGCGGGCTGGTTGTACCCAAGTTGATCGATAGAAGTTGTATAGCCGGCCTAAGCGATGTGTCATAGGGGTTGATTTACTAATGACAAATATACTGTGCACTAGAAGTGCAGTTGCGCTGGATCTGAGGGGAAACTCCGAAATAAGGAAAGCTCTGCTGATTTTTTATCATCTAATCATGTGCAAGCAAAAATGCAGTTTATTTTCCTTGCATGTTCCCCTCAGAACTAGAGCAACTGAACTTGCAGCGCACAGAATATTTACCTTTAGTAAATTAACCCCATTGTGTTCTGACGGTGGGGCTGCCCCCCAAACTCCCCCCTGCCATTGGCTGCCAGCACTGATTGGATGCTGGTTTTCCAGCATACCCGTTCAACAGAAGTCTGTCATTAGCCGGTCTTTTTTCAGACAGGCTGCTGTGCACACACACACAAATGTCAGCTGGTCTCTGTTTAACCTGCTGATACTACCCAATATTTTGCCTGTGTGTACCAGCCATAAGAATTGTTAAGCTGCAATATAATACATTGTTCCTTTTGGGATTAATACTGTTTCAGAACTTTGACATCTTTTGCCTCCAATATAATGCATGTTTTGCAGAGTAAATGGACCACTAACTTAAGTCCATGCATGCAAGCTAATGCCCCTAATCCAGTAATACAGACACTGCACAATTTCGGAATTGGTACAAATAACTGGCACCAGACAGATATGACAAGCTTTCACACAACAAAACATTCTGAATATACTATAAGAAAACTATATAAAAATGAAACAAAATGATCAATGGATATAGGTCTTTCAAAAAGGCCTTTTAAAAGGGGTGTATGATTAACACACGATGCACTTGCAGTTTATGAACTTTTACTCTTGAGACAAAGAATCAATACTAAACAAATTTATGACATGTAACATCATTATCTACAGCCAAGAAAATGATAATTTGATTAACAGTGAAGCTTATGTTTTCACCTGAACTATACAATTTAACAATAGGCATGGTTACATACCTGCTTGTAGACTTAGAAAGGAAAGTAAAAAATAGCACCAATAGCTTATATAGAAATGTAATTTAGACAAGTTACTCAGTAATTGAAAAACTCAGATCTACCCAGGCTGACTTTCTAAAGGAAATGAGAATGCTCACTGTGCAAACTTATTAAGTTGAAGCTCTGGGTTGTTGTTTTTTTGATACCCAATCTCATGCAAAAGAAATTTAAAAAATATATATATTTTTGCTTACATATGATTGGATAATTGAGGTGAAAGCAGTTTCACAGTACTTATTTAGTTAAATTAACATACAAGGAAAGCTAAATTCTGGGCAGTTATACAAGTTACAAATGAATGCAGATCTCTATTCATTGATACATCATAAAATTTATTTTTAAATGAAAGCCATGTTAGTACTTGAATGTTAGCCCCCTGCAACTCTAGTACAGCAGGGTTGGAATGTGAAAGGAGAAAGCAGAACAAGAAGCCAATCAATTCATGTTTGTGACAAGATGCATTCTGATAGGAAGAGAAAGTAGAGCGACAGTGAGATGATATTACTGTGTTGCTCTTTTCACTGTCCTGTTACAGGCAGGAGGTGAGTCCAGGACAACCTGGGCATTGAGGAAGTGGGTTGAATAATGCTGGCCCTCAGACTGAGGCAGTGGCGGACTGACTACTCATGGGGCCCCCGGGCAATAGGAGATTATGGGGCCCCCAGGCAATAGAAGATTATGGGCCCCCCGGGCAATAGAAGATTATGGGGCCACACAGTATACACACACATACAGTATACACACACAGACACACAGTATACACACAGAATACACATACGCACACTGAAAAGTACTGGAGAGGCAGCTATAATCTTGGGATTTTTAATAAAACACAGATTTTTACATACTGTCTCTGGTTTTATTGAGGCTGGCAACCCTGATGGGGCCCCCTAGTGGCATGGGGCCCTCGGACAGTGCCCGAGTGCCCAATGGTCAGTCAGGCCCTGGACTGAGGACATTTTGTGGTGGAAAGAAGTACTGTTCGGGAAACTCTGCACTGAAGGCAAACATTGATGCAAAACTGCTTTTGTTATTGTATCTTTTCATGGGCATTTCATTTTATCTTTTTTTTCGTGCTGTGTTCTGATTTTATAACTAGTACATTAAAATTTAAAATTAAACCCATCGTTTATTATTGCATAGGGTTGTGAATACAGATACAGAATGTGTTGCATAGTATTGGAAAACCACCTTTTAAAACGTACAGGGACTTTTGATTACATGCATGGATTTCATAAATCAATGGAAACATAGCCCTTTAACACCTTTCTTGATTGATTACCTTTGACAGGTTAAACATACAGTGTGATACATTATCTACTTCATTATTAAAATTGTGTAAAAATGCTGATGGAGATGTTAAGTGTATTGCTCAATTTCACTAATGATTATATTTAGAACTAAATATACTCAAAAATGATATTTCAGTTTTGGGTGGGCATTGGTGGGTTGATTTCATCACCATTTTATCATATGATTCTGAGCTAAACCATGTCCCTTTCGCACTGTGCTGTGATTGAACATGCCAGCAAGCATATTAAACAGAAATAATAGTTTTGGGGGAGTTCCTCTTTAACTATCTTACACAGAAATGTAGCAGCTAAATTATTACTGAACCACAATCTCACAAAACTGATTACCTAACTAAATAAAATGAAATCACACAAATTAGCCATTCAGAGCCTGAATAGCCAATTACAGCGTTTGTGCGGTTGTTCTAATAACTCTCATAAAATTGTCAGAAACAAAATAAATTAAATTATAGCCATTTTATTCTTCAATTGCCATGGTGTCATGAAATGGTATTTGTCATATAGGCTCTAATGAGCATAAAATACATTTCTCAGGACTCATCATAACATGTTACTATATAAGAGCTGCCATGTTGAATATTCTGGGAGTTAAATATGAATGGCAGTCTTATAACACGACTAATTCATCTGGTGCAGAAATGTATTTATTAGTACATTATATTATTATTATAGTAGTAACATTTTGTTTGCTAAATGGGTGTATATTATAAACAAATGCTATGGCCTTTTTTTTATAAAATATTTTTTTGACATGTTTCTATCTTTGTATCTAAATGCTGCTGGTCTCATCCAGTTAACTCCAGCCACTTCCTGTCTCCATATATTTACCCCCATGTCAGCTGCACATCATTGCTCTGTACCGGCTTCCTGACGGCCATGAACCATGCTTTCAGAATGTGTGTCTGCACATCCACCTGCAAGCTCCACCCGGGGTGCATGTGACAGACTTACATTGCAGGTGCACAAGTGAGAGACAGTTGTCACTTCATAGTACAAGTACTTGAACAAGGAGACTGGATCTGGTATTATTTTCTTATTTTTTTTATTTCAATTTTATTACATTTCACATTATACAAAATATAAAATACTTTGTTCAAAATTCTCGTTCATAAAAATATAATTTTCCCCTATCCCCCCACCCCTCACCTTCCACATTGATTAAACATGTGTCATAATCTTCCTTAATTTATTCCCTCCACCTCCCTTTTTTTTTTTAATTCCCTTTATCTCAGAGTATTTCTTTGTATTCTTAAACTATTTCCATCCTTTCCACGTATTTGATTTTTTTTTTTCATTTCTATATTCTCCGTAATGACACAATTCTTCCATGTTATATATACATTCTAACCATTGAATCCATTCGTTTAACATTGGGTTTTCCAATGCTTGCCAATGTTTTGGGATCAGATGTTTTGCTGCATTTTTTAAATGTGGTATTATCATTCTCTTATATTGTTTTATTGTAAGTTTGGTATTATGTAATAAATAGGTTTCTGGATTTTTAGGTATATCTACTCCCATAATTTCTTGAATCTGTTGTATCACTTCTTGACAAAATTTCTGTATTTTCAAACACTCCCACCATATATGTGTCATTGTTCCTCTTTTCCCGTGCCCTTTCCAGCAAAGAGGTGTTTTTTCCTTTTGATATTTGTGTGCTTTGATAGGTGTTATATACTATCTTGACAGACATTTATAATTTGTTTCTTTTTTGCTTATATCTATTGCTGTTCCATCTGCTAATTTCAACATTTTCTCTTTCTATTGCTCACTCCAAGTTGAACCAAGTTCTGCTTCCCACCTATTCAAGAAATGTGCTACCAATGGTTCCAACACAGAGTAAGAATCGAGGTATTATTTTAATGATACCTGATGATTTAAAAAGATTGAAAACAATTTACATTACATTAATATGTAAAAGGTTATATGAGATTTTAGATTTAATTTAATTGGACAAGGCACTCTACATATAACATTTTACATAATGCTTTTATGAGATCTCTATATATAGAATTTAAGATTAAGTCTAGAACACATGACCAGTTTTCACATCTCACTATTGTAATGTAGTGAAAAGAATCCATAGGCACAGTAGGGGTTATTTACTTAAATTGGAGAGTACAAAATCTCTTGAAAATCGGCATAGAAAACAATCATCTTCCACATTTTATTGCCAAAGCTTAAAGGGGTTGTAAAGGTTTTTTGTTTTTTTTTTCTAAATCGGTTCCTTTAAGCTAGTGCATTGTTAGTTCACTTGCCTTTTCCTTCAATTTCCCTTCTAAATATTTTTTCTTTGTTTTGTTTGTCTGAATTTCACACTTCCTGTTCCTCCTCGGTAAGCTGTTCAGTAAGCTGTTCTGGCTGACTAAACACCGCTAGGATGACGGTGTGAAGTTTACTGAGGAGAAACAGGAAGTGAGAAATTCAGACAAAGAAAAAAAACATTTAGAAGGGAAATTGAAGGAAAAGGTAAGTGAACCAACAATGCACTAGCTAAAAGGAACCTATTTAGAAAATAAAAAACAAAGCTTTACAACCCCTTTAATTGAACAAGCTGAAGCTGGGAGCCGATTGGCTACCATGTACAGCTACACCAGATTCTGAGTGCTCCAGTTTTAGTAAATCTCCCCAACCTGCAAAAGGATCATTGGCAATGTCATTTTTTAATTACTTATTGCATGTTGCATGTTCGCATGATTTTATGAAGTAGAACAGCAGTGTTAATTCATAACAAGTTCCCTTCGATGACTCTAGAATGTGCTGGATGTTGACTCCAGGATATTCGTTTTCATAGCTACATTACCCAAAAGAGAATTCAATGTACCACATCTGTTCTATCTAAACCAACACTACTAGATGAAAATTATGGTTGCTCTGCAATTTTGGACTTAAATGGTACATCATGAGGCAATCAACATTTCAAAACATCATATATTTTATTTATGATTATTTAAAACATACTTAAGAACCCTCACAGTTTCAGAAAGGTTAGAATTATGCATAAAACAAAAATACAACATTGTTCATAATGTCAGACTAAGACACCCCAAAAACACCAATGATGAACAATTCACACAGTATTCTAGTTGTTTCCTATAAGGCTTGATAAGGCATATTTCTTGTACAACTGTCAACGTGTTTCATGGGTACCTCTATAAGGCCGCGTACACACGGGCGGACTGTCCGCCCCACTAGGTTCGTCAAACAGTTTGACAAACAGTCCGTTCAAAATTAGCATGAACGGACTTGACCACACACGACGAACGAACAGTCCGCTGAAAACTTGCGCGATGACGTGAACGGCACGTACGACGGGACGAGAAATTCGAAGTCCAATACACTGCAATGCAACCTTCGCCGTGTAAATTCTTTCTGAGCATGCGCGAGACTTAGTTTATCGAACAAGCCTACACACGAGCGGACTGTCCGCTCAAACCAAGTTTCAGCGGACAGTCTTACGGAAATTCCGAAAAACTTTGTTCGTCAGACTGTCCGCTGAAACTGTCCACTGAAGCCCACACACGAGCGGACTATCCGCTGAAACACTGTTCAGCGGACAAAGTTGGGCGAACAGTTCGCCCGTGTGTACGCCGCCTTAGAGTTAATTTTCTTAGTTCATTTCTTGTGCCATAGCCACAGCACTGAAAACATGGAAATAAGATAATGCCCCTAAATGTCCCTGACCTCTAATCTTTTCCTAAATGTTAAGCAGATCATAACACTCTCCCTAAATATTGTCACTAAATCTAATTTTAAAAACAAACCTTTTATATTCTGCTACCACAATAGAGTGTATGTCAAGGCAAAAATAAATAAATAGTAGAGCTGTTATTGTCCAGAAACATAATGTGCTCCTACCTTCCCTTTTTACATGGCAGCATCTAGGGGAGAATTTATCAATAGTGGAGCAGGCAGAACCTGTATCAGCTGTGCATGGCAACCAATCTACCAAGCTTCTATCTTTCATAAACAAAACTTAAAGTGATTGTAAACTCCCTTTCTGTTTTTTTTTAAATAACAAGCATTTCATACTTATCTCATACTTACCTCCACTGTGCAGTTCGTTTTGCACAGAGTGGCCCCGATCCGGGGTCCCCCGGTGGTGCTGTCAGTTCCCTCCACATCAGTAAATCCCCTAGGAGAAGCGCTCTCCCTGGGGGTTACTGTGTAGGTGCACTCCCGAGTCCAGTATTTGCATCCATAGTCACAGAATGCCGGACTCGGCCCCGCCCTGGCACCCGTATCATTGGATTTGATTGACAGCAGCGGGAGCCAATGGCTGCACTGCTATCAATCTATCCAATCAAGATCCAAGACAACGGGCAGAGAGGTAGAGCGCTTCTCTGTCGAAGGAATGAATGGGCTCAGGTGAGTAAAACGACGGGGGGGGGGGGGGGGGGCTGGGGGCTTGTCAGTGACAGAAGTTTTTTCACCTTAATGCAGAGGATGCATTAAGATGAAAAAAACCCACAAGGTTTTATAACCCCATTTAACTGAGCAAACTGAAGATAAAAGCTGATTAGTTGCCATGAACATCTGCTCAACATCCTGGTAGTTTTAGCTTTAATAAATACCTCCCTCTGTGTGTTTTTGGCTCTGAATTCCTAAGCATGCGGTGTCAGCCCTGCCTACTTGATTTCTGATGAATTACAAAGGGAACATTCCTTATCTCATACCCTCTCTTTGTCTCCATAACCATTTCTTGTGCACAGGCATAGAACATGAGGTGTTATCTGCTCACACAATTTCTGGAAAAATCAACAGGTATTTTTGCACTTACAGATATAACAAAACACTTTCAATGGTATATTTAACAAACCAAAAAAGAAAAGATAAGAGAAGTTCGTTGTTAGGGTTTATATACATGTTGATCTACCGCTTCTAATTAACTTTTAACACCATAATCAACTCAATCCCCTAAACCTGAACTCTAACTAAACCCATAACTCATATGACTTGACCCTAACACTGGAGCTAGCCTAATTCTTTACCTAATGCCTAATACAAAAATGAACCCCAAAGGAGCACACTTCCCTTAGGCCCCTTTCTCACTGGGGCGATGTGGGCATCAGCGGTAAAGCGGCACTATTTTTAGCACCGCTTTACTGTCGTTTTAGTGCAAGTATTCGGTCGGTAGCAGGGCAGTTTTAACCTCCGCTAGCGGCCGGAAAAAGGTTAAAACCAGCCGCAAAGAGCAGTTGCAGCGGCGCTTTGCGGGCGTATAGTCGCGCTGCCCCATTGATTTCAATGGGTAGGAGCGGTGAAGGAGTGGTGAATACACTTTTAGTGTATTCATTTTAGTCCTGAAATCTATTGGTTCACCTTGTTTGTGCTATTGGCAATGGCTCTTGGTTGCTTTCTTGCTTATTAAGTTATATAGTTGGTTTCCATTTATATTTAAACATACAAACATGTATTGTTTAACTGTATGTATTAGTGTGGGTGTAAACCAATAGGTTTTTTTTTTTTTGATGTCATAATGTAGAGTGTAAGATTTCCTATCATTTGAGCCCAGTCTTGCCACAAAGAGTTAATCCAGCTCTGAGCAATCCTCTTTTATTGTTCAGTGAGATAAATCTTGGCAAACAGCGAAAAACGTTGTCAAATCCTCTCCCTTGCTTTGAGTGGCAGGTAATTTACATATCTTGTGCACTAGCCTTAGAGACATGCATTATTTTTGTATTTCCTCCCACTCCTTTCTTCTGCTGCTCTGCCAGGATTGGATGTTCCACACCTCAGCATAATTGGGCATTCTGAAGTCATGTGGTTACTTTCCTGCCTTTTCACTGGATGTTAGAGATCATAGCAGAAGTTCAGTGTAAGAAATACACAGGAGAAAATGCATATTGACAAGGGGGGTGTAGAGGTGGGCAGGGAGTCTACTGACATCACGACTCCACCCACCGAGCTCCAGACAACAGACCCACCCACAAAGTCTGCAGTTTTTTGGGTCTCATAACAGACAGAGGGGAGACATTTGACAGGTAAAGATACATGCAGGAGGCATGTATATCCTTATAGATAACTCCTATGGCAGTAGTTTAGAAAGGATAACATTGGGTTTACATCCACTTTAACATCTGTTGCCCCATTATTGTAATATGCATACAGAGGAGAAGATTTACTAAATCTGGTACTCAGAATCTGGTGCACCTGTGCTTGGTAGCCAATCAGCTTCTAACTTCAGCGTGTTCAATTAGGCTTTGACAATAAAACCCAGAAGCTGCGCAGAGGTGCACCAGATTTTGCATGCTCCAGTGTTAGTAAAGGACATTAGCTAATTGCAATATGATGTGAGTTTACCAATAGCTAGGGACATTGCTATGTTTAAAGATGTACAGTATATTAAACTGAATGCTCATCCTGTCAATTTTAAGCATGATGTCATGCTTTGGTGTACTTATCCATTTCTATAAAATAGTGTATCCTGTTTCTAAAAGTGCCCTGAACAGCCCGATTGATTCCTTTTTTTTTTGCCCAGCATCCCTTTTAACTCACACCAAAATGATGTGTGTTCTTACAATACTGATCTAATAAGCAGTAGAGGAGTACCATGTTAGCCAGAAGAAAATGCAATTTGTCAAAAGAAAACCAATAAATGGCTGTGTAAAGATGATACTTTTATTGACTGTATGATGTTATTAAATAAGAGGCTTCACAAACACTTCAGTCTACACTTCAGGCAAAAAATAAAAATAAAAAAAAATAAAAAAACTCTGTATCACTAGTGTTTCTATGGAACACCATATAGTAGATAAAACAAGTACTGCTTCATCTGAATATATAAATGTCTTTAAATAAATAATCAACAGCATTATAATTTATTATGCTTACAGATAGTACGAATAGCTTTTAAATGTAAGAATTTATAGGTGTAAAATAATGTCAACAAAGCAATTAATTCTTCTAAAAATAAATAGCAAGAAAACTGCTTACTGATGACTCCACAAAAATCCGTTTTCTGACTGCACAGGTTTATAGTTGTTGCATTTAGCAATTAATAATCCTGAATATAAATAGGTACATGAACACTTACTGATTAGTGATGGCCAAATCAGCCCCTGCTTGATTTGCCAAAGTCTTGATAATCTGGTTCAAATTTCAACCTAAACTTAGAGGACAATCACAGTGACGTATTGGTGTTAAATTCTGGCCATTTATTATGGCTCAATGACAGCATACACTGGTAGTGCAAATTGCACTGTGGAATCAGTTTTTTTCTTTTACAATTAGCTTTAACTATTGGAAGACCAAGCCTCTTCTGTTTACAAGTTTAAAGTGGTTGTAAACCCTCACCTATACCCAGTGAAGTGAACAGCCTCAACTGATACACAAAGATTAAACAAATCATTCTACATAAGTTTTACTTGTTTATCAGCAGTTGTCTTCTCTCTACACTCTTTCAAAAGTGCAGATCATGTTAAAAATCTTTCTTCATCTGTGAGCAGTACATAGGGAAGGGGCGGAACGACTGCAGTTACAGTGTCCTGATTGGAGGAAAGGAAGACACCCCTTCCACACAGCAGAAGAACTGTGTTGTGAATAGTGATGGACGAACTTCCGACGGGATGTTTCGTGAATGCGGACCGCGGACGCGGCCGATAGTTCGCGAACCGTAACGTTCGCGGCGGGCCCCGTTGGCTTCAATGGGAGGCGAACTTTGCAAACCTACAGGTCAACTTTGCAGCCACAAAATAATTACTAGCTGTGCAAACATAGTCCCACCACATGGCCAATGACATAACACATGTATGAGGTGAATCTGGGATCGACAACTACAAGCATTCTTTTTTATATGTGAAATTGTGACAATTCAGGACTGTGGAGCTCATAAAGGCAATGGAGGAGAGGGAAGGTCAGGGTAGGCAAAGAAGAGGGTGCAGGAGATGATCACCAGCAGCGTGACATACAGCAATGACATCTGCACTGTGATAGAGTGATCTGACACCA
The DNA here is from genome assembly GCF_037356315.1 of Lithobates pipiens. Classification (NCBI taxonomy): domain Eukaryota; kingdom Metazoa; phylum Chordata; class Amphibia; order Anura; family Ranidae; genus Lithobates; species Lithobates pipiens. The sequence continues at coordinate 521,349,655 of NW_027507748.1, read as the reverse complement.
GCACCGTGACAGAGAGCACTGACATCAGCAGCGTGACATACAGCAATGACACCTGCACCTTGATAGAGTGATCTGACACCAGCACCGTGATAGAGAGCACTGACATCAGTAGCGTGACATAAAGCACTGACACCAGCACCGTGATATACAGCACTGACACCAGCACCGTGATATACAGCACTGACACCTGCACCGTAAGCAGCCCCAGGAGTAAGTCAGCATAGCACAGGGATGGTGGGAGCCCCTCATAATGAGCATAGCACAGGGATGGTGGGAGCCCCTCATAATGAGCATAGCACAGGGATGGTGGGAGCCCCTCATAATATGCACAGCAGAGGTACAGCCCCAGGAGTAAGTCAGCATAGCACAGGGATGGTGGGAGCCCCTCATAATAAGCAGCCCCAGGAGGAAGCCAGCACAGCACAGGGATGGTGGGAGCTCCTCATAATAAGCAGCCCCAGGAGGAAGTCAGCACAGCACAGGGATGGTGGGAGCCCCTCATAATGAGCATAGCACAGGGATAGTGGGAGCCCCTCATAATATGCACAGCAGAGGTACAGCCCCAGGAGGAAGTTAGCACAGCACAGGGATGGTGGGAGCCCCTCATAATGAGCATAGCACAGGGATAGTGGGAGCCCCTCATAATAAGCACAGCAGAGGTACAGCCCCAGGAGGAAGTTAGCACAGCACAGGGATGGTGGGAGCCCCTCAAAATAAGCAGCCCCAGGAGGAAGTCAAGTATGTACAAGTATTTTATAAGTGTATTACAAAACTATATACTGCACACAAAATAGTACACCTATACCAGTCCTTAAGGACCTTTGTGGAACTAGTAGGTTGTGATTAGCAGACTGTACCTCACTCAACCCTATATACTCTAGTACACTATACCTTACCAGTTCTTAGAAGGACCTTTGTGGAACTAGTAGGTTGTGATTAGCAGACTGTACCTCAGTCCCTATACTGATAAAGGACTGCTGCAGAATTGGGCAGCAGTCAGCAGTAGTGCACCTCAACCCTATATATTGTGGACCTATACCAGTCTACACCTATACCATACCAGTCCTTAAAATAACTTTTGTGGACCTAATAGCTAGTGATTTGGGTCACTGCAGTCTCTCCCTTCTCCACACAGCAACCTCTCCCTATAGTGACATACGAAAGAATGTAAAATGGCCGTCGGATCGGGTCTATTTATAAGTTAGGGGAAATGTCCAAGTGTCCATGTGCTATAATGTCTCAGTTGGCTGTCCTGTACCACATGATGGATGTGTCATCATAGGTCAAAGTTCTTTTACACAGTAAACACGTAAGTCCGCCGAGCGAACAGCGGCAATAGTCCGCCGATCGGGCGGACCGCGAACAGCCGAAATTCGCCGCGAACCGACCGCCGGGCGAACCGTTCGGCCATCCCTAGTTGTGAATAGAAAAGCTCAGTTTTGAGCTCCCCCTCCCTCCTGGCACATATTTATCTCATGTGTCAGGAACAAGTCACAGAAGTGACAGTATACAGTTATATGTACTTTCTCAAATTCCATGACTGAGTTTTACAACTACTTTAATTATCAGTATTTTTTGCTAGAAAATTACTTATAACCCCCAAACATTATACATTTTTTTGTAGCAGAGACCCTAGGGAATAAAATGGCAATCATTGTCATTTTTCATGTCATGCAGTATTTGCACAACAATTTTTCAAATGCAATTTTTCTGGAATACACTTTAATAAATTAAAAAAACAAAACAATATATACCCCAGTTTTTTTGTAAAATATAATATATTATATAATATAATATAATATTGGCTTGTGGAATGGGGACAAACTATAGTACTTACAAATCTCAATAGGAGATGCTTTAAAACATTTACAGGTTACCTGTTTAAAGTTAGAGAAGATCTAGTGCTAGAATTATTACTCTCACTCTAACATTTGTGGCGATACCTCACATGTGTGGTGCAAACACTGTTTACATATGTGTGAATGACTTACGTATAAGTTTGCTACTGCATGTGAGCACGGAGGAATGGGGGCACTTTAAAAAAAAAAATCCTATTTTTTTTTTTTTTTTTTTACACTGTCCCCTTATTTATTTTTTTAGCACTTTTATTCCTATTACAAGAAATGTAAACATCCCTTGTAATAGAAATGAGGATATTAGATCCTCTTTATGGAGAGATCTGGGATCAAAAAGACCCCAAATCTCCCCTGTACCTTTAAAGCAAAACTGCTAAAAAAATAGAACTGTTGCTTTAAATAAAAAAAAAAATGTTTACTTTTGCCCTAGGCCAGAAGTAACGTCATGATGTTGCTCTAGTCCTCCAAGACCATAGAGGCAATCAGAGATGATCTAGTCTCTCATTGCCTCTGTGACCAGAAGGCCACACCATCGGATAATTTTTCAGGTGTGCCGGTAAAAATGATAAGACAGAGAAACACTGGCGAGTGGCAGAAGGGAAGGAATATACCCTTACGATGATTCGGAAAGCGATCCAGTGGCCACTGAGCCACTCAGACTGCTTTCATGAGAAAGCCACCCGCCAATTGAACAAAAAAAAGATAGGGGGTTATGGCTGATAGCTTCAGTCATAACCCTTGTAAACCACTCATGCCTCTTCATTCTATCAGTAATAAACTGGCTTTAACCTGTAAATACAAATTGGTAAGTAGTTTTATGTGGTTTTTCCCTGTTCTCGCCAATGCAAAACTGCTGTCCTGCCACTGTCAATTCCTATCAAGCTCTCATTCAGAATTAGGCGAAAACAGATGATATAGCAGTAGAAAATGTAGCCTGCAGTAGGAGGATTTTGAAGAGCAAGGCTAGGCCCCATTTTATTCGAGAAAACGTGCAAAGACTGGGGTTTTACTAAAAGAATTATAGCTGAACTCCAGCTTTTGTTACGCTTTACATAATTTGTTTGGGCCAAGCTTGACCAAATGAACCTCACTAACATGAGGGGGAGCTGAATGTCTTATTGGAAAAAAAGTACTTTACTGTTTCAATTTAATGTATAAGGAACTGCTGGTCTTTTGCATGTTAATTGGCCATTCTTATTAAAGCTTTATAAGGAGAACAGAGTGATCCAAACAATTGTATAATCACGCAAAGGACCTGCAGTTCTTTATACAGTGTCTGTGTTCATATAATGCTCTAGGTTTGTACATAGCCTTTACACACGTGTTCTACATGTAAATACTGTATATGTTTCCATATGCTCAATAGGTTCTGCACATTGCTCTTTTATAGGTAGGTTCTAAACATAGAGGCTGATTTGCTAAAGAAGATAAGAATCTCAACAAGGTAAGTGCATTTTAATTTCAACTATCATGTGGAAAGCAAATTCCTGTTTACTTTGGTTACCCAATTATGTACACATGAAGTAAACAGGCATTTGATTTGTTGACTGTACTGGATAATTGAAGTGAATATTTATAATGTTTATTGAGTGAAGCCTGTTACAGTAAATCTGTTCCATAGTCTGTACACTGTTCTGAGGTATGTGTGTACATAAATACAGTTTAAAGCCTAACTTTAGGAATTTTTTTCTTAAATCAGCACAAAAGACGCTACTTACATTTAATGCAATATGTCCCTTGTACTGGAGCTTGCTGTCATAGTGGAGATCTGCAGTCTCTTGCCCCTCTAATACCTCACAGTCATAATCTACTGGCGCTACAGAGATTAATACCACTACTGGACCTGTAAGAGGCACCTATCAAGCGTTCCGACCAGGCTCACTATTTCCACCCCCTCCTCCATTCATAGAAGCTGCACTAGCTTCCATGAATGAAAGACAATCTATAAACAAAGGAGGTGGACTCGTCATTCATCCACCCATCCTCCATTCATAGATCATTTTTCACTTATGGAAGTGAAACTATAGTACAGCTTCTAAGAATGGGGAAAGGGGCAGAAACGGTGAGCATAGTCAGAACTGTTGATGAGTGCCATTGGAAGATTACAGGCAGAGGACTTCGGATTTCCAGTATAGCAGTGGCACCAGCACAAGGGACACTTCACAATGAATGAAAGTAATATAGCTTGCACTGAATTTTGAAACGCTTTTTGTAACCTAAACTTAGACTTTAAAGCATGATTTCCTGTATAATTAATTTGTTTGTGTGTGTATTTTTTTTTTATTACAAAAATATTTGCTTTGTGAACATCTACATGGTTGTGATCTGGCATTATCCTTTCAATTTAGAAATACAGCCTATCTGACAGCTCCTCCCCCCCACATTTGTCAGAGTGTGTCAGGTCACCTTGAGGCGAGGTGACAGATGCACACCGTAGTGATCAGGAGTGCACCGCAAGGTTGTGGACCCTACGGCTGACTGCTGCGGACGGAGACAGATCCCACCGAGGTTAGAGCGTAAGATTCCCTGGGGTGCGGAGTCTAAGAGCCAGCAGGTGTTCACCAGAGCCTCTAGTGGTGAGGATGGACTTAGCTGCCACTGGCTCCAGGTCGCGACCCCCAGGGTCCCCCAGCTCGCACCCACAGTAGGCAACAGGAGAGAGGCCCTGGACCCACTTGTTTATGGATTTCTTTGTGGAATTACCCAACTCCCAAGGCAACACTTTTATGCTTATGGTGGTTGACCGGTTCTCAAAGATGTGTCATTGTCTTCAACTTAAAGGGGTTGTAAAGGTTCGTTTTTTATTTTCTACATAGGTTCCTCTAAGCTAGTGCATTGTTGGTTCACTTACCTTTTCCTTCAATTTCCCTTCTAAATGTTTTTTTTTCTTTGTCTGAATATCTCACTTCCTGTTTCTCTTCAGTAAACTTCTCACCATCATCCAAGCTGGTGGTTAGTCAGCCAGAACAGCTTACTGAACAGCTTACTGAGGAGAAACAGGAAGTGAGAAATTCAGACAAAGAAAACAAAGAAAAAAAACATTTATAAGGGAAATCGAAGGAAAAGGTAAGCGAACCAACAATGCACTAGCTTAAAGTAACCTATTTAGAAAAAAAAAATGAACCTTTACAACCCCTTTAAGAAGTTGCCCACTTCCATTTTTGCTCGTGGAGATCTTTTGCTTACATGGGCTACATAAGGTGATTGTCTCGGACAGGGGTAGTCAGTTTGTGCCCCAGTTCTTGCGAGCCTTTTGTGCACAGTTGGGAATTCAGCTTGCTTTCTCCTCTGCGTATCACCCGCAGTCTAATGGGGCCGCAGAGCAAGCCAAACAATCCCTATGTTGCTATATTTCTGACCATCATAACAACTGGTCAGACCTTTTACCGTGGGCAGAGTTTACTCACAACAGTCACTTTAATTCTGCTTCCTGATTGTCCCCATTTATGGCAAATTATGGTTTCCAATCTTCCCTGTTGCCTGATTGGTTTGTTCTGCAGAGTATTCCTGCGTTAGAGGAGCATCTCTGTGTTCTTGGGTCCACTTGGGCAAAAATCCAGGAGGCTTTGTGTCATGCTAATAATAGGTACAGACTCCATGCTGACTGCAGACACCTGCCTGCGCCCTCCAGGTTGTGGACAGGGTCTGGCTGTCATCTCGCAACCTCCGACTTCATGTTCCCTCACTGCAGTTCTCAGCTCGGTTTATTGGGCCTTTCCATATTCTTCACAGGATTAACCCAGTGGCTTAAGCATTAGACCTTCCTAATAAATATGCTTATTTGAATGTATTTCATGTCTCCTTATTAAAACATTTGGTTTGCAACCACTTTACCACCTTGGTGCCACGTCCCCACCCTGTACAGGTTGAGAACCATGAGGAGTATGAAGTACAGTCCATTGTTGACTCCTGTAGATTCCGTGGGCACATATGGTACCTGGTGCATTTGAAAGGGTACGGTCTGGAGGAATGCTCTTGGGTCTCATCCTCGGACGTACATGCCTCTATCCTCCTCCATGATTTCCATGTAAATTTTCACCTCAAGCCTGGTGGTCCTCCAAGGGGGAGGGGTTGTTGTTGAGGAGAGGGTACTGTCAGGGCTGGGCTCAGCCCTTCCTTCTCTGAGCTGGGCTCAGCTGTCGGCTAATTGCCAGCTACCATCTCTCTCCACAGTTACTCAGCTGTTGATGATCCTGCTCATCAGTCCTGCCTTCTTAAGCCATCCAGTCCAGAGGAGCTCTGCCTTCACCTTGGTCACATTACAAGAAACAATCTCCTGCTTTCCTGTTTAAAGACTGGCTTTGCTGACATCCCTTCTGGCTCCAGATCCTGCTTGCTGTTTCACTACATTGATCCCTGACTTTTGGCTTGGCTGAATATCCATTCTGGTTACTGAACTTTGGCTATGTTTTGACTACGTTTGTTGTTTTTACTTTTATTATTAAACAAGTGTGATTTAACTGTACTTCTGTCTTGGTCTGATTTCATAGTTTCTGACAGGCAGGCACTGTCACAAGCTGACAGGCAGGGAGGGAGGGGGGGGGAGGATGGGGGAGAGCAGAGAGGAGCACTGCAGATGATGGAGGCACGTAATCTGACCATGGTGTCAAGGCTCAGCAGCTATGATAAACCATGGTCAGTTTACAGGGGGAGGAGCAGAACCAGGCAGGATCAGACAGGTATTTCAGGTGTTACAGGGGGCCAAATGACACAGCACTGTGATGTATAACATGCTTTAAAGGAACATGATCCTTTTTTTTTTTTAGGGTAACCAAGCTGAATACATTTCCCTGTCTGAAACAGTTATAAATTGGAAAAAATATGCTTATAATCTGCACAAGTAATATAATGAAAATATAAATATTGTAAATCTTGAATGTCTTTGTCTCACTCCATAGTTTGTGTTCAGTAAAGACAAGAACTTAATCTGTAGAAAGTTTAACATATAAAGCAGGGTTTTTATGCTACCTCATGCACCACAGCATCTACAATATTTTGAAACAACATATATTTAAACAAATCCAATAACAGTTTGGAAAGATTAGTACAATTCAGTACTGAGGATAGACAGCGTGTATCAATTTGAATATGGTCTATAAAGGGTATATCGCAAATGAATATTTTATAAAAATAAAAATTCTGGCAGCATTGTATGTGTAATTATGACAGTGCAGCCTTCACAAATAATATGTAATGAAATTATTAAATAAAATGTAATTAGGTACAGGAGTACTAGCTTGTTCCATGTGAAGTTAAAATAGGATCATTAGAATCCTCCAGAGTATTTTGTTGCTATATCGTCCATTTAATTAGGGGCAATATGTATTACATTTTATTTTTGTTACATGTGATGACTGTCAAGAATAAACATTTTTAAATGGCTATTTTATTGTTGTAATGCATGCTGCACTCTCACTAATAAGCTGCTGTGTTTATGTAGATCACGAAAAAAAGTAATTGTTCCATTTTCTACGTTTTGTTATTGTTCTGACCTGTGGGAGCTGAAATATAAGCTTCTTTTCAAATGAACACACAAATAATGTGGAATTACAGATGCTTGGAAATCTAAATCTTATAAATATACCTGTTGTTGTTTTCAAGATTATCTTTATGCTTCTAGTCTGGCTAGTCCTATGTCTACTCTATAATATCCAATTTAAAGCTATGCTGTGAATTTAAGCTTTACTCTGTGGCCAAAATTGTCCTCAATTGATTTTGGACTCCCACTGGACTGGATGTTGAAACTCTGGAGTGCTACAAGCCAGCTAAATAATAGTGTGCAGTTAATTAACTTAGTATGACAAGACGATCCCGTAACTATGAAACGTTAAATGCTCCTAATCATGACTGAATGGGACCATGCAGCTTGCTCCATAGGATTACATTGTTTTAGTTTCAGCAATCAGTTAAATATTCCCCTATCAGTCAGGTGATTGTGGTCATGTAGATAGCACAACTACGGATTTGCCACAAATGGGCAATTGTCCCACAGAGAAAGGAAGAAGAGCTATCTGCCTCAATTCAATCAAATGCCAGTCCCCCAGTACACATAAGAATTGTGTCATTGACTTACCAGAGTTGATTTAATCATGGAGTAGAAATTGTTAATTTAGAGCATGAGAGGGGAGCTTTGTTTTCTTTAGAATCACAGTTTTGCAAACACATGTTTATTTTAGACAAAAAATCACTCAAGCTCTACCGCATGATTGTAGAATGATAAGCTGAATAACGGTGCTCGGGCTTGTTGTGTCCCATAAACATCAAAATAGCAAGAAATGACGGAAACTCAATTGCTTCTTCTTAAATCTTTATTGAGCCCTAACAGCAGTGCGACATCTAAAGTGCTAACATGTTTTGGCCACAGCCTTCCTCATAGCCTTGAGGAAGGCTGCGGCCGAAACATATTACCACTTTAGATGTTGCACTGCTGTTTGTGCTTGATAAAGATTTAAGAAGGAGCAATCGAGTTGCCGGCATTTCTTGTTACATGTTTATTTTATTTTTATTTTTTTAACTTTAGGGCTGCTAAATTAAGAGGGAAGAGGATCCCTTTCCTAAATCATTGAGGCAGCATTAGTACCTTACCTGGCAGAAGGTTGTGCACAAGTCCTGCTTAATATTTCTACATTTCCTCTGAGCCCTTAAATTGACAAAAGCATGCTGCCTATGGAGTATTGGAGCTGTGAAAATAGATCAGGTGAGCTTCCACTGGAGTGGAGTTTTACTTATCTGAACTTTTTTTAAGCCAAAATAAAAAATCTTATGTGCAGTTAAGACAATGCATCAACCGGTTGTTTTTTTTCAGTACTTATCAAGTTTTACAGAAAAACATTCATGTAACTTTGCCCTGTCACATTGGTGAGGACCACCTGAACTCTTGCTAATCACCTTTCCGCCGTTCTCTCACTATTCCCATCTCCATTGCAGTTGGCCTGTATATTGGGGCTTCTAGGTGTGGAGGAGAATATGACTTCTTCCCATGTTAATGAGGTTGGGTCCAACAGACAAGTGCTAGGCCTGAACACTGTCACATGACTTGGGAGTAACATTATTGTTTCCCTTAGCATTTGACACTAGCCGGCACTATATGAATTTTAGTGCTGGCTGCAAATCTTTTTTTAAACATTGTCACTTTGCCCTGAATTGCCAACATAATAGTGTCTCTCTAGGACAGAAGTACCCACCATATTTTCATCTTATGAACTCATTTGTCAGATGTCAATTATTCTTGTAACTCTACAAAATCTTGTTGCATAAACAGAATTTGGAGTCCTAAACAATGTATCATGCAAATCCATTTACCATCCAAACCTAGGGCTGCACACCTAGGATGCTGCTTTCTGGAATGGTCTCTATCCAAAGGTCTGTGATCTGTTGTACACCAGTGGTGTATATTCACTGGGCAAATGAAAGTAATTGTAAACGATCACCTTGTAATACAGCGACACTCAGTTTGATAGAAATGAAAAGACAAAACATTTGTGTATAGATTAAAAAAATATATATAAATACCTTTTTTCCCTTTTTTTTTATAAGTGATCACCTTCCCTCTATTCCCTCTGTTCTCAGTTGCATAAGAGCTGGGGGATGGAGAAGCAGCAGGACACTGAGCTTCCCAGTGAAAGACTGTGCAACGGGGGAATGTCAGGACAGGTGTGATCATTGGAGGAGAGCAAGCTGAGTTCCCAGCATAGCTAGAGAAATGACCACAGTGTGCTATCCAGTTTAGTGTGGTCAGCTTTAATATAAAAGCAGAGGGACTGGAAGGAGGTGTGTCTATTAAATAAGGAGACTGTGATCCTACCTAGTAAACAAAGCAGTCAGAACCAGTTATAAATGCTTGCGTGGTGACCTTGAACATGTTTGAACCTGGATGACAAGCAGCAACACTCTATGACGTTCAATTTATTGTAAGTCGCCATTCAGTTTGGTTGTGTTGTCTGTAGTGTGCTGAAAAAATGCTAAGTTTAAAAGTTTAACAACGTGTCAATTTGAAATTTTTAGTAAAAATGCACAAAATAGCAACAGAATGTTTTCAAATGCTTACCACAGCTTATGGGAATGATGGCCTGTCTCATGCGTGTGTGTTTGAGTGGCACAAAAGCTTCAGCAATGGATGTGAGAATGAATTCCCAAAAGTTAAGTCGGTGCTTAAAGGGACACGTTTTGAGTCAGTTGATGCTGTAAAGAAGAAAATGGCGTATGTGTTGAAACAGCTGACAGAAATTGATTTTCTCCATGCCGTCGACCAGTGGAAAACAAGACTGAAGCAATGTATTAGTGCAAATGGGGAATATATTGAAGGGGACAAGCATTACATTTTGAATACATATAAATAAAGGTGAGTTATTTGATCAGTCTCGTTATTTAATAGACACACCTCGTATAATGAGAACCGGATACTTTTTCATACAAGTACATGGTACAGCAGGCACATATCAGGAATATGAAACGTTGGGGTAGCAAACTCTTTAATACTAGGGAACAAGTGAATGCTGATTGGTTGCCATGAGTTGTATTGAAGACTCACATGGGAATTATTTTGTTCTGCAAGTTAAACAGTGCTCATCTGTGCATGTTTATGTTTATGTTTCTCCTACGAAATTCACCACCAGCAAACAATATTGGGATTTATTTTAAAGTAAAGTTGTGCTAAGAGAATTATGCTAACTGTCGTTGCTGCCCTGCTTTGCAAAATTCTAGACCACTTCCTATCCACTGATCATCTAGCGTCAATAATATCACTGACACAGAACAATTATGTAGAAAGTCACAATTCTTGCATACTTTTTAAGGTCAGTGATAACATTGAAACGATTGGATCAGCATGATAGCCAGGCATTTTCAGAAGTCAAAAACAGAGGCTCCCATATATCTATTATACAGGTTTGCTTTACTGTAACCATAGGAAAACTGGGAACAATCACAAAACTCAGACACAATTACAATATATATATATATATATATATATATAAATCTTAATATCTCTAACGTATGCAGTCAAAAAATAGGTGTGAGTCAACAGAGTTCTACATGCTTGCTTCACAGGAGGTAAGCCATGGATTACAGGGATTATACATGAGAAGCTGTCAAGATATTACACTTTTGTGAGATCAAAGGAAGCAACCAGTGCCTTCGACTCTGCCTGTGCTCTGTCTCTCTCACGATGATCAATATTATAACTAACATAGAAAAAGGAAATTAAAAATTGTGTCTTCAAAAAAGGTGCATTCACAAATGAAGCCTTTCATGACCAAAGGTCATTGATGTCTAGATGCCCGAGCCAAATTTAGCAGTTAACTTGATAATAACTTTATGAATAATTTGCAACTTAAATACATTTTATATATTTTTAAAGACATTTAAGGCTTTAACTTGTACAACGTCTTAATAAAAAAACTATTTTTTTTTGTTATCTTAGATCTGTACAATTTTCTTTTTTCATTTTTTTTTTTTATGTTATAATCATATAGGTCAATTACAAGAATTAAATACATTGAGTTGCTAGTTTATCTGCAGATGCAATGCCTCTTCTTGGTCAAAGTTGTCATGTAGTGATTACATGATTGGGAACTGTTCTGATCAATTTCCCATCCTCAGTGAAGACCCAAGCTGTCTGTGACAGCCAGGATTGGAAGCCCTAACCATACAATGTAGTTTTTGGTAAATTTAATGGAGATTTTTGTGCCATGTTTTCACATTTTTGGCCAGCTTAAAAACGTAAATCTCTTCCACTTTCTGTATTATTCCATTGTAGGCTAAAAGACTTTTGTACAGCCTGAAGATTACCAATTACGTTGGAATCTAATTGTACAGCATCTACTTTATACAATAAATGTGAAGAAGATTGTACAAAAAAAAATGTAGCTTTGGGGACTAGTTTAAGACATTAAAAGTTTGAAAAAAATAGGGTCTCATGCTCTGCCAGATAGGGCTGTACTGTGAGATAGAGCTGTGTAAACATGGGACCAGACAGACAGAAATACAAATCTTTTGGCAAGTAAAATATATAATTGCTATGGATATTTAGTTGTTTGGCTGGAGTTTAGCTTTAAGATGAGACAAAAATATCTGATGCTTGGTTGACTTTTGGTATATTTTTCTGCTGTTATTGGCATTCTTCCATTTAATATTTGTGACTAGTTAGGTGTTCCACCATCACTTATCTTTGATTGTGGATTTGTCTGATGGTGCCACCCCTTCACCCATTTCCCAACAGTTACACATAAGTCACGATTGTTGGCTTTTTTTAAGCGTTGATATGTTATGGTTATAACCTCTTATTATATATTACATTAATCATTTACTGTATTTAATGAACAAATATCAGCCTCCCATGTACCAGATGATCCTATTTTCCTTACTCCATTTAGCAATATAAACCCTTGATGCCTAACATGCAGCCTGCTGGTCTCCTATATGTTTATGATGCACCAGCTGTGCCCCAGTGTCAGCGCACAAAGCTGCCAATCCAGGCCATCGAAGTTCAGAGCTGTGGGAGAAATCAACTTCTTGCACAGTCCTGGTTACATGGGCTGTCAGGAGTTGATCTACCTGTGTATGGCTGAGACTGATAGCTGATCCAGGAAGCCCTTCAGAGGCTCCCACCCTGCTGATAGCAAAAGAGCGCTAAAGAAGTAAAGAAAGTGAAGAAAAAAACCCCCATAGCATCACAATGGATGTGAGTTTATTTAAAATTGATGTGATGTACAAGTACACATTTCAAAGAATAGTGATTTTTAGTTATGTTTTGTTCACATCACATGTATTGGGTGGCATTGGTCAACACATTCCCAAAGAATGGATGAGGCCTGTTCCCTTGTGTCAGTTCCCAACATGCTGCATTTGTGTCTGCTGATAAAAGATGAGGCAGGCAGCATTTTATTGCAGCATGTTTTGACATACTGCAGTGCATTGCAATGCCTGAAGCCTAAAAGCAAAGTAAGGTGTCTCTTAACACAAAACCAAGACAACCTGCACAACATCACAAAAAAAAAAATGCATTACAACTTAAGCACATCTCCATGCACGTTGTCAGCACATGTAATTCAATCAATTGTGCTGCTCTCTGAACAATTTGTAGCGTAGCACACACGTATAAACTTGTAACCAATGTGGCGTTTGCTCAAATTAACAATATAAAGTATCTAGTGAATTCTATACACCTATACCATAGGCATATCTGTAAATCTGAAGACAAAAACCAGCAGACAATCTGATAGTGTGTATGGGGCTTCAGTTGCATAATCCTCATATAGCTATCTTACTTTCGTGATCATACATCACGGGACACAGGAGCTCATTACATAGTGGGTTATATAGGCACCTCTGGTGATTGGACACTGGTTAACCCCAATTAAGGAGAATTCCTCCCCTATATAACCCCACCCATATGGGAGGCACCTCCGTTTTTTTGCCAGTGTCTATGGTGGTTGGTCACGTAAAACATGTGCTATGAAGAAAGCTCTGTGCAGGTCCCTGCGGGGGCCTAAGGGCTACAACAAACCGGATCCATATCTCAGGCCAATATTTGACTCCGAAGATGGTATGGTACCCGGGCCTCGTCATCCGAAGAAACGAGGTTTGGCCTGTAAGTCCTCTCCTATTAGAAGACTGGGCTCTGGGAAAACCAGACTTGGTGTACTATTTACATAGTGGCACGAAAGTTTCTGGCAGAGTCTTTTACATGGTCCAGGTAGGAGGTTCTTCTGAGAAAGAACCCCAAAAAAACCTGAAGGTTGGCACAACTCTGCCCGCCATGATGGGTGAAGGCTGGAATCTGTCTGTTTTCAGCAATTCCTGCGGCGAGGACAGGTAAGGGAAGTTAATCCTATATATATTATGGGTTTCTTCATTGAGTAATAGTATGTCTTACCTGGTATCCACCACTAGAGGGAGTAAGAGCAGCCTGATGCATACTTGCATGCCTTTTCAGTACACACACTCAGTGAAGCCTGGTTCTCCAGCTGTCTCACGTCTCCACTGCAATCCCTGCCACAATAGAGGTAATACAGGGGTCCCACGTAGTCTGGGGGTCCCACACAGCTCCGATGGAGTTTCCCTTTCCCCCCTGGATTCCGCGGTGCTTGTGCACGCACATGCGCCGGCGCGCTCCCGGCCTAGCGGAGGAGGGGGAGTGTGGTTGTGAGCCGTGCACGTCAGTGTGCACGGCGCTGTACTGCGCAGGCACCAGGCGGCAGATTTAAAAAGCCCAGAGCGTCAGGGGGCTGTAAGTGGAGACACAGGAGCTGTGGGCAGTAAGCATCCCAAGGGATTGGATACAGGCAAACCTTAGACACCTACTCAGCATCAGGTTGTACAGTTTAAGCATATATATTTATTGTGAGACTTTAAGCACAACAGTGATTGCACTTTGTACTAGTACCTCTGCTTTGTAGCTTAGGACTATGTCTCCTCGTAAGAGGGTCTCAGGGGGAGGTAACAAGGGCACTGGTAAATCATCGCCTAGGTCCAGGGGTTCTAAAAATGCCTGTAAGTTACCATCCCCCCCTGCAAGACTGGAGCCAGCCTCACAGGATGAGTCAGTGCCCCTGTCAGGTTTTGCAGCCTCTCCTAATGTGTCAGCCCCGGTATATGTCACTGAGGACTCCCTTAGGGCTACATTGGAGGGTTTTGAAGGGAGAATAATGAATTTTATTTCTGCTTCCCTGAAAGATAGCAGGAAAAGGGGTAGATTCCCTCCCTCTGCTGAGATTCCTCTTTCAGATGACTCTTCTGACAATGAGGAGAGATCCCTATCTTGGGACAGGGATCTTGAGCAGTCGGAGGAATCAGAGGGAGAGGAGAGAGTCCCCTCCTCCCAGGTGCTCAGAAAACAGGTGCAGTATTATACTGAATTGGTGCATACCACATTCAGAATGCCTGCTGCTGAAGTCGCTACGTCCTCTGTTTCTTCCCTGGGAGTCAGGAAAGTCCCGCAGACTGCCTATTCCTTCCCAATTCATACCTTAATGGATAAATTGTTGTATGAGGATTGGGGACAACCCGATAAACTGTTTGCTCCTCCTAAAAGGTTTTCTATGCAGTATCCTCTGGAGGAAAGTTTCACCAAGAAGTGGGGGGTCCCATCTGTCGATGCGGCTCTTTCTTGCGTGAATAAAAACCTGACTTGTCCGTTGGATAATGCTCAGGTATTTAAAGATCCAACTGAAGCTGGAAACATTATTAAAAGCCTCCTTTTCCATGACTGGCGCTGTGGTGCAACCTACAGTCGCAGCCATGGGGTTGTGTCAGTTCCTCAAGGAACAGGTTAAGCAGATGCTTGGCCTCCTTCCCAGTGAGGAAGTAGAGAATTATGCAGAAATACCTCAAATTCTGTGTTTCATGATTGATGCGATTTTGGATTCTGTCCAACAAGCATCTCGTTTGTCTCTCCTGTTGGTACACATGCGAAGGGCCCTATGGCTAAAGAATTGGGCAGATGAGCTGTCATGCAAGAAGCATTTGATTGGGTTCCCGTTTAAAGGGGAACGTTTGTTTGGAGAAGAATTAGACAAATTCGTCCAAAAAATTTCAGGGGGTAAATCTACTCTCCTTCCAGTCAAAAGGAGCAAACGTCCATCATTTAGGCGTGCTCTCTCTCCCGGAGCATCAAGCTCTAAGCAGTGGCGATGGCCTTCTCAACCTTCCTCTACAGGAAAGGCTCAGGGCCGGGCCCAGGGGCAGAAAAAGACTTTTGGGTGAAAGCCTGCCAAGCAGAGCCCAAAAGCTTCCTTGTGAAGGGGTGCCCCCGCTCGGCCGAGTGGGGGGAAGGCTCCTGCAGTTTGCAGGAGCCTGGCGGGAAGAGATCTGGGACAAGTGGGTGATCTCTTCGGTATCTCTGGGCTACAAGCTAGAGTTTCAGGAGATTCCACCTTCTCGCTTTCTAAGGTCAAGGATCCCCAGGGATCCAGTAAAGCAAAAAACGCTATTTCTGGCCTTAGATCACTTACTATCCCAGGGGGTGATAGTAGAAGTGGACCCAAAAGAACAGGGTTCAGGGTTTTACTCGAATCTCTTCACCGTTCCGAAGCCAAATGGAAGTGTCAGACCTATCCTGGATCTGAAGGATCTGAAACGTTTTTTACGCATCCAGTCCTTCCGTATGCAGTCAATTCGCACTGTGGTCTCCTCCCTGCAAGGGGGAGAGTTTATGGCATCAATAGACATCAAGGATGCATATCTCCATGTGCCAATTTTTCCTGCACACCAAAAATATCGAAGGTTCGCGGTAGAGCGGCGCCATTTTCAATTTGTGGCCTTGCCGTTCAGGCTTGCTACGGCCCCTCGAGTCTTCACAAAGATTCTGGACCCTCTCTTGGCAAACCTAAGAGCTCAGGGTATAGCCATCATGGCTTATCTAGACGATTTGCTTCTCATGGAGAAAACAGTAGCATTCCTGAACCACAGCGTTACCAGAACGCTAGAACACCTGGAACGCCTAGGTTGGATTATAAACCTAGAAAAGTCGTCCCTACAGCCTGCCACCAGGTTGGAATACCTGGGTATGATTATCGACACTGCTCAGGGCAAGGTGTTTCTTCCAAGGCCAAAAGCCTTGGCCATTGGGGATCTGGTGCGCCTAATTCTGGGCAGGAGATCTTCCCCCATTCGGTTGTGCATGAGACTGTTAGGGAAAATGATCACCTCCTTCGAGGCCATCCCATTCGCCCAGTTCCACTCAAGGCCTCTGCAAAGATGCATCCTTGCGGCTTGGAGCAGGAAGCCCCAATCCTTGGATCTTCCTATGCGTCTATCCCCAGGGACACGCAAGAGTCTCGTCTGGTGGTTACAAACCAAGAATTTGCTGAAGGGCAAAACTTTTCTTCCTCTTCCATGGAAGATTATCACGGCAGATGCCAGCCTGACAGGCTGGGGAGCAGTGTTGGAGGAGACGTGCTCGCAGGGGAAATGGTCTGCGATCGAGAAGCTATTGCCCATAAATGTCTTGGAGATCCGGGCAGTTTATATGGCTCTCATAAAGTGGTCTTACAGACTACGGGGTCTCCCTGTTCGGGTTCAGTCCAACAATGCCACAGTAGTGGCCTATATCAATCACCAGTCTGTACCAGGAGTCTGGTTGCACAAAAAGAGGTGAATCGCATACTTGTCTGGGCAGAAAACCATGTTCCGTGTCTTTCTGCAGTCTTCATTCCAGGAGTGGAAAATTAGCAGGCAGATTTTCTGAGCCGCCAGCAGTTGTGCCCAGGAGAATGGGCTCTGCACCCCGACATGTTTCGGAACATATGGCACAGGTGGGGTACTCCAGACGTAGGTCTGTTTGCGTCCAGGTTCAACAGGAAACTGGACAATTTTGTGTCAAGGACAAGAGATGCACTTGCATCCCTGGGATCAGTACAATCTGATTTATGCCTTCCCCCCGTGCTCGCTTCTGTGGCGGTTCCTGGGAAGAGTCAAGAGGGAGACAAAATCGGTCCTTTTGGTAGCCCCGGCTTAGCCCAGGCGACCGTGGTACGCAGTGATCATGAAGTTGGCAGTAGGCAGGCCGTGGATCCTCCCTCTCCGGCCAGATCTGCTCTCACAGGGTCCAATTTACCATCCTGCTTTACACAGTCTGAATTTGACGGTTTGGCTGCTGAGACCCACATTCTGAGAGACCATGGCCTTTCGGGGCCAGTCCTTTCTACTCTGGTCAATGCCAGAAAGCTGGCCTCCAGGCTTATTTATTACAAAATCTGGAGGGCATATGTTTCCTGGTGTGAACTTAGGGAATGGCATCCTAGAAAGTGTGTCATTAGCAGATTCTTGGCCTTTCTCCAGTCAGGCCTAGAAATGAATTTGGCCATAAGCACTATCAAGGTGCAGATTTCGGCCTTGTCAGTGTTTTTTCAGAAGCCACTTGCATCGCATTCTCTGGTGCGGGCTTTCATCCAGGGGGCCATGCAGATAAGACTGCCAGTCAAACCTCCCATGGGATCTGAATTTGGTTCTCTCGGCTTTGCAGGGGCAACCATTTGAACCTTTGCATCTGGTTTCATTAGTTCTCCTGACTAAAAAATTGGTTTTCTTGGTAGCCATATCCACGACTAGAAGAGTATCAGAACTAGCAGCTCTATCCAGCAAAGAGCCGTATCTAATTATTCATAAGGACCGGGTGGTAATGCATCCCAACAGGTCCTTTCTACCTAAGGTGGTTTCGGGATTCCATTTGAATCAAGATGTAATCCTACCATCCTTTTTTCCGGACCCACAGTCCGCAGAAGAAGAATCTTTGCACACCTTGGATGTGGTTAGAGCAATCAGTATATATCTGCAAGCAACTGCTCAGATAAGGAAAACTGATTGCTTATTTATTTTTCCGAAAGGCCCTAGGAAGGGCCAGGCGGAGTCAAAATCCACTCTCTCAAGGTGGATTAGACAGGTTATTTCTCAAGCCTATAGTGTTAAAGGGAAAATCTCTCCTTTTCAAGTGAAAGCGCACTCTACTAGGGCTGTAAGTGCTTCCTGGGCAGTGCATCACCAGGCCTCCCTGGCTCAGATCTGTAAGGCTGAAACTTGGTCATCAGTCCACACATTCACCAGATTCTATCAGGTGGATGTCAGAGGGCAAGAGGATATCGCCTTTGGGCGCAGTGTACTGCAGGCTGCAGTTTAGGTCCTCCGGTCCCTTGCGGTCTATAATTATGATCTGTGTCTCCCTCCCCTCAATCTGAGCATTGCTTTGGGATAGGGATGAGCCGAACACCCCCCGGTTCGGTTCGCACCAGAACTTTCGAACGGACCCCAAATTCGAACGAACTTTAGAACCCAATTGACGTCTATGGGACTCGAACGTTCGAAATTAAAAGTGCTAATTTTAACGGCTAATATGCAAGATACTGTCCTAAAAAGGGTTTGGGGACCTGGCTCTTGCCCCAGGGGACATGGGTCAATGCCTAAAATGTTATTAAAAATGGCCGTTTTGGTGGGAGCACTGATTTTAATGATGATTAAAGTGAAAAAAAAAAGTGAAATATTCCTTTAAATATGGTGCCTGGGGGGTGTCTGTAGTATGCCTGTGAAGTGCCACATGTTTCCCGTGTTTAGAACAGTCCCTGCACAAAATCACATTAAACAGAAATAACATCATTGAAAACTGCTTGCGGTTTTAATGTTATATCTGGTTCCTGCAATATGGTTGAAAACCATTGAGAAAAATGGCATGGGTAGCCCTCCCTGCCCATTACCAGCCTATTTGGGTCTTGTACGCATATCAAGGGTAACCCTGTACCCATATTAAAAAAAGGAAATGTGTGTGGCCCCCAGGCCCTATATACTCAGAACAGCAGTGTACAGGCGGTGCAAACAAGACAGGGACTGTGTAGGTTTGTTGTGTTAAGTTGAATCTGTTTGTAATTTTCAACTGGTACATTTTTAAAGTGTAGCTCCAGTCAAAAAAACTATTTTTAAGCTTTTTGGAAAACATAGGGAAGGGTTATCACCCCTGTATAATTTGTTTTGTCGTCCATCTTTTTTCATCTCACTTGCTGTTGTCTCCTTCCGTTTGCAAGTAGGAGATGTTTGTAAGTTGGATGTTTGAAAGTAGGGGCCTGCCCTATATGCTCTGCAGAAATGGCGGAACAAGGTGTTGGTTTTGCCACAACATTGTAAGCCCTCAAAGTGACTCTTGCTGGGCGCTGGAGCGCCCTGCTGTGAACGATTACATCAAGAATTGTAATTACATGCCATTGTTGAACAGTGGTAGAAAAATTGACCTTTGGTGGTTGTGGTGCTGGTGCCACAACACTATAAGTCCTCACAGTTACTCTGGGTGGGCACAGGAACGGGCCCTCCTGTGAAATATTATATCAAGAATTGTAATTACATGTCCCTGTTAAACAGGGGCAGAAAAATTGGGCCTTAGGCACTGGTGCTGGTGCCACCACACTGCAACCTCTCCCATATACTCTAGTTTTATTGCAGGAATTAGCCCTGCTGCAAAGCATTGCATCTTAAACGCCCCTGTTAAACAGGCAGAAAAATTGGGCCTTAGGCACTGGTGCTGGTGCCACCACAATGCAACCTCTGCCATATACTCTAGTTTTATTGCAGGAATTAGCCCTGCTGCAAAGCATTGCATCAAAAATTTTACTTAAACGCCCCTGTTAAACAGGGGCAGAAAAATTGGGCTAATGTCATCACCCAGAACCAGAAATGTTCTTCCAACATATCAGCGGAGGAGGAAGAGGATAGACAATCAACATAACAGGACAGTCACTCAGCATCAGCACAGGCAGTCTTGAAGGGATGTGATATTTAAAAAAAAATTATTCGGTTACATCAACTTCAGGTGCTTGGTAGCTGTGGGTGATCCAAGACTGATTCATCTTGATGAAGGTCAGTCAATCAACTGATTCGGTGGACAGGCGCACCCTGTGATCGGTAACAAAGCCACCAGCAGCACTGAAGGTGCGTTCCGAAAGAACGCTGGATGCAGGACAGGCCAGTAGCTCAATTGCATACTGTGCAAGCTCTGACCAGTGATCCATCCTCAAGACCCAGTAAGCCAGAGGATTTTCGGTGGGAAAGGTGTCCAAGTCTGACCTTGCCCCTAGGTATTCCTGCACCATGTAAATCAGACGCTGGCGATGGTTGCTGGAACCGATCATACCTTGGGGCTGCGGACTAAAAAATTGTCTGAAAGCATCAGTCAGACGGCCACCTTCTCCACCACTCCTTCTGACCGATGCCTCAGCAACACGTTGTCCAGGACCAGGAGTTTGTAACCTCCCAGTCTCTGGGAACGCGTTGCACAGACCTTTCTGCAAGGCCTCCCGGAGATGTCTCATCCTCTGCTCCCTCTGCGATGGCAAGATAAGGTCGGCAACCTTACCCTTGTACCATGGATCAAGGAGAGTGGCCAGCCAGTAATGGTCCCTCTCCTTAATCCGAAGAATACGAGGATCCTTCCGCAGGCTTTGCAGGATCAGGGAGGCCATGCAGCGTAGGTTAGCTGAGGCATTCGGTCCGGAGTCCTCTGGGTCACTAAGGGCAACATGATCCGCAGATACCTCCTCCCAGCCACGTACAAGTCCACGTGTTTCTTGGGACTGTAAATCATCCCTACAAGACTGCTGCTGCTGCTGCTGCTGCTGCTGCTGCTGCTGATGCTGAGTGCCAGCCTCCACCTCGATGCTGACACAATCATCCTCCTCTTCCTCCTCCTCATCCTCTTCCTGTGTGATGGATGGCACAGCAGGAACACTGTCTGGATAAAGGGGGCCTTGAGAGGCAAGGAAGTCCTCCTCTTCCTGCCTCTGTTCTGCCTCAAGTGCCCTGTCCATTATTCCACGCAGCGTATGCTCCAAGAGGTGGACAAGAGGTACAGTGTCACTGATACATGCACTGTCACTGCTCACCATCCTTGTGGCCTCCTCAAACAGTGACAGGACAGTGCATGCATCCCTGATCATGCCCCACTGGCGTGGTGAGAAAAAACCGAGCTCTCCTGACCCTGTCCTGGTGCCGTAGTCGCACAGGTACTCATTGATGGCCCTCTGCTGCGTGTGCAGCCGCTGCAGCATGGCCAACGTTGAGTTCCACCTGGTGGGCATGTCACATATAAGGCGGTTCTTGGGCAGGTTCAACTCCTTTTGGAGCTCAGCCAGCCGAGCACAGGCATTAAATGATCGGCGGAAATGCACACAGACTTTCCTGGCCTGCTTCAGTACATCCTGTAAGCCGGGGTACCTGCCCAAGAACCGCTGCATCACCAGGTTAAGGACGTGAGCTACACAGGGCACATGGGTCAGTTGTCCCTGTCGGAGGGCGGAGAGGAGGTTGGTGCCATTGTCACAAACCACCATTCCTGGCTTAAGCTGGCGTGGCGTCAACCACCTCTCAGCCTGCCCCTGCAGAGCTGACAAAACATCCGCCCCAGTGTGGCTCCTGTCCCCCAAACAAACCAGCGCAAGCACGGCATGGCATCGTTTTGCCTGCGTACTTGCGTAGCCCCTGGAACGCCTACGGAGCACCGCTGGTTCTGAGGACAGAGCACTGGAAGAGGCCATGGAGGAAGAAGAAGAAGAGGGGGTGGAGGAGAGAGGTGTGTCACAACCAATAGTAGCATTTTGGAGGCGTGGTGGCGGAACAACCTCCAACACTACTGCACCTTGTCCTGCATCCTTCCCAGCTGCCAGAAGAGTGACCCAATGGGCCGTGAAAGACAGGTAACGTCCCTGTCCATGCCTGCTGGACCATGAGTCAGCGGTAATATGCACCTTACCGCTGACCGCCCTGTCCAGCGAGGCAAGGACATTGCCTTCCACATGCCGGTAGAGAGCCGGAATCGCCTTCCATGAGAAAAAGTGGCGTTTGGGGACCTGCCACTGAGGAACCGCACATTGTACAAACTCACGGAAGGGGGCCGAGTCTACCAACTGAAAAGGCAGCAGTTTAAGTGCTAGCAATTTAGCCAAGCTAGCATTCAACCGCTGGGCATGTGGATGGCTGGGAGTGAACTTCTTTCGCCGGTCCAGCAGCTGGGGCAGGGACATTTGCCTGCTATAATCGGACGTGGGTGTACCGCTAGCAGAGTTCCCCGGAAGCACTTGGCTGTGACACACCTAATTCTACACCTTCATTCCTCTCAGAGCAGGTTTCAGAGAGGACTGAAGGTCTAGTGGGGTTGGAGATGCCAGCTGATGAGGAGCAAGGAGAGGTCCGCTTTGTTCTTTGGTGTGGGTCTTTGAGGTACGCTTGCCAACGAGCTGCATGGCAGGTCAACATATGTCTGGTCAAGCATGTGGTGCCCAAGTGGCTGATGTTTTGGCCACGCGAGATACGCTTGAGACATATGTTGCAAATAGCAGCGGTGCGATCTGATGCACTCGTCTCAAAAAAGGCCCACACCAAAGAACTTTTAGAATAACGCGCAGAGGCAGCGCCCTGCACAGGCGGAGCTCTGCGGTGTGATTCAGTCGGTGTGCTGCCCCTAAGCTGGCCCCCGGAGGGCATCCTGCCTCGTTGGACATGTGCCTCCTCCTCCTCCTCCTCCTCCTCCCTCCTTCCAGGCACCCATGTGGAGTCAGTGCCCTCATCATCCCTTCCCTCTTCATCGCTGTAGCAAACCTGGCAGTATGCTGCAGCTTGTGGAACATGACTGCCAGATTGCTGTCCTTCTTGAGCATCCCCTCTCTCTGCGCTCACGCTACTGCCTTCCTCTAGCTGAGTGTCATCATCAGAGCCCACAAAACACTGGGCATCCTCCTGGAGCATGTACCCAACACTGTGCTCAAAGAGTTCAGGAGACTCCTCAGGAGGACGTGGTGGGTCTAGGGAAGGAGTCACTGATGATGACATTGAGAGGAGGGAAGACGATGCGTTGGCAGCTGCTTTGCTAGTACCCTGAGACTGGGTGAGAGAGGATGAGGAGGATGAAGAGGGCTTGGTCATCCAGTCTACCAAGTCGTTGGCATGTTGTGGTTCAACATGTCCAGCTGCCGAAAAGAAGGACAAGCGTGTCCCATGGCCACGTGCTGATGACAATGCACCGCGTCCGCGACCAGCACTGTTGTCTCTAGACACAGAGCCTGCTTGCCCTCTTTTATCGTCTCGCGCCTGTCTGCCTCTCCTTGCTGGCCTTCCAGACATGGTAATGGCCTGAAGGGAGTTGGGTAAAACAGCAGTGTAATGGAGTCACACAACACCCACTAAGCCCTGCAGATGGCTCTATTAGAGAACAGCAATAAACGGTAGATACAGGTGTATATTGTGCTGGAATCACACAACACCCACTAACTCCTGCAGATGCCTTTATTATAGAACACCAGAGATAAAGGGGTATACTGTAACTGAGTCATACAACACCCACTAAGCCCTGCAGATGGCTCTATTAGAGAACAGCAATAAAGGGTAGATACAGGTGTATATTGTGCTGGAGGCACAAAAAACCCACTAACTCCTGCAGATGCCTTTTTTATAGAATACCAGAGATAAAGGGGTATATACAGATGTATACTGTGCTGTGCTGGAGGCACACACAACTTCCAATAACTCCTGCAGATGGCAAGTGGGCTCAAATAGAGAACAGCTATGTAGGTGGATATAGCGGTGTTTTCTGGGTACAGAGCACGCAGACAGCACGCACAAGCTCCTAACACTACTGACTGCAAGCTCTATTATAAAAGATAGATCACTAGCTATATAGGTGAGGTGAATATAGCGGTGTATGCTGCGGTCAGGGCACACAGACAACAACCACTACACAACAGCAAGATCGAAAATCGGCCGAAAACGATCGGTGTGTACTGTGTTGAAGGTACACAGAACACCCACTAACTGCTTCAGACGCCAACACACTACACTAGGGGTTATATAGGGGAAGAATTCTCCTTAATTGGGGTTAACCAGTGTCCAATCACCAGAGGTGCCTATATAACCCACTATGTATTGAGCTCCTGTGTCCCGTGATGTACTCTCAAGAAAAGGATTTTACAGGTAAGCTGTATATAAAAATCCCATTTTTGTCACTGTGACACAATCTCCTCTCCTCTCCATGGAAATCCCAGGATTGCAATCATGTAAATAAAAGGAAGCTTCCCATAGTGTAAACCAGTAATAAGCTTCCTTTAATTCCAAATAAAAAATATTACACTCACATTATTTTAAAAAAAAACACCTGCACATGGGTGTACATTGAATACACAGAGGTCTTCTCACCAGGACCTCTGGTCTCGGCCGGGGCCAAAAGTGATATTGCCTGTCTCCTTCAGAGAGTTGCATCACCAAACATGTGACTTCATCAGGGGTCATGTCACGTGAGGTGTTCGGTGACGCAACGTAGCTGAAGGAGTTGGGTGATGTCACTTCCAGTTAAGGCCAATAGGAAAAGAGGAATTGATGTCTCTTGGCAGAAAACTTGATTCTTGTACTACAGGAGGATAATATTCTGGCAGACCAGAACCCTTGGGGTACCTGGGACAGAAGGGGTTCCCACTACCTCAGAGTACTGTGGGTCAAATACCATCTTGCAGGATGGGAAAACAGAGACTGACACTAGAGTATCAATGAATGTTACCTCCAAGCCACAGCATAAGCAGGACAGCACCAGATTGCCTGCAACCAGTATAGAATCTCCGCAGGTGCAGAATGCATTAAAAGGCATCATAAAGATGGATCCTTTGGAGTACCTGCAGTTCACGGAGCGCCAGGCTGCAGCTGAGATAGAGGAGTGCAGGGCTGTGGCTGAGAGAGAGGCTGCACAAGGGGAGGTTTATCGATGGCATAAAATGGAGATGGCTAGTGTCACATACCTCGTAGCAGAGCCTGACGTGTTGAGGGAGACCTCTATTACAGCCCCGGCTCAAGGGCCACTGGAGTTGCGACAGTGGTTGCAAGAGCGAGGTAAGGTAAGAGTGCCTGCAGGATCTTCCGTCGGTTGCAGAAGTGTGTGGCAGGTGTGTCACTTGAGCTGGGCTAAATGGCTAAAGCAGTAGATGGAAACAGGAACAACAGATGCAGACACACAGCAAATGTAGGACCAGCGTCACCAGGCACTATGCAGAGAAGGACAGACAGAAAACTGAATGCAGAGTCAGATGAGCCAGGTTAGCAACAGAGGATCAGGTATCAGCATAAACAGCAGGCAGAGAATGGTCAAGATGCAGGCAGAGGTTGGCAACAGGATATCAGGCAGATGGAAAATATAACAAAGTATTTAAGGCAAGCCAAGGTCATAATAGAAGGAGAGCAAGTGTGGTCAGGATAAGCTGAGTCAATCACAGGAATCAAGAAGAGATCACAAGAACAGCTTACACAGGGTAAAGCTGCAGATCAGATAGTAATGCATTAGTGCAGCTGCTACCCTTATATAGGTGACTTGGCACCAACAATAATAACTAATGTGCGAGTGCATTTAAGCGCATGAGCATAGTATCTGCCTCTACCTAGGCGCTTCGGCTGTGCTATGGCCAGCATGTCCCTGACAGCTAGGCTCCAGCAGCAGTGAAAGACTCAGAACCTAAGATCGCTGTAGCAAAAGAACGCCTCTCTGTTTGTTAGCCAGGCTGACAAATTGCCATTAATGGAAAAGGACAGTGACACTGACCTGTATCTTTTGTTGTTTGAAAAAACCTGCCAGCAGTACCATCTGCCCCAAGAACCATGGGCCTGGTACCTGACACCAGGGCTGCAAGACAAGGCCCTGGATGCTTATGTTGAACTGCCAGCAGAGCAGGATGATGATTATGAGGCCATAAAGGATGCAATCATCTAAAAGTATCAGTTAACTGTTGAAGCGATTTAGGTTCTTGCAAAAAGGACCTGGGGACTCTTACATGAATATGGTAAGTTGCCTACACACCACATTCCAGCAGTGGAACAGTTTGTATTGGAGTGAAGGCCAGCCTCTGCCAAAGCAGCAGTATAACTGGCAGATACCTAAATCAACACTCTAGTATCTGTTGCTATTACTGCTTCTCTATAAAAATAGTTGACGGTGGTCATTTAAAGAGTTAATTATTTAGTTAACCAAAACTCAGTGACAATCGCTCTCTGACTATTGCCACTTAGATTGTGGTCCCGCATGCTGCAAAATCTTTGTGGAGGGTGAGGCTGAGAGTGTCATTGTTGCAGATTAGTGACAGCGCTGTGTGAGGTTGACCAACCAGTTGTTACAAGTTGGTGAAAAAGTAGCACTTTATTTCACATGTACTTTCAATTAGTGCATTATTAATAGTATTTATTTTAGCACAAGGTATATATTATTTTTATTTTATTGGGGTAGTCTATTCCTATGGCATAGGTGTATATAATTCACTAAATACTTTATATTGTTCATTAGAGCCAAGCGCCACATCGGTTCTATTTTTTTATTTTTTTTGCATGTGTGCACATGTGGGGACACATGTAGTTAACGTGAGCAGCTGCACGCTTTTATAACACATTTTCAAGGATTTTTCCATTACTATCTTAATAATATTTATTCACAAACAAAAAAATGTTTTTGACTCAGAGGTGGTTGTTGTGGTACATAGGATCTGTTCCTCTTTACACTGGTATAAACTGTTGTTTTTTATAAACATTCACTTATAATCAGTCTTTTCAATGTCACGAGAGTGCAGATTTCCACATTCTGGAACAACATGTCCTTTGTTTAGTTGTGCATTAGACTTGGGAAGTCAGTGCAGTAAAAAGATAGGAGAACCTACCATGGCTTTATAACCCAAGTAATCTATAGTCTTATTTCCCTTGTTAACGTTTCAGAAAACATAGAATATATACAGAATTGCCATTCCTCATTTTCCTTCCAACTAGATATTTAAAGTGCCTCAGGTTTCCTGATTTATGGTGTCTCCTTTTTCTTGCAGTGTTCTATGGAGTCACCCTTGCAAGCACAGAATAGAGTTGCATCTCCCTACACTGTGAGCATCAATAGAAACTCACAGCCCTGTAACCTAGCATGGCAAGGCATTCCCTTGATACTTCCTCCTCCCCTCCCAAGTCCCTTCTATAAGCTAACAGACTGGCTTAAGTCTGCCCTATACACCTTTCCTTTGAAAAACAGAAATTCAGGACAAAAGTACTGAGAGAGTAGCTTCCCACTGTCAAAGCAGTGGCTGCTGGCACTTGCAGCATCAATAGCAACAGCTGGCATCACTCACACATTGGCTTACATGGCTGGGAATTCTCAGTCATGTAAGCAAAGGGGCTTAGCAGTGACACCACTGCCCAAATATGAGCATTGGTCATATTCAGACTATGATATTGACCAAATATGGCCATGGCTATATTTGGTCACTGATGTCACCAGGATCCCAACCTCTCCCCTTAAATAGCTCATGACAGCTCAGGGAGCTATCATTTGGCAGGAATACCACTGAGATTCAGCTTTTAATTTTGGCAAGCCAATGGCCATCATTAGTGACAATGGGTTTACAAAGAGGGACATTTTTTTGGGGGGGGGGGGGGGGGTTGATTTTTCTGGGTTACATTTTTGTTTTTTTATTTTTGTGAGTAGGGATACTATTGTATTGGATCAGAACCAACCAAGGTCCGGTATTATTATTTCTGCCCCTGGTCAAATTGAAAGATATGAGCGTGCATGCGCTGAAGTAATTACCCTGAAACACCCAGTTCAGAGTATAATACTTTCTGTTTTTTAATAATTCCTCTTTTCCAGACTTTATATACCATTTTCGTTAAGACTAAGATATGTCAGATAAGACTGGCTCATGCAAACCACAAAAAAACACAAAATATATATAAATTGTGACAAAAAATATAGGCTTTAGCTGGGTCATCCATATGAGGAAGTAGCTATGTTCTTGCAATGTTCTTACTTCTTCTGAAACGTTGGTGTTAACTTTTGAATGTATTTTCAGAAAAGGTGCGATTCTTCTGTTAATTCTTGCAGTTTCACAGTATTCTACTGAATATGTTTTAAGGCTGGTAACTGATGAGCAAAAGCTGATATATATGAAAGGCATATAAAGTATAAAGTGCATGTAATTATATATATTGGAATAGACTTTTTATCGATATTCCAACCACATCCATTACACTATGTATTCCTTACTCATTCACATGGGGGCAGACGAGGGGAGTTTCTTTATTTTTAAAGGGTAATGTCATCCCAGACAAACTGAATGTTTTGCACAGCTACATGTTTCCTAGGTCAATGCCAGCCCCTGGCTATCTTTTCACAGCTATTTGCTGTGAACTGTGGGAACTTGATTTGACTCCTTCTCCCAGACCCCTGCTTGATCCCTAAATGTAAACTGCAAGTGGTTGGGTAAGAATCTTTTAACAAATAGTTTACTGAGGAATGTTTATTTTATTATATATAAAGTGGTTGTAAAGTCACAAAGATATAAAGTGCAGTGTGTGTGTTTTTTATATATTATAATCCTAAAATCCTTCTTTCACAGCTCCACTGTGCGGTCACGTAACCTCCCTCTGTTCTCATTCCCTGATCTAAGAAGAAATGCAGGAGGGGCTGAGATTTCCCTCTGACGTATGCTAGCCAGCAGAGGGAGGTCACGTGACTGTGAAAAAAGGTATTTAGCATAATTTTAAAAAACTGACACACAATACTTAATATTTTTGCAAAAACAGAGAGGATACAAGTAATGTTTATGTATTAAAGCAGAATAGAGGCAGAGGGAGAGGGGAGGGATGGGGAGGAGATTGGCACTCACACATAGTCTACTGAGCTGAGAGGTAGAGAGGGAGGGGGAGAGAGGGAGAGGGAGAAGGAGAGACTGTGTACACACAGCGGGATGATGGAGGCACGTAAACTGACCATGGTATCATGGATCAACCGCCATGATTATTTTAGAACATAGAAAGGGACACATTACACTGCAAAAGCACTATGCTATTGATCATTCTTAAAGGAACAGGAGCATTTTTTTTAGTGTTACAACTACTTTAATGTGTTAATGCTAGGGGTAGTGTATGATGAGTAGTTCGGGCTGAGCATAAGTTAAGCCCGAACATCACCTGTTCGCGTGTTCGGTAACACCTGAATTTTTAGGACACTAGGCAGGATGTTTGAGCGCACAGTGAATAGCTTCTGGTTGTTAAGGAGCAGGCCTGGAAGCCGGATGCCATGTCCTTAACATCAGATGAGTCATCAGCTGTCAGCCGGTTTCCCCACTGACAGCTAAATTAAAAAAAATAAAATTACCGGCAACAGAAATAAAAAATAAAAAAAACAGAGTGGGGTCCTCACCCCAATCCATACCAGGCCCAAACCAATTATCTTTTTTAAATGGTCTGGGGTCCCCCCAGAATCCATACTAGACCATTAACCGAGCATGCAGCCTAGTAGGCCAGAAAAGGGGGGTGAGCGAGCACCCCCCTCCTGAACTATACTAGGCCACATGCCCTCAGTATGGGGGATGCTTTGGGGCAGGGGGGGTTCTGCATGTTGATGGGGACAAGGGCCTCTTCCCCACAACCCTGGCTGGTGGTTTATGGAGTCTGCAGGCATGGGGCTTATCAGAATCTGATCCCGCCCCCATGTGAATGAGTAGGTGTACATTTTACCCCTACTCCTTCACCAAAAAAAGTGTCAAAAAGAAATGAGAACACGCACAGTTTTTGACAATTTCTGTATTAAAAATAAAAAACAATGCCCCCCTCCCCCCAACGTAGATCCTTATTCAATCATGATGCTGCATATATACAATGCTGTATTTTTAATTTTTTTGCATATTTGGCACACTCAAATGATCATAAAATTTTATTATTACACAAAGATACCCTGAGTAAATACAAAATGCAGTTTTTAAATGATGGTTTCATTTATTAAGGCAAAAAAGCTTTCCAAACTTGCCTGGCTTTATGTGAAAAGGTAATTGCCCCCTAAACGTAATAACTGGTTGTACCACCCTTGGTGGCAACAACTGCAATCAAGCATTTGCGATAACTGCCAATTAGGGATGAGCCGAACACCCCCCGGTTCGGTTCGCACCAGAACTTTCGAACGGACCCCAAATTCGAACGAACGTTAGAACCCCATTGAAGTCTATGGGACTCGAACGTTTGAAATGAAAAGTGCTAATTTTAACGGCTAATATGCAAGATACTGTCCTAAAAAGGGTTTGGGGACCTGGCTCCTGCCCCAGGGGACATGGGTCAATGCCTAAAATGTTTTTAAAAATGGCCGTTTTGGCAGGAGCACTGATTTTAATGACGATTAAAGTGAAAAAAAAAAGTGAAATATTCCTTTAAATATGGTGCCTGGGGGGTGTCTGTAGTATGCCTGTGAAGTGCCACATGTTTCCCGTGTTTAGAACAGTCCCTGCACAAAATGACATTAAACGGAAATAACACCATTTAAAACTGCTTGCGGTTTTAATGTTATATCTGGTTCCTGCAATATGGTTGAAAATCATTGAGAAAAATTGTATGGGTAGCCCTCCCTGCCCATTACCAGCCTATTTGGGTCTTGTACGCATATTAAGGGGAACCCTGTACCCATATTAAAAAAAGGAAATGCGTGTGGCCCCCAGGCCCTATATACTCAGAACAGCAGTATACAGGCGGTGCAAACAAGACAGGGACTGTGTAGGTTTGTTGTGTTAAGTTGAATCTGTTTGTAATTTTCAACTGGTACATTTTTAACCACTTTCAGACCGGACCATTTTGCTGGTAAATGACCAGAGGTCTTTTTACACTTTGGCACTGCGCTGCTTTAACTGGTAATTGCGCGGTCATGCAATGTTGTACCCAAACAAAATTTGCGTCCTTTTCTTCCCACAAATAGAGCTTTCTTTTGATGGTATTTGATTGCCTCTGCGATTTTTATTTTTTGCGATATAAACGTAAAAAGACCGCAAATTTTGAAAAAAAATGATATTTTCTACTTTTTGTTATTAGAAAAATCCAATAAACTCAATTTTAGTCATACATTTAGGCCAAAATGTATTCAGCCACATGTCTTTGGTAAAAAAAAAGTCAATAATTGTATATTTATTGGTTTGCGCAAAAGTTGTCACATCTACAAACTAAGGTACGTTTTCTGGAATTTACGCAGCTTTTAGTTTACGACTGCCTATCTCATTTCTTGAGGTGCTAAAATGACAGGGCAGTACAAAACCCCCCCAAATGACCCCATTTTGGAAAGTAGACCCCCTAAGGAAATTGATAAGAGGCATGTTGAGCCCATTGAATATTTTATTTTTTTGCCTCAAGCGATTGAATAATGACAAAAAAAAAATTTTTTTTTTTTTTTTACACAAAGTTGTCACTAAATGATATATTGCTCACACATGCTATGGGCGTATGTGAAATGACACCCCAAAATAAATTCTGCTGCTTCTCCTGAGTACGG
Organism: Lithobates pipiens; assembly: GCF_037356315.1. Taxonomy (NCBI): domain Eukaryota; kingdom Metazoa; phylum Chordata; class Amphibia; order Anura; family Ranidae; genus Lithobates; species Lithobates pipiens. The sequence goes on along the minus strand of NW_027507748.1, from coordinate 521,318,020 downwards.
GGATACCACATATGTGGGACTTTTTGGGAGCCTAGCCGCGTACAGGGCCCCGAAAACCAAGCACCGCCTTCAGGCTTTCTAAGGGCGTAAATTTTTGATTTCACGCCTCACTACCTATTACAGTTTTGAAGGCCATAAAATGCCAAGATGGCACAAAACCCCCACAAATGACCCCATTTTAGAAAGTAGACACCCCAAGCTATTTGCTGAGAGGCATGTTGAGTCCATGGAATATTTTATATTTTGCCACAAGTTGCGGGAAAATTACAAACTTTTTTTTTTTTTTTTTTTTTTTCACAAAGTTGTCACTAAATGATATATTGCTCATGCATGCCATGGGCATATGTGAAATGACACCCCAAAATAAATTCTGCTGCTTCTCCTGAGTACGGGGATACCACATATGTGGGACTTTTTGGGAGCCTAGCCGCGTACGGGGCCCCGAAAACCAAGCACCGCCTTCAGGCTTTCTAAGGGCGTAATTTTTTGAGTTCACTTCTCACTACCTATTACAGTTTTGAAGGCCATAAAATGCCAAGATGGCACAAAACCCCCACAAATGACCCCATTTTAGAAAGTAGACACCCCAAGCTATTTGCTGAGAGGCATGTTGAGTCCATGGAATATTTTATATTTTGCCACAAGTTGCGGGAAAATTACAAACTTTTTTTTTTTTTCACAAAGTTGTCACTAAATGATATATTGCTCACGCATGCCATGGGCATATGTGAAATGACACCCCAAAATAAATTCTGCTGCTTCTCCTGAGTACGGGGATACCACATATGTGGGACTTTTTGGGAGCCTAGCCGCGTACGGGGCCCCAAAAACCAAGCACCGCCTTCAGGCTTTCTAAGGTCGTTACAGTTTTGAAGGCCATAAAATGCCAAGATGGCACAAACCCCCCCCCCCAAATGACCCCATTTTAGAAAGTAGACACCCCTAAATTTAGGGGTACACTAGTGAGACTAGGTAATAAATGGCGGGTGCCCTGAAACTATAAAAAAATAACTAACCAACCAGCGTCACCTGTAACAGTTATATGGTGATCACTGGTGAAAGGGTTAACTAGGGGGCAATCAGGGGGCTTTATGCGGTAGTATATGGGGGTCCCTGGCGCTATAAAAAGCTGCGGCGAACCTAAATACCTACCTGCCTAACTAGCGTCACCTGTGACACTAATACAGCGATCAGAAAAACGATCGCTTATTAGGCTGGGTTCACACTGGAGCGATGCGGGAACGCCACGAATGCGCGGCGGGTTCCCGCATCGCATGCCTCCCGGCGGCAGTTCACACTGCCCTATGCGAACTGCTGGGAGTGTCAGTGAAATGTTAATGACACCCCCAGATCAGTTCGCATATCGCAGTGCGATCTGCAAACTTGGATCGCATGGTGTGAACACCCATGCGATCCGATTCTGCTGCGGACCAAAAAAAGGGTCCCGTGCGAGTTTGCGGCGGGTGCGGCGGGTGCGACACGAATTCAGCCATACTATCTGTATAGCTGAACTCGAATCGCACAGAGATCGGATGTGATTTGCACTGCAGTGCGGTGCGAATCACATCCGTTCTCATAAACCGCTGCAATGTGAACCCAGCCTTAGTGACACTGGCGACGGGGGGTGATCACGGGGTTAAACCTTTATTGGGGGGGTTAGGGGGGTACCTTAGAACTAAAGGGGGCTAACCCTAACTGCCCTAACAGTTATTAGTCACAAATGACACCTGCCGGGTGATCAGGGGGTTAAACCTTTATTAGGTAATAAATGGCGGGTGCCCTGAAACTATAAAAAAATAACTAACCAACCAGCGTCACCTGTAACAGTTATATGGTGATCACTGGTGAAAGGGTTAACTAGGGGGCAATCAGGGGGCTTTATGCGGTAGTATATGGGGGTCCCTAGCGCTATAAAAAGCTGCGGCGAACCTAAATACCTACCTGCCTAACTAGCGTCACCTGTGACACTAATACGGCGATCAGAAAAATGATCGCTTATTAGGCTGGGTTCACACTGGAGCGATGCGGAAACGCCGCGAATCCGCGGCGGGTTCCCGCATCGCATGCCTCCCGGCGGCAGTTCACACTGCCCTATGCGAACTGCTGGGAGTGTCAGTGAAATGTTACTGACACCCCCAGATCAGTTCGCATATCGCAGTGCGATCTGCAAACTCGGATCGCATGGTGTGAACACCCATGCGATCCGATTCTGCTGCGGGCCAAAAAAAGGGTCCCGTGCGAATTTGCGGCGGGTGCGGCGGGTGTGGCGGGTGCGGCGGGTGCGGCGAATGGCTGAACTCGAATCGCACAGAGATCGGATGTGATTTGCACTGCAGTGCGGTGCGAATCACATTCGTTCTCATAAACCGCTGCAATGTGAACCCAGCCTTAGTGACACTGGCGACGGGGGGTGATCACGGGGTTAAACCTTTATTGGGGGGGTTAGGGGGGTACATTAGAACTAAAGGGGGCTAACCCTAACTGCCCTAACAGTTATTACAGTCACAAATGACACCAATGCAAAAAAAAAAAAAAAAAAAAAAAAATGACATTGGTGTCACTGTGACTGGGGGGGCAGGGGTAATTGGGGGGGTGATCGGGGGGTAAAGGGGGGGTGTGAGTGTGCCTGGCATGTTCTACTGTGTGTGGGATGTGTTGGTGCAACTCACTGATCCGCTCTCCTCCGTGTCGGAACGAAAAATACCGACACGGAGGAGAGAATACATCACTTCCTCTCCTGTGTTTACATTACAGGAGAGGAAGTGATGTCACCGGGGATTTCCATTCGTCGGGAGCGATCGCGAGGGGGTGGCCATGAATGAATGGCCGTCCCCTCGTCCGGGATCGCTCCCGAACGAAAACCGACCGCCGCAGGCACCGGGCGGGGGCCCGATCGGGCCCCCGACCCGCGGGAGGCAAATCACGTACATGTACGTGCTTATGCCTGCCCGTGCCATTCTGCCGACGTACATCGGCGTGAGGCGGTCGGCAAGTGGTTAAAGTGTAGCTCCAGTCCAAAAAACTATTTTTAAGCTTTTTGGAAAACATAGGGAAGGGTTATCACCCCTGTATAATTTGTTTTGTCGTCCATCTTTTTTCATCTCACTTGCTGTTGTCTCCTTCCGTTTGCAAGTAGGAGATGTTTGTAAGTTGGATGTTTGAAAGTAGGGGCCTGCCCTATATGTAAAGGGAATTATTCCTGCGCCTAATCAGGAAGAAGTCTGATTTTTGTACCGCTGCACACACTGGGATGGGGTACTAGAACCCCAATAAAAGAAAAAAGGGGGCAAAGAAGTAGTGATGCGCAGTACTATAATGGAAAATCTGGCCAGAACAGGTTAATAGGTACACTAGGCTCTCAAATGATTCGGTAATAAAGTATAGTATCGTTCATCCTAAAAGGTGCTATATAAGAACATAAAAGCCAATATGTGTTTGAAGAATAGTGAGGAGCCCTCACAGCTATACCGTAATAATATTTTGAGTAAAAATCATGTGAATGTTCAGAAAATTTCAATAGTTTAAAACATAATTCCCAATGCGATTTTATAAGGTTAGCAAAGTTGCATAAAGTGGCAGTGCTGAATATAAAGAAGGTCCGTGCAGGTGACTACTACATCATATAGTGATTTAAATAATATATATAAAACAGTCGACAAAAAATATATAGTGATTCCCAATGCGATTTGTTCGAACTGACAAAGTCGCATAAAAGTGCCAGTGCCAAACAGAAAATAGATCTGTGAAGATATCTATTACATCCGAATATGAAAATATAATGTACAAAAAACAGTCACTAACTGAATAAAACAATGGTGCAAATAATGGTTGACATTGTGACTGAAGAAATCGCATAAAGTGACAAATGCCAAAAAAGGGGGGGGGGGAGTGACTATGAGTAAGTGTCCTATGTGATAAAGAGTATTGTCAGCTAAATACTATCATCGAACACAACAGAATGTTAGATCCAAAGTAGAAAAAAAAATATATAAAAAATATATAAAAAACACACATAAATTAATCTTGGTGTTAGGGGAAAGGAGAGAGCCTTCTAAAGAATATATATAATCCGAACAGGAGAAGGGGGTGTGCACAATGTTTTACACTTAATAAATACAAAAAATTGAGCAATAATCTTTGTTAAAATTGTCCATTCAACTTATGCGACACCCGATAGCGATTATCTCGAAAATCGCATCTAACGAAGCAATTGCATACAGTGCTGGTGCTTTAAATATCTGTGCACTACAAAGTAACAGCTTAAGCGGTGGTGGTAATAGTGATGGTGAATATATCCCACGTGGTCCTGTGTGATCGAAATATGGGTGTCCCCTTACCTTATGGCTGTAAGGTAACAGCATATGATATATGTGTCCTCAGGGTTCCTGATGATCGTTATCCCTCGAGGTCCTGTTGCTATGTCCCCGGGTCATGGCGTCTCCTGCCGTCTCCTGCCTATTCTGCCGTACTGGACTCTTTGTGTGGTCACTCAGCAGTACTTCAGCGTGGGGGGGGGTACCTCAGCGGTGGGTGTTTATGTAAGGGGTTAAACACATAAGGAAGGGAGCCCCATAGTGTAATAGTTTTTTCCAAAAATAATGAAGTTTATTCATAAAACGAATTGAATACTCACAAACAGATAGGTTTTTTGTATAAGGTATAAACGAGCCTCGAGCTCGATTGCGTCACTTCCGGTAGCGTCCCGACGCGTGTTCGTCGCGGTCACGTGACTTCATCAGAAGGTAATTCCTGATGAAGTCACCTGCCCTATATGCTCTGCAGAAATGGCGGAACAAGGTGTTGGTTTTGCCACAACATTGTAAGCCCTCAAAGTGACTCTTGGTGGGCACTGGAGCACCCTGCTATGAACGATTATATCAAGAATTGTAATTACATGCCATTGTTGAACAGTGGTAGAAAAATTGACCTTTGGTGGTTGTGGTGCTGGTGCCACAACACTATAAGTCCTCACCGTTACTCTGGGTGGGCACAGGAAGGGGCCCTCCTGTGAAATATTATATCAAGAATTGTAATTACATGTCCCTGTTAAACAGGGGCAGAAAAATTTGGCCTTAGGCACTGCTGCTGGTGCCACCACACTGCAACCTCTTCCATATACTCTAGTTTTATTGCAGGAATTAGCCCTGCTGCAAAGCATTGCATCAAAAATTGTACTTAAACGCCCCTGTTAAACAGGGGCAGAAAAATTGGGCCTTAGGCACTGGTGCTGGTGCCACCACACTGCAACCTCTGCCATATACTCTAGTTTTATTGCAGGAATTAGCCCTGCTGCAAAGCATTGCATCAAAAATTGTACTTAAACGCCCCGTTAAACAGGGGCAGAAAAATTGGGCCTTAGGCACTGGTGCTGGTGCCACCACACTGCAACCTCTGCCATATACTCTAGTTTTATTGCAGGAATTAGCCCTGCTGCAAATCATTGCATCAAAAATTGTACTTAAACGCCCCTGTTAAACAGGGGCAGAAAAATTGGGCCTTAGGCACTGGTGCTGGTGCCACCACACTGCAACCTCTGCCATATACTCTAGTTTTATTGCAGGAATTAGCCCTGCTGCAAAGCATTGCATCAAGAATTGTACTTAAACGCCCCTGTTAAACAGGGGCAGAAAAATTGGGCCTTAGGCACTGGTGCTGGTGCCACCACACTGCAACCTCTGCCATATACTCTAGTTTTATTGCAGGAATTAGCCCTGCTGCAAAGCATTGCATCAAAAATTGTACTTAAACGCCCCTGTTAAACAGGGGCAGAAAAATTGGGCTGATGGCATCAACCAGAACCAGAAATGTTCTTCCAACATATCAGCGGAGGAGGAAGAGATCAACATAACAGGACAGTCACTCAGCATCAGCATAGGCAGTCTTGAAGGGATGTGGTATTTCAAAAAAAATTATTCGGTTACATGAGCTTCAGGTGCTTGGTAGCTGTGGGTGATCCAAGACTGATTCATCTTGATGAAGGTCAGTCGATCAACTGATTCAGTGGACAGGCGCACCCTGTGATCGGTAACAAAGCCACCAGCAGCACTGAAGGTGCGTTCCGAAAGAACGCTGGATGCAGGACAGGCCAGTAGCTCAATTGCATACTGTGCAAGCTCTGGCCAGTGATCCATCCTCAAGACCCAGTAAGCCAGAGGATTTTCGGTGGGAAAGGTGTCCAAGTCTGACCTTGCCCCTAGGTATTCCTGCACCATGTAAATCAGACGCTGGCGATGGGTGCTGGAACCGATCATACCTTGGGGCTGCGGACTAAAAAATTGTCTGAAAGCATCAGTCAGACGGCCACCTTCTCCACCGCTCCTTCTGACCGATGCCTCAGCAACACGTTGTCCAGGACCAGGAGTTTGTAACCTCCCAGTCTCTGGGAACGCGTTGCACAGACCTTTCTGCAAGGCCTCCCGGAGATGTCTCATCCTCTGCTCCCTCTGCGATGGCAAGATAAGGTCGGCAACCTTACCCTTGTACCGTGGATCAAGGAGAGTGGCCAGCCAGTAATGGTCCCTCTCCTTGATCCGAAGAATACGAAGATCCTTCCGCAGGCTTTGCAGGATCAGGGAGGCCATGCAGCGTAGGTTAGCTGAGGCATTCGGACCGGAGTCCTCTGGGTCACTAAGGACAACATGATCCGCAGCTACCTCCTCCCAGCCACGTACAAGTCCACGTGTTTCTTGGGACTGTAAATCATCCCTACAAGACTGCTGCTGCTGCAGCTGATGCTGATGCTGAGTGCCAGCCTCCACCTCCATGCTGACACAATCATCCTCCTCCTCCTCTTCCTCCTCCTCATCCTCTTCCTGTGTGATGGGTGGCACAGCAGGAACACTGTCTGGATAAAGGGGGCCTTGAGAGGCAAGGAAGTCCTCCTCTTCCTGCCTCTGTTCTGCCTCAAGTGCCCTGTCCATTATTCCACGCAGTGTATGCTCCAAGAGGTGGACAAGAGGTACAGTGTCACTGATGCATGCACTGTCACTGCTCACCATCCTTGTGGCCTCCTCAAACGGTGACAGGACAGTGCATGCATCCCTGATCATGCCCCACTGGCGTGGTGAGAAAAAACCGAGCTCTCCTGACCCTGTCCTGGTGCCGTAGTCGCACAGGTACTCATTGATGGCCCTCTGCTGCGTGTGCAGCCGCTGCAGCATGGCCAATGTTGAGTTCCATCTGGTGGGCATGTCACATATAAGGCGGTTCTTGGGCAGGTTCAACTCCTTTTGGAGCTCAGCCAGCCGAGCACAGGCATTAAATGATCGGCGGAAATGCACACAGACTTTCCTGGCCGGCTTCAGGACATCCTGTAAGCCGGGGTACCTGCCCAAGAACCGCTGCACCACCAGGTTAAGGACGTGAGCTACACAGGGCACATGGGTCAGTTGTCCCTGTCGGAGGGCGGAGAGGAGGTTGGTGCCATTGTCGCAAACCACCATTCCTGGCTTAAGCTGGCGTGGCATCAACCACCTCTCGGCCTGCCCCTGCAGAGCTGACAAAACATCCGCCCCAGTGTGGCTCCTGTCCCCCAAACAAACCAGCGCAAGCACGGCATGGCATCGTTTTGTCTGCGGACTTGCGTAGCCCCTGGAACGCCTACGGAGCACCGCTGGTTCTGAGGACAGAGCACTGGAAGAGGCCATGGAGGAAGAAGAAGAGGAGGGGGTGGAAGAGAGAGGTGTGTCACAACCAATAGTAGCATTTTGGAGGCGTGGTGGCGGAACAACCTCCAACACTACTGCACCTTGTCCTGCATCCTTCCCAGCTGCCAGAAGAGTGACCCAATGGGCCGTGAAAGACAGGTAACGTCCCTGTCCATGCCTGCTGGACCATGAGTCAGCGGTAATATGCACCTTACCACTGACCGCCCTGTCCAGCGAGGCAAGGACATTGCCTTCCACATGCCGGTAGAGAGCCGGAATCGCCTTCCATGAGAAAAAGTGGCGTTTGGGGACCTGCCACTGAGGAACCGCACATTGTACAAACTCACGGAAGGGGGCCGAGTCTACCAACTGAAAAGGCAGCAATTGAAGTGCTAGCAATTTAGCCAAGCTAGCATTCAACCGCTGGGCATGTGGATGGCTGGGAGTGAACTTCTTCCGCCGGTCCAGCAGCTGGGGCAGGGACATTTGACTGCTATAATCGGATGTGGGTGTACCGCTAGCAGAGTTCCCGGAGGCACTTGGCTGTGACACACCTAATTCTACACCTTCATTCCTCTCAGAGCAGGTTTCAGAGAGGACTGAAGGTCTAGTGGGGTTGGAGATGCCAGCTGATGAGGAGCAAGGAGAGGTCCGCTTTGTTCTTTGGTGTGGGTCTTTGAGGTACGCTTGCCAACGAGCTGCATGGCAGGTCAACATATGTCTGGTCAAGCATGTGGTGCCCAAGCGGCTGATGTTTTGGCCACGCGAGATACGCTTGAGACATATGTTGCAAATAGCAGCGGTGCGATCTGATGCACTCGTCTCAAAAAAGGCCCACACCAAGAACTTTTAGAATAACGCGCAGAGGCAGCGCTCTGCACAGGCGGAGCTCTGCGGTGTGATTCAGTTGGTGTGCTGCCCCTAAGCTGGCCCCCGGAGGGCATCCTGCCTCGTTGGACATGTGCCTCCTCCTCCTCCTCCTCCTCCTCCTCCCTCCTTCCAGGCACCCACGTGGAGTCAGTTCCCTCATCATCCCCTCCCTCTTTATCGCTGTAGCAAACCTGGCAGTATGCTGCAGCTTGTGGAACATGACTGCCAGATTGCTGTCCTTCTTGAGCATCCCCTCTCTCTGCGCTCACGCTACTGCCTTCCTCTAGCTGAGTGTCATCATCAGAGCCCACAAAACACTGGGCATCCTCCTGGAGCATGTACCCAACACTGTGCTCAAAGAGTTCACGAGACTCCTCAGGAGGACGTGGTGGGTCTAGGGAAGGAGTCACTGATGATGACATTGAGAGGAGGGAAGACGATGCGTTGGCAGCTGCTTTGCTAGTACCCTGAGACTGGGTGAGAGAGGATGAGGAGGATGAAGAGGGCTTGGTCATCCACTCTACCAAGTCGTTGGCATGTTGCGGGTCAACATGTGCAGCTGCCGAAAAGAAGGACAAGCGTGTCCCATGGCCACGTGCTGATGACAATGCACCGCGTCCACGACCAGCACTGTTGTCTCTAGACACAGAGCCTGCTTGCCCTCTTTTATCGTCTCGCGCCTGTCTGCCTCTCCTTGCTGGCCTTCCAGACATGGTAATGGCCTGAAGGGAGTTGGGTAAAACAGCAGTTGGGTAGTGTATATTGTGCTGGAGGCACACAACACCCACTAACTCCTGCAGATGCCTTTATTATAGAACACCAGAGATAAAGGGGTATATACAGATGTATACTGTGCTGTGCTGGAGGCACACACAACTTCCAATAACTCCTGCAGATGGCAAGTGGGCTCAAATAGAGAACAGCTATGTAGGTGGATATAGCGGTATGTACTGGGTACAGAGCACGCAGACAGCACGCACTATCTCCTAACACTACTGGGTACAGAGCACGCAGACAGCACGCACTATCTCCTAACACTACTGACTGCAAGCTCTATTATAAAAGATAGATCACTACTACTAGCTATATAGATGAGGTGAATATAGCGGTGTATACTGCGGTCAGGGCACGCAGACAATAACCAGAGAACACCAGAGATAAAGGGGTATATACAGATGTATACTGTGCTGTGCTGGAGGCACACACAACTTCCAATAACTCCTGCAGATGGCAAGTGGGCTCAAATAGAGAACAGCTATGTAGGTGGATATAGCGGTATGTACTGAGTACAGAGCACGCAGACAGCACGCACTATCTCCTAACACTACTGGGTACAGAGCACGCAGACAGCACGCACTATCTCCTAACACTACTGACTGCAAGCTCTATTATTAAAGATAGATCACTAGCTATATAGGTGAGGTGAATATAGTGGTGTATACTGCGGTCAGGGCACGCAGACAATAACCACTACACAACAGCAAGATAGAAAATCGGCCGAAAACGATCGGTGTATACTGTGTTGAAGGTACAAAGAACACCCACTGCTTCAGACGCCAACACACTACACGAGGCCGCCGCGATGGCGGCCTTATATAGTGTGGGGCGTGCACTACACAGCCTGAGCTATGATTGGCCACAGGCATCCTGCCTGTGGCCAATCATGGCTCTCCTCGCTGCTGGCGCTGCGATTGGCCAAGCATGCGGGGTCACAGTGCATGCTTGGCCAATCATGAGCCAGCAATGCACTGCGCCATCGCAGTGCATTGTGGGCCGTGAGCGCCACACGAATTTGACGCGAACGGACTAAAATGTTCGGACTTCGCCGAACGGACGAACAGCCAATGTTCGAGTCGAACGTACGTTCGACTCGAACACGAAGCTCATCCCTACTGCCAATGAGTCTTTCACATTGCGGTGGAGCAATTTTGACCCACTCTTCTTTGCAGAATTTTTTTAATCCAGCCACATTGGAGGGTTTTCCAGAATGTAAGGTCATAATACAGCATCTCAATTGGATTTAAGTCCAGACTTTGACTAGGCCACTGCAAAACTTAAATTTTGCTTTGTTTGAACCATTTGGAGGTGGATTTGCTGTTGTGTTTTGGATCATTGTCATGCTGCATAAACCAAGTGCACTTGAACTTGAGGTCTCAAACTGATGGCCGGACATGCTCCTTGAGGATTTTCTGGTAGAGCTCAGAATTCATGGTTCCATCAATTATGGTAAGTTGTCCAATTCCTGAAGCTGCAAAGCAGCCCCAGACCATCACGCTACCACCAGGAAGTGTTGAGGATGTCTTTCTTTACAGATTTGAAGGATCCAGGAATCATAGATAAGAGGGCCACCTCAGGTGAGGGTTGAATAGAAGTCGCCATCAGCTTCCTGTACAGGTCAAACATTTGTTGACAAAATCTCCTAACGGGGGAGCATTCCCACCAGATGTGGAGCATGGTGCCTCTCTATACAAGGCAATGCCAGCAAGTGTCTGGTGTAGAAGGGTTGAAGCAGGGGATGGTCAAAAGGCATCTGTAGCATCTAGTCCCCAGTTTAAATCCCTTTTATTGAGTTGTAGTGGCAAGAGAGAGTTTATGAGTAAAAACCATACACTTTTGCCAATCTGCGAGGGAATTAGAGTGTCGTAGCTCTGTTTCCCATACCCTCGTGTAGGGAGGAAGGCCAGGAGACTGAGCATTGAGTTATAGCAAATAAAGTTGGGAGACAACATGAGTCAGAGGATTTTCCTGAAGGAACATATTTTCAATATCTGTCGGGTCAGCAAGAACATCCGATAAGATAGGAACAGTACAGATGTAGGACATTAGTTGTTGCATCTGGGACAACTGTGTCTGATGGCGTGGGAATGAAGTGGAAGGAGTAGCTGTTGTTAGTGTCAGGTTTTCTCAAAGCACTTGAGCAAGTGTCCTGTGACTGTCCTTATTCCAAGGCCTGTACTCCATCACGCGCATTGCCAGTGGAAAGGCTGGGGTCCCAAAGAAAGGTGTCATGGCTCCAAAAGGTTTAGATAGGTTGCAAGTAGTAGTCAAGTGATCGCACGTGTGGATTGTCTGACAAGTAAGGTCTTGTAGGAGAGAAGGGCCCTTGCAAAGGGTAGATGGGGTCCAGGGAAGGGCACACAAGATCAAAAGGGTTCATGTGGTTTTCCAATTGGACCCAAAACTTAGAGGAGGAATGATGGAACCAGTCTGACACTCAAGTAAGGATTGCTATATTATGGTATATGGAGGCATCTGGAGCTCCAGCTCCACCTCAGGATTTTGGGAGAGATAGTGTTTCATAACCTATTCTAGGATGCAACACATTCCATATGAACTTGGAGAACATCTGAGAGAGTTTCTAGAAATACGAAGTAGGTATTTGAATAGGGACAAAAAACGAGAAAGAACATCCATTTTCAAGGCATTCACCCTGCCTAGCCATGAGAGCTGCCTGGAGGCATACGATGACAAGTCCGCCTGCATTTTGAGAAGCAGGGGGGTAAAATTCCAGGAGAAGAGCTTGGATGCATCCGCTGGTATTTGAATCCCAAGATAATGGATATAGGCAGAAAACCAGTCTTAAAAGTGGAAGTAGATGAGAGGTGTTGAGAGTCATCTCCAACAGGGACATATTTGATTTGTTATAATTTACTTTGAAATGACTAACTATCCCAAATTTCTGGAACTCTAGCTTTATGGAGGGTAGGGACGTCTGAGGTTGTGTGCCAAATAGAAGCAAATCATCAACAAATAGGGCATGTTTTGTGTGTATAGAGCCCACCATAACACCTGAACAGTGGGGATGTTTTTTCGCAGGGCAATAGCTAGGTGTTCCATAGTAAGAACGTATAGGAGAGCGGACAGAGGGCAGCTCTGATGTGTTACATTGTAAATTGAAAATGATGGAGACAAAGATCCATTGATTCTAATCCTAACAGATGGAGTAGAGTATAAGGAAATTATCCTTGACATCATATGTGGGCCCAGCCCTATCTGCTGCAGTGATAAACTGAGAAATTGCCAATCCACTCGATCAAATTCCTTCTCAGCATCGATCATTAGATAGCATAGAGGAATGTCACGGGCACGGGTGTAATCAGTTAGAAGGGTTTTCAGAGTGTTATCACTAGCTTCCTGACCGCTCACAAATCTAACTTGATGCAGCTGGATCAAGCTGGGTAGCAATGGTTGTAGCGAGCACCTTAGTATACTTTTAGGTCATTAAGGAAATAGGTCTGAAGTTTGTGCATAAGGTTGTGTCTTTATCAGGTTTGGGAATGAGAGAAATGTGCGCTTCAAGTGTCTGCGGAGTGAACACTATGCCCTCCAATAAAGAGTTGAAAACTTTAGTCAGAGAGGGGGTAAGAGGGGTGGAAAAGAGTTTTTAAAATTTGGGAGTAAATCTATCAGGGCCCGTGGTGCAAGGAACGGGCCAGTGATCAGCCATACTAGTCCTTAAATTTGTAATGGTAAAAAACAAGCTTATCAGCAAAAGTGCGAGTGGAGGTCTCATATAGCTCACAAAACTCCTTAAGGGTCTCCATCGTAATGCTTGCATTCCATTTCCAGGGTTCTGAGTTTTCTAATTGCATTTACTATGGCAGCTGAGTGCTCTTTCTTTAAACAGGCACCCAGCTGAAAGAAGATTCCACATAATACCGCTTTCAACGTCTCCCATTGAATGGGAAGTGGAGTGGTATCCGCAATGTGGTTCATCCAGAAATTGGAGATGGTCTCGAAGACACTTCTAGCACAGTCTGGGTTCTCGAGCAAGGAATCATTTAAGCACCACATTCACTCCTTCACAAGGGTGGAGGGGAGTAAAAACATCAGATATACAGGAGAGTGGTTGGTCCATACCATTGCATTGCATCAATGTCACACTCAGGGGGCCAATCTAGACAACTATGGTCAATGAGAAAATAGACAATGCGACTGCAAGATTGGTGGGCATAATTTATGAGACTTAGGGAACAGCACCATCCCTACGTCAACCAGATTAAGGTCGTAGAATGCACGTTTCAGAATCTTCCACTTAGAATAAGGGATGGAGGACCTTGATGTAGAGGAATCCAAAAGCAGTTCCAAAGGGGTATTAAAGTCCCTCCACAAATCCAGACAGGATCTTCAAAAACTGCAAAGCCGTATGGGTATGAATAACATTTGGCAGGTATACATTAGCTATCGTGAATTTAGTGCCCCATAGTGAGAATTTCACAAAGTGGTACCTTCCTTGTGGTTCAGACAAATGAACAAGCAGTTCAATTGGGAGATTTTTATGAAAAGCTATAGAAATTCCCTTGGCTTTCTGAAATGAGTTAGTGCTATGGAACCATCTTGTAAAATATCTGTTGGAACAGAAAGGGGTGAACTCTGAGAGAAAGTGCGTCTCTTGTAGGAGAAGCACATTAACTTGATGTTTTCTGCATTTGATATAAGATTTGCCCTTGTTTGGAGGCAATATTGAGGCAATTGACATTGTAGGAGCACTATTTTAGTCATCGATGAGAAACCACTGTGTGAGCCATGGTGGAGTGTCGGTTGTAAACCCAAGAGTAAGAAGAGGCAAGGGAGGGAATCAGAAAGTGGAGGCAGGGAGAGAGGAGAGGAAAGGGGGAGGAAGAGGAGGGGGAATAAAAGAGAGAGGGGGAGAGGGGAAGCAAGAAGGAAAGGGTGGGAGAAACAAAACAAAAAAAAGAGAAGAGGGCAAGAAAACAGGGGGAACGCCTATGAGGGGATGTCACAGAGTATTCTAAAGTGTCCACAAAAGCAGACACTACGTGAAATATCACGCGTTAGGCACCTACCATGCCAAACCTATAGAGGGAGGAGGTCAACGAAGATAAGACTGAGATGAGATCAACAGCATAGCAGACTTAAACAGCATTACTATAGTACACCCATATTGTGGTAGAAAAAAATATATACAGTATCTCACAGAAGTGAGTACACCCCTCACATTTTTTGTCAATATTTTATTATATCTTTTCATGTGACAACACTGAAGAAATGACACTTTGTTACAATGTAAATTAGTGAATATACAGTTTGTATAACAGTGTAAATTTGCTGTCCCTTCAAAAAAACTCAACACACAACCTTTAATGTTTAAACCGCTGGCAACAAAGTGAGTACACCCCTAAGTGAAAATGTCCAAATTGGGCCCAAAGTGTCAATATTTTATGTGGCCACCATTATTTTCCAGCACTGCCTTATCCCTCTTGGGCATGGAGTTCATTAGAGCTTCACAGGTTGCCACTGTAGTCCTCTTCCACTCCTCCATGATGACTTCACGGAGCTGGTGGATGTTAGAGACCTTGCGCTCCTCCACTTAACATTTGAGGATGCCCCACAGATACTCAATAGGGTTTAGGTCTGAAGACATGCTTGGCCAGTCCATCACTTTTACCCTCAGCTTCTTTAGCAAGGCAGTGGTCATCTTGGAGGTGTGTTTGGGGTTGTTATCATGTTGGAATACTGCCCTGCAGCCCAGTCTCCAAAGGGAGGGGATCATGCTCTGCTTCAGTAATGGCAGCCATGCAGACAAATCTGTTGCATTGTGTGGAGTATGGTCTGAGCACTGACAGGCTGCCCCCCCCCCCCCCCACCCCTTCAACCTCTGCAGCAATGCTGGCAGCACTCATACATCTATTTCACAAATACAATCTCTTTATATGACGTTGAGCACATGCACTCAACTTCTTTGGTCGACCATGGCGAGGCCTGTTGTGAGTGGAATCTGTCCTGTTATACCGCTGTATGGTCTTGGCCACCATGCTGTAGCTCAGTTTCAGGGTCTTGGTAATCTTCCTATAGCCTAGGCCAGTGATGGTGAACCTTGGCACTCCAGATGTTTTGGAACTACATTTCCCATGATGCTCAACTACACTGCAGAGTGGATGAGCATCATGGGAAATGTAGTTCAAAAACATCTGGGGTGCCAAGGTTCGCCATCACTGGCCTAGGCCATCTTTATGTAGAGCAACAATTCTTTTTTTTAGATTCTCAGAGAGTTCTTTATCACGAGGTGCCATGTTGAAAGTCCAGTGACCAGTATGAGAGAGCGAGACTGATACCATCAAATTTAACACACCTGCTCCCCAGTCACACCCTAGACCTTGTAGCATTAACGAGTCACATCATCACACTGGGGAGGGAAAATGGCTAATTGTGCCCAATTTGGACATTTTCACTTAGGGGTGTACTCACTTTTGTTGCCAGTGGTTTAGACATGAATGGCTGCATGTTGATTTATTTTCAGGGAAAAGCAAATTTACAATGTTATACAAGCTGTACACTCCCTACTTTACATTTTAGCAAAGTGTAATTTCTTTAGTGTTGTCACATGAAAAGATAGAATAAAATATTTACAAAACTGTGAGGGGTGTACTCACTTTTGTGAGATACTGTATATTCAAAACCATAAACTATGACAAAACATGTCCTAAGAATCCTAAAACCCCCTAGATGGGTAGCATTAAAAGAATAGCAATTGCCCCTTATATCAACAGTTGCTATGGGTATTATCATGTGATACAAGTATGCAATAAGACAAGTCTAAGGCCGCGTACACACGGGCGGACTGTTCGCCCAACCTTGTCCGCTGAACAGTGTTTGGGCGGACAGTCCGCCCGTGTGTGGGCTTTCAGCGGACAGTTTCAGCGGACAGTTGGACGGACAAAGTCTTTCGGAAATTCAGAAAAACTGTCCGCTGAAACTGTGTTTGAGCGAACAGTCCGCCCGTGTGTAGGCTACTTTCGAAATGAGCAAACTGTTCCCGCTCGGAAAGTCCGCCCATTTCGAGCGCGTGTACAGGTAGGCGGGGCCCGCGAAGGAGACGTCGCGGGCTCCGCCGCCTGGAATGGGCTTAAAGGGGAACCCCAACGCCGAAAAAAAATCGGCGTGGGGGTTCCCCCAAAGTCCACACCAGACCCTTGTCCGAGCACGCTACCCGGCCGGCCAGGAAAGGGGGGCGAGCGAGCGCGCGCCCCCCCTCCTGAGCCGTACCAGGCCGCGTGCCCTCAACATGGGGGGGTGCCTTGGGGAAGGGGGGGCGGCGCGGCCCCAAAGCACCTTGTCCCCATGTTGATGAGGACAAGGGCCTCTTCCCGACAACCCTGGCCGTTGGTTGTCGGGGTCTGCGGGCGGGGGGCTTATCGGAATCCGGGAACCCCCTTTAAGAAGGGGGCCCCCGGATACCGGCCCCCCACCCTATGTGAATGAGTATGGGGTACAATGTACCCCTACCCATTCACCTGTGAAATAAAGTACAAAAAAAAACACAACACAGGGAAAAAATATTTTATTGCACAGCTCCGGGGGTCTTCCGTCTTCGGGGGTCTTCTCGCCGGACTCCTCCGCTATCTGTGTGTAGCTCTTTTACTAGCGGAGGAGTCCGGCTTTCTTCCTCCCCGCCGCCGGCCTCTTCTCCCGACTTCGGGGGTCTTGTCCCCCTCTTCGGTTCTTCTGCCGGGCCACCGCGCCTTCTTGTAGCTCTTTTGCAGGCGGTGGCCCGGTCTTCTGTCGCCGCTGCCTTCCGTTCTTCTGTCGCCGCCTTCGGTTCTTCTGCCGGGCCACCGCGCCTTCTTGTAGCTCTTTTACAGGCGGTGGCCCGGTCTTCTGTCGCCGCTGTCGCTGTCGCCACCTTCCGTTCTTGTTCTTCTTCTTGTTCTTCTTGTTCTTCTCCAGGAGATGTTGACACGTCGCTCTCTCCGGCCACAATGCCAGAGCCGCGCTGTGCGGTCACTTATATAGTGACAATGGGGCGGGGTCACATGGTATATGTCACATGGGTTGGTCACATGGGTTGATGTCACATGGGGACTATGACATCGTAAGGGGGCGGGGTCACCATGTGACCAACCCATGTGACATATACCATGTGACACCGCCCCATTGTCACTATATAAGTGGCAGCGGAGCGTGTCCCTGGCATTCCGGCCGGAGAGCTCGTCGAGTCAACATCTCCAGGAGAAGAAGAAGAAGATCAAGAAGAACAAGACCGGAAGGCGGCGGCGGCGGCGACGACAACAGCGGCGACAGAAGACCGGGCCACCGCCTGTAAAAGAGCTACAAGAAGGCGCGGTGGCCCGGCAGAAGAACCGAAGGCGGCGACAGAAGAACGGAAGGCGGCGGCGGCGGCGACAGAAGACCGGGCCACCGCCTGTAAAAGAGCTACAAGAAGGCGCGGTGGCCCGGCAGAAGAACCAAAGAGGGGGACAAGACCCCCGAAGTCGGGAGAAGAGGCCGGCGGCGGGGAGGAAGAAAGCCGGACTCCTCCGCTAGTAAAAGAGCTACACACAGATAGCGGAGGAGTCCGGCGAGAAGACCCCCGAAGACGGAAGACCCCCGGAGCTGTGCAATAAAATATTTTTTCCCTGTGTTGTGTTTTTTTTTGTACTTTATTTCACAGGTGAATGGGTAGGGGTACATTGTACCCCATACTCATTCACATAGGGTGGGGGGCCGGTATCCGGGGGCCCCCTTCTTAAAGGGGGTTCCCGGATTCCGATAAGCCCCCCGCCCGCAGACCCCGACAACCAACGGCCAGGGTTGTCGGGAAGAGGCCCTTGTCCTCATCAACATGGGGACAAGGTGCTTTGGGGTGGGGGGGCCGCGCCGCCCCCCCTTCCCCAAGGCACCCCCCCATGTTGAGGGCACGGGGCCTGGTACGGCTCAGAAGGGGGGGCGCGCTCGCTCGCCCCCCTTTCCTGGCCGGCCGGGTAGCGTGCTCGGACAAGGGTCTGGTGTGGACTTTGGGGGAACCCCCACGCCGATTTTTTCCGGCGTTGGGGTTCCCCTTTAAGCCCATTCCAGGCGGCGGAGCCCGCGACGTCTCCTTCGCGGGCCCCGCCTACCTGTACACGCGCTCGAAATGGGCGGATTTGCCTCCGCCTTACGTGGGCGAGTCCGTTCATTTCAAAAGTTGAGCGGACTGTTTGGCAAACAGTTCGTTGAAACAGTCCGCTCATGTGTGGGCAAGTCCGCTCATGCAAATTTTGAGCGGACTGTTTGCCGAAACTGTTTGACGAACAAGGTTGGGCAAACAGTCCGCGCGTGTGTACGCGGCCTAAGAAAAAGCTAGCATATCGATATATGTGACAAAAACCAAAAGATGTGTAGCAGTTTGCCTCCGTAAACCAATGGACAATAGCTCCAGATCTGATAAATCACACATTCTTAGGTCTGGGCACTCCCAAGCTGCCACCATGAAGTCAATTGTTCCCGGGCTGCAAAGTGAGCAACACACTGGTCCAGAATGCAGCTCAGGAGTTCCAAAACTAGTGGTAACTATGTTAGAACATCAACGAGCAGACTATCCTGCCATAAAGGGGACCCTAGAATACATAAATGTAGGCCTCGTTCATGCCCAGACCGCATCCCCTTACATCTAAACCATCATCTATAGCGAGAACCTGGAAAAAATATACATGCAAGGCCACAGCAGTCTGAGATCCAGCATAACCCAAAGCTGGTGGTAAAAAGTAGAAGGTAAAGTTGTTCCTCCTCGGTCCCAGCTAACTATGACTCACAAGCGAAGAGCTAAGAGGGGAACCCGTAATCAGGAATAAACCAACTGAGTGAGCTCCGGCTACTGGAGCAGTAGTCCGACACCTTTGAGAAGAAAGCATAGATTAGAGATTATCCACATAGTAAATCAAGCAAAAGCCCATCCATTGATTGCAACCTTACGGGGCTCCAATGTAAACCAGGAAGAAACAATGTGTAATTCACACTGAAAACACCAGATCAGTCCTCTGGTGAAGTAGGCTTATGTGGCCTGGGGTCTGTGGAAGCAGAGCAGGATCGTTGACATCTACGGCTTTCTTGAAGGAGAGCTGAGTCCAGTAGCTGGGGGTTGTCATCTGGAGGGTCCAACCAGTTCTGAACACCCAGGATCTTGCTGGAATAACACAAAGAAGGCAGGAAGTTGTTCCAGGTCTGAGGGGACAAATTTGTGGTCACCTCAAGTCACCTTGATACTGAAGGGGTTGCCCCAAGTATAATTGGCTCAAGCATGTCGAATGAGAACAAGCAGAGAAGGGTGCCCCAGGGATTTTATGGGCAAGGGATATTTTCAGATACAGGAGTATGAAAAGTATATAAAAAATGTACAAAATGTATTGGTAGGCAAAAATAATAATAAAGTTTACATACATCAATGTTTAACCACTTGAGACCCGCGCTATAGCCGAATGACGGCTACAGCGCGGATCTCCTTTTCCGGGACTACGTCTATTGACGTAGTCCCGTGCACGAGCGGCCTGCACGCCCCCTGAGGGGCGCACGCGGCGCGCTCTGTGATCGCCTGATCACCGCCTGATCACCGATCCGTGCAAGGGGTTGATCCCGACCCCTTATCACGTGATCAGCTGTCAGCCAATGACAGCTGATCATGTGATATAACGGAGCCGGTAATCGGCTAGTATTCCTCCTCGCGCTGTCCCGATCACGGCCAGCCCTGCTAGTGCCCACCTGCCCCCTGCCAGTGCCACATTAATAAAAAGTAAGTGCCCCGTCAGTGCCACCCAGCAGTGCCCATAGTGCCACCCAGCAGTGCCCACAGTGCCACCCAGCAGTGCCACCCAGCAGTGCCCACAGTGCCACCCAGCAGTGCCCACAATCTGCCTCAATAAAGGTGCTGCACCCCAGTGCCACATATCCGTGCCCATCAGTGCCATCTACCAGTGCCTAGCAGTGCCGCCCATCAGTGCCCAGCAGTGCCACCTATCAGAGCCACCTAACAGTGCCCATCAGTCCCATCTATCAGTGGTACCTATCAGTGCCCATCCGTGCCACCCATCTGTGCCCCCCATCCGTGCCATCTTATCTGTGCCCATCTTTGCCCATCGGTGCCGCCTTATCTGTGCCTATTAGTGCTGCCTTAACTATGCCTATCAGTGCCCACCAGTGCAGCCTATCAGTGCCCACCAATGCAGCCTATGAGTGCCCACCAATGCAGCCCATCAGTGCCCACCAGTGCAGCCTATCAGTGCCGCCTCATCAGCGCACTTCAATGAAGGAGAAAAATGACCCGTTTGCAAAATTTTATAACAAACTATTAAACATGATTTTTTTTTTTCCATCTTTTTTTGTTTGTTTAGCAAAAAATAAAACTCCGAGCTGTAATTAAATACCACCAAAAGAAAGCTCTATTTGTGGGAAAAAAATGATAAAAATTTCATTTGGGTACAGTGTTGTATGCCCGCGCAATTGTCATTCAAAGTGCATCAGCACTGAAAGCTGAAAATTGGTCTGGGACTGAGGGGGGTTTAAGTGCCCAGTAAGCAAGTGGTTAAAAACAAGGATGGTCATATTACAACAAAATACAGCTGAATTCGGAATCATGAAGCTGGCCTCATGGCACGAGGCCAATCGATTATGCATGGATTCAGAAATCCCAACATGTTTCAGTAATAGTTAAATTCCTTCTTCAAGGTCTGATTTAATGCAAGCTGTATTGTCTAGTAACACAATAGCAAAAATAAAAATTATCAGATCAAAAATCAAATACATATAGGTGTATTGCACATATTGTATTTTTAGCAGAAAAATATTACAAGCAACAATCTGGGGAAACAGCATTGGGGACAAAAGGAACGGGCAATTATGAATCTAAATATACTTACAGAATGACCATCATTAGCACAATATGATTCACATCAGAGTCTGCATCTCAAGGGGCAACCATCACATGGGTCAGTTACATGGAGTGGCACTGTGTGGTGAATGGAGAAAACAGAGACCATGTTCTCTAGCCAGATATTGGCAAATAGTTCACCAAAAAGAATTACGGGAGAAAAGGTAGTAAAAAGCAGGAAAGCCTCTCTGCCGAGGCGGGGCACTGTCTGGCAGCTGAGTCCACGTGGATCGTCATAGAGCCAGAATGAAACCCTTAAGCACAAAAAAGCATTTTTTATAAGTGTGGTATTTAAGTGAGAAAAATTAGCTTCTGCAAATATAGGATCTAGATTGAGCAAAGATTAATGCATATGAAATAATTAAACTAAAAATGATGTAGAATAAACAGCATACTGGAGAGCTTAGTGATGCCAACCAAGTAGATGAGCCAGATATCATCATGGGCCATCTGTGTGGAGCTTCAAATTAAGTGTGCTGATAAGCACAGTAATAATGTCTAGTCAAACAAAATGTAAAAGGTTAAATAAAAAACAAAAGCAAATTACTTCCAGAGAGCTGTGAAGACCGTATCCCCCTAAACAATAAGGAGATCCTGGCTGTGTAGTAGCTACTAATGATACTAACTAGGTATATAAGGCCGCGTACACACGGGCGGACTGTTCGCCCAACTTTGTCCGTCCAACAGTTTCGGCAAACAGTCCGCTCAAAATTAGCATGGACGGACATGGCCACACACGACGAACGAACAGTTTGCTGAAACCGTGCGCGATGACGTGAACGGCACGTACGACGGGACGAAAAATACGACGTCCTATACACTGCATTATAACTTTCGGCGTGTAAATCCTTTCTGAGCATGCGCGGAACTTAGTTTGACGAACAAGCCTACACACGGGCGGACTGTTCGCTGAAAAAAGGTTTCAGCGGACAGTTTTACGGAATTTCCGAAAAACCTTGTTCGTCAAACTGTCCGCTGAAACTGTCCGCTGAAAGCCCACACACGAGCGGACTGTCCGCCCAAACACTGTTCAGCGGACAAAGTTGGGCGAACAGTCCGCGCGTTTGTACGCGGCCTAAGAGTTTGTGAGTTAGGAGGTGCACACCTCCTCAAGGGAAGTAGCCCAATCGTGGAGAAGAGAGGCGTCAACTGACCAAGGAGCTTGTCTCAAACAAGATGCCCCAGATCAGCTATGGCACCTAATCAGCTGGGGATTCATCAGCTGGAAGATCCTCCAGCTCTGGCAGGGTCCGGCGCCACTGCGTCATCAAGTGGGCGGAAGTTCCCCAGGCAAGATGGAGACAGCAGTTTGCGCATGCACGGACTTGTGTGAATGCAGATCCGAGATGTGGAAATGGGGACAGATGCCCAGTAAGTAGGCCCCGAGAGATAACAACATCGTGGGGCCTCCCCATGCCGGGGGACCCAGCTATCAAGCGCACCAACACAGGAATTAAAGGAAGAGGTGTGTAACCAGACATAAAAATGGGGCATAACCTTAAATTAGAGTCCCGGAACCTGTAGGGATAGACAAACGGATCTAAGGTGTTTATGCCAATGCAAAAAGTATTAATCTTAAATAAAAGAGTATATACAGAGTACAGGGAGGTAACCACTGGCGTACATAGCGTTCATAAACATCACAGGATACATACTGATGGGTTCACAATCGTGGTCAGTTGGTTGAGAATGCTAGAATCAAATGGATCAAAAGCACATAGTATTATGAAGGGTCTGGACAAAAAAATACAGGTACATAATCATATACAGTATAAATGATAAATTATGAATAACAAAGAGAGCGGAAAAAAGGAAGGAAACAAGGAGGAAGGGCCCAATTGGGTATCACAGGCAATCTACATTGTATGAACATTGGAGGATGTGTGGGCATTAACAAATTCACATATCTCTCTACAAACCTCCCGAGGAAAAGCTTTGTAAAAAGGCTTAATATTAAGGCTGCATTCACACCTGAGCGTAGCTTTTTCAAGCGTTTTTTGCGGCGTTTTTTGCGGCGTTTTTTACCGCGATTTGCGGCGTTTTTTACCGCGATTCACGGGGGTTTTTTACTGCGATTGCGGCGTTTATTACCGCGATTCGCAGCGGTTTTTGCCGCGTTTTGTCGCGAATTTGTGCAGGGCAAAAGGTCACCAATGTTAAGCATTGCAGATACAGCGTCAAAACGCCCATAGAAACGCTCGTTGTCGCGCTAAACGCTCGAATCGAGCGTTTCCATTAGTTTCTATGGGTATGAAAACGCCCAAATCAGCCCGATTCGCGCGACAAAAAAGGGTCCGGAACTTGTTTGAGCTTCAGGCGTAGGGCTTCAGGCGACTTGGAGTGGAGATGTGAACCATCTCCATTGAGAATAATGTATTTTTTCCCCTCCAGCGTTTTGTAGCTTCAGGCGTAGGGCTACAAAACGCTCAGGTGTGAATGGGGTCTAAAAGCCTCATTCAGGCATGGAGGTACAGTGGCATTCAAATCCGAGAGCCATCTAAGCTCCTTGTTGAGATTGCCTCCTCGAGGGCTCGGGTGTATTCGATCCATCACCAAGACTTTAATCCTGGGGGGGTGGACACAATGCACCTGGGCCACATGTCTCCCCAGGGGTAGGTCTTGATTGCTGGTTTTCATGGCAGTGGCTTGTCGAATCGAATCCAATAAGGGTCCAACTACCCACTGCAAACATAAATTATTGCGAGAGAGATCTGGATACAGATGGACAGAGGAACCTTAGAAATCCACAGTGCCCATGTGCCATGCCTTGCACTTAGTCTCTTCCTTCAGAGTGTAGTAGTGTACCCGGCAGAGAATGTCGCGAGGGAGGCCACTGCGGTCTCCTCTCACCCCCCCCCCCCCCCACTCTGTACTCTGTCAAGTTTGATCGAAGATGTTGTTTCTTTTCCCAGAACCTGGTTCAGGATAGCTATAACCGTGGGATTTAGATCAGCACCTGAAATCGCCTCTGGTATACCTTGGAACCGTATATTGTTTCTGCGGCTCCTGTTCTCCCTATCTTAGATGCAGAGTTGATGTTGCCGAAAGCGTTGTAGGTGAACCGTGGATGCAGATACTAGTGCCAAGATGACGGCCGCATAATCCTCCTGGGTAACAACCAGAGCTGAAAGAACAGTCTCTGCTGTTTTAAAACATCTAGGGGTAGGGGGGATTCCTGCATCAGCTAGAGTCTATAACACTTCCCTCTGGAGTCTTTCAGACTCTGCAAATGATGTAACTTCCTTCACAGCTCTGATGGTGGGTGGGATTGAATACATCCTAATTAGCATGCAATCCCGCCCAGTCACACCCACAGGAGGAGTCAAGATCTCCCAAGTCCCGCCTCACAGTTCATAGCATTATTCAAGAAGAAACCCCCCTTCATACACAGCCTGTGATGAAAACTAGCGGTGCAAGATTGAATGGATCATAATTGGAATTCAATCCTGCACAGGTATAGGGTAACTCCAGTCAAAATGTACATTTTTGCTATTAATAGTAGGTTAAATATCTTTATCTTTAATATTATTGATTTTCTGGCTAACTGATTGTCTAGCTTAGAAAGTCTTATCTAAGCTAGACAATCAGCTTCTCCTGTTCTTCACTGACAACGCTATCTCCCTTTATCTGAACTTGCTAAGCTGTCTTTCACTTCCTGAACAGGTTGTCAGTCGTTCTTAGACAGGCATGCCTAGACCTGCCCAGCCCCACCCAGCACTGCCCCATCCCTCCTATCCTTCACAGGACATGATCTCCTCCTGTCTTCATAGCCTCGTTTTGGTGAGCAGCTTCTCCCGAGAGAGAGAGAGAGAGCAGGCTTTGGAAGTATGTTATGCTCACTCTACATGATTCCAGCAGCACATAACACACAGCACACACATAACACACACATATAACACACACATAACACACACACACACACACACACACACATACCACACATACACTCACACACACATAACACACACACACATAACACACACACATTACATTACATTACACACACACAAACAACACACCCACATAACACACAAATACATAGCACACACACGCATAACACACATAACACCCACATAAACATAACACCCACACACAACACACGCACATAACACACATACACACACACACACAGTACACACATACACACACGTAACACACACACAAAACACACACATAGTACACACATATACACACTTAACACGCATAACACAGACATACACACACAGACATAACAGACATAACACACACATAACACACACATAACACATACATCATACATACAGACAACACACACACATAACACACATATAAGACATATGTCACACACACATACACAATACACACACACACACATAATACACACAAACATAACACACACAAACATAACACACACAACACACATAACACACACACAAACACACAAACATAACACTCACACACATAACACACATATAAGACATATGTCACACACACATACATCACACACACACATAACACACACAAACATAACACACACATCACACACACACATAACACACATAACACGCACACAAACACACAAACATAACACACATAACACACATAAAACACAGATAACACACAACAAAAACACATAACACACACATAACACGCACACATAACACAAACCACACACACACATAGCACACACATCACACACACACGTACAACACACGCACATACAACATGCACACAAATAACACACACACATAACATATACAGACACACACACAAATAATATACACACATAACACACATACACACACGCATCATACACACACATACTACACACATACCTCACACACATAACACAGAAACACACATAACACACACATATAACACACACACACACACACACACACAACACACACACACACACATAACACATACACAACAATAACATTAACACACAACACACACACATAACACACACATCACACACATAACAGGCACACACATAATACGCACACACATAACATGCACACACACATACATAACACACACAACACACATAACACACACATAACATGCACACATAGCACAGACACACACATAACAGGCACACATGCACACATACAACACACACACAACACACACACAACACACACACAAAACACACACATAATGCACACACATAACACACAAACACACACAAAACACATACATACATAACAGAGACACACACATAACACACACAACACACACACAAATAACACACATACAAAACACATACACAAACATAACACTAACACACAACACACACACACATAACAAACACATGATACACATAACAGGCACACATATAACACACATATCACACACATAACATGCACACACATATAACACACACCCACACATAACACACAAACAACACACACACACAAAACACAAACATAGCACACACACAACACAAAAACACTCGTTCCCATTTATGCAAATTTGAAAATCAGCAACTTTAAAAAGGTACCTGCGCTACTTTGATGCTACTTTGATCCAGAGAGTGTAAATTTGGATCAAAGCTGTACTCAAAATGCATCAAAGTCGCACTGTAAATTGCACAACTTTGGAGTCGCACTAGTAGAAACATAGACTTGTGACTTTGGAATGCGACCTTGATGTGACTTTGAGTGCAGCTTTGATCCAACTTTACACTCTCTGGATCAAAGTCACATCAAAAGTTGCATTAAAGTAGTGCAGGTACCTTTTCAAAGTCTCTGATAGGGATGAGCCGAACATCCCCGGCAGAATGGCATGGCTGGGCACGAGCACGTAACTGTACATTGCTTTTTAAGTGCCCAGCCATGGGTCAGGAGCACGCCACCGGTGGCGCGCTCCTGACCCGGTCCTGTGCTCTGTGACCGCGGCTGCGGGACCAGTGGATCCGATGGCCTCTGGTTCCCTGTGTGGCTGTCACCGATCGTCTCTTCCATTTTATAGGGAAGGTCGATCAGTGACATCACATGCCAGGCCACGTCCCCTACAATAAAAAAATCACATAATGACATAAATAACACCTACACTGCCCCCTAGTGGTTAACTCCTTCACTGCCAGTGTTATTTACACAGGAATCAGTGCATTTAAATAGCACTGATTGCTGTATAAATGACAATGGTTCCAAAAATGTGTCAAAAATATCCGATGATAATGTCGCAGTCACAATAAAAATCGCTGATCACAAATATTAATAAAAATGCTATCCCCTATTTTGTAAACGCTATAACTTTTGCACAAACCAATCAATAATCGCTAATTGCGATTTTTTTTTACCAAAAATATGTAGAAGAATATGTATCGGACTAAACTGAGGAAAAAAATGTTTTATATATATTTTTGGGGGATATTATTATAGCAAAAAGTAAAAAATATTGCATTTTTTTCTAAATTGTCGTTCTATTTTTGTTTATAGCGAAAAAAATAAAAACCACAGAGGTGATCAAATACCACTAACCGGGGTTTGGTACCAACGTACGTCGGCGTGAGGTGGTTTTTAAGTGGTTAAATGACTTTTTTACCTTTAGAAATGTAATTTTGCTCTCAGACTGTTCTAAACATAGGAAACATGCACTCCCTTTACAGGCATACTATAGACACCCCCCAGGTATGAAATTTAAAGGAATATTACACTTTTATTGTTCACTTTAAGCATTATTCAAATCACTGCTCCCAAAAAAACTTCAGTTTTTAAAACTTTTTTTGCACTGATACATGTCCCCTGGGGCAGGACCCAGGTCCCCAAACACTTTTTATGACAATACCCTGCATATTAACCTTCAAAATTAGCACTTTTGATTTCTCCCATAGACTTTTAAAGGGTGTTCCACAGCTTTCGAATTTGCCATGAACACCCTAAATTGTTTGCTATTCGGCAAATGGGCGAACAGCCAATATTCGAGTCAAACTCATGTTCAACCTGAACATAAAGCCCATCCCTAGTCTCTGATTTTCAAAGTCGCATAGATGGGAATGGGTGCAATTGAAATCAACAAGCTGTAACTTGTCATGTGACTTTATATGTCCAAAGTCACATGAAAAGTAGCACTAGTGGAAACAAAGCCTTATGCCCTGTACACACAATCGCATATTCCAACAACAAAATTCATCAGATTTTTTCCGACGGATGTTGGCACAAACTTGTCTTGCATATACATGGTCACATAAAGTTGTCGGAATTTCCGAACGTCAAGAACGTGGTGACGTACAACACACATGACGGGGCTATAAAAGGGAAGTTCAGCACCAAGTGCGACACCCTTTGGACTCCTTCTGATCTCGTGCTTTTCAGACTTGTGCTTAAGATTGTTACTGCTCTTCAGTTCGTGCTTGTGGGTTCGTATCTGGTTTTCAGTGCGTGTAGTCAGTTTGCATTTGTTTGTCAATGCGTGATATTTATAGTACCGTATTTTATTTTCAGCGCGTTCTTGTCGGCTTGTTGCTAATTTTCAGCTCGTTCTTTCAGGCCTTGCTGTTTATTATTGCTTTCTGTTAGTTCGTTCTGACCAGCTGACCGATTCAAAGCCATGTTGAGTGTACGTGCTCGTCGTAGAGTTCATTCTGTGCGGGGGCTTGGTGTTGGGCTTCTAGCTTTGATACAAGGAGTACAAAGCAAGAGAGAGCGCACACCAGCCCTAGTGCATTAACGTTTATTAAATTCAATCAATTAAAAAACAGGTATCACACTCACAGATTGCCAATGTTGTTATGGCATTAGGATCAAGAGCCTCCACGGCTGCCTCTTCTCCCGATTTACCAGCTCCCTATAATGGCTTGCAGCGGGGCTGAACAGGTATTTATTTAGCCTGCTTGTTGCAAACACACTGTCCCTCTCTATACGTCTCACATGCATGGACCAGCCGGCTGTGGATGATGTCACTCGCGGCCAGGGGAGGATCTTTCGGCGTGTGTGCTGACTCCTGAGCTACGTATTAGACTGTTTCTGTGACTACATGTTTCGGAGGCATGGCCTCCTTCTTCAGGTGATGCCCTAAGGTCTGTTTGTGACTTAAATATGCATGTACCCTCCCAACCCTCCTCGCTAGAGCCAATTACAAGAAGCTTCAAATCGGGGGGAGGGAGCATGCCCAGAAACACATATGGGCGTCACCTGAAGGAGGAGGCCATGTCTCCGAAACATGTAGTCACTGAAACAGTCTAATACGTAGCTCAGGAGTCAGCACGCACGCCAAAAGATCCCCCCCTGGCCGCAAATGATGTCATCCACAGCCGGCTGGTCAGTGCATGTGAGACGTATAGAGAGGGATAGTGTGTTTGCAACAAGCAGTCTAAATAAATGCCTGTTCAGCCCCGCTGCAAGCCATTATAGGGAGCTGGTAAATCGGGAGAAAAAGCAGCCGTGGAGGCTCTTGATCCTAATACCATAACAACATCGGCAATCTGTGAGTGTGATACCTGGTTTTTAATTGGTTGAATTTAATAAACGTTAATGCACTAGGGCTGGTGTGCGCTCTCTCTTGCTTTGTACTTCATAGATCTGTCTGCCACCCAGTGGATTACTGAAAAAGCTGCAACGCCCGGAGTGGATTGAACATTTATATTTTTACTACAAGATGCACCCTAGTTGAACTGTATAGGTAGGGACAGCGCCGATCTTGATTTTGATATATATATTAGCTTTGACACAAGCCAGTCCATGAACAGGGCGAGGAGGAGTTCATGGACCAAGAATTGGTTGCTCCAGTGTGACCAATTCTCACACATGCCTTTGCTTCGTGAGATCCAGGAGAATAATCCTGATGATTTCAGGAATTATCTCAGGATGACGGACCCCGTTATTCACCGTCTGTTGGTTATGCTGTCCCCTTATATCAGCAAGCAGGATACCTGCATGAGGCAAGCCATCACTCCGGATCAGCGGCTCGTCAACACGTTGCGGTACTTGGAGACTGGGAGAAGCCTGGAGGACCTCAAGGTCTTGACAGGCATCTCCCCCCAGGCTCTGGGGATCATTATTACAGAGACCTGTTCTGTCATCATACAGGTCCTGCAGAAGGACTATATTAAGGTAAGTTTCCTCCTTTAACATCACATTCTATGTATTTAATGTTTGCTAATGTATTGTATTTCTTTCATCATTCTCTAATTACCATGATTGGAATATGCTGTGAATTTTCCCCTTTGTCCCTATGCATGCTGGAAACTTTTAAAGTTCCTTTTTTGTGTTTCATGCATATTTGCCTTCACTAACCTCCCCAGCATGCTCTTCTGGGCCCATATACACCTAGCCTAGTCACTTAATGTATTTTGTCAGCTCCATAGTAGTGCTTTACCCTAAACACCCCCTAAAATGTGTACAAATGTTATGTGCATCCTTAAATTCATGCAGAGCACTAAGTCAGCTGATACCAATCCTCTATCTGCTGACCTTGGCAACCCATACACACTATACCTACCTCTTTTGTGGTCAGATTTATGGATGAATTCACCAAAGCATGTAGTGCAAGGGCCTGCCTGAATATTTTCAGTTGGTACTGTTTAAAGTTTGTTTCTCCTATTATTATCTTGCTAGGTAATAACAGAATGGAAAATGTGCTTCCATTTGTTCAGTTTGTATTTCTTATTTTTTTTTTATTATGACACTTCTTACCTGTCCAGTGGGCTACCAATAGGGTGAGTAAGGAGGGGCTGGCCAAAGTAACACACATTATTTATGCATTCAGCTCTCAATGAAGTGGAGAGGGTTACCTGTCCAAAACATCTCCCCCCCTTAAGTTTTTGCAATGGGCCATTAGATGGGGTGAGGAATTTGATAAGTGGACCTTATACTTTTGTCTTTAAATAATTATTTCCAAAAATGTTATACTTATGTTGGCCAAGAATGCTTGCAATGTTTAAGTGCAAAATGACAATTTATTTTTTCTTGTTTGACTCCACAGTTTCCTTCAACGCCGCAGGAATGGTCTCCCACTTTGCCACCCATTGGGACTTTCCCAACTGTGGAGGGGTAATTGATGGGAAACATGTCCACTTAGTCCCACCCCCTAGCTCGGGGTCATACTATTATAATTACAAGGGGTATAATAGTATAGTGATCTTGGCGGTGGTGTCAGCTACTTACGAGCTCCTCTATGTGCAAAAATGGCCAGATGTCGGATGGTGGAGTCATTGCTCAGACTCCAGAATAGCAGCTTGGGCTTGCCACCTCCAGAAGACCTGTGTGAGTTTGGTCCAAATGATTTGCGATATCAGCAATACTATCTGTATGGCTAAAATTGCATCGCACAGAGATCGCATGTGATTTGCACTGCAGTGCAGTGCGAATCACAAGCGATTCTGGACATCGCACCAATGGGATTCGGCCCTCACCCATTGATCATGTTAATAACATACTTGCTGTCCCTTCATTGTGGCTTGCATGTGGATTTTGTGAACACAAGTGAATTTTTTAACTAAAGTGGAGAGTTAATAACCAGGAGTTGTGCTTTGACTGCTTCTGCTTGACTGCTTCTGCTTGAAAGTGTTGTTTTTGGGGGTGTTTTATTTATTTTTCTCCCCTCTTTTATTTGATACATTTGCTAGCAGTTTTTAAAAGACCTTTTTTCTGACACTTTTTAAACAGCATTTTTTTTTTCCTCTTTCTTCCTGCCAATTTAGGGGAGGGGTTAATTGTGCACAGGTGTATAAAAGGTAGTTATACAAACTCCTCCAGGAGCTTGCTCCCTGATTGTGGCTTGCATGTGGATTTTGTGAACACAAGTGGATTTTTTAACTAAAGTGGAGAGTTAATAACCAGGAGTTGTGCTTTGACTGCTTCTGCTTGACTGCTTCTGCTTGAAAGTGTTGTTTTTGGGGGTGTTTTATTTATTTTTCACCCCTCTTTTATTTGATACATTTGCTAGCAGTTTTTAAAAGACCTTTTTCTGACACTTTTTAAACAGCATTTTTTTTTTTCCTCTTTCTTCCTGCCAATTTAGGGGAGGGGTTAATTGTGCACAGGTGTATAAAAGGTAGTTATACAAACTCCTCCAGGAGCTTGCTCCCTGATTGTGGCTTGCATGTGGATTTTGTGAACACAAGTGGATTTTTTAACTAAAGTGGAGAGTTAATAACCAGGAGTTGAAAACAGGAGTTAAGACAGGAGTCTCTAACCTCTATCCTACCTCCATTTTAAAGATCCCACTGCAAGGGGCAACCAGACAGCTCTCCGGAAACGTCAGGCTGACAGCAAGCCAGATTCACCGGAACCAGAGTGTTTAACGGGGACCACCGCAGCCAGGTAAGCTCGCACCTCCACTCCCCCCCCCCCAGTGATTGTTCCAGGGACTCCGTCCGACCGCCTACGGGGGTCAGGAAGGATTTTTTGCCCCACTGGTGCGTTTGGCTGCTACTGTCAGGGGGTTTTTCGCCTTCCTCTGGAACAATCAGGAACAACCGTAGGTTAGCATACCCCTACCTCCGGCCTCCATTCCATTTTTCACGCCATCCTAGGATGACTATTCCAGATCACAGCCAGACTTCTTTTCTGAGCGGAGACCTTCACCTTAAGTAAAGGTAGCCGGAACAGCCAGCAACCGAATACAACAACTCCTTCCGCATCCATATAGGCATCCCCTGATCAACTTGCGCGCTAATAGCCTCAAGCACGGCGGCAAGTCTGATACCTAGCCCCTCCTCAGGATCAATACCCTGATCAGGATCATCATCTTAGGCCCATAGTACCATCAACAGCATCCACAAACCATGTGCTACTTCAAATACTCAGCTGAAGTTCTGCACAGACTAAGGAACATCAACACCACATTGCCATCTTCCATACAAAAAATACTTCAAAGAGAACAACTATTAAAAACCGGGCGACAAGCAGCTCCCAATCACAGGAAAACATCTACTCGACCACTACAATTAGATTGCGCCTTGATTAACGCCAGGTCTGCAGTCAAACATAGACTGGAAGTACACGACTTCATCATCGAGAACAATGTAGACTGCCTCTTCATCACCGAAAGCTGGTTAACCTCTGACTGCAACACCATCCTCACCGAATTGGTGCCGGAAAACTACAGGATCCTAACCGAACACCGGATAGGGAAAAAAGGAGGAGGCCTAGCAGTGATCTTTAAAGGTCACCTGGATCTCACTAAACCATCATCTCAGAACCCAGTGCCTTTTATGGAAACCCTGACGCTACATCTTCAACCAACACCCCATGACAACACTCATATTCTACTGTGCTACAGACCACCGGGACCAAAGTCCAATCTTCTTTCACCCCTCACGGAATCCTTTGCAATGCACACCCTAAAATTCAAAAATTTCCTGGCACTCGGAGATTTCAACCTTTGGGCAAATGAGCCTAAAGACCCCATTGCGACTGCCTGCATCAATCAACTAGAAGAACTGGGTCTCCAGCAACTGATAAAGACTCCCACGCATGGGTCAGGACACACCCTGGACCTCATTTTCAAACAGAACATTGACGTCAACATACTCGACAACATAACTCTGCCATGGACGGATCACCACGCCATCAAATTCAAAATAGCTACCAACATCACCAACGAAAACGGAAACCTGTAACAACAACGCACTGGACCAGATCGCATAAAAAACTGTACTCCGAATCCTTCAAATCCACTATGTCCAACAAGATAACTACAATAACCTTAAACCACTCTACGAAGGAAACACTCAACTCCCTGAACAGGGCATTGCTGCAATCAGCAGACTCGGTAGCACCAAAACGCAGGGCTCTCATCAGGAAGAAAAACTCTGGATGGTTTAATAGCTCCCTCGCCGTACTAAAGCAAGAACGCAGAAGAGCGGAAAGAACATGGAGAAGAAATACCACAGAGGAAAACCACTTTAACTACAAAGGTCTCACAGAGAATTATCGGAAAGCAATCTTCAAAGCCAAAAAAGATCACTTCTCATATACAATCTCAACGGCCGCAAACCAACCACGGGAACTGTTTAAACTGGTTAATCAATCAATGAATCCGGTGTGCCTAGAACCCCAGAAAGCGAATCCCAGGATTACTGTGACAAACTGTCGGATTTTTTCATCGATAAAGTCAAAACCATCAGGGAAACAATTTGTCAGAAGAAAACATCCAACCTCAGCCAGCAAATACATAAAGAGGATGTCTGCACCAACATACCGCAACTGCCGAAATTTTCACTATCCCCAATTACCGTAGACACCGCAAAAAACATCATTAATAAACTGCGTGACAGTACCTCACCTATTGACATCATCCCCACAAAACTACTGAAAGAATGCTCCGACATCGTGGCTCCAACCATAACCCACCTCATAAACCGATCATTCCAAGAAGGGATTGTTCCCAGCATCCTCAAACAAGGCATCGTCAAACCTCTACTCAAGAAACCAAACCTGGACCCTCAGGATCCAAACAACCGTAGGCCAATTACAAGCCTCAACACCATTTCTAAGATCATGGAGAAAGCTGTAGTACATCAGCTACAACTTCACCTGGATACTCACAAACTCCTGGACCCGCTGCAATCAGGCTTCCGCCCGGGTCATGAAACAGAAACAGCGCTCCTCAAGATCTGGGACGACGCCCTCGAAGCAGCAGATGACGGAGAGCCGTGTCTCCTCGTACTGCTAGACCTAAGTGCAGCGTTTGATACAGTAGATCACAATACTCTACTCGTCCGACTCACAGAAGTAGCCGGAGTCCAAGACGTAGATCTCCAATGGTTCGCGTCCTTCCTAGGAAATCGGTCACAGACAGTGAAACTGGGAAAATTCCTCTCCGAAACTCGGGCAGTCACCTGCGGAGTCCCTCAACGCTCTCCTTTATCACCCGTTCTCTTCAACATTTACATTCGCCCACTTCTCCAAATCATCAGATGCTCAGATCTCTGCTTCCACTCTTACGCTGACAACACGCAACTTTATTTCCGGATCAAAGGAAAAAAAGATCACCAACAACAACTTGAAAACTGCCTCAAATCAATAGAGGACTGGGTGACCACTAACTCCCTCCAGCTGAACGAATCAAAGACAGAGCTTCTTATCTTACACCCAAATCATAAGCCCGCAACCAAAACCTCCTGGTCTCCACCAACTGTGTTTGGGCAGACTATCTCCCCAAAGACCAAAGCCAAGAGTCTCGGGGTTATTTTAGATGCACAAATGTCAATGGATGCGCAAATAGGATCTGTAGTCAGTGGATCTCACCATCTGCTGCGCATGCTTCGCAGACTCATCCCTTTTATCCCAAAGAATGACAAAGCAGTGGTAGTTGGAACAATCATTAATTCACGACTGGACTATGCAAACTCGCTTTACATAGGATTACCACAATATCAACTTCCGCGATTACAACTGATCCAAAACACGGCGGCAAGGCTGATAACAGGAAAAAAACCCTGGGAATCCATCTCTCCTTCGCTGAGGAGCTTACATTGGCTAACCGTAAAAAATCGGATCACGTTCAAGACCCTTTGCCTCACCCACAAATGCGTGCATAGAGAAGCTCCGCAATACCTAATGGAGAAAATAAATCATTACACACCAAACCGCAGTCTTCGATCAGCCAACAAAAACCTCCTCCTCGTGCCCAAAGCCCGGTATAAATCCAAGGGGGATTGGAGATTCGCTGTCCAAGGGCCTCGGCTATGGAATGCTCTACCAATCAACATCCGCCTGGAAGAAAATCACCTGGCTTTTAGGAAAAAACTCAAGACCTTCCTCTTTTAGCAGATGATCAAAGCTCGCCACAGCGCCTAGAGGCGATTCAGTTCGCATTGTGCGCTATACAAGTATTTCATTCATTCATTCATTCATTTAAACTCTTATTACTCCTTTGTATCAACAGAGGCAGTCATGGTTGTCACACAGGCTGGACATGTCTGCCTTTGTTCAACTCTATTACATGGGGAATTGGGAAATTAGCAGTTTATATAACAAAGGCAGGGTTCTTTGTGAAAGTTTGTAAGCTTGCAGGAAGTGACAATTTCTAGAAGGATCATCTAGTATTTTATGTACAGGCCAAAAAAGCTCTTAAAGTTGGAAAGTGAAAATGAATACAGCAACACATCTAAGAACTGGTAGGCTGCAATAGTTTACATTTCTGGTTTTGGGTTTAGATAAGCTTCTATAGATCATCTGGCATACAACATATAGACTAGAAATATATTTGTGGAAAAGGGCATACATAGGCAGACATTAGTCAATCTTTTTGGAAAATTTGTGTTTGAACTGTTTCTAAACATTCCATAGCATGGTCCACACTTTCTATACACCGTGGCATCACATAAACAGTTTGATTAAAAGCCCTAAATCACTCAGTTTAAGGGATATGAAGTCCTGCTGTTAATTTGTTTAAGTGACTTTTATATTGTTCAATGAAATTGGTAACACTTGATCTGTGCTTTTTCTGGAATTGAAATCAATGGCTGAAAGAAAAAAAATGTATGGCTGGTATATTCCACCCACTTGTATGCCTTTACAACACCATCACATCATTTTTATGCATTTTTTAACTACAGCTTTACATTTTCATTACATTATTCACATTTAGCTTTCTTTCAGATTTATTACTTTAACTGGGTGCCATAAATTCCGATTGTTTTGTCAAAGTTGTAGACATTTATTATTTCTAAATATACAAGAAAAGTACGATTGCAGAAGGATAAGGTACCTAATGTGGAGCTTTCTGCTCTCTTTACAAAGTCATTCATTCCAGGTATAAGGTTTCATAGACTTTCAAGTGGGTTATTTTAAAACATGGTTATAGCATTTGAGCCTGTGCATTAAGATGTTTCCAACACTAGTGTAATTGTGATTCCTACTTTCAAGGACTAAAAGATTACAGGTGTTCTGTATGTTGCTTGAAATGAAGCTTAATTTTACCCAGTATCAATCCAGGATAATAAATGATAATTGTACTTTTTAACAAAGTGTAATTCCCATCCACTGCAATGTAACCTCCCTCCACGATTGCATATTACATTGCGATCATGCTTGTGGTCCCCGGTGTTTGTTTACATCCCACTGCCAAGCTATAATGTGCTGCATGCGCCTGTGTGGTAGCTTTCCATAGGGTACTATGGGTCATTTCCCAAGCATCCCAAGTTAAGTTAGTAGAGTGGCAGTGGGCAAACAGGATAAATGCACTGTGCTTAACCACTTCTGCCCCGAAAGAATTTCCCCCCTTCCTGGCCAGAGCACTTTTTGCGATTCGGCACTGCATCACTTTAACTGACAATTGCGTGGTCGTGCGACGTTGTACCCAAACAAAATCGATGTCCTTTTTTTCCCACAAATAGAGCTTTCTTTAGGTGGTATTTGATCACCCCTGCATTTTTTTTTGTGCTATAAACAAAAAACTCATTATTTTTTACTTTTTGCTATAATAAATATCCCCCAAAAATTACTTGGGGTGCTGATGCTGTGGATAGTTACTGAGCTGCCCTGGTGGGGATGGGTTAAAACGGGATCTATATTTTCCTGTTTTTTTTTTCTTTTGTGGGTTTTGCCTTCCACCTTATTCTGCTTATAAAAAGGGAAAAGGTTGGGCTCAGAGAGTGAAGGGATTGCATGAGAAAGGAGTAAGAAGTCCGTCAAAGAAGATGTAACCCGCACGGGAATCTACCTCCCCAAGGAAAGGTATGCCTACGTAGTTTAAGATTAGTTAGTCAGGGGAAAAAAATATGATTTAAACTATGATACTAGAATGTTGAAAAAGGTTCAGTGACATATTTTAACTGTTCAAAGCCTGGTCTGAATTTATTCAAAGGTGTACATGGTGTATCTAGAAGAACACTGCTTGTAAATCACACACAAGTTTGAAGGAGCAGAAGGCCACCACAAGAGGTGAACTCAACAGGAGTTGGAGTAAGGAGAGTAGTTGCTATGGGTAACCATGGTCTGGTGGGAATGTAATAAGAGCTAGACAACAGAGAGTGGAAACAGACATAGGTAACAGGTCTTCCGTTAGTGAGGGGATCTGTGTGCTGGCTTCCTTCCTAATGGTCTGTTCCTCTAGATCAGTGGTCATCAACCCTGTCCTCAGGGCCCACTAACAGGCCAAGTTTTATGTATTACCTTAGGGAGATGCAGACTAGCATACTGCAACCACTGAGCAGCAAATGATATAACCTGTGATGTATTTCAGTTATCTTGCAAACCTGGCCTGTTAGGGGGTCCTGAGGACAGGGTTGATGACCACTGCTCTAGATGTAATCAGAACCAAGCCCACAGTACAGAGACCCCACAAACCTAGTCGCTGAAGCAGTTGATTATGTGCATGCATGAGGTCTGCACTAGTGCACGGTGGGGCCCCATTCTGTCACTAGGAGTTAGGTGGCAAGGGTAAGCTGGACTGGTGGAATAGGGCACAGGCTCAGCAGTGTCCCCCTCTAAATGTTACATTCTGGAAGATAAGGTCTGAAGGGACATGGGACAGGATGTTTCACAGGGGAGCTTTGTATGTTACACAGCTGCACACAGTGTTAGGCTCACCTCTAAACCAGGGATCCACCTTAATGTTGATTTTCACATGAACAAGGCCCTGCCTGGTCCTGGGCATTGGTGAGCGTGTACACAAGAAGAGATACCTCCACGTACAGGGCAAGTAGATCCCACCCACAGGTGTATGCTTTAACAAATTGGTTAAGGGAGCATATTTGCTGGATTTGCAAAGGTCTGTATGTTACCTGTAACACAAGTGCACCTATAACCATCATAGTGATTTCTATCTGTTTCTACATTTAGTAAGTCAGACTCAATGTTTTCATCTTTGTCTAGAATGTCTGTTTGTATGAATAATGTTTATTTTGAGATTTAGTACTCTGTTACATTACATAAAAATTGCACTTATGTGATAACTTTTTAATCAGAAGACTATATTTTTAACTATTAAAGGAAAATGCATTTTTTTTTCTCATTTTTAACTTTTTCTGACTAATTAAAACCTAAGAAATAAAAATGTAACCACATACAGTATGTTACCAAATGAATATGTCTGGTAATGTTCAAAAGCTAAAAGGTGCAGAACCAAGACATCTCTCAAATAAAAAAGATGCTCTGGAACTCAAGATATAAAGAAAAAAAAAAGGTATTGGGACTAAAATGTTTTGTATATATGTTTCCGCATACCTGGCAACTTTATAACATGGGAAAGAAGGAATGTCTTAAGAATAGACTATTTAGGCAAAAAAATTGACCCTTACAATACCCCCAATCATGTGGACCATGGCTTCTTAATGTGCAGCGATGATCAGTTAAACCCACTGAAGCATTTCTCTCTAATAATTTTTCCTTATATTAACCTTTAAAAGTAACTTATACAATAATCCAAAGCAGGGGTGTCCGACCTGTAGCCCCAGGCAGCCATGAATGCGGCCCAATACAAAATTGTAAACATACTTTAAAATTTTGATTTTCTTTAGAATCTTTTTATTAAAAATGCATTTACACTTAGCGAACAAATGTGAAAAAAAATTTGACAATGGCTTAACCGGGATGGTCCAAAAGGTCTATTGTGGTTCTACAACCTACTTCAATGTGAAGAAGTTTTTCGCAAGTCTTACAATATGCTGAACTGGGAAAGGGAATTAGAATCCACGTACACACAGGGAGAGTGGCAAAGAGCGATTCAATCTCACTTTCGCTACTCTCACTGCATAAACCACTGGGAATTGATGTTAAAAAAAATATATAGAACCTATCCAACATCCTCTCCCCATGCTGGAGGGAATGTGGGGAAAAAGGAGGTATATTGTACATATTGTTGAGGTGTAAAGGAGTATGAAGCTTCTGTAAAGAAGTATTTTCTCTTATAACGAAAACTACAGGTATTATCATTCCCCACACACTACAGATGGCTTTACTCAACATAGGCATTCACTCTACTCCCACACAGTTCAGATCCCTAATTACACATATTTTTATTGCAGCAAAACTAACTATTACATCCAAATGGAAATCTACAAAAGCCCCCCGCATTTCTGAGGTTATACAAAGAGTACAAACACAACATACCTACAAAAAAAAAACATTTCATTATGAAATCACACAATCTACCTAAATTTAACTTAGCATGGAACTCATGGGTAGCACGCTACCCAGTTGCTGATCGAAAGATCCCTGGCCCCTTTCACACTGGGGCGTTTTTCAGGCGTTACAGCGCTAAAAATAGCGCCTGTATAGCGCCTGGAAAAATCTGGCCCCTTTCACTCCAGTGTGAAAGCCGGAGGCCATATTTTTAGCGCCGTTTTACCGTCATTTTAGCGACGGTATGCGGCCGCTAGCGGGGTGGTTTTAAAAGGGTTAAAACCACCCTCAAATCGCCGCTGCGGTATAGCCGCGCTGCTCTATTGATTTCAATGGGTGGGAGTGGTTTAGGAGCGGTGAATACACCGCTCCTTCACCGCTAAAAAGATGCGGCTAGCAGGACTTTTTTCACCGTCCTGCTAGCGCATCGCTCCAGTGTGAAAGCCCTCCGGCCATAATGACATGGGAAGGGGAGCTAGCCTACTTCCCAGTTTGTTCCCAATGGGGGTGCTAGGGAAACTGGGGCAGCACCTTTCCCTGGAAGAAACCTATGACTCAAACGATTACTTGAACAGATAAAGGAATATATGCACCATGATATATAACTGCTTAACCATGATAGCTTTCTACTCATAAGTGTTCTTCATTGTTTATTATGTTTACGCTATGAAACATTTTTTGTTATATGTTAAACCAAATAAAAATATCTGAAAAGAAAAATGTGACAGTGCCTCTTTACTAGACTTTTCAAAGTTTTCTCTTCTCCCTCTTGTCACAATTCAAGCCTTATTCATGTCATCAGGTTTTGGCAGCACTGATATTTGTGAGCAACTATTCTCAAGGATAAAGCACACAAAGGGAAAAAAAATAGAACCAAAATATCTGATAAGCATCTTGAGAATTCATTGAGAATTACTTCTATATCCATCCAACCAGATATTAATGCGTTAGCTTATCAGAAATAGCATTAAATATCACACTTGTTTTAGGTTGTCCTCTTTTACAATAAAAAATATTACAATATATTACAAAATATTACTCAGGTGCATTATCTATATATGTGATCGTTAACTTGTGATCTGCCTGACTTGCTCATCAACATCAACTATCCTTATTATTAGTGTATTTTATGTGTGGCCCAAAATAATTCCTTTCCTTCTAATGTACCCCAAGAAGGGCAAAAGTTTGAACATTCCTGATCTAAAGAATGGACAAAAGTTTTAAAGTTATAAGCCTAGCTTTGGCAGTTAAATGGTACATTTATTTATACAGCTCTCTACACAAGAGCTAAAAGAGGGACAACTGAGGAGGGATGTTGGAAAGAGCTCCAGTAGGGGGACAGTCATATCAAACAAGGGATGACTGTGATTTAAAGGGTAACTCCACTTTTGTGGGGAAAAAAGTAGAAAATAAAGAAAAAATAATATAACACATATAATTGCGACACTAATCATATTGTAATTGAATGTTATTAAAAATTACCTTTCCTTTTCAATCTGCGGCTCTGTAATTTTCTGAGAATGCATTGCAATATGGCTAAATAGAGTTGTTCTGTGCATCATTTCCTGCTTGTGTGATTGACTCACCAATTTTCCCAGAAATCTGTACTAAGATACAAGTCAGATTTCAGGCATCCCCTGCAACAAAATATCATTTTTGGAGAGATACTTTTAATAGGAAACTGTCTAAAGGGATGCAGGCCCAGAAGTTTTCCTCATTAGTGCCTTGCTGCTGCCATACCTGACAGTTAATTATGAAATCACTCCTATTAGACCCACTCAGAACAGAGGCACAGACAAATACACATAGATATCTTCAGAATAACAAAAGGTAGGAATCTGAAACAAAGTTTGTTATAGTCCTTGCAATGTACATAGATCACCCAGAGGGAAATGTTTTTTTCTCAACAAAAGAGGATTTACACTTTAAGTAATATATTTGCATATTATATTTAAGCATTTGTACACAAAGCATATACATTTCCCTGTGAAATGTAGTATATACAGTACATAGGAGGTTAACTTTTTGTTCACGAGTCCAGTTGAATAACAAAACAACATCTTAAAGGTGATCTGAGTGTTTCAAATAAACCAGAATATTTTGTCTACCCTCAGATGATTATCGACAGGAGAGGAAAAGCCAGCAGGAAGCTCTAGTATGAATAGATATAAACTGAACGGCTGGGTTTAGAAGACAACAGGCAACACTTCCTGTTCCTTCCTGCTACTTTTCCTCCTTTTGTTGATGTAAAACCGTGTTTACATTTGACACGAATATACATCTTGAATCAGCCTCATACATAAAATAAATAGCTGTGTTGTAGAATAACCGAATGTTGTGACAACTGATTCATTTCAGATATTATTTTAAAGCGCTTTCACTTCTATATCTATGCATTTAGACTTGCAAATAGATCAGATAATATTCCCCTTTCATTGTAGCATGCACAATCATAACAGTCTTCATACATCAACTATGCTATCTTAAAACAGCAGGGTTCAAAATAAATGCCATAAGCGGTAATGTCTCAATAGTTTGCATTTACAGGCAAAACAGTTACTGAAAGACAAAAACAAAATCAAGTTGTCAAAAATGAACATAGTGATGTAACAGGTTTCTGCATTGTAGTCATCAGCCTTTTGGCTAAGATGAAGTGTAGTATCTGTTCTTATCAGTTGCCAGAGGAGGCGCTGTACTACTCCCAAAGGGGCAGAGCTATGCAAATCTGATGGTGTAATTGTACCTGGATGGCCTGTCTCGGTAGGGGCCAATGATGGTCATATCCGAGCAGGCTTCATGGGTGGTCCTGGTGAGGATGGGTGCTGCATTTGGTCTGGCTGAAGGGTTGGGTTATTTTGGCCTTTTGGCTAGGATCGGTGTGTTCGCTGTTCCTGTCAGCGTCCGGTGGATGAGCTGGCGTCACCCTAGTGGCACGGGGTGGTGCTATGCAAATCAGCCAGGTTGATGGGGGCCTGGAAATGCTAGTATCGGTGGAGGCAGATTTGCAGTAGGTGGCTTTCCCTGAGAAAATTGGTAGGGCTCTCTATCTGGCAGGGATGGAGAGCTTCACTGGGGGCCAGCTGAGGACTTTTCCACCTGCCTCCTTGGGCCGGACCTTTTGGCTGG
Source organism: Lithobates pipiens (assembly GCF_037356315.1). Classification (NCBI taxonomy): domain Eukaryota; kingdom Metazoa; phylum Chordata; class Amphibia; order Anura; family Ranidae; genus Lithobates; species Lithobates pipiens. The sequence goes on along the minus strand of NW_027507748.1, from coordinate 521,274,737 downwards.
GACCGGAGGAATTTTTGATTTCTGGCCTGGTCATTGCTTTACACAATGACCACTTTTCACTCTCCTCTCTTCTCCACTGCCTTCTCCCCCACTTTCTTTTATTTAAGCTCTTTGTTTTGTCACTTTTTGTGTTTTTTTGCTTGTACACATTTTTGCACGTGTGACTGGTAGGGTGTAGGTCCTTGGGCCTGCCCTGAAAATTTTGGGAGGGGGTGGACATGGTGTTCTGGCTTGGTTCGCTCTCTCTCATGGGGTCTCCCTTTAGGGGAACCCCACCAAGTACTTGGGTGGGTCTGTTTTGGCAGAACCTCCAGAGAAAGGGGTCCTTCTGGTTTCGGCCAGCTGGACCAAGTGTAAACTACCCCAGTCCCTGTCTGGAGACTCATAACCCAGGGGATCAGGGCAAGGGCCTCTGATTTTAGAGGGCTTGTGTACACCCATTGCACATGTTTGTGTTTTACTCTTTATGTGTGTGCACATTTTTTTGGCACCGGGTGAAGTTTTTGAGTGTGTTTCACACGTCATGGGCTTTCAAAAAAAAAAAAAAAAAATGTAGTCATCATGAAGTCACTTTAAATGTACTCACCTCCCTTATGAACCCCTGTTACCATGGCCCACTGACCATCTACTGTATAATGTGCACCAAGATTATTGTGTAAGTTTGGGTTTTATGAATGTTGAAATCTGCCCAGGGCTAAGCATGCTTATTTTTGTCCCCATGGAATAGTATAACTCCTGACGTTCCGAAAGGAGACACCTTTTAGTACAAAGTATGCAGGCGAAAGATAAACCTTAGCCATGTCTCCAGTTACATGGACCATAAATAAATAATATGCAAATAATGGTTGGTTAGACCCAGAAGAACTTTTATACCGGCTTTTCAAAATAACAAACCAAATTATATAGAGCAGCCTTTTTCCACTTTTTAGGAAGTGTTAAGTTAGGAATACCTTCAGGTCTCACTTCTTACTTAGTAATTACTGTAACTACAGATCCCATTCGTGTAAACAGAAAGTTTGGACAGAGATAAATAAACAAAGAAAAAATGTGGCATACCAAAGCCCGGTATACAGGGGCTAAATACTGACCAGTATTAGCCAGTTAAACAGAAACTGGTTGACATTTGACCTGTGTGTACGTCAGCCTGTCCATCAGTAGCCGGCCAAATGACTGGTTTCTGTTGAATGGTCATGCTGGAAAAACAGCAGCCAATCAGCATCCAATCAGCAATGGCAGCATATGGTGGTGATCGCTAACCGCTGTGTCCTGGTGGGGAGGAGGGTCGTCCCCTTGTCAGAACACAATAGCTCAGTGGAGAGATCACTGTACTAACATTGCATAGTTAGTAGAGCAAGCACCTACGTTTTTTTTTTTTTTTCATTCAGCCCGCTGGGTGAATGAAACAAAGGAAAACTTAAAATATGTACCAGGCTTTAGTGTATTTGACACTGAGACCTGCTCTATACAGCAACATTATTGTTATTACAAATAATAATACTATTAATAATATTCATTATTTTAACAAGTAGTAACCAATGGCAGAATAAATGGCAAAGAGTGAAAATTGTAGTATTATCTCACATTGGTGGTTAGTGGAGAAATGTCTGATTGCATTCATTGTCAAATAGTGCCTTTGATTGGTGGTTAGTGAAATGCTCCCTTACATTGGTGGTCAGTGGAGAAGGGTCCTCTTAGTTTGGTGGTCATTGGTAGAAGGATCCAGTTAGACTGGTGATTGAAAGGAAAAAATATTCCTCCTTACATTTGTGGTTAGTTGGAAAAATGCCCCTTAAATTGGTGGTCAGTGGAACCAGATAGCTTACAGATAGCTAACATGATTACAAGTGCCATTAGTTACATATATGAGAGTCAGAAATTGCAGGGGAACCCTCATTTATAAATGTTGATATAGAGAATGGATGAAAGGTTTAGTGTAGCATAACCCTTTTGGTAGTTAAATAGATGTTTCATTAACCTCCCTGGCGGTATGATTCAGTCTGGATTTAGGTGCTGAAAGCGGTACAATTATTTTGCATGGAAATTTGGCGTTTTATATTGTAGTCCTGTAATTCATAGGAATAACTCTCTTAAATCTGTCCAAACCAGAGTCTAACAGACATCCCGGGTATGATAAAGTTTATAATATAATAAAGAATAATAAAAATTATTCAATAATGTAATCAAATCCTAAAACACTGAAAATGGGACACTTTTTGGTTGCTATGGACAATCTCCAAATTCCAGGCAGAAAAAACAGTATTTATAATATAAAAGTGCATGCAGGGCATTGCACAGACCACTAGGGACAAAGGGTGTGTGTCATTTTTTAATACAGCACTGTAATCTGTAAGATTACAGTGTTGTGTGTGTTTTGTGTCTTTTTACTTTTCTGAATTTGCCGCCGTTCTCCGCTCCCGTGCGCCGTAACGTCGCAGGGAACGGAGCTCGGCGGCATTCAGCACTGTGAATCGAGCGGAGGACAGCTCGATCACACAGCGCGGAGGACATCGCTGGATCCAGGGGACAAGGTAAGTAACTTTCCCTGTGTCCTCCCTGTATCCAGCGAAGCGATCCCGAGTCTCGCTCGGGGTTACCGCTCCTGCTAGTAAATTCCCAACCCGAGCCAGGGATTACCGCTAGGGGGGTTAATAAGGCTCTTGCGTTAGATCAAAAAAGAGGGGCAATTAAGTATGAAAGAGGAACAGAGAGATTACATATAAAAAGAAGGACTGAGCCTTCAAATGATGAACTATTGGGAGTTATGCAAAGGCACTTGGGTCTGGAATTTGGCTACAAAGGAACTGGGTGCTGTACCACTGGTAAGTAAGAAGAATGCAGTACATTTTAGGGGTAAAGTATGCAGTAAGTCTCTCCAATGCTGGTAAGAAAATAATTATATTCTGTCTCTTGCTACACAGAGATTTGCCTAACAATATTGAGCATAGATAGCATGAAATTGTCTGTAAAATGTAGACTAATGCTGCGTACACACGATCGGAATTCTCTTTGGAAAAAGCTCTGATGGTTTTCCCATCGGAATTCCAACGGAATTACACTCAAACTGTCTTGCCTACACACGGTCACACCAAATTCCGACCACCAAGAATGTGGTGATGTACAACACGTACGATGGGACTAGAAAAAGGAAGTTCAATACCTAGTAGCCAAAAGCTTCCATTTCGTAGTTGAAACTGAGCATGCGTGAGTTTTTGCGCACACGATCAGAATTTCCGATAGAAAGTTTTTCCATCTGGAAAATTGGGAACATGCTCTCAAATTTTTGCTGGCGGAAATTTGCCCAACTAAATTCTGATGGAGCATACACATGGTCACATTTTCTGATGAAAAGCTCTCATCGGTCTTTTGCTGGCTGAAATTCCAATCGTGTGTACACGGCATCAGTATACTTTGTTACTTTTTATTATCTCACTATTTTAAGGGAATATTAAGAAAGAGGGTCAAGACTTTAAATGAGTTGTGTATATTGTGGCTAATCGAAGGAGTCAAAGTAAAACATGAACAAGTATTTATTTGTTTGCCATGATTGAGTAGGTACATAGCAGACAATACATGCAATAATGGCACATAATATGACAAATCATGTATCCAAATCATTTACATGTTAAAAGTATAAATAGAATATACAATGGTATTATCCTCCATAATAAAAAAAAATCACTATAATATAACAATTATGATCCACGATAGGCAAAAAATTCTGTCCTTCCGCCTTGGCATCGGCGCCACACTACCGGTTGTGCAGTGGATACTCTGGGTCACACCTACATTTATGCTCCCCGTGTTCCTGTTGGACCCTACCACCATAGCTTCCAGACCAGGCATTCCTGTTCCTGTTTATAGCGCAATAAGTGTGGAAATGTGCCTCATATAATATGTTAGTTATATGCATAGTTTAGGGTCTGCACTGTAAATAAGAAAGGGTGGCTTAACTCCAATATAAGAATGCATATAAAAGCAAAAAATACAGGGTTGAGGGATCCTCATCAGCATTCAGACTTTATAAAGAATGCAACAAGAAATGTAAGGGTGCAATTAGGGCAGCTAAGATATAACACGAAAGACACAGAGGAGAACAAAAAAAAAGTATGTAAACAGTAAGAAAAATGGAGGACAGACCATATTGGCCCCATAAAGAATGAAGGATGGGGAGATGGTGAAGATATTGCATTTTTTCTTCTCCTCAGTCTTCACGAGGGAATCAGGGGCTTCAGTAACCAAAACTGCAGTGTTTATCCTTATGACACATCACAGGAAGCGCTTTCATGGTTAATAGAGGACAGAATTAAAATTAGACTTGGGAAACTTAAAATTTATAAATCACGGGTCCAGATGGCTTGCATCCGAGGGTACTTAGGGAACTCAGTCAAGTAATTTCCAGACCATTGTTCCTAATTTTTACTGACAGTCTACTGACTGGAATGGTACCAGCTAAATGGAGAAAAGACAATGTAGTATCATTATTTAAAAAGGGTCCAAAATGCATCCCTGGGAATTCCAGACCAGTTAGCCTAACATCAATATTATGCAAGCTCTTGGAGGGGATGATAAGGGACTATATACAAGATTTTAGTAACAAGAACAGTATCATTAGCAGTAATCAGCATGGATTCATGAAGAATCGTTCTTGCCACACCAATCTATTAACCTTCTATGAGAAGGTGACATCTAGATAAAGAACCATAGACATGGTGTATCTGGATTTTGCAAAAGCATTTGACACAGTTCCCCATAAACGTTTACTGTACAAAATAAGGTCCTTTGGCATGCACCATAGGGTGAGTGAATGGATGGAAAACTGGCTACAAAGGCGAGTTCAGAGGGTGGCGATAAATGGGGAGTACTCGGAATGGTCAGGAGTGGGTAGTGGGGTTCCCCAGGGTTCTGTGCTGGGACCAATCCTATTTATTTAATTCATAAACGACCTGGAGGATGGGGTAAACAAAACAGTTCAATATCTGTATTTGCAAACGATATGGGGTGGACAACTACATAGCAAATGAGGGTTAATGTAGAAAAATGTAAAATAATGCATTTGGGTGGCAAAAATATGAATGAAAGCTATACACTGGGGGGAGAACCTCTGGCGGAATCTAGGATGGAAAAGGACCTGGGGGTCCTAGTAGATGACAGGCTCAGCAATGGCATGCACTGCCAAGCTGCTTCTAACAAAGCAAACAGAATATTGGCATGCATTAAAAAGGGGATCAACTCCTGAGATAAAACAATAATTCTCCCACTTTACAAGACTCTGGTCCAGCCACACCTAGAGTATGCTGTCCAGTTCTGGGCACCAGTACTCAAGAAGGATGTACTGGAAATGGAGTGAGTACAAAGAAGGGAAACAAAGCTAATAAAGGGTCTGGAGGATATTAGTTATGAGGAAAGGTTATGAGCACTTAACTTATTCTCTCTGGAGAAGAGACATTGGAGAGGGGGTATGATTTTAATTTATAAATACCGTACTGGTGACCCCACAATAGGGATAAAACATTTTCCCAGAACGGAGTTTAACAAGACACGTGGCCACTCGTTAAGTTTAGAAGAAAAGAGGTTTAACCTTAAATTACGTAGAGGGTTTTTTACTGTAAGATCGGCAAGGATGTGGAATTCCCTTCCACAGGCGGTGGTCTCAGTGGGGAGCATCGATAGTTTCAAAAAATGATTAGATAAGCACCTGAACAACCACAACATACAGGGATATACAAGGTAATACTGACATATAATCACACACATAGGTTGGACTTGATGGACTTGTGTCTTTTTTCAACCTCGCCTACTATGTAACTATGAAAGGAGGAAAGCAATGATGAAGATAATAAGCTGTGATAACACCAAGAGAACATCCAAAATTATCCAAAATAAAGCTTACTTCTAAAGTGAATGCTGTGTGAGCAGAGTTGACACTGCACGAGAAGGAGCCAAGCACTACATTAGCAAAAAGCATGAGCAAATCACATTTTACAACCCCAAATAAATCCATGGACAAGGATGCATCTTTAAAGTCAAATGGATAATGGCAAGTGCAAGGAATTATCTAAAGCTGAACTCTAGGTAGATATAAAAGACACAAATTAATGCAGCTTTATAATCATTAATACGTCACTAAATGTACTTTTTAAATGAAATAACACCAGAAAAATTTGACTTCTGCTGATATGGACAATACATGTCTAAATCAATATCCCCTTGTGCTGGGTATGTGTTTCAATTACAAAGAGAATATATACTCATCTCCAACTATGAATACCGTATATACTCGAGTATAGGCCGACCCGAATATAAGCCGAGGCCCCCAATTTACCCCCAAAAAACTGGAAAACTTATTGACTCGTGTATAAGCCGAGGGTGAGACATGGCTGTCCATCCCTGTGTGTCCGTCCATCCCTGTGTGTGTGTCCGTCCACCCATCCCTGTGTGTGTGTCCATCCATCCATCCATCCATCCCTGTGTGTGTGTCCGTCCATCCATCCCTGTGTGTGTATCCATCCATCCATCCATCCCTGTGTGTGTGTGTGTGTGTGTGTGTGTATTCATCCATCCATCCATCCCTGTGTGTGTGTGTGTGTGTGTGTGTGTATCCATCCATCCCTGTGTGTGTGTGTGTGTGTGTGTGTGTATCCATCCATCCATCCATCCATCCCTGTGTGTGTGTGTGTGTGTGTGTGTGTGTGTGTGTGTGTGTGTGTGTGTGTGTGTGTGTGTGTGTGTGTGTGTCCGTGCAGCCTTGTGTGTGTGTCCAGCCTACCTGTGTCCCAAGCCTCCGTCCCGAGCCGCCGTCGTCCCGAGCCTCCTCCGTCCCGTGCCTCCTCCGTCCCGTGCCTCCTCCGTCCCGTGCCTCCTCCGTCCCGTGTCGTGCCGATGGATCGCCGCTCCAGGATCGCCGCTCTTCTCGGCGGCCATTCTACAATTCAAAAGCCGCGCCTCCGCCTCCGCCTGTGATAGGCGGAACACTCAATTTCCCAGCAGCCTGTGTTCCGCCTATCACGGACATCCTCTCATACTCGTCCGTAGTATGAGAATGAACGGATGTCCGTGATAGGCGGAACACTGACTGCTGGGAAATTCAGTGTTCCGCCTATCACAGGCGGAGGCGGAGAAGGAGGCGCGGCTTTTGAATTTTAATGTCCGCCGTCTGTCTGCTCGATACGCTGATCGAGCAGTCAGACAGCGGTGACTCGAGTATAAGCCGAGGGGGGCACTTTCAGCCTCAAAAAAGAGGCTGAAAATCTCGGCTTATACTCGAGTATATACGGTACCTCATCCACAAGGTAATATACAAGTCTGATGTTATAAATATATCCAAAACTGTTAAAAACTGCTCTTTATTTGTTTAGCATACTGTTTACCACTAAAATAACTTTAAATACACTCTGTGGGGACCTGCATCAAAATCTCTATATATCCAGTGTATGAAGGTCATTGTAAACATCAGTATTGTATTTGCCTGAAAAAAAGTAATGTGCACTATTACCAGAATTCAGAATATTAAACACTGGCTATAAGGCCCGTGCACATCCAGACACAGTGCCTTGGCTTTTTACCTACGTTGTTACATTACATCCTTTAGTTCAATGTTTTTTTAATCTTAATTATATGTGATTGATCAGAACACAATAGTGTTGGTGAAGCAAAATTTGAAAAATATATACATAAAACTATTTTTCAGAAATAAAAAGAAATGATAATTGGCATGTGGGTATGTATTCACCCCCTTTGTTATGAAGCCCATAAAAGCTCTTGTGCAACCAATTACGTTCAGAAGTCACATAATTAATTAAATAAAGTCCACCTGTGTCCAATCCTACGCCCTGTACACACAATAGGATTTTCCGACAACAAATGTTGGATGTGAGCTTGTTGTTGGAAAGCCCAACCATGTGTATGCTCCATAGAACATTTGTTGTCAGAATTTCCATCAACAAATGTTTGAGAGCAGGTTCTCAAATTTTCAGAAAATAAATCTTGTTGTCGGAAATTCCAAGCGTGTGTACACAATTCCGATGCACAAAAGTCCACGCATGCTCGGAATCAAGCAGAAGAGCCTAACTGGCTACTGAACTTTATTTTTCTCGGCTCATCATACGTGTTGTACGTCACTGCATTCTTGACATTTGGAATTTCCGACAACATTTGTGTAACCGTGTGTATGCAAGACAAGTTTGAGCCAACATCCTTTGGGAAAAAATCCACGGTTTTGTTGTCGGAAAATCCTATCATGTGTACAGGGCATAAGTGTCACATGATCTGTCATTACCTATACACACTTTTTTTAAAGGCCCCAGAGGCTGCAACACCTAAGCAAGAGGCACTACTAACCAAACGCTGCCATGAAGACCAAGGAACTCTCCAAACAAGTAAGGGACAATGTTGTTGAGAAGTACAAGTCAGGGTTAGCTTATAAAAAAAATCCAAATCTTTGATGATCCCTAGGAGCATCATCAAATCTATCATAACCAAATGGAAAGAACATGGTACAACAGCAAACCTGCCAAGAGACAGACGCACACCAAAACTCACAGACCGGGCAAGGAGAGCACTAATCAGAGAGGCAGCACAGAGACCTAAGGTAACCCTGGAGGAGCTGCAGAGTTCCACAGCAGAGACCGGAGTATCTGTACATAGGAGGGCAATAAGTCATACGCTCCATAGAGTTGGGCTTTATGGCAGAGTGGCCAGAATAAAGCCATTACTTTCAACAAAAAACAAAAATGGCACGTTTTGATTTTGCGAAAAGGCATGTGGGAGACTCCCAAAATGTATGGAGGAAGGTGCTCTGGTCTGATGAGACTAAAATTGAAATTTTTGGCTATCAAAGAAAACGCTGTCTGGCGCAAACCCAACACATCACATCACCCAAAGAACACCATCCCCACAGTGAAACATGGTGGTGGCAGCATCATGCTGTGGGGATGTTTTTCAGCAGTCGAGACTGGGAAACTGGTCAAGGTTGAGGGAAAGATGGATGGTGTTAAATACAGGGATATTCTTGAGCAAAACCTGTACCACTCTGTGTGTGATCTGGGGGTAGGACTGAGGTTCCCCTTGCAGCAGGACAATGACCCCAAATACACTGCTAAAACAACACTTGAGTGGTTTAAGGGGAAACATGTAAATGTGTTGGGATGGCCTAGTCAAAACCCAGATCTCAGTAAAATAGAAAATCTGTGTTTAGACTTAAAAATTGTTGTTCACAAGCACAAACCATCCAACTTGAAGGAGCTGGAGCAGTTTTGCATTGAGGAATTGGCAAAAATCCCAGTGGTAAGATGTGGCAAGCTCATAGAGACTTATTCAAAGCGATTTGGAGCTGTGATAGGTGCAAAAGGTGGCTCTATAAAGCATTGATTTTAGGGAGGTGAATAGTTATGCAATATTTTGTCCTATTTTTTGTTTGCTTCACAATAAAAAAAAAATATATATATATATGTGTGTGTGTGTGTGTGGTGGCATCAAAGTTGTGAACATGTTCTGTAAATGAAATGAGGCAAATCCTCACATAATCCATGTTAATGCCAGGTTGTGAGGCAACAAAACATGAAAAATGCCAAGGGGGTGAATACTTTTGCAAGGCACTGAACAACAATTATGAACATTAAAATAAACCACCAAAATAAGTGTATGGGATTATTTATCAAAACTGGTGATTGCAAAATTTGGTGCAGCTTGCATAGAGACCAATCAGTTTCCTTTTTTTTGTCAAAGCTTAACCGAACAAGCTGCTTGGCCACAATGCACAGCTGCACCAGATTTTGCACTCTCCAGTTCTAGTAACTCAAACTCTGTATATATTGATATTGTAAGTTCCTGAAGGGTTAAAAAAATGCCAACTTGAGTGTATCATCCAGGGGGACTTTCATCCATGTAAGATATAAAAGTTGTATGCTATTATATAATAGGTGTGGTCTCTTAGGCTGGAATCACACCTTTGCAGTTTTAGTGCTTTTTGCATTTTGCAGATTTGCACTACAGTCCATTTAACATTGTTTCCTATAGAACATGTTCTGTAGTGCAAATCTGCAAAATGCAAGAAGCATTACAACTGCATAGGTATGAATCCAGCCTTAATGGATGTCTAGATCTCAGAAACAGAAAAGATTACCAAAATTGTTTTCAAACTCTGGTCTGTCAGAATGTGTATATAGTCGACACAATATAAGGGCAATAGTAAGGGTTGAAAAAATTCTGCATGTTAGATAGCATTTCATATTAATTCCTTTGCACCATATATGCATCTATAAAGCTTTGTACATTTTCTATATATAGGGGTTAATTTACTAAAGCTGGACAGCGCAAAATTTGGTGCAACTCTGCATATAAACCAAGCAGCTTCCAGGTTTCACTGTCAAAGCTGAATTGAACAAGATGAAGTTAGAAGCTGATTGGCTACCCTGTTTCCCCGAAAATAAGACCTAGTGTGATTGTCGGAGATGGCTGCAATATAAGCCCTATCCCCCAAATAAGCCCTACCCTGTTTCCCCGAAAATAAGCCCTACCCTGAAAATAAGACCTACAAGCACTTTAACTAGGGCTTATTTGGGGGGGTAGAGCTTATATTGCTGCCATCACCGACAATCACGCTAGGTCTTATTTTTGGGGAAACAGGGTAACATGCACAGCTGCACCAGATTTTGTACTCTCCAGTTTTAGTATATCAACCCCGTAGTCTATTACAGGAAGGAAGTTGAAATTGTGAAATCTTTGATTCACAATGTAAACAGCAAACACGCTACCCATGTGAAACTCAGAAAAGCATGTCTATACAGCTCCGACAGACAACCCCACATGCACTTTGTAAGATACCCGCATGTTACTTGCTTTATGAAAGTTGATTACATCACGTGCAGCCAGCATTCGTGCCATTACATTTTTTTCCGAGGACTGTTTCTGTATGTGGAATGTTTTGCATAAAGGAATCACATTTTTAACAGAGCAACAAAATCTGTTTTGCAAGTGAGACTAGTGGAAATCCAGAAAATATATTGTTTGCTTTTGTGGTTTCACAACTTCAGACCTCCCTTTGTTTAACAGAATATATGCAGAAATTGTTAGAATTTTTATACACGCACCAGCCCGTGGAAATAAGTATGGGTGCTAATGTTATAATCTGTGATTTAGATTTTGCTGGACTTCACACATGCTTGTAACTTCATATATGTTGCAAAATTTTAATATGAAGGGGGGAAGAGGGAGAGGAGGACCGAAGGCACGGCAAGGGAGGTTGAGGGTCAGGGGCGGACTGACCATTGGGGCACTCGAGCACTGCCCAGGGGCCCCATTCCACTAGGGGCCCCATCAGGGTTGTCAGCCTCAATAAAACCAGGGACAGTAAAAATCTGTGTTTTTTTTTTAATCCCAAGATTACTGCCTCTCCAGTACCTTTTCAGTGTGTGTATGTGTATTCTGTGTGTATAATGTCTGTCTGTGTGTGTGTATACTCTATGTGTGTGTGTATACTGTAATCTTCTATTGCCCGGGGGGCCCCATAATCTCCTATTGACCAGGGGCCACATGAGTTTTCAGTCCGCCCCTGTTGAGGGTAGAGAGAGAAGGCAAGGGCGCAGACCCGTTTCCAGTCTACCTGAGACCTACCCGCGGTCATGTAATGTATATTATGTAAAGTACTGTGTAAAAACCTGTAGAAAATGATGATAGATCTGCATTGCTGGGAGACATGATTGTCAAGGGATTTTCATTGTGGGACTTTTTTAATAAACTTCAATGGTTAAAAGGTGTGTGTGTGGTATTTATTTATTTTTTGTCTAGCATGCAGCCTGGCTGGCCAAGAAAGGGGACGGCAACTGTGCACCACCCCCCCTCCTGAACCATACCAGGCCCTCAACATGGGAAGGGTACCTTGCAAGTATTCATACACTTTCGGGTGTCTGAATACCTGCCCTCGTCTCTCACTAAGGTTCCTCTTGCGGACTCATATGTCATTACAAGGCATACAAGCCAGCAGGTGCAGGTAGTAAAAAGTACAGTGCAAGGAAGTCCAACATGTTAGAGTTGTCCCCAGAATAAAAACTTCAGTCTGGGGTGGGGTGGGGTGGGGTGGGGTGGGGTGGGGCGGGGGGGGGGGGGGGGAGATGGGCAGTCCCCTTGTCAGAACACAATATATTAGCAGGGAGATTGCTGTACTAACATTGCATAGTTACTACAGTGAGCACCTGAGTTATTTTTTTGTTCAGCCTGCTGGATTAAAGGCAAAAAAACTTAAAGTGGTACCAGGTTTAACAGATGACTTCCCCTAACTTTGACTGATTTCCTTTAGTGATTGTAAACCTTTTGTTTTTGTTATTTTTTTTTTAATAACAAACATATCATACTTACCTCCACTGTGCAGTTTGTTTTGCACAGAGTGGCCCCAAACCTCATCTTCTGGGATCCTCTGGCAGCGCTTGCGGCTCCTCCTTGCATCGGTAAACCCCCTGAGAGAATTGATCTCCCTGTGGGTAACCTTAAGGGTACGCTCCTGAGTCCAGCATTTGCATGCATAGACACAGAATGCCAGACTCTGCCCCAACCCTGGCGCCCGTGTCATTGGATTTAATCGACAGCAGCGGGAGCCATTGGCTGTGCTGCTATCAATCTGTCCAATCAAGAGAAGAGAACCCCAGGCAGAGAAGGTGAGCGTGTCTCTGCCGAGGGAATGAACTGGCTCAGGTGAGTAAAACGGGAAGCTGGGGGCCGGTCACTGTCAGAAATGTTTCCACCTTAATGCAATGGTTTACAACTCCTTTAACTTCCCTTTCCATCGTTGAGACAGGAATTGAAGGGACTTTTTTTTAAATAGTACACAGACTACAAAATAACAACCTGGCAGGGGATTCACGTATTGACTAATTAAAAAGCTTAAAAAAATAATAAAAACATTTGGAATAACCACAAAGTGGAGCGAAGATTACAGAAACATGCTGATACTTTGCAAAGAAACACAAAAAACTACAAAGTGAAGAGAAGGTTTAATATAAAATGTGAATACAGTGTAACCTTGGATTGAGAGTAACGTGGTTAACAAGCGTTTTGCAATACAAGCAATTATTTATTTTAAATCCTGACTCGGTTTGCAAGTGTTGTCTCACAAAACAAGCATGATTCAAGCCTCTGTGGTGTGCAGACATCAATAGTATGCAAGCTCTTGTAGGGGATGATAAGGGACTATATACAAGATTTTAATAATGAGAACGGTATCATTAGCAGTAATCAGAATGGATTCATGGAGAATCGTTCTTGCCAAACCATAACCTTCTATGGGGAGGTGAGTTGCCATCTAGATAAAGGAAGGCCTGTAGACGTGGTGTATCTGGATTTTGCAAAAGAATTTGACACAGTAAATGTTTACTGTACAAAATAAGGTCCTTTGTCATGGACCATAGGGTGAGTACATGGATTGAAAATTGGCTACAAGGGCGAGTTCAGAGGGTGGTGATAAATGGGGAGCACTCGGAATGGTCAGAAGTGGAGTCCCACAGGGTTCTGTGCTGGGACCAATCCTATTTATTTTTTTCATAAACAACCTGGGGGATGGGTTAAACAGTTCAATCTCTGTATTTGTGGATGATACTAAGCTAAGCAGGGCAATAACTTCTCCGCAGGATGTGGAAACCTTGTAAGAAGATCTGAACAAATGAATGGGGTGGGCAAATACATGGCAAATGAGGTTTAATGTAGAAAAATTTAAAATAATGCATTTGGCTGGCAAAAATATGAATGCAATCTATACACTGGGGCAGGGCCTTCTTTAATATTGATTGGACCCTAGGCAAAAAATTTCTTGGGGGGGCCCCCCATGCCATTTTGCTCTCCACCTGCTCTGAGACATACAATAAATAGCAGCTAGACTTAAAATCAGTTTACTGTATCAGATCAGGCAGCAATTGCGATTGGTTGCCAGTGGGTACAGCATATCATTACTGCTTAATGACTGGTTGCTAGAGGTTACAGCTCACATTACAGCTCACTGATTAGTTGCTGGAGGTTACAGCAAATATTTTCTGCTTGTTAATTGGTTGCTAGAGATTACTGTGAAGTAATACTGCTCACTGATTGGTTGCTAGAGGTCACAGCACATCATCTCCTCACTGCAGGGAAGCATGATACACATATGAATTTTTTTACATATCAATGCTGCCAGCCGCATCTATTTACTTAGTAATGCCGCTACTATTTACATATCAATGCCTGTTATTTACATGTAAACACAGGGTCTGCATGTGAGTCATCTGTACACAACAATAGGGCAGAGCTGGGCAGCGTTAGTACCATCACTTCATATTGAGATAATGGGATAGCACAGGACTAAAACTTCAAGGGAATTTACACTGGGATAGTTGGCAAATATGAGGCAGCTGCTTTGGGCCACACAACAATGACAGGACCCAGGGCAACTACCCCTTTTGCCCTGCCTTAAAGACTGCCCTGCATTGGGGGGAGAACCTCTGATGGAATCTAGGATGGAAAAGGACCTGGGGGTCCTAGTAGATGGTATGCTCAGCAATAGCATGCAATGCCAAGCTGCTTCCAACAAAGCAAACAGAATATTGGCATGCATTAAAAATGGGATCAACTCCAGAGATAAAATGATAATTATCCCACTCTACAAGACTCTGGTCCGGCCACACCTAGAGAATGCTGTCCAGTTCTGGGCACCAGTCTGCATGAAGGATGTATTAGAAATGGAGTGAGTACAAAGAAGGGGAAACAAAGCTAATAAAGGGTCTGGAGGATATTAGTTATGAGGAAAGGTTGTGAGCACTTAACTTATTCTCTCTGGAGAAGAGACGTTGGAGAGGGGATATGATTTCAATTTATAAAGACCGTACTGGTGACCCCACAATAAGGATAAAACATTTGCGCAGAAGGGAGTTTAACAAAACATGTGGCCACTCATTAAGATTAGAAGAAAAGAGGTTTAACCTTAAACTAGGTAGAAGGTTTTTTTTTTACTGTAAGAGCGGCAAGGATGTGGAATTCCCTTCCACAGTCGGTGGTCTCAGCAGGGAGCATCGATAGTTTCAAAAAACTTTTGATAAGCACCTGAATGACCACAACATACAGGGATATACAATGTAATACTGACATTTAATCTGAATTATATGTGATGGATCAGAACGCAATAGTGTTGGTGAAGTAAAATTAGAAAAATATATACATAAAACTAATTTTCAAAGGTAAAAAAATGATTATTGGCATGTGGGTATATATATTCACCCCCTTTGTTATGAAGCCCATAAAAAGCTCTAGTGGAACCAATTACCTTCAGAAGTCACATAATTAATAAAATGAAGTCCACCTGTGTGCAATCTTATGCCCTGTGCACATGATAGGATTTTCCGACAACAAATGTTGGATGTGAGCTTGTTGTCGGAAAGTTAGACCGTGTGTGTGCTCCATAGAACATTTGTTGTCGGAATTTCCACCAACAAATGTTTGAGAGCAGGTTCTCAAATTTTCTGACAACAAAACTTTTTGACGGAATTTCTGAGCGTGTGTACACAAATCCAACGCACAAAAGTCCACGCATGCTCAAAATCAAGCAGAAGAGCCACACTGGCTATTGAACTTCATTTTTCTTGACTCATCTTATGTGTTGTACGTCACCGGTTCTTGACGTTTGGAATTTCCGACAACATTTGTGTAACCGTGTGTATGCAAGACAAGTTTGAGCCAACATCCTTTGGAAAAAAATCCATGGTTTTGTTGTCGGAAAATCCTATTGTGTGTACAGGGCATAAGTGTCACATGATCTGTCATTACATATACATACCTTTTTGAAAGGCCCCAGATGCTGCAACACCTAAACAGGAGGCACTACTAATCAAACACTGCCATGAAGACCACGGAACTCTCCAAACAAGTAAGGCACAATGTTGTTGAGAAGTACAAGTCGGGGTTAGGTTATAAAAAATATCCAAATCTTTGATGATCCCTAGGAGCTCCATCAAATCTATCATAACCAAATGGAAAGAACATGGCACAACATCAAACCTGCCAAGAGACAGCCGCACACCAAAACTCACAGACCAGGCAAAGTTTGCATTAATCAGAGAGGCAGCACAGAGACCTAAGGTAACCCTGGAGGAGCTGCAGAGATCCACAGCAGAGAATGGAGGAGTATCTGTACATAGGACGACAATAAGCCGTACGCTCTATAGAGTTGGGCTTTATGGCAGAGTGGCCAGAAGAAAGCCATTACTGTCAGCAAAAAACAAAATGGCACATTTGAGTTTGCGAAAAGGCACGTGGGAGACTCCCAAAATGTATGGAGGAAGGTGCTCTGGTCTAATGAGACTAAAATTGAAATTTTTGGCCATCAAAGAAAACGCTATGTCTGGCGCAAACCCAACACATCACATCACCCAAAGAACACCATCCCCACAGTGAAACGTGGTGGCAGCATCATGCTGTGGGGATGTTTTTCAGCAGTCGGGACTGGGAAATTGGTCAGGGTTGAGGGAAAGATGGATGGTGCTAAATACAGGGATATTCTTGAGCAAAACAGGTACCATTCTGTGTGTAATTTGGGGGTAGGATGGAGGTTCCCCTTCCAGCATTGACCCCAAACATGCTGCTAAAACAACACTTGAGCGGTTTAAGGGGAAACATGTAAATGTGTTGGAATGGCCTAGTCAAAACCCAGACCTCAATCCAATAGAAAATCTGTATCAGACTTAAAGACTGCTGTTCACAAGCGCAAACCATCCAACTTGAAAGAGCTGGAGCAGTTTTGCAAGGAGGAATTGGCAAAAATCCCAATGGTAAGATGTGGCAAGCTCATAGAGATTTATCCAAACCGACTTGGAACAGTGAAAGCCGCAAATGGTGGCTCTACGAAGTATTGACTTCAGGGGGGTGAATAGTTATGCACATTGACTTTTTCTGTTATTTTGTCATTAAAAAAAAAAATCTTCAAAGTTTTGGACATGTTCTGTAAATTAAATGAGGCAAATCCTCAAACAATCCATGTTAATTCCAGGTTGTGAGGCAACAAAACACAAAAAATGCCAAGGGGGTGAATACTTTTGCAAGGCACCAAAATAAGTGTATGGGGTTAATTTATTAAAACTGGAGATTGCAAAATCTGGTGCAGCTTGCATAGAGACCACTTAGTTTCCTTTTTTTTTTTGTCAAAGCTTAACCGAGCAATCGGAAGTTGGAAGCTGATTGGCCACAATGTACAGCTGCACCAGATTTTGCACTCTCCAGTTCTAGTAACTCAAATCCTGTATATATTGATATTGTAAGTTCCTGAAGGGTTAAAAAAAATGCCAACTTGAGTGTATCACCCAGGGGGACCTCCATCCATGTAAGATATAATAGTTGCATGCTATGGTCTCTTAATGGATGTCTAGATCCCAGAAAAAGGAAAGATTAACAAAATAGTTTTCAAACTCTGGTCTGTCTGAATGTGTATATAGCTGACACCATGTAAGGGCAATAGTAAGGGTTGAAAAAATTCTGCATGTTAGATAGCATTTCATATAAATTCCTTTGCACTGTATATGTATCTATAAAGCTTTGTACATTTTCTATGTATAGGGGTTAATTTACTAAAACTGGACAGTGCAAAATTCGGTCCGACTCACCAAACCAAGCAGCTTCCAGATTTCACTGTCAAAGCTTAATTGAACAAAATGAAGTTAGAAGCTGATTGACTAACATGCACAGCTGCACCAGATTTTGCACTCTCCAGTTTTAGTAAATCAACCCCGTAGTCAATTACAGGAAGGAAGCTGAAATTTTGAAATCTTTGATTCACAATGTAAACAGCAAACACGCTACCCATGTGAAACTCAGAAAAGCATGTCTATACAGCTCCGACAGACAACCCCACATGCACTTTGTAAGATACCCGCATGTTACTTGCTTTATGAAAGTTGATTACATCACGTGCAGCCAGCATTCGTGCCATTACATTATTTTCCGAGGACTGTTTCTGTATGTGGAATGTTTTGCATAAAGGAATCAAATTTTTAACAGAACAACAAAATCTGTTTTGCATGTGAGACTAGTGGAAATCCAGAAAATGTACTGTTTGCTTTTGTGGTTTATATACACGGCTATATACATAGTCAGATACACCATGGTTTAAAAGCAATACTGGCTATGTTTCCTGCTTCTAGAATCCAGACATCCTCTATATCAGGGGTAGGCAACCTGGGGCCCTCCAGCTGTTGCAGAACTATAAGTCCCATCATGCCTCTGGGAGTAATTATAACTGCCAGCCTTGCAATGTCTAATGGGAAATTTAGTCTCACAACAGCTGGAGGGCTACTGGTTGCCTACGCCTGCTCTCTGTCCATTGAAAGACTTTATTAAACATTTGTGAATTTACAACCTTGGAAGGAAATGCCACAGGATAATCCATGAAAATTGGCCTATCAGGAACATTATATGTACAGTATGAATTTACTGTATATATATATATATATATATATATATATATATATATATATATATATATATATATATATATATATATATATATATATATATAATATGATTTCCAATGGTTGCCACCACACACATATCAGGAATACTGTAATGCATATAATCCAAAAAAGAGAGGGACTCTGATGGGTCTTGAGAGGTGAATGCATGATAACAGTTTTATTTCAACGTTTTGACGAGGCAGAAAATTAGAATATTTCATAAAACCAAAAAAAAAATTATTTTTAATACAGAAATATTTGATTGCTGAAAAGTATGTACAGCATAGTATGCACCAAATACTCGGGGCTCCTTTTACATGAATTACTGCATCAAGGTGGCGTGGCATGCATGCGATCAGCCTGTGGCACTGCGGAGGTGTTAAGGAAGCCCAGGTTGCTTTCATAGCTGCCTTCAGCTCATCTGCATTGTTGGGTCTGGTGTCTTTGATCTTCCTCTTGACAATACCTCACAGATACTCTATAGGGTTTAGTTCAGGCGACTTTGCTGGCCATTCAAGTACAGGGATATCATGATTATTAAAACAGGTATTGGTACTTTTGACAGTGTGGGCAGGTGCCAAGACCTGCTAGAAAATTAAATCAGCATCTTCATAAAGCTGGACAGCAGAGGGAAGCATGAAGCTTGACACAAGGGATGCAACAGTTGTAGCCCATGTTCTGGATACCTGTGTGTGTGTGTGTGTGTGTGTGTGTGTGTGTGTGTGTGTGTGTGTGTGTGTGTGTGTGTGTGTGTGTGTGTGTGTGTGTGTGTGTGTGTGTGTGTGTGTGTGTGGTGGCATCAAAGTGGTGTGTTTATTGGCCTTATAGTCAATTCGTATAATTCTGTATTCTATGAATAATGCACCTTACTATTTATACCAGAATACAATATTGATTGCAATGGCCTTCATATATAGAGGTCAATGCAGGGCCCCTTAGAGTGCATTTTAAATTATTTTAAAGGCAAACTGTTTTATGTTGATATTTTATTACTATTTTTTGATATATAGTATTTTTTAACATCAGATAAATGCAGTATATACAGTATATGTATATATTCCATTGTGGATTAGGTGTTCATAGGTGGAGACCAATTATATATTCTCTTTGTATTTTTTTTAAATAATACCTGAATTTGATCTGGTATCAGTCCGTTGTAGTCTCTGTATAGCAGAGCTGAAGTGTGAGATAAAGTAGCAGAACAAGCATGCTGACAGAATGAGACAGCAGAGTGACAGAGGTGTGAGAGATGAGCTCCCCAACAAACAGGCTTGTGTTACGCTCAGGCTGCAGGGATCAGGAGTGTGTTATGCTCAGACTGCAGGGATCACAAGTGCATTAGGCTTATGCCGCGTACATACAACCAGACTTTCTAGCAAACTAGGTCCGACGGTTTTCCCGACGGACTTTCGGCGGAGTTCCGACGGACTTTCCGAACTAACGGACTTGGCCACACACAAATGGACTAAGTCCGTTCAAAATTCTGTTAATTTTGAACGTGATGACGTAAGATGGGACTAAAAAAGGAAGTTCAACAGCCAGTAGCCAATAGTTTCCTTTGCGTCGTATTTGGTCCGTTGAACCAGCATACAGACAAACGATTTTCCCGATAGGAATTGAGTCCTTTGGACAAATTTGAAACATGTTCTATTTATAGCTCTGTCAGATTTTTTTTAACGAAAAATGATTGGATTAGCCCACACATGATCGGATTGTCCGGCGGACAGATACCTAGTCTGCCAGAAAGTCCGGTCGTGTGTACGCGGCATTAAAATGCAGGATTCAGGAGTGTGTTATGCTCAAAATGCAGGGTTAAGGAACGCATTATGCTCAGAACGCAGGGATCAAGAATGCATTATGCTCAGAATGCAGTAATCAGCAGTGTGTTACACTCAGAATGCAGGGTTAAGGAGTGCATTACGCTCAGAATGTAGGGTTAAGGAGTGCGTTACGCTCAGAATGCAGAGTTAATGAGTGCATTACTCTCAGAATGCAGAGATCAGGAGTGCGTTAAGCTCAGAATGTAGGAATCAGAAGTGCATTATGCTCAGGCTGCATGGATCAGGAGTGTGGTACACTCAGAATGCAGGGATCAGGAGTGTGTTGAACTCAAAATGCAGGGATCAGGTGTGTTACACTCAGAATGCAGGGATCGGGAGTGCGTTGCACTCAGAATGCAGGGATTGGGAGTGCGTTACACTCAGAATGCGGAGATCAGGAGTACGTCAGGTTCAGAATGCATGGATCAGGAATGTGTTACTCTCAGAATTGCAGAGATCAGGAGTGTGTTACGCTTAGAATGCAGGGATCAGGAATGCGTTAGGCCCAGAATGCAGGGATTAGGAGTGCATTGTGCTCAGAATGCAGGGTTAAGGAGTATGTTACACTCAGAATGCAGGGTTAAAGAGTGTGTTAGGCTCAGAATGCAGGGATCAGGAGTATTTTAGATTCAGAATGCAGGGATCAAGAGTACGTTACTCTCAGAATACTCTCAGCATGCAGAGATCAGGAGTGTGTTATGCTCAGAATGCAGGGATCAGGAGTGCGCTATGCTCAGAATGCAGGGATCATTACGCCCAGAGTTCAGGATTGGGGTGATGTGAAAGGTGGTAGAGGACACTACAATAGGGATGGCCCTAGCCATAGCAGTGTCCACTGCCCCCTTCACCCCCCCCCCCCCACACACATACACAGTAGTGTCCTCTTTCCCCTTTATCCTCCCATAGCATCCTACCTGTGCACACAGGAGACCAAGAGGCAGCACGGTTCTGGACAGGAGGCGGGTCAGGAGCTGGCAGAGTGACTTTTCATATTAACAAGCTGGTGATTGGTTGCTTAGAACATAGCAACCAATCACCTGCTGGTTAACTTGTAAAGCTTTTCCCACCGCCCTCTGTCCTGAGCTGTGCTGGCTCTCGCTCCCCGCTGTTCACTGATGACGGTGGCAGAGGCAGAAGAGGGGGAGAGGGAGAGGAGGACCGAAGGCGCGGCAAGGGAGGTTGAGGGCAGAGAGAGAAGGCAAGGGCGCAGACCCATTTTCGGTCTACCTGAGACCTACTCGTGGTCATGTAGTGTATAATATGTAATGTACTGTGTAAAAACCTGTTGAAAATGATAAAATGATGATAGATCTGCATTGCTGGGAGACATGATTGTCAAGGGATTTTCATTGTGGTACTTTTTTTTAATAGACTTCAACAGTTAACGGTGTATGTGTGGTATTTATATATTTTTTGTCTAGCATGCAGCCTGGCTAGCCAAGAAAGGGAACAGCAACAGTGCACCACCCCCCCTCCTGAACCATACCAAGCACTCAAGGGTACCTTGCAAGTATTCATACACTTTCGGGTGTCTGAATACCTGCCCTCGCCTCTGACTAAGGTTCCTCTTAGTGACTCACATATCATTACAGGACATACAAGCCAGCAGGAGCAGGTATTAAAAAGTAGAGTGGAAAGAAGTCCAACATGTTAGAGTTGTCCCCAGAATAAAAAGTTCAGTTGGTGGCGGGGGCAGGGGCAGTCCCCTTGTCATAACACAATAGATCATCAGGGAGATCGCTGTACTAACATTCAATAGTTACTACAGTGAGCACCTGAGTTATTTTTTTGTTCAGCCTGCTGGATTGAAGGCAAAAAAACTTAAAGTCGTACCAGGCTTAACAGAAGACTTCCCCTAACTTTGACTGATTTCCTTTAAAGTGATTGTAAACCTTTGTTTTTGTTTTGTTTTTAAAATAACAAACATATCATACTTACCTCCACTGTGCAGTTCGTTTTGCACAGACCCCGAACCTCGTCTTCTGGGGTCCCCCGGCGCCACTCTCGGCTCCTCCTCGCATCGGTAAACCCCCTGAGAGAAGCACTCTCCCTGGGGGCAACCTTAAGGGTGCGCTCCTGAGTCCAGCTTTTGTGTGCATAGACACAGAATGCCGGAGTCTTCCTCATCCCTGTCGCCGTGTCATTGGATTTAATTGACAGCAGCGGGAGCCAATGGCTGCGCTGCTATCAATCTATCCAATCAAGAGCCGGGAACCCCAAGCAGAGAAGGTGAGAGCGTCTCCGCCGAGGGAACGAACTGACTCAGGTGAGTAAAATGGGGGGCTGGGGGGCCAGTCACTGTCAGAAGTTTTTTCACCTTAATGCATTCTAAAAAGCACAATGGTTTACAACTCCTTTAACTTCCATCTGCATCTCTGAGACAGGAATTGAAGGGACTTTTTTTTAAATAATACACAGACTACAAAATAACAACCTGGCAGGGGATTCACATATTGATTAATTAAAAACTTAAAAAAATAATAAAAACATTTGGAATAATCACAAAGTGGAGCGAAGATTGCAGAAACATGCTGATACTTTGCAAAGAAACACAAAAAATAAGATAAGGGACTATATACCAGATTTTAGTAACAAAAACGGTATCAGCAGTAATGGATTCATGAAGAATCCTTCTTGCCAAACCAATCTATTAACCTTCTATGAGGAGGTGAGTTGCCATCTAAATAAAGGAAGGTCCGTAGACGTGGTGTATCTGGATTTTGCAATAGCATTTGACACAGTTCCCCATAAACGTTTACTGTACAAAATAAGGTCCTTTGACATGGACCATAGGATGAGTGCATGGATTGAAAACTGGCTACAAGGGCGTCTTCAGAGGGTGGTGATAAATGGGGAGTGCTCGGAATGGTCAGGGGTGGGTAGTGGGGGGTGGGTAGTGGGGTCCCACAGGGTTCTGTGCTGGGACCAATCCTATTTATTTTGTTCATAAACCACCTGTAGGATGGGGTAAACAGTTCAATCTCGGTATTTGCGGACGATACTAAGCTAAACAGGGCAATAACTTCTCCGTAGGATGTGCAAACCTTGCAAGAAGATCTGAACAAATTAATGGGGTGGGCAACTACATGGCAAATGAGGTTTAACCTCGGTAGCGGTAATCCCGAGTCTGGCTCGGGCTGGGATTTCAGTACCACGAGCGGTAACCCCGAGCCAGACTCGGGATCGCATCACTGGATACAGGGAGAGTTACTTACCTTGTCCCCTGGATCCAGCGATGTCCCCCCGCTGTGTGTAGAGCTGTCCTCCGCTCGATTCACAAAGTGCCCGAGTGCCACGAGCTCCGTTCCCTGCGACGTTATGACGCATGAGAGCGGAGATCGGCGCCAAATTCAAAAAAGTAAAAATACACAAAACACATACAGTACTGTAATCTTACAGATTACAGTACTGTATAAAAAAAATACACATCTCCTTTGTCCCTAGTGGTCTGTCCAGTGCCCTGCATGTAGTTTTATATTATAAATACTGTTTTTTTCTGCCTGGAATTTGGAGATTGTCCATAGCAACCAAAAAGTGTCCCTTTATGTCAAAAGTGATTTTAGACCAGCTAGAAAACAGCGATAATAAATTAGAATCACTTGCAGAATTGAGCGATAGCGATTTGTGGGGAAATTTGTCATCAAACACTAAATCTAATGACAGTGACAATTCTGCAAATTAGCAAATTTCTGTGTTTTTGGATTTGATTACATTATTGAATAATTTTTATTATTATTTATTATCATTATTTATAGTTATTTATTATATTATAAACTTTATCATACCCGGGATGTCTACTAGACTCTGGTTTGGACAGATTGAAGTAAGTTATTCCTAAGAATTACAGGACTACAATATAAAACACCAAATTTCCATGCAAAATAATTGTACCACTTTCAGCACCTAAAATCAGAAATAATCATACCACCAGGGAGGTTAATGTAGAAACATGTAAAATAATACATTTGGGTAGCAAAAATATGAATGCAATATATACACCGGGGGAGAACCTCTGGGGGAATCTAGGATGGAAAAGGACCCGGGAGTCCTAGTAGATGACAGGCTCAGCAATGGCATGCAATGCCAAGCTGCTGCTAACAAAGCAAACAGAATATTGGCATGCATTAAAAAGTGGATCAACTCAAGAGATAGAACGTTAATTCTCCCACTCTACAAGACTCTAGTCTGGCTGCACCTAGAGTATGCTGTCCAGTTCTGGGCACCAGTCTGCAGGAAGGATGTACTGGAAATGGAGCGAGTACAAAGAAGGGGAAAACAAAGCTAATAAAGGGTCTGGAGGATATTAGTTATGAGGAAAGGTTGTGAGCACTTAACTTATTCTCTCTGGAGAAGAGACATTGGAGAGGGGATATGATTTCAATTTATAAATACCGTACTGGTGACCCCAAAATAGGTATAGAACATTTTCGCAGAAGGGAGTTTAATAAGACACGTGGTCACTCATTAAGATTAGAAGAAAAAAGGTTTAACCTTAAACCTTTTCAGTTTTTCTGTTGAGTTTTTCCTTCAGGTTTACCAAAACCATGTAGTTCAAGGGCCTGCCTGATTGAATACAAATTGAAACTCCTAAAGTATGACCTCATATTATATAGTTTTGGTAAATCTGAAGGAAAAACTCAGCAGAAAAACTGATAGTGTGTATGGGGCTTAAGAGCGGCAAGGATGTGGAATTGTTATGAGTAAAAAAAATACTGTAAGAAGCAATGCTGGTGATGACCAGACTTATGAACATATCATAAAGTGCAGATGTCACAGAATAACCATTAGATAAAAATGATAATAAACAATAATAAGCGATAATAATGGTAATAAAATATCAGTAATAAATAAATTCCAGTAACATCCAAAGTGATAAATAGTGATAGTAAGTAGTTTTTTTATGAGTGGATAAAATATATCAAAGTGTCCATGAAAAATTCCTTCTCATAAGTAAATATATGGTGCAACAAATATGGTGACTGGTAAATATAGAGATAAAGTGCTAGTGCTGGTGATTAATTTCTGCGGTGTGATGCTGGTGCTGAGTGACTTCTTTATCCTCCGTGCCATTTAGTATATGGATGTCCCCATTACCTTACTGCTGTAAGGTAACAGCATGTGAATATATGCCTTTGGTATTGAAAACCATTATTGATCCCCTGGTGGTCGTCCTATAGTGGCGTCTCCAGCTCTGCTGGTATGTATGTCCTGATTACAATCAGCGCCCCCCTCTTTGCAATCCCTGGAGGTGTTTGGAGCAGATGAGCCTCACCTCACCTCACTCCACTCCAGACACCTCCAGGGATTGCAAAAAGGGGGATGCTGATTGTAAGCAGGACATACATACCAGCAGAGCCGGAAAAAGGAATAAAGGAATTTTTCACAGACACTTTGATATATTTTATGCACTCATAAAAAAAGGACTTACTATCACTATTTATCACTTTGGATGATACTGGAATTTATTTATTACTGTTATTTTATTACAATTATTATCGCTTATTATTATTTATTATCGTTTTTATCTAATGGTTATTCTGTGACATCTGCACTTTATTATATTTTCATAAGTCTGATCATCACCAGCATTGCATCGAACAGTGTTTTTAGTGCCTTTTACACATAGCTCTTCTGCACTTTATTGCTTATGTACAGCGCATCACTATCCTTTGTTTCTATTTTCTTCTTTGGGTTCAGATATTTCCCTCAGTGTGTGCAGCAATACTTGTTCTATCTTTTGTTGAGTTGGTGCAGGAATATTCTCTTTTATTAAGGATGTGGAATTCCCTTCCACAGGTGGTGGTCTCAGTGGGGAGCATCAATTAGTTTAATAAAACTATTAGATAAGCACCTGAACGACTGCAACATACAGGGATATACAATGTAATACTGACATTTAATCTGAATTATATGTGATGGATCAGAACGCAATAGTGTTGGTGAAGTAAAATTAGAAAAATATATACATAAAACAATATGTTTTGCATGTGAGACTAGTGGAAATCCAGAAAATTTACTGTTTGCTTTTGTGGTTTCACAATTTCAGACCTCCCTTTGTTTAACAGACTATATGCAGAAATTGTTAGCCCTTGTACACATGGTTGGACATTCGTCCGAAACTGGTGTTGCATACACACGGTTGGACAAAGTTGTCAGAAAATCCAATCATTTCGGAAAGTGGTGGCGTTCGTTTGTTACGACGGGACTACATTGTGGCTAGTGGCCAATAACTTTGGTCTCGTAATTTGATCTGAGCATGCGTGGCACTCTGTCTGATCGGAATTCTCTACAAACGATCGGAGAAACTCAAACTCATCATGTTGTTGGAAAATTTTATATCCAGCTCTCAATCTTTGTTGGTTAGACATTCCGACGGAAAAAGTCCGATGGAGCCCACACACAGTCGGATTATCCGACAACACGGTCCGATCGGACATTTTCCGTCAGAATGTCCGACCGTGTGTACAAGGGCTTAGAGTTTTTATACACGCACCAGCCCGTAGAAAAAAGTATGGGTGCTAATGTTATAATCTGTGATTTCGATTTTGCTGGATTTCACACATGCTTGTAACTTCATATATGTTGCAAAAGTTTAATATGCAATATTATCTATTACACAGTACGTGTGCAACCTTTACTATTGCTTGATTAGGGTGTCGGCTACTGTATATACATAGTCAGATACACCATGGTTTAAGAGCAATCCTTGCTATGTTTCCTGCTTCTAGAATCCAGACATCCTCTATATCAGGGGTAGGCAACCTGGGGCCCTCCAGCTGTTGCAGAACTACAAGTCCCTTCATGCCTCTGGGAGTAATTGTAACTGCCAGCCTTGCAATGTCTAATGGGAAATGTAGTTCCACAACAGCTGGAGGGCTACTGGTTGCCTTCCCCTGCTCTATATCCATTGAAAGACTTCAACATTTGTGAATTTACAACCTTTACAACCTCCATCCTGTAGAACATAGCATGCATTAAGGTGAAAAAACACGGGGGTTTACAACTCATTTAACTTCCATCTGCATCAGGAATTGAAGGGAATTTTTTTTTAAATAGTACACAGACTACAAAATAACAACCTGGCAGGGGATTCACGTATTGACTAATTAAAAAGCTTAAAAAATAATAAAAAGATTTGGAATAACCACAAAGTGGAACGAAGATTGCAGAAACATGCTGATACTTTGCAAAGAAACACAAAAAAATACAAAGTAAAGAGAAGATTTAATAGAAAATGTGTATACAGTGGAACCTCGGATTGAAAGTAACGTGGTTAACGAACGTTTTGCAATACGAGCAATTATTTATTTAAAATCCTGACTCGGTTTGCGAGTGTTGTCTCACAAAATGAGCATGATTCAAGCCTCTGTAGTGTGCAGTACCACATTTGGCCAGGGCTACGGGGCCCTGGTGACACTCAGAGCCATTCGGAAATACTCGGAAACACTCAGAATTACTCCATTCCCGAGCCTTTCCGATGGTTTTCGAGTGCAGCCAAGTGTTCTCCAAGTATTTCTGAGGCTCTCTGGCACCCCCCCCCCCCCACATCTGGCCACATGCGGTATTACATGCAATAGAAGTCAACGTGGAACGAATTATCTTTGTTTCCATTGAATTCTAAGGGGAAACTCGCTTTGATATGCGAGTGCTTTGGATTACAAGCATTACAACATTGCTTGTAATCCAAGGTTCCACTGTATTTTCTTTTGAAGAAACAATTTAATATTATTGGACATCTTTGCTACTTGCTCTCTTGTTGTGTTACTACAGTTTGTGAAAAGATCTTTATCATCTAGACACCTTCCAGGCCCGACCCAGTGTGATTGAGTAAGATACCTTGCAAGGGAATATTTTACAATTATTTGTATGTTATTAAGCCTTATATACTTTTTTTTTTGGGGGGGGGGGGGTTACTGTTATATCATTATCACGTCAGGCAATTGTGTCAAACAAGATTTAAAAAAATTTTGCTCATCTTCATAGCTTACTATAGACAGTCATATACAGGCATTCATTTCAACAGGAAAAACTTCTCTTTGCAGGCATAAATAAAACCCTAAAAGCCTACGTAGGCAGAAAAGAACAAAGCACATGTTAAATACTGCACACTAAGTTAAGTATCTCTCTTCTCCGTCTTACAGTATCATATTTATCTGAAAGGAGGAGTTATGTTTTATTATCACAAGAACACTTTGACAGAATGAAAAGTTTTTATTTTCTTTTCTTCATCTGTAAAACTAAGAAAAAGCAGGGAACTGAACCATAAATGTCCAGACGCTTTATGATGTGCACAAAGCTGTAGGAGTTTATCTGTTGTAATGATAATCTGAACAAGCTGCTCAGCACTGCAACTGGTTATATAATTTGTTGAGGGATTTTGTGTGCAGGTTTGCTGTTCACTAAATATTACTGCTTATTTATAACAGGACTTGATTTTAGTTACATGCCCTCAGTGGCCACTAAAGTGCAACTTCCGTGGTCCTCCATGGCTTCACTGTCTTACACATTTTATAAAAAGCAAATAAAACAGGTAATTTCAGTGTAATAAAATTTTTAATTCCTTATTGTTTCATCCTGGTGGACTCACATAAAAAAAAAAAATGGTATTATAATAAAAGAAGTGATTTATTCTGGGTCAGTAACTCAGATGTTATGGAAACGGGAGATGTGTATGGTAGCTAAAGTAATAGTATTTTTAGAAGGAGGTCAGAAAAAATGGCAGCGTGCATATTTTTTTATGGCCTGTCTTAGGAGTTGATTATTTAAATGGTAGTTATGAAGGACAAAAAGGGCTTCATTTACTAATGGAAAATAGACTGTATACTTTGCAAAAAGCAGTTGCACTCTGCAAGAGCAGTTGCTCCGGAGCTTAGTAAATAAGCAGAAGTTCTGCTGACTTCCATCATTCAATCATGTGCAAGCAAAATGTAATTTTTTTTATTTTCCTTGCACGTGATTGGGTATTCTTTTCAAAGTGAAGCTTTCTGCATTTACTAAGTCCTGGAGCAACTGCCCTTTGCAGAGTGCAGCTGCACTTTGCAAAGTGCATGGTTTAGTTGCTTTTAGTAAATCAACCCCAAAGTCTAGAGAGAAACCAGTGATACCAAATAGCTCCAGCAGTGATTCTGGAGTGAACTGGAGCCCATAATGCAAATATCTTTTTGGCGTGTTAGTGAATTTGTAAAATGAGGTCCAAAGGACCATCTAGTTCATTTAATGAAGAAAGCATCTCTGCTGCTATAGAAGTACTGTAGCTCATGCTCAAAGACAACAAGGGCTCCATCCAGTGTTGCCAACTGTCAGTATTTTTATTGACAGTTAGTAAAAAAGCTAGCACTTTTCTCCTGCCAGTAAATGCCAGTGACAGGAAAAGGTTGCCATTAAAAAATATGGCTGTGACGCGAGGCTCAGAACTGCACATGCACAGTTCCGGTTCGGAGATGGCCGAGACCATCTGAGTGCCTGCTACTGTGTGTACAGGTAACACCTGTGTGGGTGGGTGGGTCTGGCAGAGGACATGCTTGAGCACGTTTTGAGACGTTATGGCAAGGGAGCTATGCGGAGCAGTCGGAACCTTGGGTCTGTGGGATGGGAGCAAGGCAAGTCGGGAGTGGGACTGTCAGTGCTGTTTGGACTGCAGTGGACTGAAGGGATCACCTGGTGTGTAGAAAGACTGTCAGTGTGACTCAGGAGGGGACATATGGTGTCGGTGAAGTGTCATCGTCATCTGTGCTGCTGCACACTGCGGGTCACTGTGACTCAGGAGGGGACGTATGGGGTCGGTGAAGTGTCATCGTCATCTGTCCTGCTGCACACTGCTGTCAGTGTCACTGTGTCAATTTCATGGGTGTGTGCCCCCCATTCTAATTTCTTGCCCTCCTGAGTCCTGTCCCTGAGCTACTTACTTACTATATCGAAATACGATACAAAATATGTTTTATGCTTTATTATATACTTTAGATCACTTTGCAAATTGCATATTGTAGTTTTGTAGCCTAAATACTGAAATGTGCACGTAAACCTGTAAATTTGTAACTTTTGGTAATACCAGTAAAAACTTGTCTGTGCCAGTAAATTTTTTGTATTGTCAGTAAATTTCATTCTGGTAGGTTGGCAACATTGGCTCCATCCCTATGTGTGACTCGTGGTGACATGACAGGATACAATGATGATATCCCTATCAGTATTTCATGAAGGGCCTACTATGTGTGTGTTCCTGCTGCCTCTCTGCATTAGAAAAATAAAATAGTCAGGGGTCCACTGGACCACTTTACCCATTCCCTGAACTAAATGGCTCATGTAAAGTTGCAGATTGCCTGGGTAAATCACACTTATGTTCTGACTCACTAGACCTCGTAAACGTAAATTTAGAAAGGGAGTTATCAGGAAGCACGGTGCTGTGTTCAGTTCTCAAAAATTATGGTCAGCCGAATGCTCTAATACATGCAAGTACTCAGCAAACTATCAGCTTCCTTATTATAATATGAGCACTGGATGTAAATCTGCCTCACTAGCTAACAAAGTTCTTATGTCTCCCACAATTCTTTTAGAGAAACATGTAGGGCTGAAAATAATATATAGAAATGAAGCATTTTTTTCTGTTCTATTTTATAAAGTGCTCCTACATTCTGCAGCATTTTTAGAAAACACAATACTAATTCTAAAAATTCCTGACTCCAAAGGAGCTTACACTTTCATAAATACATGTTTTATTGCCATATATAAAGCAAATCTTACCATATATCTTCCCAACAAGCATATCTTCCTAACATGCATAGCCCCCAACTTCAGTGTGTATGACTCGCGAAATATTAGTACGTATGTGAGCAGTGAGCACTGACAACTTCCACTTGTCATCTTTAGGATCATTCATATTTCAAATGACATGAAGGTAACAGCAGGCTGCTATATATTGTGTGTTCTTGGCTCTTACAACCTAGCTTTCTTTCAGTATTGGTGCATTTAATAAATCAATAAAATAAATGTATATGTGTTTATTTGCATACATATTAGGGCTGTGGAAATTAAAGATTAATTCCTCGATGAATTGATTCATTTTTTTGATCAATCAAAATTCTTTTGATCAGTACTCACCTCTCCGCCTGTTTCCGGATCTTCAGGGTGTTCCATCGGAGATCCGGTGACGTCACGGACATCGAGCATGTCTGCTTATGAAGGGAAGGGGGAGGAGTCCAGTGACGTTGAAGTTCTGATTGAATGTAACGCATACGGGGGAGGAGCTACACATGACGTCACCCGCTGCTGCCCTATGGAACTAACACGTTTGTCGGCTTTACATGCTGTGTTTTTATCATCTTTATGTGAGTAGTTTGTGTTTGAACACAAAAATGTAATCTTATACTTAAGCGGTGAGCACTTAGATCTTTTTTTTCTACCTAAGACCTGGCATCCTTGCTGAGATCTAAGGAGATGCAAGAGAAGTTTATGGTCCATGTTAATCCTTTTGATATCCGCTTGCATGACCACCTGTTTGCACAGGGGTCCATGCCATGAGGTGAGAATGATTAGTTAGACCGGAGGTGGAGGCATTGTCATGCTACTGTGGAAAAAAAATGACTTACGTCAGCGCTACAGTTTGAATTTAAAACGTATTTGTGTGAACTGTGAAGTTAGGTCATGGATTGTGGATATTAACTAGTGTCGGGTGACTGTATATAGTGTATACTACATTTACCGCTGACTAATGCAAAGTTGCAATGCATGGAGATCAGCTAAAAGTAGTTTGATCTGTACATTATAATTAATCGAAATTATCGATTAAAAATAAATCGATCAATCAAACCCGAAAATTTTAGTAACATCCCTAATACATATTGATTTAAAGAGACCCTGTCAGGTCTCAGGAAGCCATTATACTCACCTCTCCAGCAGCCCATGTTTCCTATCTCCCTCACATTCCAACATTGCAAACCCCACCTGTTACTTCAGCATTCAATGCTTTGGATGCTTATGTCTCCCACTGGGATTCAGGGGTGGATCCAGAGTCTAGTCTCGGGAGGGGCACTGCCAGAAAATACTTTTCTTTTGGGGGCAACTTATCGGGGCAATGGCTGGTGTTGGCGCTTCAATCACGGCACCATGGTTGATATGGTATCAGAATGACTGAAGCGCATTTTTTCTATTATTACATTGTTATATAAAATGAAATAGTTCAAAACACCATAATACAGAATCAGTGGGAGCCATGAGCTCCTTGCACGTCACCTGTCAACAGATGTGGATTGTCACTTGCCATGTCACCTGCCACATGTTGTGCATTTGGGGTGCCATTAACAATGGCACCACGAGCGCTATGCGCATTTGCAGTGCATTTCCAAAATGCACTGCAAAACGCCCGTTACCTGTGCACTTTGTCACACATCCAGGAAACATCAAATGTGAATGCAGCCTAATGCCTAGTATACACTGCTATTTTTTTATTTATTTTTTTCATTCAACCCAGTGGGCTGATTGAAAAAAACTGACACCTCAGGTCATAGCCACTGTACTAACACACATGTTAGTACAGTGATCTCATCTGCTGTTCTATTGGTTTCTGACAGGGGTGTGGCCCCCAGCCAGAACATTACAGACAGCGCACTCAGCCATCGGGAGATGGACAGCAGACCTTTTTTGATCATGCCCCTTCAGAAGCCAGCTGTCATATAGTCCGACAGGGCTGTATACATGCCATGGCTGCAATGCTTTACTTCACAGCTGCAGCATTTTTAATGCAGGCTGCATAGTTTCATAGGCAGCACCACCTGTCAAACTTCTCATTGAATTCAATGGGGCCACTCTGCAGCTTGAAGCCAAATATTTGTCTCACAGTTGCAATGCGGTCTTGCAATTGAAAATTGCCATTGAGCTATTGAAAAAAGTAGGAAAAAAAAAAACAGGTGTCAGGAGGGGGCAGTAGTGAGGCTACAATTTCTGCCATAGCTGCAAAGCATACCATTGTGACCATGGCATTTTAGTGATTTGTTATTTCCAGGGGTGCCCTGACAGGTAGGTTGTATGGAGGCTCTTGATTTCTAACAAATCCAATGAAGCGGGCGCCTGGGGCGGGGCTGAGTCTGGCATTTGTGTCTGTGAATGCTCAGGAGCGTGCCCGCAAGGTAACCCCCTCGGGAGAGCGCTTCTCCTAGGGGGTTATCAGATGTGGGGAGGAGGTGCGAGAGCCGCCAGGGGACACCAGAAGAGGATGTTCGGGGCCACTCTGTGTTCTAACAGCAGCCCTGCATGCACCTCCTCGGACTTAACACATAAGGGGAGATTTACTAAAACTGGTGCACACAGAATCTGGTGCAGCTGTGCATAGTAAACAGTGTCAAAGCTTAAAGTGATTGTAAAGGATCATTTTTTTTTTTTTTTAAATAACAAAAATATCATACTTACCTCCACTGTGCAGCTCGTTTTGCACAGAGTGGCCCCAAACATCTTCTTCTGGGGTCCCCCAGTGGCTCTCACAGCTCATCCCCGCATCAGATAACCCCCTGAGAGAAGCACTCTCCCGAGGGGGCTACCTTGCGGGTGCACTCCCGAGTCCAGCATTTGCGTCCACAGACACGAATGCCGGACTGAGCCCTGCTCCCCAGGCGCCCGCGTCATTGGATTTGATTGACAGCAGCAGGAGCCAATGGCTGCACTGCTATCAATCTATCCAATCAAGAGTCGGGACCTCGTGGAAAGAGGGACAGCGTGTCCCCACCGAAGGGATGAAGGGGCTCAGGTAAGTAAAACGGGGGGCTGGTGACTGCCAGGTGTTTTTTCACCTTAATGTATAGGAAATGGATAAACACAAGGGTTTACAACCCCTTTAATTGTGCAAGTTGAGGTTAGAAGCTGATTGGTTACTATATGCAACTGCACCAGATTCTATGTGGATCAATTTTAGTAAATCTTCCCCATAGTGTTCCGGCACTTTTTACAAAGTGGCTGGCTTACTGGAATTCAGCATTAACAAGTACAGTTTGCAATGGAATTTGCAATGGAATGTATGCTCCACTGCAGAATGTCAAGGCTCGCTAAGTCCTTGCGAGGGAGGCTAAAATGGGGGCACTCAGAAAACTGGTGCAGCCTGCATGGTAGCCAATCACCTTCTAACTTTAGTCTGCTTAATTAAGCTTTGGCAATAAAACCTGGAACCTGATTGGTTTCTATGCAGAGCTGACCCAGACTTTGCACTCTCCAGTTTTAGTAAATAACCCCCAGTGCGCCTCGAATAAAACTGTAATTATCACTTATGTTTTGGGTCTACCAAACCACTGTTAGCATTTTTGAAATAACAAGTAAAAAATAAAACTGCATATGGCCATCAATAAAGGAGACTATAAAAAAAAATGAGTGTGAAAAAAGTCTCAATGAACCACACATGGAGGGATACAGTACCGCGCATGCATAGTTTTTTGTGCACATGCATAAAGGATCATGTACCAGCTGGTGTACAAGATTCTATATGCTTGTACTTGCCTGTACATATGCTGCCTTTTTCCTACAGCAGCATAACGTACATTTTTTTTTCAGTACCATCATGCATACACATTTAATTAAGAAGCTATTCCTGCTTTTAATATCATATAAAAAAAAAGTGCGGCAGTAGAAACATTCCAATTGGTCACCTTCTACTATAATCCAGTCTATTAGCAACAACACAATATTGCCAACTTGATATGAATATTTTAAGACAAGTGTTTATTAGCTACATTACATCACAATACAGATAAAAAAAAGTTTTATGACCAAACAACATTAGCCTAGGAGATAGCTACTCCTCCTTCCTCAATGAATCATGACAAACTCTATTCCCTATATGTTAAAGTGTCATTAATCTCTGGTTTAAAAAAAATATTTAAAAAAATAAAATTCTATTCAAGTATGTCCTAAAGCTGTACTCCAGGCACAAAAACTTCAATTTGAATACACGTACTTTATATTCCTTTATAGCCATTAGGGATATAAATCTACCTTGTGTGCACCAAATACCTTTAACACTCCAGATATTACTTTGTATAAGTAGTAGTGGCATCATCGATGTGCTGTACATTGCCTGTGCAGAAAGCAGAACAGTGGAAGGTACCCAACAGGCCTCACCCACCAGAGGTTGGCTGCAGAAAAATCCAGGAGGAGGCGGAGACAAGACCAGGCACTCTGCAAAAAGAGGAGAGCAGCAGTGAGCGGTCTTTATTACAGGAAACTCCTGCACAGAGGCAAAGCTTCATGCTGGATTACTGCACAGATCTGGAAGAAATACACTAAACCAGGGGTCCCCAACTCCAGGGCCATGGGCCAGTGCCGGTCTGTGGCCTGTTGCTGATAGGGGTGCACAGCAGGAGATGACCACGGTCCGCACGGGGCTGACGCAGTCCGCGGTCACCACTCATACCCTGCTGCACAGCCATGCCTGTGTTTCCTCTCCCGGGCTTCTCTCTCCACCCGGCTGACAATGTCATCCCATCAGAAAGGCAGGAGGTGAGACGAGCTGTATATCGGAATGGGGAGCCGGGAGAGGACATATGGACTGTTAACAACCCCTACTCTGCAGGTAGGAGTCTTGAGCAGGGTAGGCGATTGATGTTAGAGAGGAAAGGAGGGGAGGGGGACACACTGCAGAGGCACTGTAATGTAAAGTGGCCCTTTACAGTGTAGTCCCTTTTATATCAAAGTGCCACCTTTACATTACAGTGCCCCCTTTACATCACAACCCCCCTTTACATTATAGTGCCCCTTTACAGTGCAGTCCCCTTTATATAACAGTGCCCCCTTTATATCACAACCCCCTTTACATTATAGTGCCCCTTTACAGTGCAGTCCCCTTTATATAACAGTGCCCCCTTTATATCACAACCCCCTTTACATTATAGTGCCCCTTTACAGTGCAGTCCCCTTTATATAACAGTGCCCCCTTTATATCACAACCCCCCTTTACATTATAGCGCCCCTTTACAGTGCAATCTCCTTTATATCAAAGTGCCCCCTTTTTATCACAGCCCCCCTTTACTTTACAGTGCCCCTTTACAGTGCAGTTGCCTTTATATCATAGTACCCATTTATATCACAGCCCCCTTTACATTACAGTACCCCTTTACAGTGCAGTCTCCTTTTTATCACAGTGACCCATTTACATCACAGCCCCCCTTTACATTATAATGTCCCTTTACAGTGCAGTCCCTTTTATATCACAGCCCCCTTTACAGTACAGTCCCCTTTATATCACAGCAACCCCTTTACATCACAGCCCCCCTTTACATTATAATGCCCCTTTGAAAGTGCAGTCCCCTTTATATCACATCCCCCTTTACAGTGCAGTCCCCTTCATATCACAGTGACCCCTTTACATCACAGCCCCCCTTTACATTACAGTGCCCCCTTTACAGTGCAGTCCCCTATATATCACAGTGCCCCCTTTACATCACAGCCCCCCTTTACATTACAGTGCCCCCTTTACAGTGCAGTCCCCTTTATATCACAGTCCCCCTTTACATTACAGTGCCCCTTTACAGTGCAGTCTCCTTTATATCACCGTGACCCCTTCACATCACAGCCCCCCTTTGCATTACAGTGCCCCCTTTACAGTGCAGTCCCCTTTATATCACAGTGCCCTCTTTACACCACAGCCCCCCTTTACATTACAGTGCCCCTTTACAATGCAGTCGCCTTTATATCACAGTACCCCCTTTACACCACAGCCCCCCTTTACATTACAGTGCCCCTTTACAATGCAGTCCCATTTACATCACAGAGCTCCTTTACATCACAGTCCCCTTTTACATTATATTGCCCCTTTACAGTGCATTCCCCTTTATATCATAGTGTTCCCTTTACATCACAGCCCCCCTTTACTTTACCGTGCCCCCTTTACAATGCAGTCCCCTTTATATCACAGTGCTCCTTTACATCACAGTCCCCTTTTACATTATAATGCCCCTTTACAGTGCAGTCCCCTTTATATCACAGCCCCCTTTGCAGTGCAGTCCCCTTTATATCACAGTGGCCCTTTTACATCACAGCCCCCTTTACATTACAGTGCCCCCTTTATAGTGCAGTCCCCTATATATCACAGTGCCCCCTTTACATCACAGCCCCCCTTTACATTGCAGTGTCCCCTTTACAGAGCAGTCCCTGTTACATTAATGTAAAGGGGACTGCATTTTAACCTGGGAACTGTAATGTAAAGTTACAGTTCCCTGTGAGGACACTGTGGGACTGCTTTAAAGGTGGAAGTGTGATGTAAAGAGGGGCAGTGGACACTGATATAAAGGAGGGGGGGCTGTGCTGTAAAGGGAGGTTATGGTGTTAAGGGGGCTGAGGACAGACTCAATATCTGTGAATATCCCCTCCCCCGACCTGTCCACCACAACCACCATCCTCCCCCAGCCCGCCACCCTCTGATCCCTAGGAATATTGGCTGCCATGAAACCGGTCCCCGGAGCCAAAAAGGTTTGGGACCACTGCACTAAGCCATACCAACTTTTTAAAAATGGAAACAAGGGACACCTATTAGCAAAATTATGTAGGCATAGGGCACACCCCCTGTCATGCCCCCCTTAAAGGAGAATTATAAAAAAAAAAAAATTAAACCTATAAGTGCATTTTATACCAGTACTATTCCTTTATATTGTTTTTTGAAATCTACAAATGCAGCAATTTAGATAGCTCTGCGTATCTGCTTCCTCCCACCCTCTGGTGCCATGTTTTATTCTTTTCGTGGGCGGGGGGGGGGGGACTCCGCTTTAAGTAAGAATACACTTACTGTATTTATTTATTGTATAACACGCACTTTTTCACCCCGAAAATTGTGTGCAAATAGCGTGTGCATGTTATACGCCAATACTTCAATTTTAGCTACCTCGGAGGGGGCGGGACGAGCGCCATCAGATTACATACAGTGAGATTCTCCTGTTTACTTGGCGGCCTCTGTAATAGGAAGTCCCGTCTCCTGGGCCGCCATTGGACCACTGTTCAGTCTATCATAGGAGATTCTAACTGTATATAATCTGTTGGCGCTTGTCCCGCCCCCTTCCCTGGCCCCTCTAGGCTGCAGATGGGCATCGATCTGGCTGCACTAATGGCAATGTTGATGCTGCTGCATTGAAGGCAATGTTGATGCTGCTGCATTGAAGGCAATGTTGATGCTGCTGCATTGAAGGCAATGGTGAGGCTGCTGCATCGAAGGCAATGGTGAGGCTGCTGCATTGATGGTAATGGTGAGGCTGCAGATGGGCATTGATCAGGCTGCACTGATGGCAATGTTGAGGCTGCTACATTGAAGGCAACGGTGAGGCTGCAGATGGGCATTGATCAGGC
Organism: Lithobates pipiens; assembly: GCF_037356315.1. Taxonomy (NCBI): domain Eukaryota; kingdom Metazoa; phylum Chordata; class Amphibia; order Anura; family Ranidae; genus Lithobates; species Lithobates pipiens. Next base: position 521,236,159 of record NW_027507748.1, on the reverse strand, counting down.
TGCCTTGATGGCAATGGTGAGGCTGCTGTATTGAAGGCAACGGTGAGACTGTTGCATTAAAGGCAATAGTGAGGCTGCTGAATTGAGGGCAATGGTGAGGCTGCTGCATTGAAGGCAATAGTGAGGCTGCTGCATTGATGGCAATGGTGAGACTGCAGATGGGCATTGATCATACTGCATTGATGGCAATGGTGATGCTGCTGTATTGAAGGCAACGATGAGGCTGTTGCATTAAAAGCAATAGTGAGGCTGCTGCATTAAAGGCAATGGTGAGGCTGCTGCATTGAAGGCAATAGTGAGGCTGCTGCATTGATGGCAATGGTGAGGCTGCAGATGGGCATTTGATCAAGCTGCATTGAAGGCAATGGTGAGGCTGCTGCATTGAAGGCAATAGTGAGGCTGCTAGATTGATGGCACTGGTGAGGCTGCAGATGGGCATTGATCAGGCTGCATTGAAGGCAATGGTGAGGCTGCAGATGGGCAATGACCCTTATTTTGCTTCAGTTCCTTATTTAAAATTGAAGTTTTTTCCCTGAAACTTCCCTCTTAAAATGTGCATGTTATACACTGATATTTATTACAGTATTTATTACACGTATTTAACAAATATTTACTTATCCCAGAGTTCAGCTTTCTCACTTAAAAAGTACCTTCTATTACTCTCAGCCTCCTCCAAATTCTTTTTGTTTTTCTCTTTGTTCCAACTCCCTGTTGGAGAGTGGTCATGTTTGTTTTCCATGGTCCCATTCTATGTAGGAAGCTAGCCCGCTTACGAGATGGACTAGGAACTATGGGCCGTGCTATTTGTAGTGTGCACAGAGCAATGCACATGACCACAATTCCATGCACTGCTTGCTCCAAACAAATGCAAGTGAGGGGGAAAAGGAAAGATTTGGGAGCTCATGGAGGACATTACAAGGACGCAGAAAAAAAAAAATAATAAACAGTTTCATGCCGAATAGATTGCAGAGCCATTAGGCAGTGGATGCATTGGGATTATTTTTGAAGAATAAGGTTATTGTTTAGTGTCAGTCTAACTTTGCTTTACGGTGATCCCTATGTTTACTACAATCTTCATTCCACAACTTGTGAGGCCAGGGAAAAGAAAGATAAACGCATCTGATTATAAAGTGAGCTTGCTAGGTATGTAACCATATAACTGGAAATCTAATGGGAAAAAAATCTATTTTTTTTTACACATTACAATAGACTCATCTTAAAGGTATTGAGTACATGGTAACAGCTGCACTAGAGGCCACTGACACACTGTTATAAAATAATGACTTAACGTGAGTCTTTATGATACCGGCTTGAAGAAGAACGCAACAAAAAAAGAGAGAATTATAATCATAATCATTCTTCTATAGATAGAAAATAAAACAAGCCCGCTTGCAGCATAACCCCACACAGAAAGTTCACAATATTCTGTCTTTAAACTCTAAACATCCTATTAAACTACTGCTTCTAATCATCTGTTTTTCAGGCTGAACTCCTGGAAAAGCAAGTATTGTCTAAATACAGAGGCGTATGTATTCTTACTGGAAGCTTGGCATGCTTTGTATATTTATTCCACATCTGTGCAGTAATCCAGTGGAAAACCTTGCCTTTTGTGTAGGAGCTTCCTATAAAAAGACCAGTCATTGCTGCTTGTAACAAAGGCTGGCTACTAATCCTTTCTCTACTTGTACTCTTTGTATCTGCCCTCTCTTCTAGTTTTCTGAAGGCAGTCTGTAGTGGGTGTGTCTGCTGAGTCCCGCCAACAGCTCCACAGTGATGTCACTACTCCTTTTACAAGATAATATCTGGATTTGCAAAGGCATTTGGTGCAAACAAAGTCGATTTACAGTATCTCATAAAAGTGAGTACACACATTTTTGAAAATATTTTATTCTATCTTTTCATGTGACAACACTGAAGAAATTAGACTTTGTTACAATGTAATGTAGTGAGTGTACAGCTTGTATAACAGTGTAAATTTGCTGTTCCCTCAAAATAACTCAACACACAGCCATTAATGTCTAAACCGCTGGCAACAAAAGTGAGTACGCCCCTAAGTGAAAATGTCCAAATTGGACCCAAAGTTTCAATATTTTGTGTGGCCACCATTATTTTCCAGCACTGCCTTAACCTTCTTGAGCATGGAGGTCACCAGAGCTTCACAGGTTGCCACTGGAGTCCTCTTCCACTCCTCCATGATGACATCACAGAGCTGGTGGATGTTAGAGACCTTGTGCTCCTCCTCCTTCCCTTTGAGGAAGCCCCACAAATGCACAATAGGGTTTAGGTCTGGAGACATGCTTGGCCAGTCCATCATCTTTACCCTCCACTTCTTTAGGAAGGCAGTGGTCATCTTGGAGGTGTGTTTGGGGTCGTTATCATGTTAGAATATGGCCTTGCGGCCCAGTCTCCGAAGAGAGGGGATCATGCTCTGCTTCATTAAGTCACAGTACATGTTGGCATTCATGGTTCCCTCAATGAACTGTAGCTCCCCAGTGCCAGCAGCACTCATGCAGCCCCAGACCATGACACTCCCACCACCATGCTTGACTGCAGGCAAGACACACTTGCCTTTGTACCCCTCACCTGGTTGCCGACACACATGCTAGACACCATCTGAACCAAATAAGTTTATCTTGGTCTAATCAGACCACAGGACATGGTTGCAGTAATCCTGTTAAATTGTTTACAGGCTTTCTTGTGCATCATCTTTAGAAGAGGCTTCCTTCTGGGATGACAGCCATGCAGACCAATTTGATGCAGTGTACGGCGTATGGTCTGAGTACTGACAGGCTGACCCTCCACCCCTTCAACCTCTGCAGCAATGCTGGCAGCACTCATACTTCTATTTCCCAAAGACAACCTCTGGATATGATGCTGAGAACATGCACTCAACTTCTTTGGTTGACCATGGCGAGGTCGGTTCTGAGTGGAAACTGTCCTGTTAAACCGCTGTATGGTCTTGGCCACCATGCTGAAGTTCAGTTTTCAGGGTCTTGGCAATCTTCTTATAGCCTCCTAGGCCATCTTTATGTATCTTTTTTTAAGATGCTCAGAGAGTTATTTGCCATGAGGTGGCATGTTGAACTTCCAGTGACCAGTATGAAAGAGTGAGAGTGATAACACCAAATTTAACACATCTGCTCCCCATTCACACCTGAGACCTTTTAACACTAACGAGTCACATGACACCAGGGAGGGGAAATGGCTAATTGGGCGAAATGTGGACATTTTCACTTAGCGGTGTACTTACTTTTGTTGCCAGAGGTTTAGACATTAATGGTTGTGTGTTATTTTGAGGGGACAGCAAATTTACACTATTATACAAGCTGTACACTCACTACTTTACATTGGGGGTTATTTCCTAAAGTAAAATCCACTTTACACTGCAAGTGCACTTGGAAGTAAAGTCGCTGTAGATTCGAGGACAGGGCCGATTTTAATATTGATTGGACCCTGGGCAAAACTTTTCTTGCCCCCCCCCCCCCCCCCCCATGCAGTTTTGCTCTCCACCTGCTCTGAGACATTCAAAAAATAGCAACTAGCCTCAAAATCTGTTTACTGAATCAGATTAGGTGGCTATTGCAATTGGTTGCCAGAGGTTGCAGTGCATCATTACCGCTCAATGACTGGTTGCAAGAGGTTACAGCACGCATTACGGCTCACTGATTAGTTGCTAGAGGTTACAGCACATAATTTCTGTTTGTTGATTGGTTGCTAGAGATTACTGTGGATATGACATCAGGGGGGCATTATATACATATCAATGCTGCCAGTCGCCCTTGTTTACATATGAATGCAACTGATAGTTACATATGAATGCCGGTAATTTACATGTAAACTCAGGGTCTGCAGCTGAGTCATCTGTACACAACAATAGGGCAGAGCTGGGCAGCATTAGTAGCAGCACTAGTAGCAGCACTTCACACTGAGATATTGGGACACATCACAGGACTAAAACCTCAAGGGATGAGGGTATTTAAACCAGGATAGTTGGAAAGTATGAAGCAGCTGCTTTGGGCCCCATAACAATTACAGGGCCCAGGGCAGCTGCCCCCTTTGCCCTGCCTTAAAAATGGTCCTGCCCGAGGGGGACATGCAAGGAAAATAATATATGGATATAAAATCAGCAGAGCTTCCCCTCATTTCAGATCTACCCCTTAGATTTAGAGTGACTGCACTTCCAAGTGCACTTTCAGTGCAAAGTGGATTTGCCTGCAGTAAACAACCCCCATTGCAGAAAAGTGTAATTTCTTCAGTTTTCTCATATGAAAAGATATAATAAAATACTTACAAAAATGTGAGGGGTGTACTCACTTTTGTGAGATACTGTATCTCTTTTGTGGCTATTGAGGAATATATTCAAATTCATCTTTTTGTGCCCGGAGTTCAGATTTAAAGGCAAACAAATAAATACACAGTTGAAACACTGTACATGGATATATCAATGCAAAACTGTGTAGCTGTCAAACCATTTGCAATAAAACAACCACCTACCACCTGACTGCATAGCCAGATATAATATAATGCAAATTTGCATCACTAAAAAAAACATAAATATAATAAAAAATATATATAATACAGCCTAGTACACACCAGTGGTGGATCGCCCATTGTTTGTCGCCCGCCCCCCAAAAAAACCTACTAGCCACCACTGGTACACACGGGCCGCACTGTCCAACATTTGGCCTGTGTGTATGGTAGTCGGTCTGACAGAAGCCAACCACTCAGCTAGCTTCTCTTGGATGAGCATGCTGGAAAACCATCAGCTGACCGCCTCCTGATCAGCGCTCTCAGCCAATGGCGCTGACTGGATTGTTCTGGCAAGGGGGGTCATCCAGGGCTGGATTAACATAGGGGCTATTGGAGCTGCAGCTCCAGGCTCCTTACCTTAAGATAGGCCCATTTAAAAAAAAAATCACAAAGAAAAAAATTATTGACTTTGAGGGTGGTGGCTCGGTGACCAGGGGTCACATAGAGCCCAATTCAGGGGGTATGTAGCTGAAGGTCTACCACACTACTGGTCAAAATTTTCAGCTCCTATCCCCTATGGTCCTGGAGATATGGGGCTCCTTGTGCAGCCTGTTAGATGCTATATAAGGAGCAGCCAGTTTAAATACAAGCTGTTTGCAGCAGACTGAGAAGATGAGCTCACAGTGCCTCTCACTTCTTGTCAGAGGCACTGAGCTCATTGGACAGCTTGGAGCCTGCAGAGTTTGACAGGCAGCACCGCAGTAGCAGCATAGTCTAACAATGTAAAAATACCATTCAGCAATGGAAAAAAAAAAGAGGCGGCTGTAGCACCTCATGAACGCCTGTCAGCTACTGCTATACCACTCGTTGAAAAGCAATACACCACAGATCACTTTTCAGCATTACTGCAAATGTGAAAGAAACTTGAAACACATCATCCATTTCACACTCACCACCAACCAGGTCACTCCCCAGCCACTTCCCATGTTAGCCACCTTCCTTCAACTTATATCACATGTGACCATTTCCCAACCTGCAGATGACAGACCCTACTCCAAAAGATATCACCCCCAACTACTCCCCCCACCCGCTGATTGATATCCCTCCATGACCACCTCACACCCCCCTGCTGACAGACCTCTCTCCCCGGCCTGTCCCCACACACCCTTTCACCTGCTGACCTGTGGATGGGGGAATCACTACTGCAGTGTTATTGTGTTCTGCCAGTGGAGAGTCTTCCCTACCCACAGAATACAATGATCAGTGTTCTCATCCCCTCAACACTTCTTTCCTATACATAGTGCCCACTGTCATACCCTCCAAATGTGTACCCTCCACATTCCTCTCCTGTACATACTGCTTACTGTCATACCCTCCACACTCCTCTCCTGTACATACTGCCCACGGTCATACCCTCCACACTCCTCTCCTGTACATACTGTCCACTGTCATACCCTCCACACTCCTCTCCTGTACATACTGCCCCTATCATACCCTCTACACTCCCTTCCTATACATACTGCCCTATCATACCCTCCACACTCCTCTCCTGTACATACTGCTCACTGTCATACCCTCCACATTCATACCCTCCACATTCCTCTCCTGTACATACTGCTTACTGTCATACCCTCCACACTCCTCTCCTGTACATACTGTTCACTATCATACCCTCCACATTCATACCCTCCACATTCCTGTCCTGTACATACTGCTTACTGTCATACCCTCCACACTCCTCTCCTGTACATACTGCCCACTGTCATACCCTCCACATTCCTCTTCTGTACATACTACCCACTGTGATACCCTCCACACTCCTCTCCTGTACATACTGCCCCTATTATACCCTCCACACTCCTCTCCTGTACATACTGCCCCTATTGCACCCTCCACACTCCTCTCCTGTACATACTGGCCTATCATACCCTCCACCCTCCTTTCCTGTACATACTGCCCTATCATACCCTCCACACTCCTCTCCTGTACATACTGCTTACTGTCATACCCTCCACAGTCATACCCTCCACATTCCTCTTCTGTACATACTACCCACTGTGATACCCTCCACACTCCTCTCCTGTACATACTGCCCCTATTATACCCTCCACACTCCTCTCCTTTACATACTGCCCCTATTGCACCCTCCACACTCCTCTCCTGTACATACTGCCCCTATTGCACCCTCCACACTCCTCTCCTGTACATACTGCCCTATCCAACCCTCCACCCTCCTCTCCTGTACATACTGCCCTATCATACCCTCCACACTCCTCTCCTGTACATACTGCTTACTGTCATACCCTCCGCAGTCATACCCTCCACACTCCTCTCCTGTACATACTGCCCATGGTCATACCCACCACACTCCTCTCCTGTACATACTGCCCACTGTCATACCCTCCAAACTCCTCTACTTTACATACTGTCCACTGTCATACCCTCCACACTCCTCTCCTGTACATACTGCCCGCTGTCATACCCTCCAAACTCCTCTACTGTACATACTGCCCACTGGCATACCCTCCACACTCCTCTCCTGTACATAATGCCCACTGTTATACCCTCCACACTCCTCTCCTGTACATAATGCCCACTGTTATAACCTCCAAATTCCTCTCCCTCACCTGCACATACTTCCCACTTTTATACCATCCATACTCCTCCCCTATGCCTCTTACACACAAAAACAGTTATTTAACATGATATTGAATATCCTCAATGTTACCAGCTCTAGAATGGGCACACTTTTGTTCCATCTTCACCCTGTCTTCCTTCCGGGTTCTGTGCCTTCGGTCACTTGCCTTGGTCGGGCTGTGTTGCTGTCACTTCCACGCATGCTCATTTGCATCCTCTCTCTCTCTAATCTCCCCTCTATCTCTCATCATTCCTCCCTTACCCCTCACCCCTCTCTCATCCCTTTTCTGTCTCTCTCATCCTCCCTCTCTATTTAATCGAATTTGTTATAACAAAAAATAGTTTACATTCTTAATTATTTTTTTATTGTTATTTTTTTATAAAAAGCCCCACCATAATCCTCAGCACCAGGTCCATGATGTTCTTAATCTGGCCCTGGAGCCATCCCCCTAT